>NC_067285.1:70785341-71985341 GCF_020740795.1 Apus apus
ATTTTGGTTATTGTTTGGAGGAGTCTCCTTATATCCAGTTTCCAATCAAAACATCATGTATTCCCTAAAATCTGAGCTCGAATATGGACATGTTGCACTGCAGGGACTGAAGTCTACCAGTTGTATAATGTAGATGAATGCCTTTGAAAAACAAATCCTTAATCAAAGTTACACTCCATTTGTTTTTTAAATTTTCATTTTCCATTTAAGTGGCTGTTTCATTGCTATGAGAAGCATTAAGAGCTGTTCATGTTTTTCTTCTTGTGGCTATTTAAAAACTGTTATTAATGTCATGGTGGTGGATGTTTTCAGTTACCTGCCCTGTACTCCTCAGAGATTGGGTCCAATATTACCTGCAAAGGGTTTTATTTTCTTCATGCAGAAGTTAATGCATTATTATTTTAACTATTTGAATGTTTTCAATGTAAAACACCATTTCTTTCTCACTATGTTGTTGTAATTGTATATTAAGCTAAGACAGAGAAATTATTTCTCTTCTGGTATGTCTTTTTGTTAGCCTGCAGTTAATTCAATATTGACTTGTAAAATTATAACATCAATGAAATAATAGATGCAGCTAGGTTTTAACTCTTGTTTTTAAACAGCTGCTGAAAGCAAGTAAAACAGAGGAGCAAAAGTAGGCAGGTCAAAAAGGCCAATTTGAACATGAGGAGAAATGAGGAAAAGCTACCTTTTAAAAGCACAAGATACCTTATGTGTGCTAACAAGCCTTTATTTCTACACAAGTGCTTTGGTCAACAAGAATGAAGAGATTACTTTTCTGCTCTGACTTTCTCCTGTGAACATTTAACCAAGAACTGAAGGTAAAAAAATCACCGCTGCAGATTATCTCTTAATACTTGTGAACTCTCTTTTCCATTGGATACCCTTTCTGTTTGAATAGCTCTTTCTTCTACTAATGAATCACCATCTCAAATAATAGTCAACCCCCAGAATTGCCAGATGAGCATTTTGAGGCTTGATAAAGAAATGTTTTCATTCCAGCATGGGGTCTTGGAGAGCAAAGCCATACTTGTGGGAAAAGCTGGGCTTTTCTAACACTTTGCCTCCTGAAAATGTCAGTCATAGTTTGTTCTGAAATGACTATTGAAACATATTCAAAGCATATTACCAAAATGTTTTGTCTGAAAAAATCCAACCATAACCACTTTTGATAAAAGATTATTACAAAGTATGACTTGATAAACATACAAACCTCAAAGTTCAGAAAATAGGAAAGAAATTAACATTCCAAATTTTTCCCAGTAAAGCCTTTTATAAAAAATTAATCATCACCACCTAACAGCTCATTAATCTACTCAAGGAGACAGGCAAAGGGTTACCTCTGGAAAGAGGTTCACCTCAGCTGCTTTTCTGGATTTGCTTATTGCCTCTTGATACCATCTGGTTTTGAGGGTAGCTCTGCCCATGTCTGCTCTTTTTGGGCATTCAGATCTTCCAGCAAGCTCTCCCACACTGCTTGTTCTCCATATCTGCAGCTTCCAGGTACAGATGCATCAAGTTCCTCGTCATCTTCATGCCTCTTTAGGCAACCCTAAGATAAATAATCCAGAATAATTTAATGCACTGCTAGGTGTGTTTCTTACACACGATTTTACTAGGTTCCCATGACAGATCACTCTGGAAGCACTTTTTTTTTTTTTTTGCCTTTTTTCTTTTTTACATTTTCTTTCTACCAACACCAGCAAGAATTCACTGGTAGTATAGCTGAGTGTTTCTTACAAGTTGTTTAAAAAATAGAACTTAAAACCCCCCACATTTCTTAGTATTCAGTCCCGTCCTCCATGAGTCAAAACCTGCTGGCTGCACAGCCACATTCCAGAAAATATCACTGCTTTTTTTTCAGACAGAGATGTGAGGGCCTATGTAGTGTTACGTGATACAGAGGGTTAATGTGTTCTGGGAAGCTATGAAGAAAGTAAGCAGGCGTTCATATGTCAGGATAGGACAATGGGGTTTTTTGTGAAGAAAAAGTTAATGTATGCTTAAGCCCTTCCAAGGTATCGCACAGGTCACTCTTACATCATTGATGATTTACATTTTCTGCTCTGTATCATTTTGTGTTCCTGGCTTAGGAAAGCAAGTTAAAGTTAGATACACACTGGATGTGCTAGAGCGGTGTGCATTCAGCTCCAAAGAGCTTAATGACCGCTTTCTTCTCTTTCATTTGTCATTGTTATTAGTGTCTCTTAACAAGAAACTGCCCAGCAGAATCACAGGATAGGCTTCCTAATGTTTTTCTACCTGATTTGTGAGAAGAAAAAGGATGGGACAGAGAGGAAAAAAGTTAAGAAGTGGGGAATAAAGAGAGACTTTTAAATTTAATTCCTGGCTGTCATCATCCTAATTAGCAGTGGGTTTACTTGCTGTCTCAGTTCAGAGAGTGTGAATAGCACTGCTTTGTGTCTGTCATGATGATTAATGTCTCTTTTGGTAATAACCCAGTAACATGAACAGAGTCATATACTGAACCTATAGAGTATGCTGTCCCAGAACAATTATGTGACATATACCCAGTTACATCAGTGATGATGTCCTGTGTTTGGATTGCTGCAGACACAGACTGACTACATGCTAGGGGTGTCTGCTAAGCCGGAATATTCAATGGACTAAATAGAAACAGTAGCCCTAGGAATATAAATCGAATTTAATAATAGTTGTTAGACTTCTATTCCCTGCTCATTTTGGGTTGTTCTCTTCACAGAAACCAGCTTCTCTGCACATTGCACAAGGCAGCAGAAACAGAGACAATAAAATCACAGCTAAGTGCAGTATATTCATCATGTAATATCTCTGATCCTTTCCTGGAACTGGTGAGAGAAATAGGGTATATCCCATTGAATCCAAAATGTGGTTGTGCTCAAGTTACATACACAGTGGTTGTGAAAGGCAGGTATTAAAGCAAATCAGTAAATTAATATTAATTTTAGTGGGCTTTTGACCAGCCCTAAGCTGAAGCCTGTGGCTTTGAGGAATCTGATATCTACATCTTGTTTTGCTTTTAAACAATTCCAAGACTCCCAGCATTCATTTCTTACATTACAGCAATGTTTCTCAGAAGTATTTTCTCATGCCATGCAAGCTAGAAGGTGATGGGAGTTTCGGAAGCAGATGAAAGAGAGCATTATCCACTTCCTAAATGAGGCTTTTCTTCAGCTGACCTTGTCTTGAAGAAATATTCAGCTCTGAATTGTTTGTGTTTTTGGAGCAGAGCAATCGTAACTTATGTGACAGCTGATGCTAAAATACTATACAACATCTTAATTTTTTGCTTATTCATTAAATGGAATAGTATAGAGTTAAATACATAATCAAAACATTGCAATATCTAATAGGCAATTATCTGGCAGACAATACAGGATACTTTGTGCCAAAGAGCTTTACCTGACCAGACTTTTCTGGTAAAGTTTCCATTTTGAGAAATGTAGCACTCTGAAACAACTGGCAAGAGATGTTGGGTATAAGTTTGCAGTAAGAAGAACTGTAGAATTACCCTTTTTTATAAGTAATCACCAAAACATTATGTTCTTTTGGACTGACCTATAAGTTACAGGAATTTAGGATACTTGTGAGACTTTCACATGTGTTAATGAAAGCAAATATTCATGAAGTTATGTGGTTACTGTTAGGGAATTAACAGTATTTAAAATTTACTTTCCACACACAATCATAGCTCTCTCACATGTCAGCGTACAGTTGGCATCCATACCCTCTCTTTTCAGAACTTAGGGATGGAATGGGTAGTCAAAATCCCACAAACTCTCTGTAGGAAACATGTGGATTTTGATTCAGCTGAATCCTAGTGCAGTGACTGCTGCACAGCACTGAGGAATGTGTGTGAACTGTTATGTTTTTCCTCACTCAAGGATAATTGCTCAACTTTCTCTGCATGGCTGAAGATGAGGTACATCAAAGGGTGCAGGTTTGGACTGCCAACAAAGGTCTGTACTGGTTTTGTTTGCATATGAAGGACACATGCATAAATTTCTGTATCACTGCTGTGTACTGCTATGTGTTCAAAAAGAGTGTGCCAGTAACTCTTCCTCAGAAAAGATGCATTTTGAATTGCTGCACAATCTTTCTTATGCTTTGGCATGTTTTATTCCACAAAACTGTGCCTAGATGGCAGACTAGGGGACAAGATTTTGGTCAGTTCTTGGTGATGGACCTGATGAAGCCTGGATATGATGGTGCTGCTGAACAGGATGCGATTGGGAGCAGAATTATGCTTGTTGTGTTTTATTTCCCCCTGCCCCTGTGAACCATAGACTTGCTAATTGTAAGGTATGTATCTCTGGTTGAAGAAGCAGATAAGTCCTGCTGGTTGTCATTTTTATTTCCTTGTTTGGAAATAAGGATGTTGTGTACAGCTGGAGTTGGTTTAGCTGATACATACTCTGGTGTATGGTAGGTACTCAGAAAGGTTCATTAGAGCTAATATAAGCTCCTGAAGTTTGCTGCTGTGAACTTGAAGATCCTGTCCCATGTGTTGATTCTCAGCAGAACTGAATTGGCAGACTAGATGCACATTTTATTAAGGACCAGTAATATTTGGCTTACCTGAGCAAATTATTTTGAAAAAACCCCACACTTTAAACTCTACACTTCAAGATACTTCTTGTTTTTACTTTTATCTTTGGTGAATTCAGTCACTGTGGCTTATTCTTACTGTCACTTTTCACAGGGCTAGGTCAAAGTGTGATTTTTCTGTACAGCCTATAATGAATCAAAGGAGCTGCAGTGGTTTGCTTTTGCCCATTATTTCACCAGTTCTATTAAGTAAATTAATAATGATTGAAAATTCAGCAATAAGACATATAGAAAATCTTACTCCGTGAAATAATGTAGGAAATTGCCATCTCACCCAATGCTGTCTGGTCTTCTTTTATCCATTAGTCTTTTTTGAATTAACATGAATGCTGTAGATTAGGAAACCTATTTCATGTGTGCTACAGCAGTTCTCAGTTTCAGAAGGAGTGAATATGTGAAAGTTCGGAAAGCCTTTCATGTTCAGTATCTAAGGAAGGAAGTAGCCACAGTGTTTTCCCTGTGAACCAGAAGATGATCAGTCAGTGTAAGAACAAAACAGTGTATAGGCTTGATTTTTACTGCTCCTCCTTCACTGCAGCACAAACTCATTACTGGGCATTAGCATTCTTTCCTCACACTGTTCAGTGCTGTGGCTAATAACTATTTATGGAACAAACCCAAGAGGCTGAATCTTCTGCTTGTCTGCTGATGGCCTTAAAATGGAAGATATATTAGCAAGCTGATGATATCATTGCCTTTGTGCTGATGACTGTAGCTAGCCATGTACTTTTATAGCTTGGTCAGGAATGGTTTAAACACTATTTTGGCAGATCTCTGCATGCCATTATGAACTTACTTAACTCCTTTTCCCATTTCCAGACTGTTTAGTTTTAAGTCTCTCATGTGCCATTTGTTAATCAGGATATATATAGAATCAGAAGCAAATGAAAATTAGAACAATGACAATAGGATGTAAAAACCCTATTATTTTCTGTTAGTACATTTTCATTTTTATCATGCTAATGAAATGCTTAATGATGTACTCTTCAGCTGGTGAAATATATCTTGAGATGGTAGAATTAGCACATATTTTGGAGAACTCCAAAGACAATAAAATAATATGTAGTTTTATGACTAGGTAGCGAATTGGCAGTATCACGTGCATGCTAAGTGCAGCTAAAATCATGTTACTAATGAGATAATATGGGCTAACATATGGGAGTAAATAAAAAGGTGTTGGATGGGTGAAGAAATGCTTTAAGTTAAATTCAGAATGTTCAAATAACATTACGGTTCTGGCTCAGGCTCATGAAGGTATGGAAAGTGAGAGTTAAGGCTGCCTCTCTACACTTAATATGCCCTGGTGCCTTTCCAACAAATATTTTATTATGTGAGGTCTTCCAGTGATTTTGGAACATGAGCAGCATTTGGGACCTCTGTAGCGGTTTGACAGTGTATTTTTTCCCATAGACCACTGAGCAAAGATGAAAGTCCAGAGAATTGAGAAAGAGAAGAAACCTTCAGTTCCATTTTTGGGCTATTACAGGCAAATAACCTTCCTGTGCAGTCTGCCTCCTCCCTCCTCATATTAAGGCATGGCTAAAATATCTTGTTTAAAAATTTGAACTGTGGTTAGAGTTTGGGCAGATCTTCATCTTATGTCCCCAGAAAATATTTTAGTTTCAGAGAAAGCTGCTCCACCTTTTCTCTTTAGGCAGTTACGCAAACACACAGTCTAACCTTTGTTCTTCCTGATTCAGATCAAAAGTTTCCCCTAAAGGTGGTAACATGGGAATATGAACTCAAGGTCATCTGTAGGTGCGTACCTCAATGCTGAGCTATTCTTACATGATGCTACAAAAAACTTCATTTCCTTCTCCTATGGGACAAGAGCAGCATTCAAAGCCTTAAAAGCTGGCATAAAATGAAATGGCTGGTTAGCTTTTTGGGTGGTGATGGGATCAGAAGATGAGGATTTTGGTCTCAGGACTTACATGCTCCACCTTATTGCAGTTGATTCCTCTCCACGCAAGTACCTCATCCAGTGCAATACTCCTAGGATTTCTCTTCTCAGGGCTACAGATTTTCTGTATACAGACAAAAGGGTTACTGATTCATTTTGCATTTCCTTTAGGTTGTCATTTTGTCCCTGCATGCTTTATGCATCCAGTTTTCCCATTGTTATAAGAAGGAATAAAAATAAAATATTAAATTCCTTTAGTTGAATTAAAAAAAAGTGGTATAAGCCAGTCTCCCTGGCACATTCTACAGGAATCAGATTTGTTATCTCTTTAGTTTAGCTGTTGGCTGTACTCTGACAACAAGTTATTTTGTTTCCAGTTTTCTTTTTCTTATTAGGTTGAAACAAAATACCATTATACTTACCACCAATAGCTCCCAAGACTTAGGGAAAATTAGCAAGGTTATAAAACTTACAATGTCTGTGGTTTGCTGTTGCAGCTGCACTTTAAAGGAAAAGTAATATACTTGCTTGTCCTCCTTAGAAAAGCATCCATAAATTAGCACTCTGAAGAGTTCCTGATGCCTAGTAGTTTTTATATATTGCAGCCAAAATACAGGTCCACCATTTTTAACACTTCAATCAATTTAAACTGTCTTGCCAAGATCTGAGAGGCCATTTCTTAATAACACTTTCTGACCATATCTCTTTTCTTCTACACGGCTGAGAAATGGGTACCTTGGAGGTGCAAAGTCCCCACAGTGACTCAGCCTCTGCAAGGGTCCACAAGGTCAGCTGTCCATGCAGCAAGGGTGAGCATGACCATGGCTGGAGGTCATGCGTCTTGCACAGCTCCCCTGTGGCCTATGGGGCTGAAGACCATCATGCCTTTGGCAGCGATGGGATCATCTCCTTCCAAGCGCCTTAAGAGGGTTCACGCCTTCACTGTGAGAGCCTGCTAATGTCTCCATTTCCATCCACTCAAAGTGCTGGAATAGTTGTTTATCCACCACCCATTAGCTCAGTGGGTTTAAGGGCATACTTAAAAAATGCAGCACATTCTTGCAGTACTGAGAACGAAGAGGAGAAACTTAAGTAAAACAAATGAGAAGGATTTGTATTAACTATGTTGCCAAGGAGTCTGTTTTAAACTCTCCCCTTCCATAGTATCTGAATCAAAATAATATTGGCTCTATTACATTTTCAAGTTTCTTGCTTTTAGTGTATCAGCACTAGGATGCAGCAGTTACAGTCGCCAGAGTTGCACATCAGTGAGCTAAGAATGGCAGAGATACTGGAGTTTCTCTTGTCCTTCCGTGCCCTGTCCTCTGCCTTTGTTAATCTGCATGTGCAAATTAAACTGAAATTAAACTCTTAATTTATCACCGTGTTGTGGTGACAGCAGGCAGGATCAGAACACTTTACAAACACGGAGCACCACATTAACATCAGAAACAGATTCTTCCCCAGAGAGCAGAGAAGATTTTAAAGAATGCGGAAAGATACCACAGGGCTGTAATCCCTCTTGCTAAACAGAAAACAACTGATTGTTGTTGAAACACTCAGAGGGGGAGGTGAGTCCAATAATCTGCAGAACATATGTGGGATACAGCTTTTCCACTGTCAAGAATGGAGATGAGAAACTTGAAATAAACAACATTAGTGCTGGGGAAAAAAACCCCCACAAACTCCTATGGAAAAAACAGAAAAGATACTGTACAGTTATATCTCAGTGTGACTGTCTGGAGAAATGACCTGCTCTGAGGACCATCCTCTGGATACAGATCATCTCTGCTACAGAGGGCTGTAGGCTCTGTGTGTTCCTGCACTGTCTTTACCTGCTATTGCCTGTTTTGGCAGGGGACTGAGTCGCCTCTGCATCTCTTAGTGGGGTACGAACAGGAATCCCAGGTTTGGTGAGGGCCATCTCTGCAGATGCCCTGTGGTCCTCATGCCTGAGGAATCTGCTGAACTGGATGCTGCAAATGTCTCCTGGCTTCCCGACTGTTCAGCTCTGCAAATGCTTTAGGATTCTTCCATCATGGAAAACTGGGCTTCTCTCTTTGCAGCATCAGAGGTGAGGCAGGCATGGTATCGTGGCCCCAGCAGGTAGGTCTTTTCTCTCTCATGATGCAAGATGAGCTCATGGTCCCCAATGTTATCCCAACAGGTAGGAGCATGCTGTGGCATGTTGGGCCACGCCACATTGTCCTGTCTTGCTGACAGCCCTGTAGAGCATGGTCCCCAGCCCCACCAGCCTGCTGCTCTCTGCCTGCCATGTACCTGCTATCTTTGGGAGGAGATGACCCATATCATCAGCTCCACTCCAGCACTGTCACCCCCTGCTCAGAGCAACCTCATGCCCTAGAGGGTCCTCCACAGGGCTGTGCCTCCTTCTGGTGGCAGTGATGAAGGGGTGGAAAAAGGCTGCAGTTAAGTAGTTGTGTTTTAAGGACACTTTTGTTTTAATGTTACTGCATTTGTATAGGTTGTCTTTCCCATGAGGCAGGCAGGAATGAAGTTTCGTTTTCAAAGTGTTTGCAAATATGATGATTTTAAAGGTTACTGGCTGGATTCAGACCTTGGACACTCCCTTTAAACTCCTGAATTCCTATTATTCAAGAGCACTTAAGTGATTTAAGACCCTACATCTAAGGGCTTTGGAAGGCATAAGTTCCAGAGCTCCTAAGTCACTTTGCTTTTAAATAAAGCTGTACTCCCTCAGGACCTTTTCAATATGTTACTCATGCTTCTTTATTCAACTTCAGATGACAAAATATTGAGAAATATTTGAATTCCCACAGAGGCTGGGTAAGATGAGTTTATTTATTCAGTCCTGCTTTGCTTCATCAAAGAGACCCTGACCCGGAGAAGCTGGAGGGCCCCATTCATTATGTTTCACCCAGCCCAAGAGGTACTCCTGCCTGCAGTAGCCACGCTCTACAGGGAAATGCAAACTTGCCAGACTTTGCTTAGCTTGGCCCAGCATGTGTTGCAGCATGTTGAGAGATGCACAAGTCCGACACGCTTTGGAGACTGGCCAGGGAAGACATATTGCCTGTCAGAAGCAGGACACATGTCCCCGTTCCCACCCAGCTCTGCACCGTGTCTGATTTATGTGCCAGACCAGGGCCCCAGCAGGCTCCTTCATGAAGATGGCTGTTAGGATGCCAATCCCCAGGAGATGGTCCTGCATGGGAGCAGGAAGAGCAGAGCCTGTGGCCATACCAAAGCCTCTCCAGAGACACCTGTACCAACCAGCCAAGGTGAAGTTATGTTTTCTCCACAGTGGTCCACACAAGTTCATGATGCAGTGGCTGGAGTGTTGATTCCCTGTGTTGCCGCACCTCTGGGTGGGATCACCTAGACTTCCCTTGGGAGAGCCCAAATTCTTGCTGGAGGAGCTGAGCCCCCAGACTGACACTCTACCCCCCACCAACTAAAAAAACCCAAAGCCAGCACCCCTTTAAAACTGAGATTTCAGGGCCCCCATTAAGAAGCTTTCAAGGCAGTCTGAATTAGCAGCATTGTTTTCCTTGGGGGTTTTCCCCTAGGGTTGAGGAACTTTTGTATGGAGCAGACTCAGGACCTTGGCATCTCTGTTAAGATCAAATCTCAGTTTCAGATTTTGGATCAGGTAGTGCTGGGGTGCAGATGTACAGGGTTAGGTGCTGCAGCAGGGCATTGTGTCTCTGTACAGTGCTGCCATTCGAGAAGGAGGGAGCAGAGATGACAGCTGTGCCTGAAATCACTCTGAAAAGGAACACTTCTGCAAATCCACCTGCAAGAAGCAAAACCCTTCAAGGGCTTCATTTGAGGAAAAAAAACCAACAAATACTTTTCCCTTAAGAGACTTTAAAAGAAAGGGCCCTCTTGAAAAAAAAGAAATCCTGGAAATTCAGCTGAGCCGAGTGCAATGTACTCAGCAAAAAAAAAAAAAAAAAGAAAGAAAAAAATGGAAGTGTTAGCAGAGCCTTGATTATTGGTGATGAAGGGGCATTAGCCAAATTATAATGGGTTGTCAAACTAGGTTCATGTTTGCATAACCGCCTAGGTTCCTAGCACTGATTCAACATCTAGCCATCTGTTATGGGTGCGGGAAGGGAGGGAATAACTTTTTGTTAAAAAAAAAATATAAAAATCAGTTAAATTTATGTTTCTATAATGGAAAAAGTGTTTAAAAAGAAAACATACCTTTCAGGGTGAAGCATTTGTTTTTGTTCTTTACAAGTGCTTGTTTGAGTTCATGTTTGTTGAATGGCTTGTAGTTATTAAATCATGAAGTTTTCCCCTGCTAACATAAAAATAGGTGTGACTGGAAAATTTGTAGCAGGAAAATAAAACTGCCTTTCACCTCCTTAGACTTCACTTGACTTGGTGAGATATTTGTAAACCCTGATTAACTTAGAAGAAGATTTTTTTTTGGAAAGAAGTACAATTAAACCAGAAATTTGTCAGGAAGACAAATAGGGGCTACAGCAATAGCACCATGAGTTGTGTGTCCAGCCAAGCACACAGCCAATCCCAAGTGGTGGTGCCTACTGATGAGGGAAACACAGAGCACTTGAGTATCAAAGCAAGAACAACTTGGAGAACAAAGGTGGGTTTTCTGTAACAAATGCAATTTCATTTTCCAGCTTCCTTCTTGTGTATATAAATTCAGTCATTTCTTAGGGTTAAGACCCCTTGGCTTTGATAGGCACAGCATGCTTATCATCAAAATGATGTTGACTCTTGTCAGTGTACTTGTGTGTGAAAACAATTGTGCTGTGTTTGATGCTAGACTGGGACCTGTGCTGGTAAAAACAACAGGGGAGTGAATGGGTAGACATCTGCCAGCCTGAGATGGCTTTGGGTCAGGTCCTAATTATACTTTGTGCTAATGACAAAAGGGATGATACATTTGACAGTAACTGTCATGGCTTTGTTCTCCACTGCTCCATAAGAGAGCATGAAACACAATGCAATTATTTTCACACTCAAGGGTGACTCACTGACGAGAATACATAGACAGGAGGAGGAGGCAGGCACAAACATCAGGATGGAGACTTGGCTTTAGCCCTCCAGTCTCCCTGAGGCTTTTTGAGGGCCAGGAGTGACTGTGGACACCTCTGCTGGTGTCCACAGATAATATCTTCACGTGTCTGTTGCTTTCATCCTGTTAACTACCAAGAGATTTCCCTGGGAGTCAATATACTAAGGGATCTATGTAATTTTGAATGGAAAATCCCACTGGTGAGAGAGTCCCAGTGTTTTGTTTTGGTATCACGTATGTGGGCAGATTTACTAATTTGCAGAATTCAGTACATCATAATCAGTTTCTGGGTCATTAAATAAACTTGGCAAACTTCTGCAGTACTTTGTCCTGTGTTTCCTCTGTTTCAGGTCAAACCAGAGTGAGAGCCTTGACTTTGCGTGTTTTGAAAGATGATTGATTCCTTCTGGTTTTAGAAGTTATCTTTTTGTTGTTGTTATTGTTGTTGTTGTTGTTACACAGAGGAAAAAGAAGACCCTGGTAAAACACTGCACTCAAAAAACAGAAAAAGAAGAAAAAAATTACAAAAAGGGAGCATTTGAAGGCATAGTAAGTCAGTCATCTAATTCTCACTCAAATGAGACTGCATCGTAAGAAATACATCCTATCTAATTCTGATCCACTAGTAAAAAATGTTTGCTCAGCAAGGGTTAACTTTCTCTTGTGCACAAGGATCTAATTCATTTAAATCCCTATTGAGTTTTTAGCACACAAATGAAGTGTTATATGGTCTTGCTGGAGCTCTTGGCATTGGGTGAATTTTTCCCATCATAATGTTGACTTATTAGACACATGCAAAGCCTGTCCACCTCATTGTGGCTGTGCCTGTGTGGCAGAAGGCTGCACTGTGAGGAGCTCTGATGTGGATGGGACAGCTCAAGTCTCCTGCAGTGAGCCTTCTTCAAGAGGTCATGTCTGCAGGGGCTAATCCCACATCTTGGGGTGCTTGTAGCTGAGCAGGTGTCCTGATCCAAGGCACTTTGTACTTTCTGAACTCGAGGAGAAGTTTACAGATTTTGCAGACCCAAGGACACTAAGAAAATGCTTGTGAAATTTAAACAAAAGTGAGCATCTTCACAACGTCTTGGTGAGATCTTTGGTGCCTGCTGCTTTTGGTGGCTGTGGGGATGTTACGCTGTGAAGTATTTTAGAGTGATGACACTAAAAACAAGACTTGCAGTTCTGTTGCATTGATCATAGGGATCATACTGAGTCCAATCTTGTTTTTTTTTTAACATGCAGTTGCTGTAACAGAAGATGCAATGTTGGTGTTTGCACATGGGATGTTGAGTCCTACCACTACATATGACATCATAATAGAATTGCAAGCAGTTATGCAAAGACGAGTATGCAGATGGGTTTCCTGTTAAGAAAATAAGGGATTGTTTGTAAGCTTCACCCCATTGACTGAGAAGAGAGGGGACACTTATGCTTCAGATGCAAATGCTGACCCGGTTTTCATTTACCAGGGCTTCTTTGTATTATTCTGGAAAGGTCAAGTGGTCTTCATATGGATAGAAATACAATTTGCACATTGGAAAAAGCTTTTTTTACAAAGCCAAATTATCATAAAAGAGAATTAGTGTGCATAAGGGTCAGACTTAATGCTGGACTTCCCTCAGCCTTTTCTAATCAGTGCTAAATCAGCTTGTTCTGGAACTTTATTAGCTTATGGACTGGAATTATAATTTGTTTTGTACTGTTCTTTTTTAGAAGGAAGTGTTAATTTTTCCAAAAGAGATTTTCAGAGAGGGTGGAGCAACACAGTGCTTCTCTTCTATTAAGTCCTTTAAAAATGTGCTATCAGATATTTACAGTGGCTGTGCTTACCAAATGTCTATTGGTGGGGAATATTTTTGCCTACACAGCTACCATACAGGCATGGAAAGTCTTTAAAGATTATATGAAAGAAGTTAACATGTCTCCCAAGTTATGAAATCAGTAGGAATATTTCTTTAGGTCAAGTTTTCGGTTCCTAAAAGCACACTTAAGTAAATAATTTCTGTAAGTTAAGTAATTACAATCAGAAGGATACATTTCCTGAGAGTTTGAAGGTATGTCTCATGTTCATTACATATCCATTTGAATAATCTATAGACTGAATTTAGCCTGAAAACCTATCCAGCAGTAGCACTGCATGCAGGAAGACAAAGGTACATGAAAGGGAGTAAAAATTATATGTGTGGGTTTTTTTGTTTGTTTGCTTTTTTTGTTGTTGTTTTGTTTTTGTTTTTTACCAGAGAGTCCTGTGTTTGCAGCTAAACACCCATCATAACTTTATTTTCATATGTTTTATCTTCAATATTAACTTGAAAGAATATGAATCACACAGAGGTCAAAGATCAAGGTAGATTTCCTGACATGGAATATTTAACTGTAGGACTCAGAGACTGCTTATCCTCAGCAGTATGAAAATCTTCTCACTGCCTTTAGGTTGTTGTGTTGTGCAGAGCGGCGGTGTAATGTATGCCTCCTGCTTCCTCATTTCTCCTTGCATGGGGCAACCTAAATTAGCTTTTCCAAAAGTCCTTGAAATTTTAGAGTACTCCCTTTTCATTGTCATAGTACTTTGGAGTCAGTAGTCATCTGTCTCCTTGGTAAATCTATCTCCATCTCCCTTTATTGATAATTTATCAGTGTTTGGCAGAGAAGTACAGCTTAACTGTTACTTGGACTTTAGACTTTGCTATTAGGCTATGGGAAAGAAAAGGAGTGATGTTTTGGAGAAAAAAAAATAAGGAACAGAAAATTATTTTTACTTTTGACACTATCTAGATATCACATATTTTGACTGCTGTTCAGTGAAAATGAAATCTCTATTGACTTAAGTGGACTAATGTTCTTGAGTTATGTAAAGCCAAAACCTGTTAGAAACAAACGTGGCAGCAAGTAGCCTGACAGTAAATTATCCTGCTGGTAGTAAGAAGGTTGCATCTAGTTTTCTTTCTCTAAAAGCTAAGCAATGCAAAGTGGTATGCTATTTCAGCCACTAAAGGCTCGTCTAACCGTAGGGTTATCATAGAATTATCCCTATTTTAATTTCAAGCATTAGCTTCTTCTGAAACTTATTTATATGTAATGAGTCTCATTGACTAGAGGTACTTACATCCAGGTCCATCAGCCCTTCACTGCTCAGCATCTCTGCACCTGACTTGTAAGCTCCTAGCACTGTGAACAGAAAAAACAAATCCACCTTAGAGACCTGAGTTCCTTATCCAGGGAATGGGTAGAAATCAGTGTATAAGAATGGGATGAATTATTGCAAAATCTTGTCCATAGATGCCAGTAATAAAAATTGCAAAGAACTACAAAGGACTATAAATTAAAAATATGTAGTAGATGGAAAACAGAGATACTCTATAGACATATCCAGAAGGCTTACATTTTGGAACTGACTTATTTTGGAATGTAGCCAAATTGCTGTCAATGAGGTCTTTCAAGAAGAGATTAGACAGAATCTAGGAAGGACGGTCTGGGCACATTGGAGCTTGATTCAGAACAAGGCAGCACATATTTGGTGGGATGAAATCATAGAAATGTCATGCTGAAAAATATTTCAGAAGATTAATTTATTTGGTTCTGCTATGGACACTTTGACAACATGGTTACAAGGATTGGATCTAGCCATTTTCCGAACATGCTGTTATTAGAAATGCACGATCAATTTGAAGTAATTATGATGTATATGAGACAGGACTTTAGTATTTGGTTTTCTCCTGAGCTAAAATACTAATATCCTGTGTGTATGTATCTTCTAGGGCTGGTAGACCCTTCACTATCTCTAAATTGAGGAGGAGAATACTGTCTTGCTGAACTATTATGTAAACAAGAAATATTAACATGCATTTAAACATTTACCAAACTTATGTCTACAAAGATATAATTGCAGGCTAGACTGTCCTCAACTAGTTGCTCATGGACAAAATGTCACGTTGCATCACTTTTGAAATTAGTGTATTTATTTTTCAGCTTTATGCTTCAGATGAGTTCCACATGTACTCCAGATTTAACAAATTAATCATCGGTATCTTATTATCACTTGAAATTACTTCACAGTTAGGTCAGATCCAGGATTTTCATTTGTTTTTCATAGCATGGATCCCATTTTAATACAGAGCGCCTTGTGTATATCTCCTCTTCCCATTCTGCAGTTGTGAAACACGCTTGTGGTGTGGATACTTATTATATATATGGAAAAGTAAAGTCAGGAAACTATTTTGTGCAGTTTTAGCTCCATAACAGTTTAATAGCTGGGACTAAGGAAAGCCAGCTCTGTGTGACTAGCCAGTTCTCTACTGTGGGCTATTTTTGAGAACATCTGACAGTATCATTTTATACTGTTTCACTTCAAAGTTGCCTGCTCGTATTCATCATTTGTTTCTAAGGATTCTGCCTTCCTTGTGTGCTATCTCTCTTTACATCTGTTTTCCGCTCTGCTGACGAACAAAACTAGGA
Source organism: Apus apus (assembly GCF_020740795.1). NCBI lineage: Eukaryota > Metazoa > Chordata > Aves > Apodiformes > Apodidae > Apus > Apus apus. The sequence continues at coordinate 70,801,343 of NC_067285.1, forward strand.
AGCAATGTGAGAATGGTTCACTCCAAGTCACAAGTTATTGGCAGCATGTGCAAGTCCAGAGGCAAGGAGAGAGGTAACACAGGCTGGTACAGGCTTTTCTGAGCAGGAAGTTGGAAGACCTGGTAAGGTATTGTTCATTAAACCTGCTTCTTGACAAAGTAAAGTACTGCATTTTCAACCAAGCACCTGCCTTCAGGAAAACTGATTGCTGTTTCTGGAAACCATCAGTATTTCACAAAAAAAAAAACTGGAGTGACAGAAAAAATGAAAAACAAAGAAAATAAATATAAAAAAAGAAGGTTTTATTTGGATAGAATGTGTGTTGGCTGATGGCTGTTGTAGTTAGGTTGCCTCACAACTATGTTGATGTCTCTGCCTGTCTGTGCTATGGTCCTGCCTGCACACTCAAGAGACAGTGAGGAGAGATGGGATGTACCATGGGAGGAGAAGTTTGCTGGACATCCTTCCTCTGGAAGGCCTCAGGCTGGCTGAAGTTGTTCTTTGCAGTTCTGGGGGATTTCCAGAGGTGAGTGTGGACCTACCTCTTCTTTTCCATACAGCTTGCTCCAGTGGGTTTCAAGATGACTAGCAAAATAGGAGACTCCCTCCCTGCCCCCTTGGAGGCATTTTCTTGGCTCTGTTTGATAATATACACTAGCCAGGCTTAATGAATTTTAATAAGCCAGTTTAGCACCTTATTAAAAGAAAAAAAAAAAGAAAAAAAAAAGAAAAAAAAAAAAGAAAAAAAAGAGGAGGGGCTGAGCATGCTCATTTACTGCTTCTCTCTTTTTCCTAATGAAGAGGAGCTGCCTGCTTGTTGTGTGTAATCAGACAGACTCTCTGAGGATAGCTCAAGGGATTAAACTGACCAAGTTCATTTATTTGGTCATTAGGATTGTACAGATCATGATAGAAAGGTGTGCATCACCAATCCAAAAAGATTGCTCTGTTGCAGGGGGTGCAACAACAGGAATTGAGTGCACTCTACCAGGTGTATAAGTACATTCATATTTGCACACACTTATTTACAACAAGCCACTGATTATAGGACTAGGTTGATGACTGGTCTGGCCCCAGAGGACATTTCTAATGTCCATATGTTGTTAAAGCCCTCAGAAACCCAGGAGCACTCCTGCATACATTGTGCCAAGGATGTCCTGATTCAAAGATCTGCTACCAGTTCTGTTTCAGTGTGGAGCACCTGGGAACACCATCATACCACTGCCAGGTTAGGTAGTTCACAGACATACCATTTAGAGTAACTATAAATCATTGTGAACTCTGGCTAAAAATACACCATTTTGACCAATGTGTTACAGAGGTTGTCATGGGGATGTCTTGCTTGCTCAGTCTTTCATAAAATCCTTATGGAAGCTAAAAACAGTGGTTTGCTCAGAGGGTTGATATGAGGAAAAAAGCATCCTGCATTTCAGCTGATCTTTAATTAAGTTTAATATGTGGAAATTAGGAGAGGAGATGGTATCATGGGGTAGAGGGTTTTTAGAAGACCAAACCCACTGTCAAATTCTCTTTCAGGACTGACATAGAACATGAATCTGGTCCCTCAATGGTTACTCACCAGTTCTGAAAAAAAGCATAGAAATTGTTTCCAGGTTGAAATTAGACAAAACAATGTGCACTTTGTGACACACTGGACCTCAATTTTATGGCAGAAACCTCCAGTTTCTTTGGCAGTTCAAAGCAGTACACTGAAAGCTTTGTGGCAGCTTCATAAGCATTCCCAAACTCTGGAATATACTGAGCAGTGAGCTATTTGATTACACATATTAAGTGGATTGAAATTGCTCCTTGTATATTGCTTAATTGAAGCTTGATCTGGGATTTTGGCATGGTGAAGATGGAAGGAGGCTGAGACAGAGAAGGGAGGATCTTTCTTATACATTCAAGCCAGAAGAACTTGGAAGAGGGTTTTAAGGATTTAATGAATAGTTGCCTATGGCTTTCTCTGAGAAACATAAAATAATCATTAAACCGTCCCTACTTTTCCTATATTTGCTGTGTGCACTTGTTTTGTCTACTGGGTGATGGGTGGGCTTGGGTTACAGGAGGTGTGGAGTGTTCTCCAGGTGAGCTGAAAGGGGAGGTAGTGTTCTGCAGAAAACACTGGATTTGGCTCAGGCACATCAGCCGCAGACCGGACTACTCCACTCAGATGGAGCTCCTCTGAGGATGCTGCAGCACATAAGGTAAGATAGTAATTGAAACAGTTTCTAGTCAGTCTTTGCTGACATAGAAACTCAAAATGACAAGTTTATTGAAAGCTGAAATGAATGTTGGAATGTTTTTCCTTTCTCTTTTGGACCAAATGTTGGTTTTAGTTGATTACTCCTACATCAGCCAGTGCAATCCCAGGGCAAATCAGCTTCACATTTGAGTATTTGTAAGTCTTAGGACTTTCCTGCCACATAACACAAAGCAATCAACAGCTTATCTGAATCATTTAAAGGCATGTGTTGAGTTCTGTCACTGGAGACAAGACTGTTTCCAAAATTAGTATACTACTTCACCATGGTTAGAAGCAGGGTTAAAAAAAACCTCTCCCCCCAGTCAAAAAAGGAGGGAATGAAGATAAAGGTAGTCCAAGTATGACCTCAAACTAAAGAGTATTTTGCTTTTGTTTTATAATGAGGCTGTATTTTGTAAGGTAGACTGTGTGGACAGAGATAGTCAGATGTAACTGTAGAAGTGCAAATTAATGTGTTTGCAATGGAAGAGTGGCTGGATAATGTCCATTTCATAATAGTCCAAGATCTGGCACAGGAAACAGTAATTCTGATAGAAAGGATTTTTAATAATCTATTAACTCAAAGGTGACACTTTATGATTGGTGTATTATGCCTGTAACAACCTCTGTTAAAGGAAGGGAAAAATAATCTGGGCAGCTCATGAGTGTAATTTAGCAGTATGCAAGGATTTGAAATTATGGAGAACAGAGATAGAAAGGCAAGTAGAACATGATAAAAAAACACAACAAAACAACAACATGCGTTCCTCAAAGGTGAATTGTACCAGATCAACTGATATTTCTCATTGACAAAGTAGTTTCTCTTCAGAGAAAGTGAAATGTACGGATTTAATCTAGCAGGGCTTGAGTGCCACTGAGCTGTGTAGGAGACTGAAATCTGGGGGTTTGTAGTCAGACTGTCAAGGGGTAAGGAACAGGTTAAAGAAGAGACCACAGAGCTGCTGCCTGAAGGGGCAAGGGGTGAGCTGGAGGGAAGAGAGCCATGACCTCCTGCACCATCTGGAAAGCGTTCCGGTTTAATCGTTCCATTGATAACTTTGTCACCAGAAGTCACAGCATGCTAAAAGCACCAGCTGAAGAAACCAGCTGGGAGTCATTATCTGCCAAGGGGACTGAAATATCCTGGGGAAAAAAGATGGACCATCTGGATGGCGTGGCAGACATGGGACAAAACATAGCAAGGCAAAGGGCGAGGTGAAGGAAATTAAGATTTTGGCGTAAATTTCATTGATGAGCCATCCTAACGAAACCTCCTATGCTGAGTAAAGGTTGCTTGCTTTTAAAAAGAGTTTTTAATTAGTTGATACCAAGCTATTTTTTCCACGGCATGTCAACCAAGTTGCATGTAAAGACTGTATGTTGCCTTGAGCTACTCCAGAAGTGCATCAGGCAATTTGTTCTGGGGGATACATGCTTTTTCTACTGCACAAGTCAAAAGTATGGGCTGGATGAAGGACAATGCAGACAGAATGGTTAATGCATATGGAGACTGTTGAATATCTCTCTCAGGATCAGGTCTTTCTTTCTCTGTCTGTAATGTCAGTGCTGCTTGAACCAAACTTTTCCATTTCAGAGGAAAAAAAGAAACATGAGGATTTTTCCAAAATATTTATGAAATTTTGGAAAAAAATAAATCACTATTTGGGAATGTTTTGATTGGCAAGAAAGCTTTGGCTGTTCTACCACTTGCTAAAAAAGCTGATCTATAAAAAATTGATATTTCCAGATGTTTGGAGGGGAGCTTAATAAAAAAAGGTGAAACTATTTAAATATATATAAAATTTAAAAATCTGATTATATGCATACATGCTGGATGTATATCGTATACTTGGTATTTTTAAAGCTAAAGAGAATGATGACAGCTTGTTTCTCTGTTTTTCTGCTCTAGATTGCTGAGACCTATTTTGCAGTGCCTACTATAAGTTAGTGTTAGACTGAGGAATGTATTTCCAGAAGCAGTGCAGTTTGCCGTGACTTGGGGTACAAATTCTTGTGCTTTTGTGTTCAGAACATAGCTACAGAGAAAGAGAAGATCATATAAATGGTTTGGGTTGGAAGGGACCTTAAAGAGGTTCCAACCTCCCTACATGGGCAGGGGCACATCCCACTAGATCAGTTTGTTCAAAGCCCCATCCAACCTGGCCTTGAACACTTCCAGGGAGGAAACATCCACAACTTCTCTGAGCAACCTGGCTCAGTGTCTCACCACACTCACAGTAATGAATTTCTTCTTAATGTCTAATCTAAATCTACCCTCTTTCAGTTTAAAGCCATTACCCCTTGTCCTATCACTACCCTCTCTGGTGAAAAGTCCCTCCCCATCTGTCCTGTAGCCCCTTCAGGTACTGGAAGGCCGCTGTAAGGTCTCTCCAGAGCCTTCTCCTTTCCAGGCTGAAAAACCCCACCTCTCTCAGCCTGTCTTTATAGGAGAGGTGCTCCAGCCTTGTGATCATCTTTGTGACCCTACTCTGGACTTGCTCCAACAGCACGGAGGGCTTATTTTTCTCTAATAACTGGTGAATCACTTAAAGTTTTTAAGTAGAGTCACTCTAATTAGACTCATGATTCCAAATTAATGTGTCAGCCTATGCAGCATATGTTTCAGAGGCCCCAGTTGGCCACTTCATATCGTCTTTGGGAGTAGACGTACAAGTTTCAAAAAACAGATTTAGGTGCTAAATGACAGGCATCTGACTTAAAAAAAAAAAAAAAAAAATTACTTATAATCTGTCTTGCTTTAGTTTCTTGTTATGTGAGATCCCAAGTTGCAAACCAAGATGATTTTGACGTTTTCCTTTGCCTTTTCTCAAGGAAAAATTCTTGCTGGCTTCTAATCAGCAGAGCTTTAGACAGAGAAAGGGCTGAGAATAGAATGATTAAGCCTCAGTTGAAACCTCTCTTGCTTCTTCATGACTTCCAGAACTCTGTTCTAAGTTGCTCAGATGCACCTCCAGCACCAGGAATTAATCATCTGCTGACAGAGGGAGAGTAAAATGCCATTAGTTTTATAGGAGCATTTCCCTCTTTAAATTCCATTGCTGGTTGACTCTTTCTGAGAGATGATGTTGAAACTGAGAATAAATTCAGTTTCAACATTTTCATACTCTTCCCAGTCACTGCCAGGAAAGCGCTTGAGTCTTACGCAATCACGGCCTGGACTCCTTTCAGCGTTTGCTGTGGTCCTAACGGCGCGGTCATGATCTCAGCTCTGTACACCCTGCGTGCTGGATGCAATCTGCTCAGATAGTCGTCTCCCCATAGGGCCGAAACTTCAGAAGCAGTCTCTGAGTTGTATTCTCAGAAACCCCCCTGTGGAACTTGGTCAGATGGACAGGGTTGGCTGTATGTACAGCATTCATACGGCAGTCCCCCTACCCCTCAGCTACCCAGCACGGGTATTTGAGACAGCCTCTACAGCTGCCAAACCCAGCCAGCAAGCAGGCAAAGGAGCCAGTGCTGCACTCAGCTTCGCTCTGGGCTGAGATGAAGCAGCCCATTAAAGGCTGCTCATGCTCTTATGTGATGCAGCCTTCCCCCATTAATCCTTCTGCAAACACAGGCTCTTTGTGCCCCCACAGCTCCTGGGAGGCACAGGTGCCAAGGTGCAGGCACCTGTTCAAAGACCCGGTTGTTTTTATTTAATGTAGAAATATACACTGTTTTGTTCATAAGATGAATTTTAAAATTCACCTTTTGTTCTCTAGTTTTTAGGGCAAGCTGCCTGGTAATAGTTTTCAAGAAGTTGCAGTGACTTCCCCCCCTCCCCGCATCTGACAGCCGTGTTACTGACTTTTCATTCCAGAAGGAGGTGGTATTGTCTAATGGCTGGAACATTATAGCCTTTTCAGCTTGTTTATGACCCCTCTCTGTCACTGCCCATATGACCTATAGCATGGGGGCTAGGCTATTTCTGTATCATTTTTACTGTCTGTGAAAGAAGGTTAAAAACACCAACCTCGTGGGACATTGTAAAGCTTTAATGGCTCAAAAGTACTTTGAAATTATCACATAAATTATAGCAGATAAATGCCCAGACAGTTATTAGAGTTTGCTAATTCTCTTCTGACGCAAGATGTCTGGTCACTTTGAGTTCTCCCTTCTGCACTGTCATTTTTTTAGGAACCAAAGTGTGTTAGTAGGGAGAAACAAGAATAGTTTTTGCAAACACCAAAAAACCCTGATGATAGAAAGAAACAGCACTTACATGTCACAGGAAGAGAATGAGTCAGTAATTAGTTCTTGGAAGGGAGCATTTGATAGGGAAAGTGCATAAATTTAAAGGGCAATCTTCATTACAAAATAGTCTCTAAATTACCTAATATATTACCAGTTTTTCTGTTAGTTCAGCCCTATGAGACAAAATGCTTCCAATTACTCAGGCAGCAGATGCTTCTTTTAAGAAATGCAAGCAATCCAAAGCAAAATCACTTCTCCCTCATTGAAGGCATACCTACATAGGCTCACGCCTCTCTCTGCAGACTCAAGGTTACTCAGTGGAGATTATCATGAGAACGAAACTTGATATATTCTTTGTCTTCAAACTTGTAGAATTGTGGCACCCAAAGGAATCAGTACGTTGTGATTTATGACTCCTCTGCTTTGTTATGAAAAAATGTTAAACATCTTTATTTAATATGTTAGATATTGTGTTATCCAAATTGGGCTGCTGATAGCAACATGCTCACCCATTATTCCCTAGAAGTGCAATACCTTTCTGTAACTTCCTACATTGCTATCAGCTTTGCAATGTTATGCCTTATTTGTATAATTGCAAGTTTTTCCAGTTGTGTGGATAATTATACCGTCTGAGGGATATTATCCTGCTTTGTAGCCTGCAGATTCCTCTGAATCATTTCCTATGTTAGTAAAATATTTTATTTTTGTGTATTAAGGAAGGCCCCAAACCTGATTTAAACTAACCTCAGTGCATGGCATGCGATTCTCTTCTCAGCCTTTGACTGCACTTCCATTAACACCAAGAAAAATTCCCCTTCTGCCTGAAAGGGAGTAAGTGATGAAGAGCTGTTAGGGTGTGGGTGATAGCATCAAGCTGCACAGTGTTTTTAACAGATAGTACTGAAACATGAGGCAAACCAACCAGAAGAAAAAAAAAAAAAAAAAAAAAGGAAAAAAAGGCAACCCAAAATAACTTAAACTGAAACTTTGTTTAAGCCAATGACAGAACACCAAGCCAGGAATCAAACAGGTCTGTGCTCTGTTTTGCCTTTTGCCTGGAAATCTTTTTCCACCCAAGTCAACAGTTTATCCAAGAAGCAAATCAACATATTTCTTAGGAGACAGCGAGTGAGGCTGTAAGCACTGCATCTGACTTTGGGGATGTCAAATTACTTGATTGCCTCAAGGTGCAAAGTTTTTAAACATTTACTTTGTCAGCTCTAATTTTTAATGCATAGCTGACTGGTAAGAAGAGGATTTGCTGCTGGGTCATGTCACTTTCTCTCCATTTCTCTTAAATTTGCATTTGGCTTCTAGAGCAAAAATGACTATTTTTAGAAGTTTGATGTGAAAATAAAAAAAATCACCATGCCTGTACTATACTACTGGATCACAACTTTGCTCTTCCAGGATGATTGATTTGACTCAGAAAGGGACAAATTACCCCAGGGAGCATGGAAGTGGGAAACTTCTCCCCGCTCCTTCATCTCATGGAAACACTTTTGGTGTCACTTTCTGCAAGAAGGTGAAAAGTCCCCTAACTAGAGAGACAAGCTGAAGCCTGGTCTGAGAGCTGATGGGCTCTCTGCAGCCTTTCAGCCTGAGCCCTGGAGGGAGAGATGGAAATTTGAGTCCCCACAGCTGATTTCTGCAGATTCCTCCCCAAATGCAAGTCCTACCAGTCATAAACTGGAGGTCTAAAAAGACTGCTTTATTTTGCTTACTCAATAAGGAGTCTCTTGCTTCTCAAAAGCATGATGGGTTGTCATCCCAATATGGTAAAATGTGGTTACTTTGGATGTAGAAAGCTGCAGTGACCTGAAAACCCAGAAGGTAACAAATCCTATGGAAATGAAAGGATGAAAACAGAAGAATTGCAAATCTCCTTTTGTGTAATTGAGAAAAACTGTTCAGGAGCCAGAACGTGCTGCAGTAGTACTGGAAGATTAGTTCTCAAGAATATAAGCTTTTACAAATTTACAGTACCTTTCAGCATGTGCTTTTGTCCCATTGGAACAGCCATTGATATATGTCTTCTGTTGAACAGGGATAGGATTATATACATTCTTTAAATTAAGCACATCCTTAACCGCTTAATTAAATCGGGGTCTTAGTGGGCTGGATACAAGGAGAAGTACCAGCTCAGATCCGAGGGGGAGAATTCTAATAAGAAACCTGAATTTAGGGTGCAACAGATTAAAATTCCTCTGAAAAAAAGATACACAAAGAACAAGTGAAAAAACAAATGTGGGTTCACAAGGGACTGCTCAAAAAAACTGAGGTTAACAAATGAACTGTTCTGGAAATGGAAAACAGAGGTGGCAGCTACAAAAGAAGGTTGTCTGTTGCTGCTAGCAGGAAAAATGAGAGTTAAAAGCCATGATGAGTTAAAGCTAGGCAAGGCAAAGTAGTTCAGAAATGAGGAGGAGCATTTATAAATATTTTAGTGGAATTGTGGACAAATGTGAAATATCCTGATAATCACTGAGAGGAGATTAAGAAAAAGCAACTCCTGCTTCCCCTGCGAATACTCAAGTTTCCTTTCAGACTATGTTAGCAGGCACATAAGGGGTTCAGGTCATAATTATATCAGGTAATGTATCTAGTGATTAAAGCAGAAGAAAAATGTCTCAAAGCCAAGAGTGCTTAAAAGTCAGCAGATGGAAGTGTGTGCAGCTGACTGTGTCTGGTCTACAGAGAAACAGACAATGGGAAAATCATAGGGGAAAAAAAGGCAAAGGATGCTGGTACATTCTCTAAACTAGGGACTCCTGACAATTTCATCCAAAAAATGTCACTCATACCAAGGCTTGCACAGCCTTGAAAGAGCACTATTATGCCTCCCATGTCTATGGCTATGGAGTGAGTCACAAGCCACCATGGAGAAATAATTTTTGTGACTACTGCAAATAGGTGTCAGTGGGTCATTTGAGTTAGCGTGTATGGCAGTCACAGCTCTGAACTCACAAAGCCTTCTGGAGCATCCCTGGGATCCCACACTAAATTTCCATCCAGTTGTCTAGTTGTCTGCCTCCTTTCCTGTGGCCTTCAGTGAGAGAGCATCTCCCAGATGAAAACAAGGTGTAAACAGGAGATGGGTGAGACCAGGAGTGTCTCAGCAGGGAGAGTGTGAACATCAGGTTGAGTCAGAGCTGGGAGAAAGGCCCCAAGGATCTGCAAAACAGCCAGATTTCTGAGTTCATTATTTCTCTGCTGCCAGCAGATGCCTGGGGAGATCACTGGCAATCAACCTTTCCCTATCCCTGACTCTGACAGCCTTCTCAGACCTCTGCTTCTTCTTGCTCAGATGCAGCTGCCTATGGATGCTGTACACAGTGAAGATCAAGACGTTTTGCTGTTGCTGCTCCTTAGGTAGTGCCATCCTCCCTGTGTGTTGAGACAGAGAAATGTGTACTGAGTGGCAATGGCATTCAAGGCTCATCTGTTCTTGGAAGATTTACATGCAGGGGCTAAATTTAAATGGCAGGGATGATTTTAATTTTGGATTTCCTCAGCAGTGTTTTTAGGGAAAACTTAGTAACATGTTTTGAACAGAGACTTCTATGCATAATTTCCTGTCTTTACTTCCCCATCACCCTCTTCCAGCAGACTGCTTGTCCGGAAGTATTTCCTCCTGGACTTCCTCCTAGCTGTGCCTCTCTGCTTTGAAGCCAGGTGGATTCCTTCTTCTCATCATCCAAGTCCAGCAAGAAGCACCAGAAGGACAGAGGGGACCAGGCAGTGGAGGTGCATCATCTGGTTAAATGCTGGCTGTGCACAGTGCAAGTGGCATTGCTGGGCAAGCATGAGGTGAACCTGGGACAGGGCTTCCTGCAACATCTGCAAGCTGGGCTTGTGCTGAGGTTTCAGAGGCTTTCAGGTATTTTTTGAGTGATTTGATTTTATGTTTTATTAAAAAAGGATACAATAGCATCCTTAGTGCTTTCCAGTGGCAGCTGATCTATAGCAACATCAGGAAATTTCTAAACCAATGAGTAGTTGCAAGCTACAGCTACTCACTTTTCCATTAAAACAGTGGAACCACTTATATGGGTAAAATATCCATATGAGCACAACCCTCACATGTTTCCCAATCCGAATTTACAGCATACCCCTTGTAGCCCTGTTTGCAGTTAATTTGTTCACCTGTGGAAAGATCTCTCTCCGCTCCTCTCACATATACCTGTATTTTCTTTTTTAAAATGTATAGTGATGTCTCCTAGAGTGAGATTATTTTTTATGTGCAAAACCAGTGCACAGCAGGTATTGTTAAAAGTAATTGTGAAGTTTTGCCAGACTGGACAGATGACACAATCCTTGTGCCAGCCTCGCGATGGCAAAGCACTGTACCATATGGTAGCCATATTCATTTATACTGTGCCTTCTGCTGCACTTTTATGAGTGAAGGCATTGGAGGTGATCACTTGTTTACTGATATGTCCAAAATATTATGGGAAAGCTGGGAGAGACTGCTAAACTTTTAACACTGTGTAGCTCATCTATCTCTAAGATAGGAGTAAGTATTTTAGCTGTAGATACATAGACTTAAGTAAATAGAGCTCCCTTGTAAAATGCCAGTAAATGAATATATGTCATGTGAAGTCTGATGTTCTTACTGTTTATGTTGCCTACAAATGTTTGAAGAGCCAGACAGAACTGGGTTTATAAAGTCAGGCTCTGCTGCGTAGCATGCCATGAAGCGTGCTGCTTCCCTGGTCTTTTGTTTCGGCATCACCACTCCATCCTTGGACGTGAGGGAATGGCAGAAAAATGATGTAAGAAGTCTAGGAGTTTATGCATCTGCAACTCACCATCAGCAGCATGCCATGTTGTGGCACTTTGGTGGGGACAGCAGTGCTCAGTCATTCTCCATTTCAGTCTCACCCTGCATTGTGCACAAGTGATGGATGTATTCAGCTCACATCCCATTACTAGGCAGTAAATGGCCTCTGCTTCTCTGCTGTAGCACTCAGTCATCTGTCTGAAATGCAGTTCCTGGAACCCATCAAATAGGACCTTAGGTTTTATACGTTGCTGAGAGGTTTATGAGGCCATCTGTCTTGAACTGATGACCTGGTACAAAGTGTTTTCTCAAAAAATTAGACAGTTTTTCCATAAATATAACTTCTGGTATGAATTTCTGAGTTTTGCTGTATGTCTGTTCCAGTGAATAATGAAATTAACTTGATACATCATAAGTGGCACTAAGGAAAATTTCAGTGGTATGAATTAAGAGTGATTTTGAGTCTGTTTCAGTATGCACCCTGAAAATGCTGTTAGCTGTGGTTTACAAATTACAGATTGTAATTTGAGGTTTTTAGTAGGGTGTTTACATGCTGGCTCGCTGACTATCTGTCTATCTGTCTATCTATCTCCAGAAGCCAAAGCAAAGCTCATCTTATCACTGCCCTTCTCCCTCACTTAATTCCTTACTTCACTTTTATCTGTCCAGGATATTTCTGAGCTCTCCCCTTGCCATTATATCTAAGGGACTTAAGAAATCTTATGTAGAATTTATTAAATAATTCCCGAGAGGCAGAAAAATACAGTTTTTCCAATTATGATTAAGAAAGTGAGACATTTATGTGGAAACAAATGGGATTCAGGTGCTAAATAGTTTCCAGAGTTGGTCTGAGAGGTTTTAGTCTATTGAGACTGGCTGATATGCATGTTGAAAAACATTGCAAGAAATCCGTATGAGTCTGAAGGTGCCAATGCATTCTGAAATCTGATACCAAGGAACTCTTCCAAGACGCAAGGGTTCAACACTGCAAACATCCCATTCGTATTTTAATATTTCAACAGACATTGTGATTATATTTGGATTTTTATGCTTGACTTTTTTTTAATCTTGTACTGTCTTAAAATTAGTAAGTAATTAATTCACTCAGCATGAGTGGATTTTACAGTGATACCAGTATCAACAAGGATTTTTCTGCCAAGACTGTGGCAGTGTTAGATGCAGTGTAACATGCAGTGTAACTCTCAGAGTGAATGTATGTGTTGCAGCCAACTGAAAACCTGGGGTCTGAAGGTAAACTTTTGGATTCGTATGGAAGCATCTAGAAAGTCATTTTCTTCAGACATGCTGGGTATTTGTCAGGTTTATATCACACAGAAAGACATATTTGTCTTTTGAAAACCACGCACATGTTTCTGAGTTTGCCAGCATGCTTGGTCGTGCACTTAGGAGAATAGATTGGTCTACAGGTTAATTACTTTGTAGTTACTCTATATTCATTCATGGTCCCTAAAAGACTGGGAAAGAGTTGACATCTTGTACCCTAGGGCAAGAGCAGCAGGGACATGCCTAGAAGTAGCTGGAAGATGCACCAATTTAGAAATAAAAGTAGTATTAATAATTAAAAAATACCAAGGTGATAACAACTTATGGGCAGTATCAAGAAACAATCCAAACCAAGACCAAATATTGGTATTTTTTTGTGCAAGGTAATGGACATAGTAAAGCTTTTCTCCTGCTACTCACTTCTAGTGAGCAGCTGAATTTCTCAGAAAAAAGCAACACACAGAGATTTTGAGATTGGTGCAGCCAATTTATTTTACTGATCCAGCTACAAATGCAGTGAGAAACCATGCTAAAACACCATAGCTGAAGTGAATCACAGTGCCCCTTTCAGCAGCTTTGCTGCTTGCTACAAAGAGAGGACAAGGCGCACGTGTCTGAGTCCCCACGGGAGTTGTACTACCTACCCCCTCTCCCTGTTCCAGAGGAGAGCACCCTGTTCTTCAACACTGTTCAGGAGTGCTGCTCACGCTGGATGCAGGTCCTCAGCTGCCTGGAATGGCACAGTCAGATCCCAGCTGGGCTCCATGTTTGGCAGCCTTTAGTTCCCAATTCTGGGATTAGCACCACTTTTTGTCCAGGGGCTGGCTTGTGGAAAATGCATGACTGGTCCCTCAGGAAGGCTGCCTCTTCCCAGGCAGGACCAACATAGCACATAGGGATGCAAATGCACAGTGTGGAGATGTCAAAAGGTTAAGAGATTCCTGAGAGCAGCCCAGCTCTTAGGAGTCTGGGTATTTATACAAGTAATTAAAAACCCTTGGGCTTGCAAAAGCTACTTTTTTAATTGGTCTCATTAACTCTTTTTATTTGCATGCCTCAACACATGGTTGTTTTATGTAAAGATGCTAACAGAGGTTCTCTGCTTTGCTGATTACAGATTTATGATTTTGAATATCTGCTACAATATTTTGTGGTTTTCTATTTTTGGCTCTTTGGCTTAACCCAGGCCAGTCAACTCAGCCTCTTGAGGTAACAGAGGAACTACAGAATATCACTTAGCAGCAAACAAGAGCAGTCCTCTACAATACCATTGCAGATGATTTTAACAAGTTCCCATCTCTGAATTAATTAGACTTGTTGGAAGAAAAACAACTATGTCCTGAAAATAAAATATATTTGTCCACAAAAGACATCAAATCTTCTTAATATGGCCATTTAAATTTAATATTTATATTTTTTAATAGATGCTCACAGAGTAATAGTGAATTCCTGGATACTTTAGACTACAAATTTCTCAGTCAGTCATTCTCTGGCAGTGTTACAGAATGGATTTATTGTAATTTAAAGCCATGCTGGGAAGTGTAGGATATTCATATGCTCAGTCCAAATGTACTGCCTACAAGGAGCAGCCATATCCTCGGGATAACCTTTTGCCTTCCAGCTGTCCCCAGCCTCCTGCAGGTTCTTCCCAACCTGGTGAAGGAAGGATGGCCATCTCTGTGGCCGTGGCTGTTTCTCCTCATCCCTGCCTACAGCTGCTCCTGCTCCCAGTGTGCTCCCAAGGCTGATGCTGCTCTACCCGGCAGAGGCAGAGGAGCCAAGGGTTGAGAGTTCAGGGGTTTTTGTTTTGTTTTGTTTTGTTTTGTTTTGTTGGCAAAAGCGTTCAGAATGCATGTTGCCAATTGCTTTGTGTTACTTTTTCATCTGCACAGGTGAGCCTGTGTGTAGCAGGAACAGCTATTTTGAGATGTCAGTGCCAGAAAGTGTGAGGTGTGTGGAAGAAAAGACAGAGCACAAAAACATGCAGCCTAAAAAGGCACAGAGAAATATCAGGCGATGCTAATTCTCTGGCTATGAATGACTGGGTGGATGACTTTACAAAATAAAGAATTTCAATCTTAAAACAAGCAATCCCCAGAGTGGAAATACTTTCTGCGCATTGATAATTTATCACAAGCTGAAATTTATCAGCAGTGTTTCGGCTGCAGATTACTTAAATCTCATCTCCTGTTGCACTGACACATGCTAGCTGTGCTCTGCAGCTCCTTTTCCACCTGAGGTGCTTCTGGCTGTGCAGTGAGATGGTTCTGTGGGTCTGGGGCTGTTCTTGCTGCACCAAGTTTGGTTTCAGTCTCCATGCCCTGCAATGCTATAAGGATAGGAGAAGCCCACCTGCCTGCCCTCCAGGACAGTGTCCCTCAGTATGCCAGCAGATCACAGCAGCAGTGTAAATGGACACCATCTCCGTCTCTGCCTGCAGTCCCACGCCGGCGTCAGTGAGATGCAGCCTGGTGTAGGTGATTATCATGGTCGGGTACCGGGAGTGTTGCGGAGAGAGCTTTGAGATTTGTTTTGCTGTCAATCATTATGAAAATAACAGGTTATTTGCAGAAAGGGAAGAAAGTGCAAGCCGGGGGCAGCCAGGACAGAGTCCCAGCGGCTGAGATCCCAGATGCTCCATGAGGGTGGTGCTGGCCCCTGGTGCCAGCATCGCTCAGGAGCTTGGTGGTGCTGCCAGCTGAGAGGCCAGGATTCAATGGAATTTTTACTTTTTGATGAATTGGAAAAACATGGCAAAAAGTTACTTTTCTGAAACATCTCCCTTATGAAGAAAAGTTGAGGGAGCTGGGCCTCTTTAGCTTGGAGGAGACTGAGGGGCGACCTCATCAAAGTTTACATGTATGTAAAGGGCGAGTGTCAGGACGATGGAGCCAGGCTTTTTTCAGTGCTGTCCAGTGATAGGACAAGAGACAATGGGTACAAACTGGAATATAGGAGGTTCCATGTAAATATCAGAAAAAACTTTACTGTGAGAGTGACAGAGCACTGGAATAGGATGCCTAGAGAGGTTGTGGAGTCTCCTTCTCTGGAGACGTTCAAAACCCGCCTGGACACGTTCCTGTGTGATGTGCTCTAGGTGATCCTGCTCTGGCAGGGGGGTTGGACTAGATGCTCTTTCGAGATCCCTTCCAGCCCCTAGGATTCTGTGATTCTGTGATTGCCTTCAATCTCTCCTTGCTGGTCCCAGGAGTAAGTGCTTACAGAAAAGTGCAAGTTGAAAGTTAAGAGTGCATAATCAGGAAAACCAGGTGGAAACAACCAACCTTAGTTATAATTCAACCTCAATTTCTATTATACAAAGAATTTTTAAATTATGAAGCAATTTACAAAGTCAGCAATAAAACATTGTGCATATCAGCTCAAAGGAAGATAGACAAATTTATGGAAAATGAGGAAACCTGAGAGATAGCCACTGGCTAAATTTTTGTGGCTGAGAATAGATGCTGAGATATCAATTTGTCTATGTTACTTACTGTCCTATTAATGTAGATTTACATGGACCATTGCTTCTGGCTCTGACATACCTATGCTTTAGTAAAAAACAATTGTTTCCATAATACAGGAAGAAACAATAGAATGATAAAATCTAGCTCCATTGAAAACAAGCTTTCTGTATTAAACTTGTGGTTTGCTGTCCATTTTGTTAGACTTAATCTTCTCTCTACAGTGGGGATTTTTTGGCATCTCTGGTGATTCTGACTTATGTTTGTGTGTGTTTTGCTGTAGGGTATAATCTCATTTTGTTCCTAGTTTTGACACAAAGGATGGAATAAGTAAATATGAGTGTATGAAAAGTATACACACACAGATGTATGCACACCTACACATATATTTGTGCCTAGCAGTAGATATTTTTGAAACCAGATGGTAACAGATGGTTCTGTGACACCGTGAGCATCCTGCAAATACCAAAAGCAATTTCCTAGTGTGCATAAGCTTAAAGATTTTTAAAGGAAACCTTCAGAGACTGTAGCATACCATTTCCTGGTATATTGATTTTCTGTTTAGATATCTGTGTTTTTTTAACACAGCCTGTCTTATTTTTTCCATTTCAAGCCTTGCTCTTGGGTGACTGTGTTCTGGTCCATTGTCTTTAGGTAAGTTCAGAGCCCCAAGGTTTTGGGTGTTCTGGTCTGCTTTAAGCTGGTCCTGCTGCAAGGATGAGATGGGTGACATGGTTCTGCTCAGGCCACTGGCTATCAGAAAGCACCCAAGTGGCACATCTGGACATTAGTGGTGATGGTCAATGGCAGCCTTGGCTGCAGTGATCATGAGATGATGGAGTGCAGGATCCTGTGTGGGAGGAACAGAATTCCTAGCAGGACCAGAACTCCGGACTTCCTCAGGGCCAACTTTGGCCTCTTCAATCAATTATTAAGAGAAGTCCCATGGGACAGGGTACTAGATGGTAAAGGGGCTCAAGATAGTTGGTCAGTATTCAAGGACCACTTCTTGCAAGCTCAGGATCAGAGCATCCCAATGGGTAGGAAATCAGGTAAGGGAGCCAGGAGACCCACATGGTTAAACAAGGAACTGCTGGGCAAACTCAAGTGGAAAAAGAGAATCTATGGATCATGGAAGGAGGGGCTGGCCACTTGGGAGGAATATAGGACTGTTGTCAGAGGATGTAGGGAGGCAATAAGGAAAGCTAAGGCCTCCTTGGAACTAAACCTTGCTAGTGAGGTCAAAGACAATAGAAATGATTTCTTCAAATACATAGCAGATAGAACTAACACTAGAGGCAATATAGGACCACTGCTGAATGAGGTGGGTGACCTGGTGACAGAGGATATAAAGAAGGCAACAGTACTGAATGCCTTCTTTGCCTCTGCCTTTGCTGCTGCAGACTCTCCCCAGGAGCCCCAGATCCCTAAAGCCCCAGAAGAATTCAGGATGAAGGAGTTTGCTTTGGTAGATGAGGATTGGGTTAGGGATCAGTTAAGCAGTCTGGACATCCATAAACCGATGGGTCTGGATGGAATGCACACACGGGTGCTGAGGGAACTGGTGGAGGTCATTGCTGGGCCACTCTCTGTCATCTTTGGTAAGTCATGGGCAACAGAAGAGGTGCCTAAGGACTGGAGGATAGCAAATGTCACTCCAGTCTACAAGAAGGGCAAGAAGAAAGACCCGGGTATCTATAGATGGGTCAGCATCACCTCCATCCCTGGAAAGGTGATGGAAAAACTTGTTCTTGGCACTACCTCTAGACATATCAAGGATGAGGGGGTCATTAAGAGCAGTCAACATGGTTTTACCAAGGGAAAGCTGTGTTTGACCAACCTTATAGTCTTCTACGAAGAAGTAACTAGGTGGATAGATGATGGGAGGGCGGTAGATGTGGTTTATCTTGATTTCAGTAAAGCATTTAACACTGTCTCTCACAGCATTCTTGTAGATAAACTGAGGAAGTGTGGTCTTGATGATCAGGCAGTGAGGTGGATCATGAACTGGTTGAAAGGAAGAAGTCAGAGTTGTGGTCAATGGGACAGAATCTAGTTGGAGGTCTGTGACTAGTGGAGACCCTCAGGGGTCGGTACTGGGACTGGTAATATCATCAACCACCTGGATGAGGGAACAGAGTGTACCCTCAGCAAGTTTTCTGATGACACTGAACTGGGAGGTGTGGCTGACACACCAGAAGGCTGTGCTGCCATTCAGCGAGACCTGGACAGGCTGGAGAGTTGGGGGGAGAAACTTGATGAAATTCAACAAGGGCAAGTGTAGAGTCTTGCATCTGGGGAAGAACAACCCCATGTACCAGTACAGGCTGGGGGCTGACCTGCTGGAGGGCAGTGTAGGAGAAAGGGACCTGGGGGTCCTGGTGGACAGGAGGATGACCATGAGCCAGCAATGTGCCCTTGTGGCCAAGAAGGCCAATGGCATCCTGGGGTGCATTAGAAAGGGTGTGGTTAATAGGTCAAGAGAGGTTCTCCTCCCCATCTATTCTGCCTTGGTGAGGCCACTTCTGGAATGTTGTGTCCAGTTTTGGGCCCCACAGTTCCAGAAGGACAGGGAAGTGCTTGAAAGAGTCCAGAGCAGAGCCATAGAGATGATGAAGGGAGTGGAACATCTCCCTTATGGGGAAAGGCTGAGGGAGCTGAGTCTCTTTAGCTTGGAGAAGAGGAGACTGAGGGGTGACCTCATCAATGTTTACAAATATGTTAAGGACGAGTGTCAGGAGGATGGAGCCAGGCTTTTTACAGTGATGTCCAGTGATAGGACAAGGGGTAATGGATGCAAACTGGAACATAGGAGGTTCCATGTAAACATCAGAAAAACCTTCTTTACTGTGAGAGTGACAGAGCACTGGAACAGGCTGCCCAGAGAGGTTGTGGAGTCTCCTTCTCTGGAGACATTCAAAACCTGCCTGGACACGTTCCTGTGTGATGTGCTCTAGGTGATCCTGCTCTGGCAGGGGGGGTTGGACTAGATGATCTTTCGAGGTCCCTTCCAACCCCTAAGGTCCTGTGAGTCTGTGATTAGGCCTTAACCCAGACCTCAGGCTCCATGTGGGATGTCACTGTCATGTCTTGAGAACAGAAGGGCTTTGTGTTAGGAGGTCTCACTTCAGATAAAGCTGGATGCATACAGGATAGCCTGGAGCTCCATGTGAAGAGTCAAATGCACTGATACGAGCTCTGAAATATCATTGAAAATATTATGGAAATAACAAGTATTTCTTGGGATGACTCTACATTAGAGTTGGAGAGTTCTCCCAGAGATATTAGATTTTTCATTCCATAGTACTTCTTGGAGGGACGCCTACAAATACACTACAGGGATATATATTCAACATGGACTTTGTTTTTTATTCTTTTGTTAACAAAATTTTTTAAATTTTTTTTTTTTTTGAGAAAGAGATTTTGAAATAATGTTGACTGATTTCTGAACATTGCAATACAAGCTTTTTTTTCCATCCAAGATGATAAAATGTATTACAAGTGCCTTTTTAATGAAAGAGAAAGCAAGGCCTTCACGTCCTGCACCATCTGCTGGGAACATAATCTAAATTGAAAACGTATGCTGTTCATGTGGGGAAGGAGAGGTCTTCCAGTGACAGGAAGTATCCAAAAAAGTTAATGCTGAAATCAGTAAAAAAATCATGCGTGACAGCAGGAGAATGAACACACAACCCTTCTTTCCCCGCCCCCCCCCTCCCTTTTTTTTTCTTTTTTTTTTTCTTTTTTTCTTTTTTTTTTCTTTTTTTCTTGGGGGGAAGAGGAGGTAGAGATGGCCAAAGACAAGAAGAGAGATGAGGGAAGCTGGGAGGCAGGATCATCTGTTTATTGACAGAACTGTTTATTTGCTCCTGGCAAAAATAAATCCCAGCATGTATTCCCTCTAGCGTTTTCTAATTTATAAAGATGGAAAGCCTAATCTATTGCCAAGACCCGTTATCCCTCAACTTGAGTCAGCCAGTGTATCTTGCTTATTGAATCAGGGAGCACTGTGTGTTTTATGAGGACAGAAGGAAAAAGAGATGTTTACTCTTGTAACCTTCCCCTGTTTATTAGTTTGTATAGTTACCACCACTACCAAGATGAGAGAGTTCATATTTTAGCCAGAGCAGAACCAGGCAAATAAATAACAGCTATCTAAAAACAGATGATGAAGTTGTCCTGTACCCTGCCACCTGTGAGGAGGTATGAAAGTTTTGTGAGGACGTTCACAGCATTTCCGAAATGGTTTGGATGTGTCATGTGATTTATCTTAATCTTCCCAGGTGGGAAGAGCGATGGTGGGCTTGATTGTACCTGTGCTAAGTTTGAAAGCATTTCTTATGCATGCTACATGCTGCTTGAGCTCAAGCATTTCTAAGTACTTCCAGTCTCCTCATAAATACACCTTTGTATTCTGCCTAATATATAAACATCACGACCCATGTCTGAGAATGTTGGGAATTTTATTAGGTTCATAAAGTTTTAGTTGCGGTCTAGCCCAATGGGTCCAAAATAAATAAACACGGAGAGCAAAAAGAGTAACAATTTTGTACCTATTTCTTCTGCTCCCCCTTGAGAGTTTCCCCAGTACCAGTGCAGTACTTGCTGCTGTGGTTTCTGTGGCTTGCTATCAAAGTATTTGCAAGCCAGAAAGCAAGAGGCAGATGCAGGGAGGAAAGCTGGGGCAAACAAATGAACTGCAGCTTTTTTACCTTTCATTTATTTCCTGGGTTTCTTTCCACTTCAAGGACTGAGAACAAATTGTGAAAGATGGTAAATGATTTGTGACAGCCACGTTCCCTCTGTTGCTGCTCTGAGTGCAGCTGCTTGGATGGGATGGCTTCCCAAGCCCTATGGATGGAGCAAGTAAACAACCAGCATGGCAGGATGGAAACATCTATTTAAAACATAGTCAGACCTAATTCTTGGGCTGTGGTCTTCAGTCTGGAGTGGCCCTTTCTCTGGCTCTGGACAGACAGCTGTGGTTGCACCTCCCCTAGCACAGAGCTTGCTTTGCCTACAGCATCTGCCATTGGCACCTAAAGTGGAAGCAATGGTACAGAAAAGCCAATGATTTCACCAGAGCTATGGGTGAGTATGTTCTTCCCTTCAGGATTCATAGATATATTTCTTGCATCTCTTGCTCAGCACAGCTGCCGTGGTCAGGACATACAGGGTACATAGGACAGATGCTGTCTTTCCTGCTGTCCTGGCAGAAAGATGTTGTGTTATGAGACAAATCTAAGTGCCATGAAGCCATCATGCCCTTTAAAACAGTTATGTTGTGAGCCTTCAACCTGTCTGAAAAATACAGCCCAGCAGACTTCTTAAAACTGAAGGATCAGCAAGCCAAGGCTCACATGGGAATCAAAACCATGGCTTAGAGCAGTCACAAAGCTAAATATATGAATTTTTGCACATCTGTTACAAAAGCACCAAAGCCAGCGACACCACTTTTGCAGGAAGAATTGGGAGGGAAAACTTCAAAGCTCAAACCCCGATGAGTTTTCTGTTTATTTATATGCACTGTACGCATTCTGTTTTAAGCCTATTGGAAAATTATTTCTGGAATGTAGCAAATGGCATAATACATGTCACATTCTTAGCTGCAAAGCTTGCACTGCATTTGGGATGGGAATAGAGGCAGCTTTTTATTGTTCAAGAATTTACAGAGCAAAATATTTGTTAGGTAACTGTAACTTGAGCTGCAATTACAAATCAAATAAGACCATGGTAATTTTTTTTATTATTTTATTATTATTTTTTTAATTTATTTTTTTTTTCCATAGCTGCACATCTGACTCTTAAGGTTGGTTGGAAATTTTCTGGCAAATCAAAATTTTGTTGGAAACCTCACCACAGCTCTCACAGTCCAAGCAATCTGGGTGCTTGGAATGCCTTAGATTTGACAGACTTCTGCAAGCTCAAAGGGGGCTTCCTGCCAGGTATGACCAGAGACAGGAGCTGCCAGGCCCTTAACCCCAGAGCAGATGCCTCTACCAGGCATATCATTCAGGCTGAGGAGTGATGAGTCACCCCAGCCTGCTCGGTGGTAAACTCTTCTGGAAAAAACTGGGTTGTACTGGACCAGTCTATGGACGTGCTCCAAGAGGGGGATGAACAGACATGGATCCCAGGTGGAGGTAAGGTGCCTTCCTTCAACAGGACGTAGATGGTTAGATCTTAAGTGCTTTTTCCACTGCTGTGCACTGGCTGGTTTCCACTGTCTCCTACTCCTCTTGCTGGTTCCTGGCATCCAGGTTTCCAGGGGAGGGAAACTCCCTGCCCTGGACATGAGGGAGCATATGCCCTCCTGGGCTCCTTCAGGTGTGGGAGGTGAGTGGAGGCATGCTCACTTCACCCTTGGCTCAGGTCCTGGTTGGGAGGAGATGGAAGGGGAGGACAGGCAGTGCCGAGCCCCAGGGTAGGTGCTCCCCTTGCCCCCACGCTTCTGTGGGACATCCTGCAGCCAGGTGTCCTTGCAGGTCACTGAGGCTCTGGCCATGAGCCCCCAGTGAGCCTGTAACCATCGCTAAAACCTTCCGTTTCTCCCACCATTTCCCCCCCTCTTTTTTTCTTTTTTAATGCAAGTGCAAAAGCCCAAAATGACTAATGTTCTTTCCAAGGCAATTACCACAAAACAGGGAAACAAACCCACAGAAATGCTTTCTTTTAAAAATTACTCACATTTCATTAAGCTTTGCTTATACCAAGGTGACACAGCCAAACCCACTGATGGTTCAGCTATGTGGCCTGAGAGACACAACGGCATTAACAAAGCTGCTCTCAGATGTAGAGCAGCACTTTTCATCTTTGTTAAAATACCACATTTCTACTCCATTCCTAGCTTGTCAGCATCCTTTCTCACTGCCCCTTCTGCCTGTCCCACTGGAAATTAGGCACATGCTTCCAAGCTCCTTAGAGCTGTATGAGCTAAATACTCACCCTAGAACGGCTCAGAGATGTGGGGAGAACTGCTTCTTTGCTCTTCCTTTTTCAGAAACCTAACTAAATCTCACTGTTGTGTGAGTTACTTTTTTTCTTTTATTAATAACTTTGTATTTCATTTCATCCTACACAGCGACAGTTGCAGGGGGCTGCCCAAAACTGGTGTTCTTAAAAAAGGAAAACAATGCAAAGAGAGGATGTCCCAGGAGGGAGATCATGCCCTGCCCCAGCTGCTCACTCAGACAAGACAGATTTTTTCAAGTGCAACAGCTGGTTGGGAACATGACTGCTCTCTTTGTGCCCTTGGAAACATCCCTCTTTTCCTTGCAAGTATTTGGAAACGCAGCTGCCACTGCTGCAAAGGTACCTAGGGTCTGGGTTTGACTACTGGTGTTTCACCAGAATGAATGTATCAGTAGCCAGTGGTGTGACACAGTCAGGGGTGGGACACAGGTATGTACCTCCCACAGGGGTAATGAAGCTTGAAGGGAAGGGCCAGTTTCCTCCACACTGTCCAGACTGGAGCTGAACAGTCTCTGATGGATGAAGAGGAACTTGCACAGAGAGTGAGCAGGATCTGGCAAGCAGTTTTGTTGTTCTGCTTTTGGCAGTTTAGCAAGAAACAACCTTGGTAGTCCAGCAGAAAGCTAAGGAGTTAGATACTTGCTTAACATCTGTGTCCTCAGGGTATCCTTCTTATTGAAATAGATAACATTTTAGAGCATACAGCTTGTGTGACAGCTGGGAAATGTAATGCTGAGGTTATTAGCAACTGCTGCAGGGCTTGAATAAGAATAATGACTGGATGCAAAGCCCAGAAAGTTCTACAAATTGTGCAGGAGGGCACCAGGGTCTAGGTGATGCAGGATGTGTGCCATGAGACCAGAGACCATATGGGGAAAGGCAGGAAAGGCATAAGATGCTTGGCAGAGCAGCTTAGTTCTTCCCTGTGGATGTGCTGGCAGTGAACATCTGGAATCAGAACAGGTGCATGATTTGGACGCTTTGGCACAGTCCTCAGGATCAACATATAACAGATGCTGTCTGTGTTTTCAGTCTCATCCTTGCCCCCAATATATAAGAAATCTTGGACACAATTGGCTTGTCCAATAGCCTTTAATGAAAGCAACATTCTTCCTTCACAGAGGTGGCTTTATAAAGCAGCAGCCCAAGTAAGTGCATCGAGTTTTGTCTTATGTCAAAATGTACCGTAGAAAACATGAACTAAGCTGCGTATAAGGAGCAGTTTGGATGACAGTATATTTTTTGCCATTGAATACTTCAGCTCAGCTATTACAGATGTGAAAACAAATTGTTATGTACTGAAAGAAGTTGCTCATAGAGTATATCACAAGGACCAAAGGATGAATTTGTGTTGAAAGCAACAGACTGAAAGCCAGGAGGAAATGTTCCCCTGCTGATGTCTCTACAGGCTTCCTTTGTGTCTTAGTTCTCCACCTGTGAAACAAGGAAACAGTACCCAGGGGAATGTAGGGATAAGCATATCCTTACAACTTCAGACTTTAAATTAAGGTTTTGGTGAAGCAAGCACTGGCATTTATCACAGTTCCACTGACAAAACCTGTCCAAATAGCACACATATGCTAAAATGACAGGAACAGCATTTTTGCATAAGTAGATGTGTTTTCCTGTCAGTGAAACAGAAACCATCATTATCTCATGGTGGTGAATGCAGAGGTGCAGTTTATCACAGAAGAAACATATCAAAACCCTTTCTTTGCTGGAATATTTAATTTTGTTTTTTTTTTTTAATTTAGTGATCAGAATCATCAAACTATAGAAAAGCATTGATTGGAAAGGTGTCTGGAGGTGATCTGGTCCAAGCCCATGCTGCAAGCAGAGCTGACATCACAATGAGATGAGGTTGCCCAAGGCTGTGTTTGTGAAGCTTTGCATCTCTCCGAGAACAGGCATGCTGCAGCTTCTTTGGACAACCCCTTCCTGCACGCAACCACCTCCATGAGAAGAATCCTCTTCCTTCTTTTGAGAGACAGGTAAAAAAATGCCTATTTCCCAGTTGCCAGAAAAGCCCAGGTGTAAGCTAGATGCTTCACTCTTTAGGCATGTCAAAATCCAGGTAGCTGTGCACATGCCTGGAAACAAATACTTTTGTTTCCCAGAGCTTGGTCTGCTGTAGTGTTGAGCAGTTCCTGACAAAGGCTGGGAGCAGACACCCTGCTGATTATTTCCAATATTTGAGGAAGTTTTTCTTTCTGGTGTTTCTGATTTTTGAATGATAATTCAATTGCAAGACTCATCAGCTGCTTGCTTCGAGGGCTGTGGTTCTGGGATGAGTGGTTTTGTTTTTTTTATTTGGGGTGGTGGGTTTTTTTGGATCGTGACATTTGCTCTCACAAATTGTAGACTTGTCATTCTGAGCGTTGTAGGCCTGTGAATAATTTCTTCTCGTAGGACAACATGCAGGGTGAGATAATATAGGAGATAGTATATAACTATTATAGACAGGGTAGGACGAGAATGAAAGGAGTGGGGTTTACTAGTTTGGAGTAACTGTTTCTGGCACTTTGGTTCAATCTAGCTCTAGCAGGGACAACGGAAATTAGAGAATCAGAAGATGGCAGCACTTAAGGCTTGGATGAAATGAGACCAAAATTTTTGTAGAATGAATGTGAACATCAAGTAGCAAATAATGTCAATTTTTGTCTTATTTCAAATAAGAGCAGATGGATATGATCATATCCAATCACTTTCTATAGATTCAGGTATTTTGTATTATTGCTGAATAAAAGATGGGCATGGCCCCTTGACTGTGTTCCTCTGTTCTGAGATCCCTCTTATTTTGTCCTTATCTTGTTTTTATCAGCCTTTCAAGATGAATTTTTATGATGTAAACAAAGGATGGTATGTAACGTGGGACACAGAGATTGTTGGGTTATTCTGATTTATAAGGGAGCCATGTGTAGTATTACTCTAAGGTCTACAAATAGAATCTCACTTTAACTTAAATATGAAGTAATCCTGATATTCATTGACAAACAGCATCAATTCCTGTTTCTGTGGGCATCAGTCATTAGCAAGCTTCTGGATGCTACTTAAGCTGCAACAGCATGGGGGAAAGGAAAGTTTCTGCTGTCATTTTCATTGGCCTTAAATTACAAGTTGTGAGTGTGTTAATTTCTGGTGATTCTATGGTTCTGTGAATTTTGTTATGTATAAGGTTGTCAGATATTTTGGGACTTTGTAATTGGTGTTTTCTGAAAAACACAGAACTTTAAGACAGCTGGGGTTTTTGCGGATGGTGAAGCTAATGTAGCAGAGAAGGCACTGATTTGGGGAGAAATCTGTGAGAGATATGGTCTTCGTATGAAGAGGACAAGCTACTGGCACAAGAATTATAATATTGTGGATAGCTATATAAAATACCAGATGTGGAGAAATGGGATGCCAAAAAAGCCAACAAGATCTCAGTGGGAAGCTTTTGGCATGTCAACATTAATGATCGAGCAAGACACCATGAGAAATTACATTTTTTTCCAAGAATCAACAACCAGGGATGTGGTTGCTTAAAGCAAGAATTTCAGGAGAGGGAAGCGAGAGAAAAAATGTCAGATAGAGATGTACAATGCTTTGCTGGAAAGCTTAAGCCTTACCACATTTGAGCAAAGGTGTTCCAGTTTAGAAGTAATTGTGTTAAGGATAATAACCTAATCAAGAGAATCTCAAACAAATGGGAAGTGATTGTGCTGCTCCACTGTGTGCTCCAGTACTGCTGCCACAACACAGCAGAGTCCCTGTGAGCAAGGACTGGGTCATGAGGTCACTTCTGAAGACCTGGTGTGCCTACCTTAACAGGAATAAGACAAGTATCTCAGCTGTTAGCAGGAGACTGTGGTAGCCCTTTCGTGTTTTACAGGCAACTACATATAGCCATAGCTAGAATAAGCAGGATGTCTTCTACTGGTGACAGACCACTAAATGGACTTCTTGGCTTATTTATAATTCTAACTAATGAAGTATCATAGGGATATTTTTGCTTGGATAACCATGTTGGCTCTGAAATGCAGCTTCTTTCTGGAATGAGAGTCCAGTTATTATTGGTTATGTTTCTAATGTATTTAGGGACATCACTTTTCCCACACTCTTAATCCTGCAACTCCACATTTTTGGTAGTAGCCAGTCAGATGTGTTATCATTATGAATCAGACTTTGGTTTTAAGGCTTGCAGGACTCTCATAAATCTTTAATTTCCTCAGCCCTTTGCAATATTCTTGCATCTGTCACATTCACAAGGTATCTAGTCACATTCACAAGGTATCTAGACAGGGTACCACCAACTACCAAGGCTGCCAGGCCCAATACTGTATTATGTCTGCTGATTGTACCTAATTAAGCCCTAAGTAGTGCTTGACAAGTCACTGGCATGTGATCCAGGTCTGTTGTATTTATCAGGGGTGCAAGTGGTTTGTGGTCAGTCAAAAGCTGAAATTACTCTGGAAGAGTTTTTTAAATACATTTTTCACATGATTCTTTTACAATGAGACGCTCCTCAGTCTGCAGAGAGTGATCTATATAATTAGCAAATATCCGGGGGCATCATGTAGCAGCCCTGCTGGTCTAACCCAGTTGCAGTGATTCAGTGATCTGCAACGTGAGTGGTTACTGCTGTGCTTCAGGTAGGGCTTCTGCTCAGTTGAAAACATGCTCCGTATTATGTTCAAATATCAGATGCTTTCATTTTCCAGGAGTTCATTCCAAGGATATATTATCGCCATTCATAACCCAGCATTCATTTCACTTTGACATAGATTCAGGAGTTTGCATTAATTTATTACTTTCTTAGGCCAATTTACCTTTTTTTCAGTCTGCCCTCATGCCTAGTTTTCATGCATGTTGTCTCAGTACTTCAGCTAGTTTTGATGTAGCCCAACATTTATTACATTTAAGACCCAAATACCAAGTGTCTCTGGAAATCCAGACTGGCTTTTATCATGTTTCTCTTCTTAATGGCAATATCCCAGGACTTTGTCTGTACAAGCAGCTATCCCTTTCCAGGTGCTGCAGTAGCCTTGTCATTTCCTTTGGAATATATTGGGTGCAGTAGTGATGCCAAAAGGAAGTCTGCGGAAAGATTACCATCCAAAAGGCATAATAAAAGTAGTTAACTTGGCGCCATCTGGGTGTAGAAGAATCTGCCAAAAACCATTTGCGGCATCTAAAAGGGGAAAAAACTTGGGCATTCATCTTGGAAGGATGTCATCCACTGTGGATAGGACGGTGCTTCTCTCAAACACTTGGTTTCATTGATTTAGGTCAAAAGATATGCTGACTCGTCCATTTTTGTTAAGGCCCTATAACTGCTGGTAAACACCATTCAGTGGGTTTGGCTGCTTTTTCTGTAACACTGAAAGGGCTTGGATTGTCTGCTCCTGTTCTTTGTTTGGGAAACACTGGACTGAACATGTTGTGACTCTCCAGACACCATGAGGAGCTGCATTGCATTGTGTAGTGGGGACAGGAGCTCAGTTGCTCCTCTTTCCTCTGGTGCTTATATTGTTTTCACAGAATCATCATGGTTGGAAAGGACCTCTGAGATCACCAAGTCCAACCATCAAGACACACAAAAAAAACCCCAACCACACACAACCAACCACACACACACACCACTAAAAAACACCCACACCGTCGTCGTCCCCTAGTCTTGGCCACTGAATTATGCCCTGAAGTGCCACATCTATACATTTCTTGAATACCTCCAAGGATGGAGACTCAACCACCTCCCTGGGCAGGCTCTTCCAGTGTCTGACCACTCTTTCAGTACAGAAACTCTTCCTAATATTCAATCTAAACCTCCCCTGCTGCTACTTCAGGCCATTTCCTCTGGTCCTGTCGTTATTTACTTGGGAGAAGAGGCCAACACCCATCTCCCTACAACCTCCTTTCAGGTAGTTGAAGATGGAGATGAGGTCTCCCCTCAGCCTCCTCTGCTCCAAACTAAACATCCTCAGTTCCTTCAGCTGCTCCTCGTATGACTTGTTCTTTAGACCCTTCACCAGCTTGGTAGCTCTCTTCTGCACAAGCTCCACCACCAAAATGTCCTTCTTATAGTGAGGGGCCCAGAATTGAACACAGTATTTGAGGTGCAGCCTCACCAGTGCCGAGTATAGGGGCATGATTACTTCCCTACTCCTGCTGGCCACACTATTCCTGATGCAAGCCAGGATGTTGTTGTCCTTGGCCACCTAGGCACACTGCTGGCTCATGTTAAGCTGGCTGTCCATCAGCCAGGACCCCCAGGTCCTTTTCTGCTGGACAGCTTTCCAGACACTCTTCCTCAAGCCTGTAGCGTTGCCTGGGGTTGTTGTGACCAAAATGGAGGACCCGGCACTTGGCCTTATTTAACCTCATACAGTTGGCCTCAGCCCGTCAATCCAGCCTGTCCAGGTCCCTCTGTAAAGCCTTCCTACCCTCAAGCAGATCAACACTCCCACCCAGTTTTATGTCATCTGCAGACTTACTGAGGGTGCACTCAATCCCTTCATCCAGATAACTGATAAAGGTATTGAACAAAACTGGCCCCAGAACTGAGCCCTGAGGGACACCACCGGTGACTGGCCCCCAACTAGATTTGACCCTTTTTACCACAACTCTCTGAGCCCAGCCATCCAGCCAGTTCTTTACCCAGTGAAGAGTACACTTGTCTATGCCATGATTCACCAGCTTCTCCAGAAGAGTGCTGTGGCAGATGGTGTCAAAGGCCTTACCAAAGTCTAGGTAGACAGTGTCCAAATCCTTCCCCTCATCCAACAGGCAGGTCACATGGTCATAGAGATCAGGTTGGTCAAGCAAGACCTCCCTTTCATAAACCCATGCTGGCTGGCCCTGATCTGCTGGCTAGCCCTGATCCCCTGCCTGCCCTGTACTTACTGTGTGAGCTCACTCAACATGAGCCTCTCCCAGATCTTTCTTGGTACTGAGGTCAGGCTGATAGGCCTGCAGTTCCTTGGATCCTCCTTCTAGCTCTTCCTGTAGATGGGTGTCACATTAGCCAGCCTCCAGTCATCTGGAACTTCCCCTGTTGACCAGGATTGTTGATAAATGATGGAGAGAGGCTTAGCAAGCTCCTGCGCCAGCTCCCTCAGCACTCTTGGGTGAATCCCATCCAGTCCCATAGACTTGTGCATGTCCAGATGCAGAAGCAGACCATTTACTGCTTCCTCCTGGATTATAGGGGGGTTGTTCTGCTCTCCATCCTTATCTTCCAGCTCAGGAGGCCGAACACCCTGGGGGAAGCTGGTCTGACTATTATAGACAGTGTTTTGGCCGATATAACAATGCCATTGGTGTAGCTTAACATTTTTTTTTTAACCCTTGGGAACTAACACAGTGCCCCAGGTATCCTGTAAGATCACCAATGAATACAGGTCTTACTAGCATGTATATTCACCCAGGAGTGCAAGTGACCCAGTCCCTCACCACTCGGTTTTCACCTGTTCTTCTCATTTCTGAATGCTGTCCTGTGCCGCCTCTCAGGGACATTTTTCTTGTTTCTCCTTTGCCTTCAGGCCCAGGAGAAGACTGCTTTTACCCATTTATTTTCCTACTGCAGTTTCTAAGGTCTGAGAGGACCTTACTCAGCTTTTATTGCCCAAAATACTTCCTTCCATTCCTGATGGAGAGAACACCACTGGTGTGGTCTCAAGGCCTCTGTTGACAGAGGCTCTCCTGTGTTCCTCCGGAGATGTCCTTCTTCCATGAAAAATCTGTCCAACCACAGCAGAAAATGGAGGTGTGAGGACTCTCAAGGAGTTTTCAGCACTGTCAGCTAATACCAGGGCACGAGGCCCTCAAATGCATGTGCATTTTTCCTGTTGTTTTCCCTGGCAAAGAATTAATTCATAATGCAAAAAATTACTGTAATTTATTTTCCTTTCCTCCTGTCAATTTACCCTGTTTAAGAAGGTGGGCAAGTTGTGAGTGCTCACGCTTTTGACTGAGACTTCCCAGCTACTAGCATTGCCAAAATGTGGGATTTTCAAAAATCAGAGTTGATATTGCTTGCCCTGCATTTTACTTGACCAGAGGAAAGTGTCTTGTTTTGAGACATCATCACACCCTTTAAAAAGATCAGGCTTCAGTCTCATTTTAAAGTGCTTAGAATTGAAAATCCTTCCTGAAAATGTTGGCTTAAGCTGCTGCTACTATACAAAAGGCATCACAAATTTGTTTGACCCTCAGAACTGAAAATTTGTTTTACCTCCAAGTGCCAGACCCACTTCCTACACACTTTCTTCATATCCCTCTGTTAAGTACTTGCAGTTGGACTTCTCAATGAATAAGGGAACTAAGAGTTGACCATATCTATGCATATGTATGTTCCTACCTGTATCCAGAATCAGGATTTACATGGGCCAGTATATACATGTATACTATCCCTCCCTCCCTCCCTCCCTTCCTCTCTCTCTCTCTCTCTCTCTTCATAGAATCATAGAATCTTAGGGGTTGGAAGGGACCTCGAAAGATCATCTAGTCCAACCCCCCCTGCTAGAGCAGGGTCACCTAGAGCACATCACACAAGAACGCATCCAGGTGGGTTTTGAATGTCTCCAGTGAAGGAGACTCCACAACCTCCCTGGGCAGCCTGTTCCAGTGCTCTGTCACTCTCACAGTAAAAAAATTTTTTCGTATATTCACCTTGAACCTCCTATGCTCCAATTTCCACCCATTACCCCTTGTCCTATCACTGGTCATCACTGAGAAAAGCCTAACTCCATCTCCCTGACACTCACCCCTTACGTATTTGTAAACATTAATGAGGTCACCCCTCAGTCTCCTTTTCTCCAAGCTAAAGAGACCCAGCTCCCTCAGCCTCTCCTCATAAGGGAGATGTTCCACTCCCTTAATCATCTTTGTAGCTCTGCGCTGGACTCTCTCAAGCAGATCCCTGTCCTTCTTGAACTGAGGGGCCCAGAACTGGACACAATACTCCAGATGCGGCCTCACCAATGCAGAATAGAGGGGGAGGAGAACCTCTCTTGACCTACTAACCACACCCTTTCTAATGCACCCCAGGATGCCATTGGCCTTCTTGGCCACAAGGGCACATTGCTGGCTCATGGTCATCCTCCTGTCTACCAGGATTCCCAGGTCCCTTTCTCCTACACTGCTCTCCAGCAGGTCAGCCCCCAACCTGTACTGGTGCATGGTGTTTTTCTTCCCCAAATGCAGAACTCTACACTTGCCCTTGTTGAACTTCATCATGTTTCTCCCCGCCCAACTCTCCAGCCTGTCTAAGTCCCTCTGAATGGCAGCACAGCCTTCTGGTGTGTCAGCCACTCCTCCCAGCTTAGTGTCATCAGCAAACTTGCTGAGGGTACATTCTATACCCTCATCCAGGTCGTTGATGAAGATGTTGAACAACACCGGTCCCAGTACCGACCCCTGAGGGACTCCACTGGTCACACACCTCCAACCAGATTCTGCCCCATTGACTACTCTTCCCCTTTCTCCCTCTCTCTCTCTCTCTCTTTCCCTGTCCCTCTCCCGCTGCCTTCCCAGCCAGTGCTGCTGGTGGCCCCAGAAGAGCAAGGCTCTGCTGCTGAACACATCCAGGGGCATGTACATGGTCTTCTTAGGAAGGCAGTTTGAGGGAAAAAGTTCTGTGTGGTCATGAAACCTCAGATGTGGATGGTCCCAACTGGATGCTGTGAGACAAGGGAGTGGCTAAGATCATTACTCAACATCTCATAGGCTTTATTTTTACCAAACTACTGAGTATTAAATATCTTTGAATATGTGGGAGATCCTCTTGCATTGTGGGTTTTTGTAGTAACAACATGCTGTGTGTTAATCTCAGATCTCTGAGGACTGGAGATGAGATTAATATGCTGTCTGATCCCATTTGATTGTTATTTATGATTCAAATGAGAGGTGTTTTTGAAAGAAAGTGCTTAGGCCTCATTTTGTCACAGTGATGGTGAGTGTTAGTATTGATAGTTGTCTAGGTATTTGTATTTGCCACGTGTTTTCTCTTTAGCTCTGCTGTTAAAGTTTTGAGGGGGTTTGAATTTGGCACACGTGCTTTTTCACTTGACTATGTCTTTGACTATCAGGAACCAGTGTTTCCAAATCCTAAAATAATGTAAAGAGGTACACATAGGTTCAGATATTTATCTTGAAATACCTGGTATTAAAAAAATTATTAATAATAATAACAATCCGC
The DNA here is from genome assembly GCF_020740795.1 of Apus apus. Lineage (NCBI taxonomy): Eukaryota > Metazoa > Chordata > Aves > Apodiformes > Apodidae > Apus > Apus apus. The sequence goes on from NC_067285.1 coordinate 70,834,465, forward strand.
AAATCCTTTTTTTCATGATGCTTTTCTAGTTAATGACTAGCTTTGCAGAAGTCGTAGTCCTCACCCCTGGGAGATGTACTGCAGGAATAATCCCGTGCAGTTGTAGGTTTTCACCAAGAGGTGGTGCTAACAATTACCACAGTCAAAATAATATCCTTGTAAAATCGCTACAATCTATTTGCAACCTAAATTAAAGGTTTTATGTGGGCATGTGCGCTTATGCAGTGGTACCATGTCCTTCTATTTATGAGCTGTGTAATTGTACGTTTAGTCCTTTTTTGGTGTAAGAAAGCCACACTATAATGTGTAATCATAACCTTGGTGAGTGAACACCATTAAAGTTAGAATAAGTGGCGTGCACAGAAGAGCAATGATAGGGTGATGACAGAGTGACATGCTATAACCAGCACGGCATAATAAGAAGAGTCTTGTTCTTGCTGCTATTAAAAAGGCTGTTCTCTCTATCAACTAACTTTCGGTTCCCCAGGAAGAGGGACATGACACTAAGCCTCACAGAAGCCCTGGCTGTGTCTGTAGCCATTACATTTGCTGGACACTTACCCAGAGGCTGTTGAGGCAGCAGAACACCGGGGGTGGCAGAGCCTCAGGAGGTCCTGGCAGCCCATGGGGCAACAGCACTGGCTGTGCCATGGGTGGCCCTTGCTGGGGTGCTCACCCCAGGGTGTTTGTTCAAACCCAGCCCTCCCCAGGCACTGAGCACATGCCCCAGCCTTGGAGGAGAGGAGAATGTGGCAGGCAGAAGCCTGTACCAGCAGGTCCCTCCAGAGCAGAAAAAAACCTTTTTCACAAACCAGTCTGGGGCTTGTTGAATGTTGCAGGTGAGGATAACTGACCCTCTCTGTGCCTCCTGTGTTTTCCCAAAGGCAGGGGAAGGAGATTTAGGTGCTGGAGGCTGTCTGAAGAAGGGCAACAAAGCTTGTGCACAAAGTTGGTTTAGAGCACAAGTCTTATGAGGAGTGGCTGAGGGAACTGCAGTTATTTATCCTGGAGAAAAGGAGGCTGAGGGAAGACCTTATTGCTCTCTACAGCTTCCTGAAAGGAGGGTGTTGCAAGGGCAATGTCCATCTCTTCTCCCACTCAGCAAGCAGTAGAACAGGAGGAAATGGCATAAAGTTGTGCTAGGGGAGGTTTAGATTGGATATCAGGAGAAATTTCTTCACTGCAAGCGTTGTCAGGCACTGAACCAGGCTGCCCAGAGAAGTGGTGGAGTCACCATCCTTGGAGGTAGATGTGTAGATATGGTGCTTATAAAGGTCTTTTCCAACCAAAATGATTCTATGATTCTGTGAAATGAAAAAGTAGGTGCTTACTAGTGCAGGGTGCAGGAGGCTGTGGCAGGAAGTGTGGCAGTGGAGGTGGAAGACCCACCAGAGCCCCACATCATGGGACTGATGGCTGCTGTGGGGAAGAAACATTGGCCTCACTGGAGAGGTGTCTAGGTGAAATGCTAGTGGCTTCCCTCCAAGGTTTCCTGTAGGTGGGAAGAACCAGCAATCTTGTTGTGAAAAGCAGCCTGGGGAAACACAAACTTTGCCTGACTTCTTAATATCACTGCCAGCAGTGAATCCCATGCTCATCTCTGTGCTGGGGAATTTCCACTCCTCTGGTACCTATGGGATGCTGTTGGTCACATTGGAAGTGTGTATCAATTAGCATCACCGAGGAAATTAAAAATCTCAGTGTGGGTACTCTGAAAATTATGTTAAACTCTCAAAAACCCTGACAGAGAGGACAGCCTTTTACCAATTAAATCCCAGCCTTGCAAGCACTTTTATATAGGACTGCAGAAGAGAGCTTTAAAATGGTCTTTATTGCTTTTTTGATGAAGGCAAGTCCCTGGGTTGGTTCAGGGTAGCTGATCCAGTGGTTCTGTTTTCACTTTGTCAGGAGTACATCACTAATCTGAAAGCTGTTGACAGTCTTCTCAGTGATGCTTTTTTTCCATGTTTGTGTTTTGTATTTTCTGGCTGAGTTAGTCCATATCCTGTAAACTTTCTTATTGTGCTTCATACTCATTGCAATGTCATCTACTGTGGAAGGCAGAGAGAAAGCTTATTAACCACAGGCTCACCTCCTGCTGACTGCAGTTGGAGATGGCCTGGGACAACACTTCCAGCAGATGTTTCTGCTTTATAGATCAATGGAAACTTTACAGAGGTATTTCCCTCTTCAGTCCGAAAAAAAATGCCAGCAAGTCTGAGATCCAGTAACCTCATGCTGGACACCAAGAATTTTATTTGGTTTGTTGTATTTTCTATACACACACTAACTAGTTACCGGAAAGTTTTCCTTAACGTTGCTTTAAATGGCATCTCTTACAGGGATAAAGCTTCTATCCATTTGGGGAGAGCAGTCTTATTGCCTTTTCCTGCACATGAAGTGTCAGTGTAGGCTACAGCCCAGTGGAGACAGGCACACACAAGACACAAACCATCAGCTCTCATCATGGGGTAGTATTTTCTGGTTCTGAGTCTCCATGGACTCTGTGGAACAAGTCCGTATTTCAAAGGACAAAAGAGAAATGCGCTATTATATCCAAACAAAGGCTGAGGGAGGGAGGGGAAATGCATCTTTCTTTCTGCAAATTATCTTATTACTTTCTCAATGAGGGTCTGACTGGGGGAGAAGGGATGTGGAGAGGAAGGAAAGGGAAGACTTAACATCTGTGTCCACTCATGACTCCGCAGGGATGGGAGCACACGAGCCCTTTCCCAGCACAGCACTCCTGCCTGCTACGGTTTCGGGTGTGGTTGCTCCCATGCTACAAATTTCCCTCGAAGTAACTGCAAACAGGAAACTGTTTTGAGCAAGAGGGCTCATCTGTAGTTTCAGATCACCCATGTGAAACGAGTGTAACCCTCCAGGACTTCTTTTTTTCTCACACTTCACTGTTTGTGTAAAGAAAAACAGTTGTGACCGAAGGCACTGCTTCATTTCCATGCATGCGTGTGCTGCAAGAGTGGTGGCGTCTGTGAGAAACAGACTTTCATACATCCCACTCTTGTGTGACAGGATGCCTTTTGCCTCTACAAATGTCTGTAGGAAACTGCAAATTCAGAGACATCTTTCCATGCTGAAACCTTAACTATGTTGAAACCTCCACTGATGTTTCTGTAATGGAAACATCAACTGTCCTGTCAAAGAAGACTTAAGTTAATGTGAGTATTTTTTGTAGTGGCAAGTAATAAAATAGACTTCCAGTGATTGCCTCCCCTAAAGGAGCTGGACTCTTCCTCTGACCAGATCAGGCCAGATCTGAAGATATGGTCCCATAATGTTTAGGGATCTGTGTATTTGGTGGGATATCTGCATGAAGAAATAGCTGTGCTGTCCTTGGGCATCGTATTTTCTCAAAGGGCATCTCTCTTAAGTGTATTGCAGCTTTCCCCTTAGGGAGAACAGAGAGAAGCAAGTACATCCCAGAAGCATGTGTGCTGACTGTGCAGTAACAGAGGTTTCTTATAACTCAGCTGGCATTTTTATATTGGTCATAAAGCCCTTAAGGCTCTGAAGTTTGAGAGAGCTGTTCTATTTTAGTGCTTGGCTTTTAAATGCCTGCTGTTGTGTAACACAGTTGTCAGTCCAACCAGGTCATGCCAGAGACACACTCTTCCCTACCTTGTCCTTTCCCAGCTAAGCTTCATGTAACAAACAGCATTGAGATTAGAAAAGGAAAAACTTGTAATTTGCTTGTTAATCAAAGTAACCATGATAATCCAATTTACTGCTGAGATTCTGGCTACTCCTGTCTTCAGTGAGCAGCCCCATGGGCAACAGACAGAAGCAAAGCCATCTAGGTGTGGCTGATCTGTGTTGTGGGGAGCTCAGGCTGTTGCAGGTGTCCTTTCTGTTAAAAAATGCCATAGACACACTCCTCATCTTCCTCCTGCTTATGTTCTGGATAAGGTGCTTGCAATGGTGTTTGGCTGGAATGGTGATTTCACACACCTGCATGACCACCTCCAGTTGCCTATGTGGATGGGTACCTGCAGCATCACTTCCAGCCCACAGCAGCTTTCAGGATGCCCCATTGTGTTTTATATTTGGCTTAAATATTTCTTAATGCACCAGTAAGACACTGATGCCCCTGAGCTCACTTTCTAATAGCAAAGGCTTTATAGATTTCTCATTTATTTAAAACTGCCTGTAGCTGACAGCCTGTGTGTCCCTCTTGTTATTCTATAATTTAGAAGTACTCAGTATAGATGTGATTGCCTCTCTCCCTTCTTTGCCAGTAGGTGTTTTATCACATTGATAGCATCACTCATTGGCATATTACGTTGGTATAAAGGGGACCTACAGCTGTGTGTCTGGGACTTCACTGCAATCTGTTTAACACTCCATCAGCATGGCCTGTGGTCATGTACTCTTACACGACATATACCAAATGTAGCATAGACAAAGCACAGAGTAGCCCCTTGTTTAGTGGTGGTGTCTCCTGCTAAGCCTCTCTCCAGGAATGAGGGCTCATAGAATAGAATCATAGAATCATCCTGGTTGGAAGGGACCTTAAAAATCACCAAGTCCAACCATAATCCAAATCCCCCTACCATAACCTGATTTACCCATTAAGTGCTTATATCATGTTGCTAAGCACTATATCTATATTTCTTTTAAATACTTCCAGTGATGGTGACTCCACCACCTCCCTGGGCAGCCTGTTCCAGTGTCCAACCACTGTTGTTGAGCTGTATGAGGAGGTACTCAGCCCTTCCATACTCCATGGCAGGAGGTGGGCTTGGGCTCTTCTTCTGCAGGTGCAGAGATCAGAGCAGGTCAGTTCTCAGGGCTGGGGCTTGAGGGAGACAAGCAAGGCAAGTCCTGGATCCCCATGAAAATCTGTAACAAAAGAGTGTCCGAAAGGCTCTCAGGTTGAGTAGCTAGATTAACAATAAATTTCCTTTTCTCATTCCATATTCTGAGAGATGCCAGCCATTTTTGTACCCATCTCTATTGGTGTACCTAGAGTTGTGATGGTCTTAGTCCCTCTATCTTTCTGCCCATTTTGCTGTGTTCTTTTTTATCCTATGCATGTTATTTCTATTATACACAAAGTGTATTTTCATTTTTTCAGCTTTAGGCCAGTACTCTGCTTTTTTGTTTGGTTTTGGTTTTTTTGGTTGTTTGTGTTTTTTGGGTTTTTTTTTGTGTGATGCTTTTTTTTTTTTTCAGTCTTGTGCAGAGCTTCTACCCCTGCTAGTTTTCATTCTGATCAGAATTTTGTTTATGTAAAGCTTTGCACAATTTCAACCATCAAAAATATAAAGCATTCTTTAAAATAAAAGGCATTGGACTTCCAGTCCCCATGGGGAAAAGGTGTCTTTTCCTGTGTCAAATGAGCACAAATGTGTACTCCATTTGTGTAGTGGTACTTGCCAAAAGCTTGTATGAAGCACAGTGAAAACATTTGGCATCAACCCAAAGACTTCTCCCATTGGAGGACAGAATTCAATTTTTCTGTGTTACAGTCTTTCAATAATGTACATAAATGAAGCTTTTTAAGGTTTGGCTGGGTTTTTACCCCACCCCAAAGCCCATGCACTCACAATTTCTTCTGCTTTCTCTCTGCTTCCTTGCCTCTCCTTCCTCAATTTGGTATGTCCTGCATTCTGGGCATTAACACCCTGTAACCTGTGGTTTTCCTTGCAATGTTAGCATTATTCTTTTTGCCAGTAGTCAAGTCTAGTGCTTGAACACTCCAAGGAAAGCTTATGATAGATCTGGCCTCTTTTTCCAAATGTCACCCATCTGCTTGGTTTCAGTTGTAGGCCACAGCAAGGGCACTGACAGGTACAGTTCCTCCTGGATTCAGGCTCTGTGTGTCTCTCTGACCTGTATGTATTCAAACAGGGTTTGGGGTTCACTAGGGTGGCCAGAACATTATAAACCTCAGTCCGAGCAGGTGCTGCAGTCTCAACCTGACAGCTTAACCCAACAGCTCAGATGCCTGAAAATGCAAATTGGCATTTGCCAAAAGAGCCACATCTTAAAAAGAAGAGTATCAATGTCAGTACAGGACTGAGCATCTTTGATAAGATTGTGCTCTTGTCTCTGTCATTGGCCACTGTTCATCTTTGGATAGGACACTGCCTTTAGCATGTCTCTGCTGCCTCACCTGTAAAATGAATGTAAAAATCCTAATCCTCTTTGTAAAGTACTCTGAGACTCACTGCAGAGGAGTTGTGGCACTGCAGAGAGCTAAGCTGGCTGAAATGGTTGCATTATTTTTGCTGAAGCCTACAGCTTCTTGAAAGCCTGAGATAACTGAAGCAGTAGTTAGACAACAGGAGAAATAACTGGGTCAGGAGCTATATTTATGAATGACAGCAGCATCATAATACTCACTGTGAATAATTTATCTGACAAAGACATATAGTTTGCATAATTTTCTTAAAACAATGTACTGTAAATATTGCAGTCTGCTGAAAAATCTGAGAGATGAGTCAACGGGATTTGGTTAAGATCCAACAACTTTTTGAATTATTGAATTCCTTTCTCCCAGACACTTACTTGAACAGTGCCAGCTGCCAAGTGAGTAGGTTCCACTTACTCCAACTGGAAGTTCCCTTCACAAAGTGGATTTGAGATCTGGCTCAAGATGGCTGGCAGAAATCTGGTCCATCAAGGATTATGGACTCCTTGGCTGCTGTTGCAGACAGTACCCCAGCAGGTCTTGCCTGGGGGCCTGGGATAAAACCTTGCCTTCTGCTCTCCATAGGTGAGTGACTCTTGGATCGCTCTTTGTGCAATGTTAAAGCTTGAGCATTGCGCAGTGATGTTTGCTCACATTAACATTTCTGCTCACAATGGACTTCCGTGAACAGTACAACAGCTAGAATTAATAGAACATTATTCTGAATTCAGCTTAGCTCCCCTGGAAACTTCCAAACCCTGTGTTTGTTAGTTCCTGGGCCCTCCCTGACATCTAGCTGAATACACCTTTATGGCACAAGTAGTGCTCAATAGTAGCTGTTTGAATGGGTTTGATTAAAGAGCTTTAGTATCTTCTGAATGTTATTCTTCCATTCATAGTCAGAAAAAAGCTCCTGTGTCTCATGGGAACAATGACAACCACTGCCCCCAGCAATTCCTCTCTTTAACCATCTGATTTCACAAGACAAATCAAGTCAGTGCACAAAATGCCATCTGGGTTCTGTGGGACCTGCTGGAGGTGGCTGAGAAGAGTGCAAGCACTCTGAGCCACTGGGACACATGACCTTGCTGTGGGCTGCTGCAGGACATGGTTCTACATGCTATTTTGCTTCTTTGGAGAAGTCAGTGCTCCAAGGAGAGTATGTCTTATTACCCAAAAATCTCCTCAATCATGATCAGACCTGTCCTCCCCTCCTACCTGACAGATCAGAGATGCTCCTTCATCTGCCTGTCTGAGCGGCTGCATGGTACAACCCTTAGAGTCTGGGGCCCGTCCACCAAATCTTTTCCTTCTCATCCATTTCATTTTTAGTACCTTCTTGTTTGTGCTGCTCTTCTGGGCAGCAGGAGAGGCAGAAATGCTGCTCCTTGCCAGAGAAGTACAGGTCGAACTCTTACTGGTGCTGTTGGCAGGCAGATATTGCAGTAGGAGGTAGGAGGACGGGCTGAGGAGGGGACTGAAACTCTGAGGGAAAGAGAAAGGCAGTCAGATAGCAGGGAAAGAAAGACTGAAAAAAAGAAAGGTGAAGTTAAGCTGTGGAAGAAGAAGGGGAAACAGCTTCTTAAATGCAACTATCAAGGGTAAAGACTGGTTTCTTTCTCAGATCTCACAGTGACTGTGTGTATGCCATGGAAAAAAAATCACTTTTGCTGCTCCAAATTTATATTTTTCTACTAATTTTTCCATCTCCAGGGTAAACAACAGGACATGGTGTACTATCCAGCATTTAGAATTAGAGAAGACATGACCCACAGGGAATCATAAGGTGCTTGGACTTTTAACATGCTGCCCACTTGCTTACTCAGACTCACGGTGAAAATGCTGGTATTCAGCCCTGCCCGGGACATGAAATACAGCGTCTTAATTCAGCACTGAAATTACTGCCCTTAAGTGAACATTAATCATGTGCCCAGACAAAAGGAATGCTTTGCTTGGTCAGTAAATATCTTTTTATGGTCATTAAAGTAATTTGGTTTCCATTTTCTCCTTGCCAGGCAGATTTTATTTAGTCAATACCATGGCTGTCACCGGCTGCGCTGTTTTATTCTTCGCCATGTCCCGTGCTCTGCGTTATTTTGTTAAAGCTTTTCTTAGTGGTACTTCAGGACAGACCAAGGCACAGGGCATGGAAAACATCAGCTGCACAAGGTCGTTGCTTTACTGGCACTGTAGCACCCTCAAAAACCTATTCAGAAAGCTTAGAGCTGACTTTGCATTTTTTGGCCTTGATCTCTGGCACTGAAGTTAATTGGGATAATTCAGAGTTCACACCCATCTCCCTGAGGGGTTGGTTTAAAAATACATGTAATGTGAGTTTTAAAATAATTTCTTTTGATTGGAAGTATTTGAACATGTTCCTCTCCACTGCTTTTAAAAGGTGTCATTTTTTCATGAATGCTGAAACGTTGATTAATAAAATTCCGAACACATTAACTCAATTGAGTAGATTCCAGCTTTTCCTTTTTTTATATTATTATGATTCATGAAAATAAATGCAATTAAAAAAAAATATCCCAACAGCTCTGTTAAACTGTATCCTCAGCAATGTCCCTCCTGATAGCCCTACCAGATGTTTTACAATGCTAGACACAGGGCCGTTTGCTCTTTCTTGGGGGAAGGATGAGTGAAGCTTTGGCTCAGCACCACGAGCCTTCAGCCTGTGACCCTGTATCTCAGGCACACTGCACACTAGCCTGTACCCTGAGAATGGGCCAGGTGGTTTGGTCTCCTTGCTTTAAAGACACCTCGGGGAGGAGCAGGTTTTTGGCCAGCTACCTTCTGTTGCCTTCTTCCGAGCCACCTGGAGGCAGCTTATGGGAGGTGATTCTCAGATCAGTCTTCTCTACTGCATGCCCTGGAATGGTCCTGGGGTCATTTGGGAGGATGGCTGATGCAGGCTCTGACTCTACCCAGCCAGGATCACCATCCATGCCAGGACAGCCTTGGCCACCCAGTGTTGGGAGACCCACCAAGGGAGACACATCTCCTTTGAGGCTGAGCTTCTGGTTTTGCTCTTTCCTGCTCTGCCATGAAATATGCCCTCTGAGTGGAGCCAGAGAGGCTGCAAGCCTTTTGTTGTTGTTTGTTGGGGTTTTTTTTTTGGGGGGGGTGGGGTGAGAACTGGGGCAGGCAGAGGCAGGGACCACTCCTGCTTTTAGCTGCCAGCCAGCCAGGCAGGGAGGGATTTATTGCCCTGATTGCATGTGGGACACAGACTGCACAGAATAGTCATCCATCCTACATGTCTGAGCGAGCTGCCATGGGAGATTCATTTCTAAGCTGGCCTACCTTCTTCCTCAAATTTCTTTCTCTTTTATACTGCAAAGGCTAATATATTGTTCAGATTAAAGTGGGCCTGGGGACTGAAGACAGAGCTGGTTATTGAGTGGAATGGACTGATGAGGAGTGGGTAATATATTTAAAGACTGTGTAGGAGCCACTAGGGAAGATATAGTCTGATTTATTTGATTTAGTGTAGTTTATAGTACACTAGGCTATGTTGTGATTCTTTGGGATTTTTATCAGGAAATTTGAATTCAATATTTAAGAATCTCTGGGCAGAAACACTCTCATTCTTTTATTATTTTGGCTTTAAACATATCACGTACCTCAGAAGACTTTGTAAGAGCATAAAGGGTTTTTAAAAGTTCAGATAGCAAAAAAACCCAAAACAGTTAGAAAGCTAAGATCAGCAAGGGAAGAGGATCACTGTTTCACCCCTTCCCAAGAGCATGGGTGAACTTTGTTAAAAAAGGTAATATTGTATCTCCGTGAAATCTCTTTCTTTTCTTTTTTTTTGTCTTTAGGACAAAGCCAGCCTTGGTAGAGTTGCCAACATCCAGAAGCCAGGGGCTCAACTGGTGTAAGTCAGGACTGAACATTTTTGCTTATGCCCACAGATCTGATCTCTTGTGCACCTCCTTTCTTTCTGAAATGCTCTCTGATTTTACAGCTAGAAATTTGCTTAGTGGAATAGATTATAGTCCTTTTTTTTTTTTAATCCTCTATGCATGTCTTTGTTAGTCCTCTAATAATTTCATCCTTTTCAGACACTGTCCCTAAAGGGAGATGCTTCAGGGGGAACTGGGGCTGTCATTAGAGCAGAAGTGGCTTCCTCACAAGATTGAGACTCTAAGCACACTATCAGGGGAGACTCAATCTTTTTTTTCCTGAGGTTTAAACCTTTTCCATACATGGAGCAGGAGTGGGGTGGCATCCCCAGTCTGTGACCTACTGAGGTACCTTATGATGCACTGGAAATCACAGCAGATGCCATGTCCAAAACATCTTGTATGTTCTTAGAAGGCTGCCAGTCTTAAATCTGTGACATGTCATGGTTTTACATTCCACTTTTTTGAGGTTTGCATCTTGTTAAAGCATAGTGGGCTGCAGCCCTTGAGCCATTAGCTTAAAGGTGTTCATTTGGGAAAGTTTTAATCTCCGGTGATCTGCAACATGTAGCACTATTTAAAACCCTAGTTGATAGTCAAGCACATTGAGCATTTAAGGTTTTAATAGGCTTACAGTTAATTCTGGAGTCCACCAACATCTGCGTTCATCCGTCATTTATAAGCACCTCTTACTTGGTTGGTCTAGTAAATTGTACCTAAGAGTGTTTTTGAAACTTTGGCAGCTCCATGTAGAGTTTATGATTCATCTGTGCTTTTGCCAACTGCTTCACTTCTTTTCTTTTTGCTTCTTTCTTTTTTCTTCACCCCTTTTCCCTGTTGGAATATGTTCTTAAATACTTAATTCAGGGCTGGGGTTTGGAATGCACTTTATCACATGCCTTTTCTGTGCCAAAATCCTTTACACACTCTAATAAGGACAACTTTCCATATAGTAATGTATTTATTTGTGAAATGGCTTTTACAGCCTGTGTAGACAGCAGAAGGCAACACGCAATGTGCCAAGTGCACTTGTTGAGGAGTCCTGTCCCTTCCTTGCAGCTTACACCCCTGCTATGTGAGTTGCTCTCCTGCTACCTCTCTGTTGCAATGCCAGCAGCAAAGGGCCGGCAGCTCCACGCTGTTTTGAGGAGAAAAGTGATGGGCTGGGATCTGTTGGAGGAGCTGTGGAGGGAAAGGCGTGGGTGGGTGTGCACCATCAGTGACGGGTCCCTCGGGTACCTCTAGGTGCCTGACTTCTGGCCAGGGACTTTCACTTTGACTGGGAGGGTCCTACCAAGAAAATACAGGACAGCTGCCTGGAGGCAGCTGCAGAACATGCAGGCTTCCAAAAAAACCTCTTTGTGCCTTTGCCCTGGACAGCCCTTAGGAGCTGGGCTGGGAGCTGCTGGGCTGGTTTATTGTAAATAGAAGAGTCAGTCTTCTTTGCATGTATGAATCTTTTCGCTTCTGGCAACTCTTGTCAAAATAATCCTGTTTTCCTCAAAACATGTGAGTGTTTCTGGGCTCTTGAGGTCTCAGTGCCTGACAAACTTAGTGCTTGTCTCTTCAGGCAGCTAGTGGTGGCAGGGCCACAACTGCGACGCTGGCTACATTAGCAGATCTCATAGCTTCCCTTGTTTTTTTATTGTCTTAGCCTCCAGAGTGCTTTGGTTAGGTTGGAATCCTAGCTTCCTTTGTGGCTGTGGAAAAAAGTAGCTTGCAAACATGCAATGTGCTTTGGATGTGCTAAAATCAGAAAGAAAACGAAGAGAATCCAGCTGGAATGGTGGGCATGGGACACATCCACTTTTTAAACTCTGGATTTTTTCTCTGCCTTGCAATAGTTTCAGTCTTGCTGTCATCCTTTTAGCAGAGGTGTGAGGCCATGGCACAGCTTGCCTGATGTGGCACAGCAGGGCAGCAAATTGAGAACATGCTGAAGGTGTCCTCGCCACATGCTGTGCTGCTTCTGCTGCCTTGCTGCCTTACTCTGGCACTTCCCAAGGGTTGGGCTGGTGCAGGCATTGGTCATGTCTGGAACGGCTGGCAACAGAAAACCAAAGAGTTAGAAAAGGAATTGTTTGCATCTCATAGCAAGTCAGCTTGCTTTAACTTCCTGTTTCCACCCCAAACCTCATAATGTTGCATTTTCAGCCTGTCATGTTTGCTGTCACATGCTCACAAGAGGTGCAACCCTTCTGCTGTGGTTGGCAACTTGATACAATTTGCCTTTTTCACCTGAGTTTGGCACATTAGTCTGAGAGCAGATGCTGTCTTTCCCTCTCAGATGTTGCCCCTTTCTGAAAGGGTACAGCCTTCGGCAGGTCTCATGGCTGGGCAGGAAGGCAGCAAACATGCAACAAGACGTTCCTGGCTCTAACAAATTAAGGTCAAGGAACTACACTGAAAAAAAGTCTCACGTGAGCTGTCGAGCCATAAGCTGTCAACAGCCCGTGCACTGCTGACACTTGGGTTTGTTTTACATTATTCCTATAGAGAAACAGGAAGAGCTGATGGTCTTGTAGTTATGCTGGTTGATTTGACTCGGGCAGACAGCTCATCTGGGCTGATAACAAAGGATTTAAACTGAAGGGAGACAGAATAAAGGGTTGAAAAAATAGAAAGTAGAGCTGATCCCATCTTAAAAAAAATTGCTAACTCACAAAGAGTTAATTTGAGTAGGTTTATAGTTATCTGTCTGATATTCCTCTGTCTGACACATGTGGTTGACACAAGGAACTGGCGTCTACTCTGTCAGTAGAAACATTTTATTATTATTAATATCTATTTGTTAAATCTGTCATCTGTATTATGCCAAGCACTGCGCAAAACCCAAGGAAAGTGTAGTGTCTCCCTAGAGAGTTTATACTAATCTATTCTATTACAACAATATTTTTTAATACTGCGTATAAATCATTCTTCTAGCAGTACTTAGTACAGAGGTTTACACTTCGCCATTCATGTTTTCATGGCAAACAAATTTGCCACAGTGAAAACACTATGCAGTTCAACCCAGCTATATTTTATGGAGTTTCTTCCAGGCAAACCTTTGGAAACCATGGCTGCAGAGAGGCCCTTAACACACACTTAACTTTGAAATCTGCCTAAGCATCATTAGCTTTAATGGCCCTGAGCAAATACTTCAGGCTAAGCATGTGCTGAAGTGCTCTGCCAAGTGTAGACAGGATTAGGCCCATGCAAAGTGTTTTGGTGAAATGCCAGATGAACCTTCAGAGTGATTAAAATCCCCAGGGTTTCACTATGGAAGGGGGTATCTCGTGTGTCATGAAGGGCCATGCTCAGATGCCTCATCAGGCAGCACAAGCTGACCTTCCCATTTGGGACCATTTTCCCATCTGAAGGACACTGAAATCTCCATGGACTTCGGGGGCTTTAGTGAGGGTAGAATCTGTTTTGCTGCATGGAGAAGTGTCATAGTACTGCCCTACATGTAGGAGAAATGACTCCTAAAAAGTAGATAAAATAATGATGGGCCAATAGTATAAGATGAAGAAACAACTGCCTTCATGAAGTCTGATTAGAATTAAACCTGTAGTTAAATAAAGGAATATAATGAAATAGAAGCAAAAGGAAAAAAAAAAAAAAAAAGTGCACTAAAAGAACAGTATCATCCATTCTGTAGGGGAGAATAACTGAAACAAAAAGATAGTATTGGAATAACTTTAAAAATAGAATAATGCCTAATGAGGTCCTTAGGGGACTATTTATGTAGACTGCATGAACTGCTTGATTCATAAGTGAGCTTTGCTTACATTCAGAATTGTGTCCAATTTAGTCTTACTTATTTAACACCTGAAGCCACCTGGCATCCACTATTGAGCTACCATCAAGAAGCACTGGTGCCCTCCTGCCTCTTTGGGAATCACAGACCAGCAGATCCATGACAGCACAAGCTCACCACATGTCATGTGGCTTCACCCTAAGTTTTTTAAGAGATACCCCTCACTCTAGGGATTTTTCTATTCCTCTAAAATAATAGACCTTATAACTTTAGAACAAGTTTGACTGGGCTTTGGTTGTTCATTATAGGGAGTGCAGGCAGAACGGAACTGTCCCTTAGGAAAACCGGCTATGCTGTGCTGGATGTTACAGAGAAAGAATGTAAGCCAGGCCATAGCAGAGACTCTCTTTAAGGTTTATGAATTACTCTGTTTCTGATCGATGCTTGTGAAATAGGTCAGGTTGGCACAAACAGTTCACTGAAGACTTTACTGAATGCATGAAAGCCCTGAGAATAGAAAGACTGCTGCGAGACTGTGGGTGGGACATATGGGTGAATATGCATTTCTTTCCCTCAAATCTGATTGTTTTTATGTAAATACGCACAGACATAATTATAGTTAAGACCACTTGGAGAAAATTGATATGTGAGGACAACTCCATCCATTTCTTGTGAGTTTCTAGAGGCAGGAGGCTTCAACAATCAAAGTCCATAGAATCCCAAAATGGCTACACTATGAGTATCCTTTTGTTTTAAGAAAGCTCAGTCAAAGTTACCTAATTTTTCTTTTTAGAATATGCCATCAAAAAAATACAATCTTCCAAATATTAGTCAACTAATGGCTATGTGGAGTGTTATAACTTGTGTGACAGGAAGAAGAATGTGATGCATGTCCTCAGACAGCTCTGTTTGTAAAATTATTTACTGAACCAGCAAGAAAAATGGTTTATTTAGAAGCACTTAATGACAAGACTGAGAATGGGAAACTAATAAGAAAGAAGGCAGCCAAATGACTGTGGCTTGGTATATCTTGTCTCAGCTTTTCTTTGATTCTCCCCAAAAGAAGCTGGCAGTGACAATAGAAAGGCTGTGAACAATGTAACAGTATGATGTACTATTGCCAAAATGTAAATACAAAAGAAATGTTCTAAAATACCATGCATCAAATTCTCTGCAAGAAGCAGAAAAAGATTAATCACATTTTTGGTTCTTTGGAAACACAGAGAAAAGTCAAATGCAGAGCTTAAGAGCTGATCTTCACATAGGTACCAATTCCTTATTAAAAAATTGATCCAAATTAGAGAAGATCAAATGAATACTTTCATGATGACATGATGGATGGGGTATGTAAGTAATGTGTTCCCTCATGGTCCCAGCAAACTGAATACAAGAAAAAAACCCTGAAAAACTCAGAATGTGCCTCACACATCTCTTTCTCAACAACTAAGAATATGAATGACTATGTATTGATTTTTTAATTAATTCCAAGTTCCACAAATGGGAGCCATTTACCATCAAGATATTAGGTAAGCATGCAATATAACATTTTTATAAGGCTCTCAGATATGGGTCTTAATGCCAGAGGTTTCCACATACTCAGATGGACAATAACCCTTCACTAATCCTGGATTAACACATACACTAGAGAGGATATATCAGAAGGAGAAAATAGTCCCAAGAGTCAGAGGCCCATCCTGTATGCCTATATGTAAAGCACAAGAGACATAAAGAGCTTGATCTACCTTTCCTTTCCTAATGCAACCTGATTTCACATGAAAACAAATCTCATTTTTATTATTTTCTTACAGCAAGTCATAAAATGGTTATAATTTTCGAAAGCTTTTCCAGAGAAAGCAAATAAATAGGACTGCAGAGGTCCAAATGTCTGACCTCCTTTTCCTCAACTCTGAGTGTGTTCAATATGAGTCCAGACCAGCCAGCCTGGAAAATGTGAAGTTTACTCCCAAGCTCCTTGGCCTTCTCTGGCCTATGAAGTACCAAGCCAGTTCACAGGCGAAACCGTATTTCCCATCAAGACCTTAGCTTTGGTCACTACTCAAATACTCTCTTTTGCTCTTGTAAGCCAAAGCATATATTGTAATACTGAAGCAAATATTTACTGTTTGGTACACAATGCTCTATAGTTCTTTTGTGGTCTTTGACAAAATTTGCTTCACTGCTCATTTTTCCAGCTAAAAACTAGTTAAGGAAACAGATGGAACATCTGCCAGAGGCTCAGACCAAGTGTAACCAATAGCATTAACCCTGACCAGCTCAAATCATGATTGGGGCAGCTCATCCTCTGTAGCAAAAGAAATCATGCATCATTTCCTATCTGCCAGTATTTCAAGGACTACATGAAATAATTCTTTTTTCAGTAAGTATCAAGGCCAGGCTGATTGCAAGGCCTCCAGTCAAAAGTCCCTTTTTGCTAATAAAAGCACATTATCTTTGTAAAGTTAGTCACTATTCACTGTGAACAAGGGCATGGCAATCTGTCTGTAAATTAAAAACTAAAGCCAAATCCCGCTTGTTCTTCAACCCCTGTGGGTTATTGCTAAAATTTCTAATTGACAATTATTGCACTTTATAAGTCCATGAACAAATATTAATTTTACTTACAGCATGTCCAGTTCTGTTAAATATCAAATATGGTAATTTATAAATGACATCATCAATAATTCTGTCATCATTCTGCTGCCAGCCCAGGCTCAGACTCAGCCCTTTAGCCAGCAGTTGCCTGCAGGCACCAGATGATGCCCAACCATCTGTCTTTCAGCAACATGGGTGTTCTCTTTCTAAGGGTGAGAGGGAACCTCATTTCCCATGTGCCTGTGAGAAAGCTCTGTCTTCTCCTGGAGAGGGTTAGCCTCCAGAGGCACCAGCCCCATGTTGGCTTCACCCACAGTACATGTTGTCCTGAAGGAGAAATTCCTTACAGGGCTTTAAGGCAATAAAGCAACATTTAAAGCAACATTAAAGCAACATTTAAATCAATGTGGAGTGCCCCCTGATCCCAGTACAGTGCTGCTCCTTCTTTACACTGTGCTTTGCTGGGCTTAGAGATGCTGTTCTCACATGACCACTGTAGCAGCCTTTGCATGTGTGCCACTGGAGAGGGTGCTTTGCAGTCTCCAGGATCATCTCATTGGTAAGTGGGAAGCTAGAACACCCTTTTCTAGTTTTTTGCCATTTTTTGACCCAAGCTTGGTCACTCTGAACCTAACTCTGCATGGTAGCTGTCCTGCAGAGTGTAGGAAATGCTGCATGTAGATCCTGAGCTGTTTACCTCAGAGGAAATTAAACCAACGATCTGGAGAGGAAACTTCAAGATAACCAGTTTGGCCATCAGTGCTTTGCACGCAGTTTTTGCCTATGCCTCATCTCCTGGACCTGTTTTATGCTTGAAACTCGGCAGCCTCAGTCTACCACCTACCTTCTTCCTCCCCTTGCTGCCTCCCTGATGGACCTTCCACTCTTGCAGCTGCAGATATAAGCTGAAACTGGTCAGGATGCTCTTGCTTGATTATTGTTCTTCATTTCCATGTCTTATCCAGGAGTGAAAAAATAAGCCACTGGAGAGCACAGGGGACAGAATAAGACAGTGTTCAGTGTTACTGGGAAAATAGTAGGAAGGGAAGAGATGCCTATGCTATCAAGGCAGGTGGTATGGAGAGCTTTGCTAGCGAGCTCTGCACCCATAACAATGCCATGCAAGTGTCACTGTCATCTGAAAGTGGCAACAGAGCTCTTGTCCTCAACTTAGATGTCACTTCACACGAGTATGTAATCACATTCATCAAGTTATCTACACCTGAGGACTGGCTCTGCACCTAAAATGTCCCTTATTGCACCCAGAGATTCTGGATGCAGGAATTAGGCTGTCAAAATGTAACGAACCAGCTTATGACTAGATGGAACATTTTATCATCTTTGAAAGGCATGACAGCTGGTGTGAACTTTTGTATCACATATCAGCTTTCCAGGCTACAAATACTTCCATGTGACTGGCTTTGGTTAAAGAAGGCACTCTTGCTGAATTGAATTAGATAGAAACACAATTTCAGTGCAGATACCACCCATTCTTGTTACCAAGGAAGATGGCCTGGAGCATTGCTCTGTGCCCAAGAGCCTCCCCAGCACAACTTTCTGGCTGAGAAACAATGTGTTACATCCAGGAAAAATATGAGGGCTATATCTGTGCCTAGAAACTGTCACACTGGTATCTTTATAAATTGTACTGATATTAAAACAAAGTGCCTTAATTTAATTATGTGTCTTTTCCTTGGTTAGTGTATGACAGTTCAAGGGCTGGAGATGTGAGGACCTTTTTCCTATCAGACTGTCTTGAAAGACAGACCTCAAAGCCGTCCCTGCCTGCACTGCCAAGTCATACACACCCATTTGCTGGGCAGACCCATGCCCCAAGCCTCTTGGCATTGTGAGGACAGCACATACCCCTGCCACAAATCTGCAGGGAGAGGGAGCTTTGCCTGGCTTGGTGCTGATCCGTGTGCTGGTGTAGGGGAGGGAGCGGAGGAGCCCCTGTGCCACATGGCTGGGAAGCTGCTGTGCCCTTACTGAGGAGGTAGGTGAAGCTAATAACCATCATAATGATGGTTTCTAACCCTTCTGGGGATCACACTGAAGAGGAAGACTCTTTGCAGCTGTATACCTTAGTAGAATGTGTACCAAATGCAGAAATACATTTTGAAGGAAAAGAAGTGCAAGAAATATGTACACTTTCTTTTACCCACTGATAATGCATCCAGTTTTAATGTCTGCAAGCAGCTCATGGTCTGTGGAGAGCTGGTGGACAGCTTGCTAGGAGCTTGCCAATCAAACCTGCTTGGTTGTGATCAGCCACCTGGTGTGTTGCCCTGGCTTTGAGGAAAGAGCCTTGTGCTCTCCTCAAACAGCCTCTGAAACTGTCTTCCAATTTGCATCTTTACCAAGCACTCTAGCCACAAACATGCCCACTATATTTGTAAGGGAAAGAGATCAGGAAAGGGTTATGGAAGCCATGCTGTGAAAATAATTTTTCATCCCTTTTTTAGAGGAGATGAGACAAGAGCCTGCAAAGTTTGGGAGAGCTAATGCTGCTGGTGCACTTCAGTGGGAGACGTCTGCTGTGAAGGTATCTGTGAACTAAAAGCCACAGCAAAATGTCTTGTGAGGTTCTGGCCAGAGCATGTTGAAGAAGCAATGGGATAAATCTCCATTATCATCCTTGGAAATGGGAATTGCACCAAAAATGGTAGTATTTGTCCAGGGTGGCAGGTCCTGCACTCCCAGAGAAAGCTAAATCAAATGGCTGGGGATAACTGAACGAGAAAACACATGGCTGAAAGATAGCCATCAAATTCCTCTTACTCCTTTCTCTGGCACTTTGTTCTCCCTGCAAAATGTTGACAACATTCCTTAGACAGAAAGAGACTAGAAATGGAAAAAATAAGTGGATAGGCCGTGGTTGTGGCTTATTTATTTTTTCCCCAACAGGGGAGTATTGTGTAACAGAATTTTGTTCAAGTATCAGTTTTATTCTTAAAATAGTTACTATTCTTCATAATGCATGTGAAAGAGGAGCTATGCTTTGTGTCTAACATACTTCTTGATAACAGGCCGTGAGTGAGCTTTTAAAAAAATAATAAAAATAAGATTATTATTTTAAATTAATTTAAATTAAAATTGCATAAAATGTAAAAGGACATATGAAAAAAAATCATTTTTCATGTGTATTTGGGAAAAACAGACATCTGTGCACCCAGAGACTCCAAGTATAAAATCTGGTCTCTGATAAATTAACTACAAAACTGGAAACAGAGATGTGTGTATTTTGAAGAAAGTGACCAGATTCCAATATCCTGTGTGGTCTAACACTACTGGATTGCCATGCCATGGAGAGTTAAAATGATATCCACTAGGAAACTGAGGCTGTCTTTCCAAATGACATGTCTATGAGATGATGCAATCACAGATAAACAGTGGAAATGTATAATGCAATAACCATCCATGTGTCTGAGTGCTCCTGTATCAAAACAAGGCCTGTGTTTCAAGAAACCTAAAAGCCTTGAAAGAGGAGAAATCTTTTTGGTTACACTTCAGAAAAATTACAAGACCTCTATATTTAAAGCCAAAACCTAAGCTGTAAAATTCCCAGATTAATCTTTCTCCTTTTCTGGTTTGTTTTTTTCCTTGCATTGAAGCAGAAATATTATCAAAAAGGCATCTCTCAAAGTGATCTCTGTATTTGCTGCAGTCCTGAGAAAAGATATATAAACCTGAAAAAGATGCTGGAGGGTGGGACAAAGTAACTTTGAAAGACTCTGGTTATTCATGGGCAGGTTGTGCAGCAGGGGCAATGTGCTTCATTTTGTGCAAGACAAAAAGCTCAAATAGCTCCTTCTTCAAATATATTACCAGCATAAAAGACAAGATGTGGGACCTAATTCAGTTCTCATTCATTCTATCCCAATTGAAAAAAACTTTGGGAAATTTAGTGTGAGAACAGTTTCCAAAAATAGGTAAGAAGTTAAAGGATTGATGATGGAGATGGCAGTATCCATGGGAAAAGGGTTGGGTAACCACAGTACTTCCTCGTCTTCTCTGTGCCTCAGAAAACTTTGTCTGGTTTTCACTGAGTTTTGAGTTAAAATAGAATTCTCTGGTATTACTGATTTTGTTTTCTTTGGATCACCTTTCCCTATATATTACCCCAGCAAAATAAACAAGTGCAAGGAGTTACAGCTTTGATTTTGAGGTGGGTATGTCTGAAATACCCACACTGAGTCAGGAGGGCTATGGTAACCATATGTACTGTTGTATGTATGTCACATAGATGACCATGAACAGGAAAATGCAATCAATCATGCTGGCGCTTTCTTCCCAGCCTTCCTCTCATGTGCCTCCACCAGAAAACCATTGATATGCACACGTGGAAACAAGAGTTGGCATATTTCTATTGCTTTTGTATTTTTTCAGATCCTTTTCTAACACAAGGGACAATACTCCCCTTGCATTGTTTTAAGTGGCAATAATCCACTTGTTAAGTGGAAAAACTACAAGGCAAAAAGTTTTAATTTAAAATCCCAACACAGAACACAGATTATTACTAAAAACCCCAAAGTTTTGATATTCAATATTATAAGAATAACCTTTTATTAAAGTAAGTTTCTTGATAAAGTGAGAGGCTGATAGTGGTGGCCCTAAATCAAGGTTAATTTAGACACAGCTTGTGTAAACTTTGCTGAAATCTTTGCCAGGGTATTTTATTCTTCACCTGCGTGCTACTCCTTGCTAGTGCAGCTGGCTGCACCATTGCTGGTTTTGTGATGTGGACCTCCAGGTGAAGTCACCAGCTCACCCTCCATGGTGCCATAGCACAAGATCCTGTAAAAATTCCCCGCTTAAGGAAACCCGTTGTCTCTAACAGGACTAATCACCTATCTTAATGCTTCCAAAATGGGGGTCTACTGCTCACCCCAAGTTACTTCCTGCTGTATCAATCATCTATATGATGGCCAAACTAAACTGCACTAAGGAAAAGCTGTTGACGTATATCCTAAAACCACTACTAGAATACAATTATCTCAAGTCTAGTTTACTTTGCTACAGAAACAACGTGTCTTTCAGGCATTGTGAATGCACAATTTCTGGAGCTGGGAAGCCATTCAATGTACTGGCACAACAGCATTCTGGAGATTTGGGAGCACTAGCAGACAGTTGGTTACACAAGCAGATGCCTTAAGAAGGGGGCTACTAAGTGGTTTAAATGACACCACCACTGTCCCACATGAAAGTTTTAAACTGTTCATGACAACTCTCTCCCACTGGGAGAAGAATTAAATTCTTTGCAGAGACCTTTAAGGAAAAGAAATCAGTGGGCTCCCTTGAAAGACTGCCCTCCTTAAAAGTTTCTTAACCGGTTTCTGTGGCCACTTTGAGCTGTTCCTCTGTTATTGATTGGCAGTGAATGTACTGGCCAGTTGCAACACTCAGATAGCCCAGGTTGTACAGTCCTGGGAGAGTTAGCAAGATCATAGAATTGAGCAACCTGGTCTAGTGGGAGGTGTCCCAACCCATGCAGGGAGGCTGGAGCAAGATGATCTTTAAGGTCTTTTCGAACCCAAACCATCCTATGATTCTATGAGTTACAGAATTAGTACTTGGTGGCACTGTCCTCACCAGTTGATGTGCACAGCCACCACATGAGTGCCTCTCATGAACTGAGGCTCCTTTCTTGCCTATTTATCTGGATTTTCATAAAAATAACCTATTGCTTTGGGTAAAAAAAAAAAAAAGAAAAAGAAAAAAAGACTGGGCATTGGGTGTAAAAAGCTGGAGTGCTGACTCTACACCATCTGGTGGTTTCTTAACTGCAACCATGAAGCACAGTGCAAGTCCTTCAAAGGAAGGGGTAACTAATAAGCTGCAGGGAGACCCTGAGCTGGTGAGGAAGTAACATTAGATTTCTGCTGTCTTCACTAGTTAATGTGATACGTAAATGAGTAACATATGATATGATTTGAAGCCCTTGCTCTCTGTAGGAGACGTTTTTAAGTGCTTTGGAGGAGGTGGTTTTCCTAATGAATGTGCTTTTTGTTTGAGAATGGCAGCGAAGTCCCAGCTTTCTCCTATCATCTCATGCAACTTGTCTAAAGCAACACTTGTTCCAGGGGATGGCAAATGTTTGAAATTTGCATGGGATTGGCTCTGTTAGCCTGAATTTGTAGTGTGACACCCTGACTTCCACAGTGCAAGAAATCTTAACCCCTTCTTCATCTGCTGGAAATGGACTTTGCAGTCTATCTCAAGCCAATAAGAAATCCCTAAATCCTCTGATTTGTACCAAAGCTAGAGTTAGCATAGCAGACAAATTTAAAGCAGAAATTTCAGAGACACGAGTTGGATATGCACATTGGACTGAGGCACTTTAGCAAGGGGCTTGCTTTTTGACCCTGCTTACTGCCTCTCAGCTACCATGGATTTCTGTGAAGACCAGCAAATGATCAGCATCTTTGCAAATCAGACCCTTAGTAAGATAATAAGAACAAAGGACACTACTTTTAGTCATCAAGTTATCAAACTGCTTTATTTAAGCTTACTGCTGTGTGGTTCATCTTGTTGCAGTGAAAGCTGATGAATACTCAAGTAGCAAAGCTGGAGAGGTTCTCATCACATCTTCCTGCTGACTTCCCATTTTAATTTCTTGCAACATCCATTTTTCCATGTGCACAGCCTTCTTGTGTTTCTCTTATGCGAGGCTTCTGGGAAGTGGCTTTTATTGTCAAAACAGGTAGAAGGAAGAGAGATGGAAAGAGACAGAATTCAGTCTCCAGTCATATTTACTTTGAAGGGGATGGATTTAATTTCATCTTGAATAAGAGAATTTTGAGCAAATTTCAAATTTGGTAGCATTTTCTTCAGCATCTTAATCCTTCATGTCATACTCCAGTAGTAAAGAAACAGAAACATACCACAAATCTTAGGGTTCCAGTCAAAACAGCAGAAATTTCTGATGATAAAATGTTGCAACAAAGTATTTCCCAGCCAGCTTTAGAGCAAGAATTCTTAGTAAGAACACTTCTTGTAACTCAATTAATATAAATAAAACTGCCCACAGCAAAAAGAGGAGCATTGTTTGCATGTTATATACTTTTTTTTTTTTTTTTTTCCCAGATTAATTTCATTCAGGTGTACTCTTGGGGAGTAATAATAGCACATCCATAGATTCTCACATTTTTTCAATGTGCTGTGAAAACATCTGCTAGTACTCATCAAACTCCTCTGTGGTTGGTAGTCCCCATTTTACAGGTGGAAGGAATTAGACAGGCAGGTTAAAGGACTTGCCCAAGACCACACAGGGAATTGGATGACAGAGTAGGTATTAGAATCATAATTTCCTGGCTCTACTTCCAATTACTTTACGCCAAGGAAAAGGCCTTTTTTTCTAATGTAACACCTTGGTTATTTGACTTTGCTCATTCTTTTCTTTCTTACTCTTGCTCAATCTCACCTAAAATGTAATTGGAAAAAAATTCTCCCCTTTAGTGTGCAGCTTTGTATTTAATCTATGGTGCCAAACAGATCAAATAAATGTTGTCACCACTGCAGAAAGAGCAAGGAGGGTTTATTTAGCTGATGTGATGGCATAGGTGGGCTGTAAAACCCCAGTTTTTTGGCAGGGAGGTGAGCTCTTGAGCCCTGATTAAACTCACTTGTGTTAATCAGGCTGTTCTGCACAGTTTCCCAGGTAGGGCAGGTGCAAAGCTGACAAAAAACATCCCCCTGAAAACACAGTACCTCATTATGGATGTCATCCAAAACACCCACCTCAATTCCTTATTTTTCTTTTCCTGTAGCTCTCCAGCAAAACACGCCTCTATATCTAATTTTGGTGAGAGTTATATGTTGTGATGGGGTAGGAAAAAGTTTACTATGCCCTCCTGAAATAAGTCTGCAGAGAAAGTATTTCTTAATTGTCCTATTTTGTGCTATGAGGAAATATTATTTCCATAATTTAAAGACTGAGTTATTATTTTGCTATAAAGGTTGGAGGGTTTGGATATTAGTGCATCCTTAAGATAATTATGTTTTGTTATTTTTAAGTCAGTAAACATTGCTCTTGTATAGATACTCTTCAGTACATTTTTGGAGAAGCAGTTAATCACCAGTCCTGGAAATCAGGTATTGCCTTATTCTCATCCAATTTTGTCCAGTCCCTTGTTAGCTGGAGCATCCAGTAATAACTAGGGACTAAGAAATTATGTGAAACAGCCCTCTGGGATTCACTGCAACTTCATTTGTGAGAGGTTTTGTCATGCTATTCCTGTGTTTTCCTCCTTGTAACAAAGTCAGCGGTTCCTTTCTGGGTTGCACTGGCAAATGGACACAGAAAGGATGATAACCCAAACCAGCTGTGCCACAGAGCTCACGTCCAGTGCCTGGGCTATCGAGAGTCCAGCCTTGGCCGTGCAGCCCAGCCACTACTGCTGGCACTGCCCCCTGACCAAGCTGGGGCATGCAAGCAGAAAGGTGAGCAGGACCTACTGTGCTTGGTACCATGGCCCTGAGACACTCAGGGTGGTCAATAGATGCGCTCCTCAGCTGGTGTTATGTGAGCTCAGCCACTAAGTGGACTCACACGCTTACTCTTGTTCTCCATCATCTCTGCATAAGCAGGATCCAGCCACCATGGGGAATTTAACTTGTGTGTGGATCCAGTGCTGATTGTAACAGTGCAGTCCATTTAACCTGATGAAAACAGCTCAATTAAGCAGAGAAACACCCATGTGGAGGTTGCAGAGATGACATCTCTTGCCCTGGATAAAGTATATTGTACACTTACGGCAGGATCTGGAAAGCTTTGATTGAGTTATATGTAGATTATACACATTAGCCCATTCTTAAGCTTCCTTAAATCCCTGTTACTGTTTTTCATCCAAATACAGCATCAGATGTTTTTAAATTTGTAGCTTCCCAGCAAGTGATTACTTAAAAGTAGTTTTCTGACCCTTCGAAATGTCACAAATACAACATAATTGTCTGCCACCCAAGGGCATGGACTCCTTCTTGGGATGGTGTCTAAGCAAGCACTAATACCTAATAATACCCATTAACCTAATGACACCATTCATGCGTGGTAGCTAAGAGCAATTGGTTGAGGACATTAGAAACTGTGTGAGAGGTATGTAAGCTTCTGCTTGTTGTTGTACTAATCTGCAAAGTTTGTGTATACTGCTGCTGTTGGAAAGGCGACATGAACTGGACACATGAAATCACATGGACAAAGATTTTTCACTGCTGTGTCCAGACCAGCAAAGGAACTGTTCATTGGTGACTTGCTTTAAGAAAAATGTTTGGCATAATGCAATGGAATACATGTTCAGTAGGGGAGAATTTCAGGTTCATACCTAAGAGAACAAATGGTCACTTAACTTCTCTTGTACCAGGTGGTATGTTGTGCATCTTGTTCTTGTGTCACTGTATCATAATCCTCGATACACATTTTAAATTCATGTGGATCAAGATGCTTTGGTTTCTAATCATGCTTTTTAAAAGTCATCACTGGGCATAAAGGTCTGTTTATAGAATATTTTTAGGTTTTATATTTGCCAGAGGTGTACACAGGCAGCAGCAGGGTTATAGTTTGTCTAGATGCCAACTTTTCACGAAAGAAAAGCTTCATAAATCACTTCCCTGAACTGTCAGTGCTGTTAGCAACTCCCTCTGGTGCTGTACAGCTGAGGGGGATATGTTGAGCACAGCACTCCTCTGCAGCCAGAGGAACCCTGCATTTGTTTATTTTTCTTTCCTAATTACCTATAGTGAGAGAAAGCTGGTCCAAGCCAGGGAACATTTTTAAAGAAGATTGGATGATCAAAAACCGTGACAGGACTCTTCAGTGCCTAACAATTAATTGTGCACAGTAGCATGCATCTCTGCAAGAGTTCTCTTGGCATTACTTCCTAAACATCATGGTAATGAGCATTCATTGCTGACTTAAAAAAAAAGAAAAAAAAAAAGTGTTATTGAAAAAGAAACTGTGTGGATGTCTGGACCTGAAGTCATGTAGCTAATGCAGACATACAGACAATGCACACAAAAGCTTCCCAGTGTCAGATGAGAAGAACATGGGCCATAAATTCTCTGTCCTTAACTTATAGCCACACAGATGGTTTTGATTACAGCAGATGTTGTGTGAAAATTAGCTTCAGCTTGTGGCTAAGTAGAAGAGCAGTTGTAGAAAGGGGTTCAGGAGGTGAAGGCTATTTTTAAGACTCCTGTGCATAAAGCAAAATCTTTGTCTATGGCAAGGTTGACTCAAGGTGCAGATTGCACTTACAGGGGTGTAAGAAAAATAAGTAGCTTTGCACAGCTGCCTTGTACAGGGTTGCTTGTAGATGTGGCACTTCACACAGCTTCTGTTCAGTGTTCTCATCTGTTTCAACCTGTTGTTATGCCAGTTGTCAAAAGGCATGAAGAGTTTCCCTGCTAAATATCAGGACAAGAAATTAAATGAGACAAAAGTGCTGGTCTTACCTTACATGTTGCTGTTCTCTCCTTCTCTGATGTGCAAAGAGAGGATGGTGTAGACGGGGCCTTCCTCCCAGCCCTGGTGCAGAAAGTCAGGACAGGTTCTCCCTACAGAAACAGGCCACAGCAGCATTTGCACCCAGCTGGCGTGCCAGCCCCATCTATCCAGGGGTATAAGGCCTGATTTAGGTGCATAAATGAGTGTGCATACATGCTGCAGATGGCTTGTCAGGGAGCTGGAGCCACCAGGGCTTGCTTCCCTACCAAGCACTCACTCTCAGAGGATCAGATGTGTGTTGACATCTGAGGCTGATGGTGGGAAAACTGCCCTTACCATCTTGGTTGCTTCTCCCTGTGCCCCCAAATCCATCTGTCATGGCTGGGATTTGGTCACCACGTCCAGCAAGACAAAGCATGTGCCCTTGACTGGGCAGGGTGGGCGACTGGGTGTGGAGGTGCAGCCAGCTGAGCCGGCTGCCTGGGAGCTGCGGGGCACATCGGGCAGCTGTTTGCCTTCCCAGGTGGAGTGTTTGCCTTGGCTACTGCTGCTCAGCATACATCTCCAGCTCTTGGAGGGAAACCTTCTATCCAAATAATGACGGGAAGGGAGAAAAGCATCTCACAGCAGTTTCATCCTCACAGCACAGCAGGCCTCCAGCGACCACCTGCGCAGACCCGAATCAGAAAAAGACAGGTTTTACTTCACTCCTCAGAGAGCATCACTTCAGAGACATCTAAGCTTTCTTCTGCCTTTTGTCCTTATTGCTAGTTCTCCCAGAATACACAGACAGAGCTATCTTCCATTTAAGATTTGGTATATGCAGTTTTATACAGACCCATTTTCTGCTTCTTGAAACTCCCCAGTTAGCCCATTCAACTTCACTATACTTGGACATTTGCTTTCAATAAGAAAAAATGTTGATTAAATCAGTGTCCTGGCCAAATCTAGTAAGTTTTTTCTGGCAATACCTTTAATGAGTCCCATTTATTAATTTTTTGCCCCTACCTTACTTGTGTAACAAATTTCCAGATATTAATGTCAAGAAAGGCAATATTTGGCCTGTCATATGAGAAATGTAAAAACAAACCAGCACACTTCCTTTTGTAGTTTTGGATCTCATGCTCTCTTAATACCTATGAAAAGACCATTTTGTAAAGTAGAAATTTGGAGCTAAGTTTTAAAGCACGCTGATTTATATGTGATTGTGTACAAGCATATATGTGCTTATATATACACAGATGCATATTGTAATGTGTATATTGTAATCAAGCCAGCACTGACCCATGCAGTCTTTTTATTTTTGGCTGGTCGTTACCCTCTTTTCTTCTTTCTCTCTCTCAGGGGATTGTTCTTTAACGTAATTGTACAAAATTGGCATTCTCTTTGTGGTATTTTTATAGAGTCATCATTTTTCAAGCATTCATACATTAAGAGCCTGTATTTTTTGGCTTCAAATTAGAATGACATTTGACTGTGTTTTAAAAATATTTTGGCTAGATAAATTAATTGCATCAGAAAACCCAGAAGAAACAAACAGTAAAAATAATAATAATAAACATCAGCAGCTGCCTTGGTCCAAGCTCACTCATTATGCCTTGAAACTTTGTTATGTCAAGTGGACATATAATTACAGGAAGGTGGAGGAAGAGGCTATTACTAATGCAGACACCAATGAGAATCTGTCAGATATAGGCATTTGTCCTGGGAGCAAACAGTTCCCAAGGAAGGCAGTGGGGTGAGGGGCTTCTCCTTGCCCTGCTGGGAGGAGGTCTCCCACAGCATCTCCATGGGACTCGTGCAGGACACTGGTAGTGTTGCCCCAGGGGAGGAAGGCACAGGGCCGCACTATCATGACAGCAAGAAGGGCAGCAAGTGTTGCCTGACAGGCTCCTCTGTGGCTCTGGTGGGACCACCCGCCACACTGAGAAAGTGGTCAGGTTTCCACCACAGCTCTGTCCTGAACTTGCCAGGTAGACCCAGCAGTGATGTCAATTAGTTCCACTCCTGGTTCTGTTTTTGTGATATTTGCCTCTGTTAATGGAAACCGGACTCACATTATCGATTTATTTCTCATTCTGTGGGCCACCAGCTGGTAATGATATGGTTCTTGTTTACTGCTGACCTTGGCTGGATGACTTAGACATAAATGGTTCCATCACCCTTTCCCAGAGCCCTGAACCATTATTTCCTCCTGCCCCACCAAGTAATGCACTGGTTTTAATAAAATATATTGCCATCACTTTGAATATTTATATGCTTGAACCATTTAAAAAATGTATTCACATTCATCTGGTTAGGCAAAAATAGCCCAAAGACAGCCCCCACTGCCAACATTTTCTTTGGTTACTGCTACCGAAATTTCCCATTTCAGTCTATGGCTGAATTGCAAGACAGTTATTCCTTATTAATCATGAGTGTAGTGCCATTAAGACTGCCAAGTAACAGTATAGCCAATATAACTTCTACTCACTTTATAAAGACAAACATTAAAGTCATCACTTACTTTGTGGCTGAAGAAGGGGAAAAATGCAGGAGTGTACCAGATGAACCTCAGACATCGTGCCCTTCAGCACTTGCCCCAAAATGCTGTGTTGCTGTAAATGGTGTCAGTTGCCAAATCCACCAGCTGACCATGGATCCTGCTGCCCCAGCTGTACAAGGAGGCTGTGTGTGCTGGAGCTACACTGCTACTGAGGTGAAGCTGCCTGTGACTGCAGATACATGAGGATGCACCTCTTGGTCTTGTGCTTGAGTTTGTTTCTGTATCTAAAGCTATGCTTAAAGCCATATCAGAGCCACTTGCTTCTGTGAACCAGTCTGTGGCAGTGTCATAGGTTATTCTGTCTTTTAAAAATCATGTTTCTCTTAAATTTTTCCCCTGTGTGGGAAGTGGACATTTGGAAGCTTCATTCTTGTTGCAGATAAAACCAAATGATGCATTGGAATTCCCTACAGGACGGGAAGTCTCATGTTCAAGAGGCTCTAAGCAATAGGCAGCACTACACGGTGCTTAAAGAGAAACAGGCAAGCTTTCCTCAAGACCTGTATTTCAAGGCAGGGTAGCTGGACTCTGGAACTCTGACAGATGGTAGCTCATCATTATGATACTGGTTGCCAAGACAGAGTAAGCTGGAGTATTTCCCCGTGCTCCCCACCCCGTGCTCCCCACCCCGTGCTCCCCATCCAGAACAGGATGGGGAATCTGGGGTGATTGACATGGTGAATGTGTCTGAGAGATCAGCGTGGATGCTTTGGCTGCTCTTCTGAGAAGTGCACAGCACAACATTCCTAGCGGGTGAATAGCAGCCTGTTTAGGAGAGGGCAGTGCAGCAGCATATTCTGCAGTCTTTTTATCCTTGGAAAAATGCTTCTGCCAAGAAGAAACAGGGGCTAAGGTTGGTGTTTCAGGATGTGTGAATGTCCTCCTGGTGCAGAGATGAGCCTTTTCTTTATCAGTGTTAATTTCTCATACATTCAAACTACCTGATAATTTCTCAGCTTAAAGAGTTTTCTACATATCAATTAAAGAAAACATGTTTTTAGCCCCTTTATCTCATTATGAACGTTTACAAAGTCGCCATCAGTAAATTGTTGTGTGTACTTTGGCACATACTTCCTTGAAGCTTCAGTAAAACCCACTCACACACGTTAACAATATACACACAGGCATGAATCACTGTTAATCCTTGATCAGGGGAAGGAGTTTATGGGCTCCCAGCTGTAGAGGGCTTGATGCTCAGATGCAAGGTCTTGCTCTTGTGGATCCACCTGCCCGTTTCCAAACCCAAAGGGCTGCCTTTGCTCATTGAGGCAATAAAATATGTTCTTGCTGGTGTGAGGGGTTTGAGAATTGCAGTCCTGATGACGTAATGTGTTGCAAGACAGCATGATTCTGTCTCCACGCGAGGCAGATGCTGGACGAAGCCCCTGGGAGGAGAGGGGCGGCCAGCCACAGTGGTTACCCAATGGTGGGGATGCTGGTGGTGTGAACACATAGAACTTCATTGTTTAAATGACAGTGGTTTAGCTGGAAAAGGATTTAGACAGCCTGCTCCTAAAATGCAGGGGGCTGTGGTTGAAGATCAAGGAGCCAGGTTTAGTCGTGCTGCTTGCATGGCAGGCTCTGGGGATAACATCCACAGCCACCTCAGCACAAGAGTACGTAGCCTGGAGCAGCACTGCTTCAAGAGACAGCCCTTATTCTTCCAAATCCAAATCCCCTGGGACAAGGGCATGACCAGATGGAAGTGGTCACTTACATCCTTTTGCTTTTCTCCTCCCTTGGACCTGACTGGGTCCGTAATGCTTCTTTGGTAGCATAAATTGCCATAAAAATTTAATTTAAAAGGACAGCTGAGGAATTCCCTGGACTTGGAGGAAACTGTTGTATGAACGCAGGTTTCAGCCCAGCGGGCACCCTGCCCACATAAATGTCTCCTCAGTAGACTGATGCATTGGGCTGCTTTGCTTGGACAGGCAAGTACTGATGTTACACAACTGGTAAAATGGGATCCACAAGTGGTTTTTAAAACGCATTTAATAACATGCTGTGTGATGAAAAAATAGCAGTTCTATGAAATATCCAGCTTGCTGGTACTAAATGAATACTTCCACTAGGCTTTAATCATGTTCTACAGGACAATAACCTCACAGCTGCCTTTGCAAAGTGTTGTTTAAAAAAAGCAAAGGACATGAAGCAATGGCCATAAATTGGCAATGACACTCATTAAACCTGTCTTAGAGCAGCTTCTCCCTGCCCTGGGCCAGGGCAGGTTGCCAGCAGGGAAGCAGGAGAGGGGCTCACAGCTCCCTGTCTGTGGCCCACTGATGAAGCCGGACAGCAGCTGCTTTCCCCCTCACCTTCAAGCCCTGAAACAGGGGAAGCAGTGAGGCAGCTAAGCACTGGCTCCTTGTGCTTCCCGTGTATACTGCCAAAGGAGCCCCAGAGGGAAACTAAGTGTCTTGCACAGAAAAGAGTCCAGTTGCAAATTATGCTGCAGGCAGAATGCAGAAATCTGGGAAGCTTTGTTGCCCCCAGCCCCTCTGGGGCAGGGCCAGTCCTCCTGGGGACTGGCTGACAAAGCTATGTTTTGTCCTAAGTGATGGAACAGGAGTGTGGCCACGCTTCGGCTGGGACAGGTCACCTCTCTAGAGGTATTCACTTGAGCTAGTTTTGAAATATTCTGGAGCAGAGGGGTAAGGAATTTAAAAAAATAGGCCATATATAAATATTTATGTGGAGCTATGTAAGGGACACTCTAGAAAGGGTATTTTTTCAGTGGGTACTTGAAAATAAATCTGCAGTTTGTGTAGTTTGCAAGCCCCCATTATCATAGAATCATAGAATCATAGAATCATAGGGGTTGGAAGGGACCTTGAAAGATCATCTAGTCCAACCCCCCTGCCAGAGCAGGGTCACCTAGAGTACATCACACAGGAAGGCGTCCAGGTGGGTTTTGAATGTCTCCAGAGAAGGAGACTCCACAACCTCTCTGGGCAGCCTGTTCCAGTGCTCTGTCACTCTCACAGTAAAAAAACATTTTCTGATATTCACCTTAAACCTCCTATGCTCCAATTTGTATCCATTACTCCTTGTCCTATCACTGGTCATCACTGAAAAAAGCTTAACTCCATCTTCTTGACACTCACCCTTTACGTATTTGTAAACATTGATGAGGTCACCCCTCAGTCTCCTTTTCTCCAAACTAAAGGGACCCAGCTCTCTCAGCCTTTCCTCATAAGGGAGATGTTCCACTCCCTTCATCATCTTTGTGGCTCTGCACTGGACTCTTTCCAGCAGTTCCCTGTCCTTCCCAAACTGAGGGGCCCAGAACTGGACACAATACTCCAGATGCGGCCTCACCAATGCAGAATAGAGGGGGAGGAGAACCTCTCTTGACCTACTAACCACACCCTTTCTAATGCACCCCAGGATGCCATTGGCCTTCTTAGCCACAAGGGCACACTGCTGGCTCATGGTCATCCTCCTGTCTACTAGGACCTCCAGGTCCCTTTCACCTACACTGCTCTCCAGCAGGTCAGCCCCCAACCTGTACTGGTGCATGGCGTTTTTCTTCCCCAAATGCAAAACTCTACACTTGCCCTTGTTGAACTTCATCAGGTTTTTCCCCGCCTAACTCTCTAGCCTGTCTAGGTCTCACTGAATGGCAGCACAGCCTTCTGGTGTGTCAGCCACACCTCCCAGCTTGGTGTCATCAGCAAACTTGCTGAGGGTACATTCTGTACCCTTATCCAGGTCATTGATGAAGATGTTGAACAACACCGGTCCCAGTATCGACCCCTGAGGGACTCCACTAGTCACAGGCCTCCAACTAGATTCTGCCCCACTGACTACAACTCTCTGACTTCTTCCTTTCAACCAGTTCTTGATCCACCTCACTGCCTGATCACCAAACCCATTCTTGATCAACTTATCTACAAGGATGCTGTGGGAGACGGTGTCAAATGCTTTACTGAAATCAAGATAGACCACATCTACCGCTCTACCATCATCTACCCACCTGGTAATTTCCTCATAGAAGGCTATGAGGTTAGTCAAATATGACTTACCCTTGGTAAAACCATGTTGACTGCTCATTACACAAAATGTTTTGGGGTGGTTTATTTTTGTGTACAGTAAATTCTTCTAAAGCAGGCTATTAAAAAGAAGAGAGAGACTAATGATACAAGCTTATTTAAAAGAAACATTTTGTGATTAAATAATGAAAAAAAAAAAAAATCAGAACCCAACTTCCCAAGGCCAAGGAAAATGGTGGCATGCTTACCGTATGCATTGTCCTGTTACTGCCATATCCATAATGGAATGTTCCTCTTCATCAAATTCATTAAAGCCAGCTGCATTTGCTTAATGAGTCTTGCCTTCTACCTGGGTCAGTGGGAGATGGGGAGAATTCTGGTTATCAGAGAGCAGTAACATTTCTGCAGCAGCAGTTTTTGTGGGGAAGAGAAGAAACTAACATAGAGAAATGCATCCTTGCAAATGTATGTGTAGGTCATCATGGCCAACGTAAACTCCAAGAGCTACTTACCCTTAGGAGGTTTAACTGAAAAATGTTTCACATCCTGATAGAGTATCAGAGTAGAAATTTTTTAAGATGTTTTCAAACAGCCAAGTGGAAATCCTCCTCCATTGCAGAATACTGTGAATAAAACTTTAGCACTTCAGTCTTTATTGTGCCTTATCCAGACAGAGACAGAGTGGGGGAAGGGGAGGTGAAGGGGAATGAAGAATGAGGAAAGAGCTTTTGAGAGCTGAGCAGGTTTGGAAGTCGGCATCACTGTGGGGTCTTCCTTTCTGTCTTTTGTCATCAGCCTCTTTCTTAGGGGACAGAGGTACCCTGTGTGCATTCTGGTGAAGAAACTGGCTTTATGAACCTCTGTGAGGATTCAGTTTGCTTAGTAAAGTGATGTTGAAATAACCAGAGGATTCTGCAAGACTTTTCTTCACGTGAAACATCACCAAACTTACTCTTATTCTGAGGATTCCACTGTTACCATTTTCCACTGGGGCTGATGAGAAATGCTTGTGAAACTATGTGCTGCTCACGAGAGCTTCTCTTTCTCAATCCTTTCATCAAAGCAAATAAAACAAAGTCTTTGGAATGGGTTTTTTTTGTTGTTTGCTTGTTTTTTGTTTTGTTTTCACAGACATCTCTGGTGGGCAGAACCTGTCCTGGGTGTGAGTCCAGCCTTGGGGCTCCCTGAAGGACTGAGCATCCCAATGCTAGGCTGTGGCACACAGCTGCGAATGGCAAAACCATTCTGAGATGTTCAGTGGAACTGCTCTTCACCTCTATTCTGCAAGGCTGCAGTACTATTTCAAAAGCACTTTGGTGCACCTCTCCCTTCACAGGGAAAGCAAAACACAGGAGTGACAGAATGGATCTTGCAGACAAGCCGTTCATCACTCATTAGTGTCTCACCTATGGTGGGTGCAATGATAGTGAAAAATGCCAGCTGTTCAGGGGTTAATAGTTGGTCACAACATTTCAGAAACAAGTGTGAAACAGCAGGCAATTAGGTTTTGCCACTTAAAATGTCCTCTGTAAGTAATCTTGGCTGGGAGACTCAAAAGGATGGATGGAAAAGAAACACGAAGATATACATGCATTTTAGATCCTGATACCTACCTCACTTCTGTCTGTGCAATGGGACTATAAGTGACCGAGCTGTACACAGTGATCGAGGTGGTTTGGAGGCTCCTAAGAGTCTGTCATCCTTTTCTGCATTGTCACGTGAGGAAGAAGAGGTTTAAACCTGGACAGCTTTCACACAGGGGCTGAAGTCAAGGGTGCAGCAGCAGAGCCATAAGTAGGGAGGTGAGGTTTGCTCACGTAGCGTCATGACTGGGGCAGACATGGGGGCTGCTGGCACTGCTGGTGACCCCAGGGGGACAAGGCTCTCTGGCAGCCTCAACCATGAGGCATCCCTCACTGTGACCTGGGACAGTGATTGAAGTTGCAATCCACAGAATTGGGTGTTGCTGGTCCATTTGTAGAACTGTTAGGCTGCCTAGGGCCTGGCTGGTGCTTAAAGTAGCAAAAAGAGAAGAGTAAGAAAAAGTCATGTCTGTCAACTAGTAATAAGGGCTGGTCTGCTCTGATCCACAATTCATTAAAGAATAGCAGTAAAAGTATAAAAAGTATAGACAAGTAACTGACTGCTAACATATAAATGCTACAAACTAAAATTAAATACAAATTTGAAGGTATGGCTTGCACTTAATTTCTTTGTAGCTAACATGATACAACATTTCTTATAGGTCTTGTAAATGACTGCATTTTATTTAACTGTAATACATAAGGCAAGATTTAATGGCTGGCTTGCACAACCAATAAGTATCTAAAAGAAGTTATCTTAAAATGTCAATATGAGCCTCCCTGAAAAGAAATGCCTCATCTCTAACCATCTGTTACACACTGGAGTTAAACAGACACACAAGTGCTTTTCCTGGAAGCCATCTGCACAAATATTGATTGAGTAACTTCATAAAATTCCGATTTAGTAATTTACCAGTTGACGAGGTGATAGTGCACAGTGTAGCTCTGAATTCCCTGGCTTTTCAACTGCAGCTAAAATAACATTGATGTGCATTTCTTTTGCCATTATCATTATTGCAAAAGGAGACACTGGAATCAAGTCCAACATAACCTATTGAGAGAGTCTGTAAAATATTTTCCTAATAACATCAGAATAAAAAATAATGTGGTATTCCAGAAAATTGAATGGCACTTACATTCCATAATCTTCATCAGATCAACTTGCATAGGGTTTTGTTTTTCCTTTGCCTGGTTTGAGGCTGTTTATATTAATTCCATCCCATCTTATTTTAATTAGTTTAAAATTCTAGGGACTCAAGACCATCACGGTGTTTAAAAGACTGGGTTTCAGCAGCCATCAGCAGTGGCTTTTTCATCTTCCAACTATTATTTAAGAGTTACAACCTTTTTTTTCCCTTTTCCCTCCCTCTAGAGGCTGACATTGCCAGGGTGACTCATGCCCTTGCCACCCCGGGCTGGCAGGCAGCTGCCTGCAACAATCCACCCCCAGGCTTTCAGCTGGGGCAGCAGCCATGGAGCCTGAGCCCACCACAGCACATCCCTCCACCACCTCTCCCCAGCCCCATCAACCCTGCAAAGCAGCAAGCTGGCAGCACCCTTGTCCTGCCTCTAGCTATAGAAACAGATTTCTTCCAGGGATGAGCTATCCCCCTGTGGATCCATGCTATTTTCCAGTCTTACCCCTCAGTGCACCACTTTTAAAGGCAGTATTAGAGATACTCTTAATTCCAACTTCTTGTCATTGATTCTTGCCTAATTTCCACAAGACTTGACCAATTGAGAAATGGATCTAATCTAAGACTAGAAGATAACTAGAACTCTGCTATTTACAAAATATGGAGAAAGAGTAAAACTTTTTTTAATGGTGAAATTAATAAGTGAGAAGCCTGGTAGAAGAAGCAGGGTAAGGTCCACTGAGGTTTTTCTAATAGTTGCAGTATGACAGAGGCAGAGTTTGAGTGCTCAGTCCAAGGAAAACAGTCACATGCTGTAATTTATGCTGAAGAAAAACTTTTCTGGAAATGAATACTCAATTTGATCCTGAAAGTCTGCAGATCCCACTTTAGACCTGAAAGCCGAGGCCGAGACAGGCACAGGGAGGCAGCTGAGGCACTGGACCTCTCCATGCTCCACCAGGAGTCAGACTTGAAAGAGAAATGGTCCTGTCTGCAAGTTCTGGTCAGCAGGAGTGGCTCAGGAGGCATCACAGGGTACAGGTGCTCAGAAGTGGTCATTCCTCCCTGCTGCAGTGGTGGGACCTGGACAGCCCAGGGCACAGGTATCTCTGGCCTGTGGTTACATGGGGCATTTGCAACCCAGCCAGATCCCTGCAAAACTTTTTATAGGTATTGGCACCCAGAGGGATCTTTGGCTCAGCCTCTAGGGTTAGGAGATGGGGTACATAGGCATTACATCTGCACTGGACATCCCCAGTCCTCCCAGAGCAAAGGCAGAGGCTTAGCCCTGGCAAGCAAAGATTTGCTTTGCAGCACAGCTTTCCTGGTTTAAGTGTTTAGGGCCTGCAGCCCTAAATACTAAAAAAAAAAAAAAAGCAAAACCTATCAGGGGCAAAAATTCCAACTGGTACGACCAGCCCCCTGGTGCATGTGGAAGCAGCCACCTGTACTTCGTGAACACTATTTTAGATGTTCCTCTCTCTGGTCTGGCAGGGGTTGAATCCCACAGGTCACTTCATGGCTCATTTATAAGACAGTCAGGGTAAGAACAAGGAGACTGCACCATGGGACTGGTAAAGTCAGAGAGTTAAAAATTTTGAATCAGAGAAGACATAAGGGAGACATGTCTGCCTGTCAAACCTTGTTGCCAGGAGTGGGACAAACACCTCTCTGTGTCCATAGCAGATGAGACACAAAAGGACAAGCTGTCACTTCAGCAGTGGTGACTCAAGAGAAGCATTTTACCAGAAAGGGTACTGAGTCATGCAATAAATTGCTCAAGATATTTTTTCAGCCCTCGGCACCAGGGGATTTAGAGAAAAGCTAGATGAACCACAAACACATTAGGTATAGGTGACCCTGCCTTGGATGGGGAAAGGGCCTCCTGATGCCCTTCCCAGCCCTTCTCCCTGCAGACTTGCAGTGCTGTATGTAGCACTTAGGCCTGCCACCCTTCCTGCACAGGAACAGAAACATCCATCCTTCTGTCATCATTATATAGCTGAATACATATCAAGTGAATGCATACACACATATATGTAGCATATATTTTACAGTTCCAGTATAAGGCAGCCTTCCAACTTAAAGTTCCCAAACTGTCCACAAAAGAATCCTCTCTTAAAGTATGAAGTGAAAAGAAATCTCACTTGCACATGCCATGGCTCATGCTCTGTCAGCTGGAATAGCACAGATTTTTTAGGTTTTAAACTATAATGTTTATTATGCTTATGTCTCACTCTGACTTTGTTTAATAGGAAATAAAATTATATGAGGAACAAAATGGGGGAAAAAAACCCCAAAGGATCAATTCAAGAGAAAACTTGGGAAAACATTGTCATTTTATAAATTATTCCAGTGCTGTGCTCATAGCTGAATCTTAGCTGACAGAAAGAAACCTGATCTGCTCTTTATACAAACACTAGAGGAAATTGGAATCTGACCTTGTCTCAACCCTGCTTCACCATCTCCCTCCTTTGGGAATTTGGGATCAGCTCAATGTTATCTGTTGAACAATGGTCCTGTGTCAGCTCCCCGGCCCAGGCATCCAAGTGATGCTTCTTAGGGTAGGAGAGAACAGGGAGCTTATTTTTAAAAGAAATAAACTGTTCTGAGGACAAACATCCATCCAAATTAAATTAACAGCCTAGAAATAGGACTGCACAGTCCTGGACTGCATAGTCCTCAGCCAGCAGCACTGGGACCATTAATTCTCCACAAGCCCTCCTTGATGCCACAGGGCATTTTCTCGGGAGGAACCTGGGGCTGCAGTGGTTCAGCAGCAGAACTGGGAAGAGGAGCTTCCAGGAGGAAACCTGAACTCACAGACATCTTGGGAAGCACATAAGGATGCAGCACTGAAGGCATGAGGATGAAGCTCAGGGTGGATCTGAGGTTCACCGATCTGCAGGGCTGTCCATGAGCCATGCCAGGGATGCCTGGTTTTTCTAATTAACCACAATATGAAGCAGAATGTCTGCTGCTGGAAGCAAAGCTTTCTGGGAACTGCTTACCCCAGGAGCCCTTTGCAGGGCCTAAATGTAGCTTTTCCAGACTTTCAGAGCCCTTCTGTGATCAGAGGCCCATTTCCACTTCTAATTACTACCTTGTACAGCTCTTCAGGAGAAATATTTTAATCTGTCAGTCTCGGTTCAATGATGTTCTAAGTTTGTATCACTGCCAACAACTCTCTCTCTCTCTCTCTATAAAACTGAAATGATAAGCATCTGAGGTTCAACAAGCCATGAGAAGCCAAATGCTTAGTTACATTGCTTGACTGTAAAATCGTAGAATCATTTAGATAGGAAAACACCCATAAGATCATCGAGTCCAACCATTATGTTTCACATAATGCATTTGCAATAAAATATTTATAAGTGAAAACACATTACTTTAGGGTTTTTTGGGTTAATAAGTGGAGTGAACTGTTCTGTTAACCTACATTTGTACATCTCTTTTTAGGAAATCTCTGTACATGGTCACATTAGGATGGCTTTTTCTTTACTTGAAATTTCAAGAGAAAAAAACCCACAATTACCTGTATCATCATTTTAGGAACTAACAAATAACAAACCCAGCCAATTTTGCAGCAATATCTTAATATGTGATATGAGACACACTGCCACTTCACCTGAATGGCTATTTGTTAGCGGTCACTTAGGACTGACCTCATTGTTACAGAGCAAGGAGCTCAAACTGAAAGGCTACCAGGGGAATAAAAGGTGATTCCAGTAGCCAAAGCACCCTGCAGTTTCCAGCAACCCAGGGTGAGCCCAACTTTACAAGAAATGAATGGTCTTTCTGAAAAACAGATGACAGCCGGACTCAAAACTTGTGGCATTTTGCTCACGGCTTGTCCTATGTATTCTGTGGAAACTTCAAGTTTCCATGTGCTCAGCAGTGCAGCTCTGGTCCCCAGCAGATGTTTGCAGCCCTCAAAGGATACGTAATAGTAAACCATGGCCCCAAACACTGCCCCAAAACAGCAATTTTTCCCCCAAGCCCATCCTTCACTGTTCCCCCTCCCATGGGAAGAAGCCTCCAAGGGGTAGAGGAGTGACTTACAAAAACTGCTTGGGCAGGGCCCAAGAAGTCCTGTTCCTGCTTGTATTAATGAAGTTGTTAGCGGTCCCGTGGTGTCACAGCCTCCTTCAGCCCCTTGGGTTTTTTACTGTGCCTGGGGGAAAGCCCACAACAGCCGCTCTGCTTACAGTGCCCCTCCAGAAAAGGTAATCTAGGGGCCCCAGGAGACAAAGTTGTTGGTCTGTGGTGAGCATACTATCTGTCCCTTTGATCCAGTCGTAAGTACCTGTTTGTCACAGAGCAACCCACCTCTGATCCAATTTTTTACATGCAAGAAACACTGAATCCACAAAGCAGTAGCCAAAGGCAACGCTCTAATAACTACCATAGCTGCCTTTTAACAGGGCTCAGTTCAGCAGGGAACGTGGACTAATTTGCTGTAATTCATTTAATATGTTTAGTCTGAGCAACAGAATTTCAGCTCAATAGATGTTTTAGAAATCCCTCATCAGTATTAATTGAGAGAGGGTTATGGCTGTGCCTGAGGTGCCCCTGGCCAGAGGGTGCAGGGCTTTGCTGGCTTCTCACAGGTAGGTCACAGCCCTCCTTTGGGGTAGCCCTGGGGTGCCCTGGCCGGGTGGCTGTCACCCTGCCCTCTCTGCTCTTGAAAATGCAGTCATCACTGTCTTGTCCTTTTCATTCTGACTTGATTTGGTTTTTTTGTTTGGTTGTTTTTGTTGTTTGTTTGGTTGGTTGGTTTTGTTTGTTTGTTTGTTTTTAACACAATCAGAACCATTAATAAATACCTGCAGGTCAGTGGCAATTTCTAAGCAAATAGGCCAGATCTGTTTAGGTCTTGAAAACCCAACACAGGGTCTATCTGAGACATTGCATGACCCTCACATACCAATTCATGAGCCACACACTGACTTTCACATGGGTACTCACTGCTTGTCATTTCCTTCTGAACGCAGGTGACAGTGGCTTCAAGTATCGCTGTCACCACCTCTGGGCAACCAGGAAGATCCAGACCCCAGGAGTGAGGAATTTTCTTCTGCAGAGACAGATGACTTAAGACAGATACAAGATACCATATCCCCATCTAATTTATTTTGAAGTATGTACATTCCTGAACAAGGATATTAGATGGCAAAAGCAATGAGAGCTTAATAGCTCACAGATGATGCACGCGTGCACACACACACTTTGCAAACTCCAGCAGACAGCTGTAGCCCAGTCCCCAAGCTTATGCCCCTCAGTCTTTGCTTTCCTCAAACATTGCTCCAAGTTGTAAAAATGCTAAGTCCTACAGCCACTCCCCTCTCCCCTTGCCCTTTGCAATTTTGCAATGTGAAATTAAACCCATCTGAAGCATTGGTAAAGCTTTTTTTTTATTTTTAAATTCTAAGGCTCAAATGTCTGTTGACAGCAGATGCTCAAGTTAAAGGTCATCAATTGTCTTTATCAGCTAAATGAGCTTTATGCTGGGTGGGATAAAAAAATAACCCATTACTATTATCACATCTATTACTTTGGCTGTGTCATATTAAGCCAGACCGCATTCTTTGTGTCTCAGACATACAAAATTGTCAGAAATGATGTCATGAGTAAAGAGAGTCTGATCCCAGAGTTCTACCTGCATAAGGATTACTGAATCAGGTGGTTTTGAAATATTTCTATGGTCTAAAAAAGCTACTTGAAACTTGACTTTAAATGTATTTACATTGTTTTGACATGGGCTTACCTCCACTGAACTCAGTAATGATCTTTCATTAATTCCAGCCTTGCTGGAAGAGATCAGTTTAATCCATTAGGTTTGTAGGCACATACATAAATCTGACAGGTATAAGCATACCAAGGGTTGGTTTGTTTTGTTTTGGTTTTGTTTTGGTTTGGTTTTTTGTTTGTTTGTTTTGTTTTTTGTTTGTTTGTTTGTTGTTTGTTTTTGGGGTTTTGTGGGGTTTTTGTTTGTTTGTTTGTTTGTTTTCATTCACAGCAGCAATCAGAAAGTCAGAGCAATCACTACCTTGTTCAAATCAGCAATGGCTAACTTGCTTGCTAGTGGCTGGTAGTATCTAACAGAGTCCTAATAATAATTTTAATCACAACTTTAACATGAATCATTTACTCTAGGTCCACAAATGTAAGAATATCTAAAAAAAAATCCCAACTAAACCATCAAAACTTAGTTCTGCTGACACCAATCAGGCTGACAAAGGAGGGCATTAAAAAAAATTTTAAATAGTGAAAGCTATGGTGATATAAAAATAAAATGGTAAAATAGTACTTCATTTTTTTACAAACAAATTGTATTACGGGGGTCTGAGGTGCCAAGCCAGTTGATCCTGCCTTCTGCATCAGAGCAGGTTTCTCTGCCTTTGCCAAGTGGGAAGGTCCAGCTCCTCTCCAGATCTGACCCTGAGCAGTAAAAGGCATTAAGCAAGATGCCTTCTGAGCAAGCAGAAATTCGGTTGAGTAAGGACTGCAAGATTTGGGTCAAAGCTTCCATGACCATTTGCAAATTGCTGTGAAACTTTGTGCTGCAGGCACACAGGAAATTAAAAAGCATTTGCGGGCTCTTACACACTGAAGAACACTGGACATACTATACAAACCCTGTTAAACCCTTCAGCCTCTTTCCCCTCTTCAGCAGACCTCTACATCTTTGGCTTTGAGTCTAAAAACCATCTCCAGTCCTGGCATCCCTTGCTGCAAACAAGGGAAGAACTTCATGAGGAATCCAAATTTGAGACACAGCTATGCACCTTTACTCCCTCTCTCCTTTCATATTCTTCCAGACACTACCTTGTGAAGGGACACCTGGATTACTTTCAGAGCAGACATTTCAAAACATGGAAAAAATAGACTTTATATTCAGTGCTCAATAGTTAAAAGTGGAAAATGTCTGTGCAGCAGCATTTTGTAGTAGCCATTTCTATTCTGCATCTGGGAAGAATATTCATGGTTCACATGCCTTCAGCATCTTTGTAAGTTTCCTTCATAGTCTATAAACAAATAAAAATCTGTCAGGTGGGTTCTGTACACTTTTCTGGGAAAAGCCAGAGATCAATATTCCCATTTCCTTCCTCATTTCAGCCAAAAGGACATTTTGAAAGGACAAAATTCACCATCCTTGGTGAGTATAGAATTAAGCTATTAAAAAAACAACTGCTGCTCTTTATCTAAAAAAACCCTAACACACAAAAAACCAAAACCCACAACAAAAAAACCAAACCAAACCAACAAACCACCAAAACCCCCCCCTATACAATGAATTAAATATTTTCCCATTAAATACATTTTTTTTGGTTCAGTGTTCAATGTGGACATGAGCTGTATTTGCCAATTAATATAGAAACTGTAGGCTGAGTTTCACAGATCAGATGCAGAAGCCTAGGAAGGATGGTTCAGCGAGGAAGTGAGCGAGCAAATATGGCTGTGCAGGCAGAGGTTTCCTGAGACAAAACTTAAAGCAGCTGTGGATGGAAACTTGACCAAGAAAAAGAGGTATCTTCATCAACCTTGAAATGTAATAGTAAGAATTTGACGTTTTTGTCAAATGATGACATGTGCTGAAATTTCATTTTTCATTAAATTCCTCATTTCACAAATTTCTGACAGGCTGAAGAGAAACATGGGGATTCTAACTCTGGTTTCCACTCATTTATTAAATGCCTTTGCTCAGCTGATGTCTAGAGCTGGATCATTTATTATATCCTCAAGAATAGACGGAACTT
This sequence comes from Apus apus, assembly GCF_020740795.1. Classification (NCBI taxonomy): domain Eukaryota; kingdom Metazoa; phylum Chordata; class Aves; order Apodiformes; family Apodidae; genus Apus; species Apus apus. Next base: position 70,878,321 of record NC_067285.1, read on the forward strand.
TCTTGTTGCAAGTAATAATCAATGGATGGATTTGGTAGCTCATAAAAATAAAGTCATGCCTGGAGAGGAATGGTGAAGCAGCCTGACAGGTCTTCTGAATAGTAAAATGAGCATCAGCTTCAGTACTAGGGAGACAACTGTGCCGGATGCTAAAAATGCTGACTTTCTCTTTCATTTGAAAGTGACATACATCCAAAATGTTTTCCTGAGACAGCAAAACAATAAAGGAACTTTTAGGTGGAATATTAGGAAAAATCTCATAATGGTGAGGTCTAGTAATCTGTGACATATCCAACCCAGGGAAATGATCGAGAGAAGCCTAATTGCTTGAATAATTTAAAACTGGATTGGAGAAAACACTGGAAAATGCACTGAGAGTGAAGAAATACCTTCCACTGGCAGGTCTTTGATTTCTGGCATTCTTCAAAAAGCCACCACTGGTGTAATTTTGGGAGTGATGGACTGCTGTGGTTCGGGTGCCAAGGCTTCAAAATGCCAGATGAGCTGCATCTGAAAACGACTGGGAAGGCAGAGGGGCCATGTTTGGTACATGTGGACTCATCTCTCAGTCCCTCTGGAGCTGAGACCAGCCTCTGCAGCCAGGAACTTGGCTAACGGACAGTGGGAAGTGTTTGTCAACCTTGACATGCATTGGTTATCTCCACTTAACACTTATGTGGCACAAGAGCATGACATTCAGAGCTTCATGGTCAGAGCTGTTCAAGGATTGAGATGGCTTTTGCTTCTTTTGCGTTCCAGGATTTTTGGACACCTTTCCTGAATCAGTAATTAAAACCTAATGCTAGCTGGAGATTCAGGACTGGAGAACCGTCCATTGAAAATGCCCTGCTATCACTGCCCGGAACCTTGGAGGGTCCTGTGTTGCCATGTTGCCAGAAGGAAGAAGTTCCCTGGCTAGCAAAGAGATGAGTTCCATGGGAACACTGCGAAAGAGCAAAGACCACAAAGGTTATGTGCTTCCTGATGGAAAATTTGGGGTTGGGTGGAGATGCTACAATCGGGAAGCAAGCAAACAGTCTGGGCAAACTGTGGGTACTGCCATGGCTGTACTACACCAACCTGGTAGAATGGGCCATGGTTACTGCTAAGGAAAGCAATGGAGAAAGTAGAAAAAACCACACAGAGCAAGTCCAGAAACCCTGCTGTTCATTTAAAAGAAAGCATGTTGAAAACTGTGACACCAAATCACATTATTCCTTTTACAGACAACCTCTATAGCTCCTGCAAACCTGGTCCTGCCTGGTCTCCTGCGGAATAAAAATAGACAATGGGAAAGACACATTTTATTCTGAAGGTTTCAAGTCTGACAATTGGTTCAGGAACTCTGCTAGTTTCCAAGCCCCTAGTTAGTTCCCTGCACCATCTCTGTGACCCATCACTGTCACCCTGAATAACAGCGCCTTCGGCCTGCAGAAAGTGCCTGGGGGTTTTCACTGCTAAAAATGAAGGAAGCACAAAAATATTTTCAATCAGTACTGGAACTAACTTCACATTGCACAGCTGCAGTGTAAGTGTCATCCTTCAGAGGCCCTCTAGAATTTGATTAAGGTATATGAAAACTTGACTTGTATTTTATGAACATTCATTTTTGTGATACATTTTTAAAGGGATAGCATATATTTCCATCATGTGGGAGAAATGAAGGCTGCTGTTTTGACAGGAATAGTATATTTCTGACATGCAGCAGTTTTTGATGGCAGCTGAAGAAGCAGCACAGGAGCTGTGGCATTATTAGCTGCTGTGGTGGACTCTGGTGGGAGCAGCACCATGAACCATGGTAGAAGCCACAGATTTCATTTTTTATTTTTCGAAAGAAGAATAACTGGGAGGAGTAGAAGACCTTCAAAGAGGCAGGACATGGTTTCCAAACCACTGTGGGATGTGGTCCCCAGGCTGGTGGGAGCAGAGCCAAGTGCTCAGTGGCAGCAGGCAGAGAAGGTGGCAGGGGAACATTCTGCACCCATCAGCAAAAGCCCAGCTGAAAAGCTCTGCTGCACTCTGAGATAGAAAACAGCATCCACAAGGGATGTGGTCTCACCTGTCTTCCCACAAAAAAAGACTTTGGGCTGACATCTTATTAACATGGGGAAAAAATAATTAACTAATGGTTTGTGGAGAACAGCCTGTCTTCTTCCCCCACATAAGACATGGTCAAATGCATGAAAGCACATTGGGGCAATTAACAGCAAAGCTGAGCAGTGCTCAGCAGAGCACATGATCCTTTGGGCCATACTGTGGGTCTGTGGAAGCTGCCAGCACATGCTGCAGTGGCCCCAGAAATCAGGAGCATAGAAAAACTGCCTTCCTGCAGAGCCCTACATTTCTGCAGGCTGTAACTGAGAAACTGGCAGGATGCTCCAGGCAACAAGACCAGGCTCTGCCCTGCCTTTTATCAAAGCCCCCAGGGGAGTCAGGGCAGCTATTGGAGGTTTACATCCTTGGTGATAGCAGAAAAAACCCGGTTATTCTGTGGAAGACATACTTTGCTAAAATATCATTATCGCAGTAGGAAATCTCTCCATCTGTTTTCATGTAAATAATTTCAAAGTGTATGATTTATGTAATGGATTTTGTTTGAATTAGTTTTCACCAGTGAGATGAGGATAAAGATTTTCTTTTATATTGCACAGATGGTTTTACTTCTTCTTAGCATCCGATACTTTTATTATTTCTATAGAAATTCCTTTACAGCAGGAGATTTATTACTTATAGTAATCTTGTGTGGTGTAAATTTCTTCTAGCTCATTCATTTGGTCTTTAATGTGACTACTCTAGACTGGAGATAGAATGGAAATGAGGAGATCCGAACCTAGTAAATATTATGGGGTGGTTTGTCAGGAGTCATGCCTGCTGTCTCTTCGCAGTATCCAACATTTTATGAACAACCACTCAAATAATTAACTAACTATTTAATACAAACAGAGCAGCAGAACAGAATTATTTCATGCAGCAAAACCTCTCAGAGATGTTGAAAAATATGAGTTTCTGAGACAAAGACCAGTTTCATTACATAGCCAGATAAGGACCTCTAAATCCACAGGTGCTAATGCAAATAATAAATAACAATTAAAACTGCAGGAGCAGTTTTGGAAAAGGCATTGATGCTGAACAGAACGCTGTATGTGCCTGGCTGAGGAACTGAGTACAGCAAAAGTTTGTTAGGTGATTGTACCAATAGCAATTTTGGCTTGTTTTCTTGGGTAATTTGGGTCCAAAGAAGAGAAGATAGGAGGAAGGGAATTATTTACATTCAGATAATTTTCTTTTGGCAATTTCAGAATGAAACCTTTTGATGCCTTCATTTTGAAACAACATTATTTTTAGAAACGTTATTTGATTTAAAGAATAAAAGTAGAAATTATCAGAAGAGCAAAAAAAAGATCTTTGCCATAGTACGCCATGTTTCATGCAGCCCAAAACACATGCATACAGACTGTGATGCCCAATTGCTTCCTTGGCTGAGCAGCTCTTTGCCCATCCCTATGCGGAGAATCAAAGTTTACTGATAGAAGTCGTACAGGATCCAGTTGCATACACTGATGCTTCTTTGTATTACAGTAAATTACTACCCCTCCATCTAGATGGATATGCCCACAAGATTTTATCACCTGCCTTAAGAGTCTACTGAATGAAATATGAAGTGTGTGAGAGGCAAGGGGGGAAATGTTAAGTAAGCATTGCAGAGCTACAGCAGCAGGGCAGCACCATTTAAAACACACTTTAGAGATTAAAGAGTGTAAGCAATGTCTAGGTATCACCCCCATTGATCTCTTTACAAATAAGCAACAGCAGTGAGATAGACAGCTAGAGAGAGGAAGGCATGACATAGGAATCTCTTTTTTTTAGTCCCAGCCTTGGCTGTGCAGGGGATGGATTAAACAGCAGGGAAGAGAGAGGCCGAGGATGACAACTTAATGCTCTCTTGAGGAAAGATGGAGTCCATGGGGTGCCCCTGCTGCCCACAGTGCCAATTTCACACATAATGGCAAGGGAGGAAGCTCAACTCACTCCATCCTTCCAGACTTATTGCTGTGTATAACCTTCTTGCATATCAAGGTAAAAAACTGTTTCTGAAATCCCTGACCCTACAGTTATCTGGGGAAAAAGATGTAGCAGCTTGATGTGGTCCTACTCCTACACATGGGGGATGTGCAGGTCCACGTCCACTTTCGGCTACTGTGGTGCCAGTATCAGATCTTACTTAAATCCTCTGGGGGGGGGAGGGGGGGATACGGAGGGGATGCAAAGTATGGAGCTGATGCTGCATCTCAAAAGCTAAGGGTGGAAATTGTCTGAGTAAAAACAGTTTTTCCTAATCTCACTCTGGTTTTAAGTGAACAGATTAAACACTATTAATTCAGTCCAGAGAGAAGAAAAGCACAGAGCAGAGTAAAATACAAACAATGGCCAAGAGAAAGAAGAGATGTGTAAATTGTTTCTGGGCAGTGTCTTTTACTTTTGCCTGCTAAAAAGCCTTATCCACTATACTGGATTACTACATAGGCATACTGGACGTGCCTTCAGCTGATATAATACTGATATATTTTACCCTGATTAAAAAAACCAAACCAAAACAATAAAACAAAACCAAGAAAACCCCGCAACCCAAAACTTGCTCTTTTTTTTTTTTTTCTTTAGTGAGAAGTGGAATTAACTCTGCAGTTTCTCTTTGTTTCCTGTACTTATAGCAGCTAAAAATTTAGTACTTTGGCTTTAAAGCAGCTGCTGGAGACCAGTGGATGAACGCCTAGGTGGATTTGCCTAAAGAGTTACTGCACTATTGCCACAAGGCTAGCATAGAGTTATGTTGGACAGAAAACAAGGGAAGTAAGATGACTTTGTTATCTTATAGTATCTAATTCACTATTGTATAACTGCCCTGTTGTGGGGAACATTTTTAATCTCAGCTTCTACCAGCTATTACAGCGTAAAGGTGGGAGAAATAAAACATAGGACTTCTGAGGTCTGTTCCTTGTCTGTCTTCAGTATTGCTACGAAAAACATTGTATTTTTCTCAAACTGTTGTTTTGTTCATCACATTTGCCACAGTCCTTTTAAGTCTGCTTCTGTACTACAGGCCTGTCGTTAACCATTGACCGCACATACTTGATAGCTGGCCCCCAAAATCCAGCCTGTCCTCACCAGTTGACTCCATCCTCTAAATCATGTGGTGAAAAGAGTTCCATGCTCCAAATGAGAGGGCAGAGGAAGCAAGGTGATCCTCAAAACAGGATGGTAATTTTCAATAGTAACCTTCACAAACCTAAGAGCGAGTCAGCACGGGCTGGAGCACCATCTGCTGGCATCCTCTCTGCTGACTGCTTGCATCAGGGCGCAGCAAGTTTTGGTTGCTCCCACACATCTCTGGTCATCACAGCTTATTACCCCTAGGGGTGGCCAGGGATCCTCTCCCCTACTTCCCTGGGGGGCATGGGACATGACAGCATCCGCAGGGGGAATGGAGGAAGGGGAAGGAGGGCAGGCTTCCTCCTCCACGAAAGAGTGGCAGGAGCCTGGGGGGCTGCAAGAGGAGGGCCCCATCCTTGCTGACCACACTGCCCAGCCATGCACTGGCCAGGGCTGCCCAGGGAGCACAGCCGGGTACAAACACACAACCCAGGCACTTCTCCACCAGCACTGCCTTGGAGCCACGCACCACCCCTGCTCCCCTTCCCTGCAACCCCAGCACGGGGGGAATCTCCCTGCCCCTGCTGGAGCTGGCCCATGCTGGAGGGGAGAGTGCCTCAGCAAAACCAGCCAATGTTACAGCACGATCACTTATCCCAGCTCAACATTTCTTGTTTTCTGGGTACTTCTGACCTTGCCTGAGGCCTCCCCTGAGCTGAGTGGGATACATTTTTGCAAGGTTAATTGGCTGCCAGGAGAATTAAATATGTTTATTTTTTCTCAGCATGTTACCATAAGCATTCTCTCTGTAAAGGATCCTTTCTGTCTATCTTTTGAACTGTCAGAGGACATTCACATACATTCCCTTTCCCCACATTAGCTGCTGCAAAGCTCAGTTCGTGTACAGATTTCTTGCCACAGGAATTCCACAGAAGACAGAAGGGCCCAGGCAGCTGGGAGAAATCCTGGCTTGTGTGGACATCTCCACGACTTGGAGCATCTGCAGCCACCAAAGGCAACTTTTTACATGGCCACATTTTATGTTTAATAGTCACTGGATAAAACATACAAACACTGGAGCAAGGACAGGGGACAGACCAGCAACAATGATTTCAAAAACATGATCTGTGAGGAAAGATCAAACTAACTGAGGTTTCTCAGGTCACTCTTGAGAGGTAAAGACCAAGAAAAGGGAAAGTAACTATCCTGTCATCCTGCAAGGAGAAGCAATAGGTTGTTCTCTCTGTCCTTTGGAAGGCAACAAGGTGTAGAGGGCTCAGTTTACCATAAAAAAAGCTCAGATTAGATATTTTGGAGAGCTTCCAATAGGACAGATAGCACAGCACTACGTCGAGTTGCATGTGAAGTCTCTAAGGCCAGGACCAAGGACTCTTTGAGTAAAATTGAAAATTCCCATGGACAATGACTAGATGTGGGAGGAAGAGCAGAGCAAGGAAATATTTAAGGAAAGACAGAACACTGAATACAAGGCTAAGTTTCAAATATTTCCAAATCTCTGTCACTAGCATCAGTGCACTTCATAGAAATCATGCTAATATGCAAATGTTTGCAATTCAGCTATTAGCTTTTCATTTTTTGTTTTTTTTTAATTGATCATGGTGTTAAGACTAAAAATACATTTTTTTTTTTTGCACAGGGATATTAAAGAAAGTTCCTTTACTATTGCAGGCAGCTCCTGAAATAGTGTGTTTTACATAGATGTGGCAGATCAGCAAAAGCATTTCCTCTCAAGCCCTACAAATCAACTATTGTGCAAAGGGTTAACAGAAAAAAAAATAAAATATGAAAGACATAGACCAGCAAGCTAGGAAAAATCCTACAGTCAAGCAACACAGGAAGCCAAATCCTCAAGCTTCTTTTAAATCAGGTCTTCCTGACTTGTTTTCTATGTCCCAGTATGTAATTCACATCAACTTACACCTGTTTGGGTATAAGTCTGAAAGAAAAGTGTCTACTTCAGCTCTGGATCTCACTCTGCATACAGAACCCCAAGTATGCCTCAAATGTGTCTCTCACTACAAGGGTTAAGCTTTAATCTGCATTTTAAAGTACACTTGGTGGTGAGTGAAAAAACTCCAGGAGAATAGAAATATTCCTGTAGCCACAAGTTTTTAAAAATGTCATCTATCTGAAACTGCCTCAAATGCTGTAGAGGTAGATTAACCCAGCGGGTGAGATAGAGGGATATGTTGCATGTGGGTGATCTGCTCACACACTTCAGATGATTCATGATACAATGCTGCTGACATGTAAGAAAAATAGATGGTAGGAAGCTTCTGCAAAGTTTATAATGTACATCTATGTGTAGATGTATAGAAGCAAAACATGGATGAACTCAGTGATTGTCAACATGGCAGTATGAGAAAGCTTATTTATTATGATTGTACACAATTTAGGGACATTTTTTTCTGAATAAGGAAAGTCTCTGGTGATTAATAATTTCTTGAAAGCATATCAGGATGCTGATTATACATTTCAGTACTATGAAAGAAGACCAAGTTTTGTAAAAGAATCCCTCTGTATCTTACCATTATCTGTGTCATGACAATATATAGGGTACATGGCTCAGTGGAGAAAAGCACCGAGTGTTAAATTTGTTACAGAAGCTTATGCCTGTAGATAGTACTAGTCTCCTATTTTTCTGGACTGCGTCAACACTGCAATGAAAACAAACCAAAGTCCTAAGAGGCCACAGATGCCACATTCTCTCTGCTGTGTTGATGAAACTTCTAATTACAAAATGAGTGAAGCTAGTTAAACTCCATAAAACTGTCAATTGTGTTGGCCTAACACAATTACAGTCATTGCCGAAACATACCTTTCTGCTAGCTCTTTCCCCTTTCTCTCAGGCATATTGCACCAAAACCACGGATGAACAGAATTTTGAAACTCCACAAAACACAATCTGCATCACTGGTTTTGTGATGCTATTGTTAACAGCCAAGATCAATAACTGTTCAAGTGTGTCGGTATGCTTTGCTGGCTGCACATAGGTATGAAATGAACCCAGTTTCTCTTGTAGCCTTGTGAACTGGAGAAACAGAGTGTATTGGAAGAAATCCATCTCCACTCACTGGAAAAGTGGGGAATTTATCTCTGAAAGTGCGCTTACAAATTTGCTAGCTGTTGAATGAGATCAGGACATAAAATGGATCACATTCATTTTTGGTGCAATTATGTCATCCTCAAAAATGGCTTGAGATCTACATGTCTTAAATTCCAGATCTTATGCTTAGTCTTGTAATTTTCCTGCATGATTTCGTAACAGAAGTGCCCACCAGTGAACTCAGCTTCAAATATGCTAAAACTGTGAGTCTTAAATTCATAACAATGAAAATAAAACATTACAGGAATATGAAATAACTAAGCATGAATAAAAATATTTCCTAACAGGATCTGCATGGATTTGAAGGGCGTTGCACCAAAAATACTTCTGGCCAATTATTTGATACTAACAGTCACTAGGTGCTAAGGAAAGTAGCTCACTAAATACTTTTGCACAAGTTCTCATAAAAATGTCTGTTATATTGTATTTCTGTGCTGCACAGCTGAGCAAAGAGGGATGCGATGCCATGTTGTATTATAAATTAGCAATATACATATATTGGCTGCACTAGGTACAGAGAAGGCAAAGCCGCTATTATTTTTGAGTCAGCTAAAGACATTTTGATGTTTCTGAAAATAACATAGTGAGACAAATCATGAGAAAGCCAGGCACCTGGTAAAAAGTGATGCTTAGAATCTAATCTAGATGCCAGATTTCTAGAGGGATAACAGACAATGGGCACTGTCTACATCTAGGGTAGTAAATTAAGCAGCATCAGGAAACATATTGTTGTAGCAATCCCTACCTGTTATCCCAAACAAGCTCCTGGGAATGATGGAGAGAGATTTCTATTCCCACATTGCCCTTGGTGGGCCCATATTCGCCAGTATTCGTCTTCCGATGGACACGTACTTCTTGCTTTAGCCACTTCCATGACTCTTCCTATTAATGCAGCAAAGAGCTTGATGAAAAAGAGCCAAAGGTCTGGAGAAGAGGATCTTCTTAGGGGTTCCTCCCATGTTTGCTGCAGTCTCATCTCATAGATGCACTTGGAAAAAAGAAATTTTCTGGAATAGAGGACAGAGAGCTGAGAGAGCTGGCTTTTATCAGTGCATCCAGCACTCCTGCCTGCTCACCCTACCGCATGTGGCAGCTCCCTTCAGCAGGTTTTGCAGATGCTGAGGAGTGAGAGCTGCATGTTTCACTGTGATTGGAGCATTACTCGCTGGGGCTGTGCCTACTTCCCCAGAAGCACCTGGCGACCTTGTCTGAGTTGCACAGAGTGGACAGAAAAGCTGCAGCCATGCCTGTGGTGACTATTGCCATGGTCCCATGTTCCTGGGATGAATTGACAAGCTGTACGATGCCCTGGGATTGCATTTCCCTCAGAGCTTCCAGGCAGGGGTTGTGCTGAGGGCCCCCCTTTGCTAGGGAGACAGAGGACATGGGTGGGAGGGGTAGCTGCTGAGCCCTTGGCCACCATCAGTGCCAGGCTAAGGACCGCAGCCTCAGGATGAAACCACTTCCGACTGCTACAGCGAATTGCTTGCTTGCTCACACTCACACTGAATCACAAGTCAGCCCAAGAACTCAAAAGACAGCACAACAAACAGAGCCAAGAAGCAGACCGAATAGGACTGAGATCTCTAAAAGCCTTAGTCACATGAGTAGCTCACAAAAGAGTTTCTTTCAACTCCAGCCTCCTACCATCAGCGTTTGCTTGTCAAAATCAGCATCTTCTGTTTTGATCTACTGCATACGTGGGCTGTGAGTGGCGCTTTTTTTGCCCTTAAAACAATCCGCACAAATTGAAGGCATCTCAGGCACTTGCTGAAGTTCAAACAGCCATTTAAATTTCATGGGGAGACCTTAGCTACCTCTGCACCCCCAGCTGAGTTGTGCTGTTCAGTCCTGGCACCTTCCCAAGCACTGAAGCACCAACTGCAGCTGAAGGCCCCCACCAGGCTGAAAAACAATCAGCCCCACTACCCAGCTCCTGTCTATACAGATTTGTCTTGCCAGCCTCCACAGGTTTCTTTCCAGGTTTAATCACAACTGTAAACACTAACTGCCTAGCTAAGAACTTAGCTAATGGACTGGATGTGCTTAATGACCTGGGTGTGGGTCATTTGCTCTGGATACTCTGTCAGATAGACAAGTGGTTTTCAGTAAAGCCCACTGGGTTACTGGGTTTTTTACAGCCCAGAGGCAAGGCAGTGTGCCAGGAAAAACTTGAAAATCCAGGAGCCCAGTTACAAAACTACGGAGTTAGCACAGCTAGTGAAAGAAGTCAAGCTCAGCTCTATACCAGCCTCAGGATTTACAAAATTCCTGTCCTCAAACTGGACACACCTGGCTGCAGGCAATCCCCTTTCACTCCCTTTGTCACAGGCAGTAGCTGGATGCCTCAAGCTTTGCTGAAGGCTGCCTGCAGGAGCGGCTGGTGGGCAGTGCCAGCAGGACCTCCAGTGAGCCCTGGTGGGGGCAGGCAGAACCCACCTGGACCTGTCCTCAGGGCACGCTCAGCCTGAGCATCACATCTGCTCCCTCCACCTCTGCCAAACCTCAGCGCATCAGTGCAAGTGAAGTTAAACCAGTCACATCACATTAAGTCCAGTAAAATCACATGGGAATTAAATGCAGGCTTTTAAAATTCTAATTTAAAAGAGGCCACTCAGTGCCCTTCTTTTCAATCAGACCTAACAGGCTTTTTCCTAAAATCAGATTGATGTTTTCCCTAGGAATGATGTATTTATATTAATATATGTACATCCACACATATATACATATATTTCATATTTGATAGATTGACAGCTATAAATAGTTGAATTTAATTAAGGTGGTTCTCCCAATCTCTTCACTCTTCACATATGCACCTGTTTCATACTGATTACGTTCTGGGGATATTCACAGACCTCAGCTGGGATTTTGCATGTCATGGTGCTCATTTTAACATTTTCCAGCCTTTCTGACAGTGCCTACATATTGAGGTTCACAGGACATTTTGTCTTCTGAACACAGGAAAATCCTGTTGGTTTTTTGTCAAGGTCCATGTTTTTGTGTCATCTGAAATTCGTAACTGGCTTCCTATCTAAAATATCATTTGAGGGTGCAGTTTAGTTCTAATGAATACAAGTTTGCCACAGCTGAAGGCCCCTGTTAAATCATGGCTTACCTGCAGTTCTGTTTTTCTAACGGTACTACAGAAAAGAAATACATACAGCAAACTACCTGTTGCAGCAGGCAGCTACATGAGGGTTGCTGTAGTATTTTCGTGGTGAATCTTGGGGCCAAACCATCGTCATGTAAATCCACACTCCTTTGTTGGTGGTGTTTTGTAAGAACCTGGTACCATTACTGTCCACCCAAGTCCAGCTCATCAGTGGGGAACCCTGCTTTGCAAGTGAAAGGCTCATCATGAAGTCTTTCAATATCAGCAGGCGATTTAAAAATGGAATTTGTGGCACTCTGCAAGAGACTTCTGTAATTTCAATTAGGCTTTCTTTGGAATGGGCTGAGAAAAGAACAGTTTTGGAAAATAAAGGCTTTATCTACTTATTAGCAAGTCAATAAAAACCATGAAGACTCCAAACCTCTGCTTTGGCTTTGTGTGTATTAACAGGCCAAACAACCTAGCTTCATTTGAAACTGGTTTCAAATTACTTGCAGATGGCTGGATGTAGATGAAAGACTGCATAAAGGTGTTCCTTATTCTATTCTCTACTCCCTAGACTGTTGGGCTATGTGCTGACACTTGGATGCTTGTTTTACAATATCATTTGACATGTGGGATTTATGTGTCAAAATTTCATTTAAAGCCAAGAAAATGTCAACTGGCGAGTACAGAGAAGCAGCACAAGACTGTGCTTTTCAAGACAGAAGTCAGGGAGTCAGACACTGCCAAGTCTTAACCCTGTACCAAGCACACACAGACAAAAATTTGACCCAACTGCCAGCAAACTAAGATTCCTTTGGTGTGTTCTGCTGAGATTCCATTACTGCCTTTATCATTAAGAAAATAATGTAATAAAATGAGACCTTTTCCCTGAATGCATTAATAAAGATAACTTGTTGGTCAAGCTCCAAAACCACTGGAGCCACATTTAATTTACTGCTTTTATGGATGTAGGATTTGGTTTGCTGCTATGTTCAGTCCACTGCAACAATATAATGGGAAATTATAATGAGATCTTTAAAATAAAGGGTTCATAATCTACCACTGAAGCTTTAAAATGTCTTTTGCAGACACCCACAATAAAATGCTATCAAAAATGGGCATTTCATATGGTTGCACCACAGCTCACCAAAGGAGGAATGAGGGAAGATCCAAATAATCACTGACATAATTTTTCTGTGCTAGTCACCTTAAAACAGCTTGGGAAGGAGAACTGCTAAAAGATCTTTTAAGGGCTTGCAATCCATTCTGCTGCTCCTCAGATTAAGAGTGCATTACTTAGGAGTGCATTACTTCATAAAATATCAGATGATATACTGCTTTATTTCCAATTAAAAAAAAATAGTCATGAGTTACGTGAAGGTCATTATGATACCTTATGACTAGTTGTTCAGAAAGGCACTGGTCTTTCATCCGTTTCTATTTCAGGCAGTGGAGACTTTTCCATCACCAACGCATAAAGCACTGAGAAAATCAGAGCCCCCGTGGAACACAGGACTATTGGCCTGTCCCATGATGACAGGGATAAAGGTGTTAACAAGAGACTCAAATCCCATCCATCTCCACTTAAGAAGAGCTCTGCTACTTACGGGATTGACTCTGCAGCCTCCCATTTTAAGCAGAAACCACTCCAACATCTGCTTTGACTTGCTGATGCTTTGTGATCTGGGAAAATTGGGAACTGAGTATTTGCTTGTTTGAAACACTCCTTATCTGCAAAGGAGATAATTCTTCAGAGTGAGGTTTTAAGGCAAAATGCCAGTCTGAAGGGCTAGATGTTAACTGGCACAGCTTTGGCTCACAGGCAAAAAATGGGCTCAAGCTATCCTCCAAATGCTATTTGCATTCCTTACCTCCTACTCCTGGGGCAGCCAGAGCCTCCTCTTTCTCCTGCTTGGGCTGAAAGAGATGACAGCAGGAGTTCACTCTCTGCAGCACTGAGCAGGCTTCCACTCACACAGCCATGATGTGATCCAGTCCTGGGTCAAAACAAACAAAAGCTTCTGACAGAGCACGAACACCAAACCCACTCGGTTCCTCTGGATTTAAGATTGTGGGTTTCAGTAAAGAATATATGACAAATCCCTTCAAACTGCCTTAGGAAATGTGTCCATCTCCTCACTTTGGGGAAGGATGGAAGGCATTTGCCATCTTAATTTTACCATCAAGATTGTTTAAATGCTTTGTAGGTCATTCTGGAAAAAGAAATTCTTCAACCCAGGTGACAAAAAAAGCGCCTTATTTAGAAAACGTGTCTTGTTTTGACTCTTTTTGTAGCTGCAGAATTAAACACATCGTTTTTTTCTTTGTGTCCAGGACTTTCCATTTGTGCAGCTTTTGCCAGGAGACTGAAGAGGTCTGTGGTGTGTAATTTATTGCTCAGTGATTTTGAAGATGAATGTTTGGATTCTCATTGATATTTGATTTTTATTACTCATTTTGTTACCAGGGAGGTTTCCACATGTAGCTTTATACAAACTCAGTCTGGTTTCTTGTTCTGTCCGGAGGATATAGCATGTCTCGCTTCACTAAGAGTTTGGAAAGAAGTATCCTGGGATTTTTTTTATTTGCTTTGCTTTTCTTCTCTGCAGCTCATGCTTATACTTTCTATTAATTCCTTGCTGAATGTAGTTTCTTTATTGTCAGGATTTCTGTAAATGATTTTGGGACTCCTCATCCTTGCAGACCTGGCGAGCCAGACTCCCTGTGGCAGCCACACTTGTATATGCCATAAAACATGCAGAGTGGGCTGGGGCCCTGAGCAACCTGATCTAGTTGAAGATGTTCCTGCTCACTGCAGAGGGTTTGGACTAGATGACCTTTAAAGGTCCCTTCCAACCCAAACCATTCTATGATTCTATAAAAACCTACCTGAAGCCTGTGTGTGGGTTTGTGTGTCTATCAAGAATCCACTGTGGCCACAAGAAATGGGTGAGACCCTCAACAGCCTGATTCTACCAGGGCCCTTTCTGCCAACTCAGCTTTATCACCAGCCCAACCAAAGCAGTTTATAGGAAGCTCTAAGAGATAGAAGTAAAAAAAAAGTCCTGAGATATGTTAATTGGGGCTTGGGTCAAGTTTAGAAGGTTAAATCCAAAACACTAATCCTGACAGCTCCTACCTGGGAGCATCAGGACCTGGATGCTCCATTGATAAGGGCTGAGGATGGTCCTGCTGCCTACACAGGGAGCTGCCTCAAGCCTTGGCAGCTCATCAAGCTTAAGCTGAGTCAAGGCCCACTAACAAGTGGCCCTTAGAGTGTCACTCTGGGAGATAACCAAGGGCTTGCTTAATAGATGTTGTCAGAATAGAACTTTTCACAAAATACAGCAGCAACACTCTTGGAAGGTGGACAGGGGCAGGTAATACCTCTTTGCACAGCAGCTGAGCGGCTGTAATACTCTGCCAAGGAGCAAGCAAATCCACTTCATTTCCTCCTCCCTGCAGAGGCCTTACAGCTCACCAGGTTTCCCTGATTGTATTTCACCTGGGAACCTAATGAAACAAACCGTTTCTGAAATAAGAGCTGACCAAGCAGTATTTCAAACCTTGCGATTCTAGGTACAATACAAGTTGTTTTAAAATTATTTGCCAAATTAGCTCAAGTGAGCCAGAAGTACTAACTCTTAGCCAAAGCCCTCAATGCATGTTTGAAAGTTGAAATAAAACTTTTAGGGCTCTTGAAAGAACAGGAGATGAGGGAAATGGCATTCACGTTTATTACAAAAATGTAATTCATAACCCCAGTGCTGGGAATGCTAATGCCTTTTGATTTATTACAGCAATTTCTTTGTGAAAGCAAAAATATCTCTGGACCTGAGGACACTACAAAGAGCAAATGAAACATCCTGTAACTACTGCTATGACTCAAGAAAGCAGTCAGATACATACTTTAAGTACCTGCTTATGTGCTTTTCTGCATAGTGTGGTGTTGAAGTCAGCGTGTTTTTTTTTTTTTTAAAATAACCTTTGTCTTGCCTTGTTCTTAATGAATACATTCTGTTGGTGCATCATTTGATTTTTCAAGAAAAATAGTTTTCCAGATATGCTAAAAACATTTTCAGAGAGCTATCACTGATGTTTCTTACTTTACTACATTTATAAAGCATAAAAGAACTCTCTAAAAATTAACACTGACTTCAGTATGTCAGTCAGCCCATGTCAGAAGCATCTGTCTTCCAACACACCACCTTTGAACATCTCTCTTAACACTTGATATTTTCAACCTATAGTGACCTCTAGTTAATTTTTTCCCCTTCTCCTGCACATTGGCTTGTATTGTGCAAAGGCTGTGTCAGGCACAAGACCTGTCTTGCTCTGCAGGCATTCATTCCATCACAGCATATGAACCACCTCCTCTTTCTTTGTCTGTAGACAGTGAGGTTTGTTTATTGTCACACACACGCAAACAGCATCAAGGGCCAAAAAGACATCCAAAAAAGTCTGTTACAGTGCAGTCACATTGCATCCTTCACTGATCCTTCCCGTGTGCACCTGGTGTAGCACACATGGTCCTTTAGGACATCATCCAGCAAAGCACTTAAGCACTCCCCTAAACTCTAAGAATATGATCAGTCTCATCAGTGTCTATGACAAAAAATACGTTTACTCTCACTGCCTCTGCAGTGGGTAGGTGAGAGAACAGAATTTAGCAGACCCACATATAGTTGGAATAATAGGTAAAATAGTCTCTTATGTCCACAAGTTGAGCAGTTTTCTGCCATTGATAACATTCTGAATTCTTAGGAACACGTAACTGGCAATGAGGATCTCCCTCTCTAAGAACTAGACACTCACTAGGCCTGAGGTTTAAACCTAAACCATTTCAGTCAATCTTGAACAAGAAAGCCAGTGATTTTTAATTTAATGGGAAAATGCCTAAGCGACTTTTCCTTGAAGTTTCACATATGAGAAGCATTTGTCATTGCTCTTGTGGAGAGAAGGACTCCAAGCATCTACAACTAACGCCTTCAAATGACAGTGCCATGCAGAAATATAAGCATATAAGCAGCATAGTTTCAGTGTCACTTCCCCAGGTACCAGCAGTAAAGCAAACTGAACATTCAGGCAACTAAAAGGTTTGCAATTAACCTATCAATATTCCTGTAAATTTCTCCTATGAATAAGCATGTTTACAGATTAAGAAATTGGTAACTTATCTCTAAATGACTGTTCCATTTGTTGCTTCAGGTACATCCTCAACTAGGCATCACTACAAAGGGTGACCACCTCCATCTGATGCCCCCTTCCCCTCCAAAAAAAAACCAATCAAAACCAATGAACCAAAAAAAACCCCAAGAAAAAAAACACAACACAACAACAAAAAACAAAACCCCACAAAA
Organism: Apus apus; assembly: GCF_020740795.1. Classification (NCBI taxonomy): domain Eukaryota; kingdom Metazoa; phylum Chordata; class Aves; order Apodiformes; family Apodidae; genus Apus; species Apus apus. Next base: position 70,895,053 of record NC_067285.1, read on the forward strand.
ACCCCACAAAACAGAAAAGGGGGAGAAAAGAGAGAAAGGAACATAATTGCTAAAACATGGGCTGTTCTCAGAAATTGCTTTTTTCCCAAGTAATATACATTGGAATCTCAAGTAAATGGAGTGTATAATTCTTTGTGAAGCGGACACGGAGTTAACACAGAAACAAATACACAGAAACATAAAGCAGCCCAGACACATGTGCACGTCTGTGTTTTACTCAGACACTTGCAGAAACTGTGATTCCTTTTATCTAGTTAATTATGTGTCTTTCCCTAACATCTTACTTTCTGTACTTTCAAGCCTCGTTTTTTTAATTAAAAACACTTAATTTTTTAATTTTTTTTTTTCTTTTTTTTTAACAACAAAGCCACAGCAGACTTGTGGTAGGCTGCTGGAGTGCAATTACCCAATTCCACAGCACCAGTCCCTTTTCTTTTTGGATAGTAGTCACAGACTCCAGATGCCAATGCACTGAGGCTAATTTTTTCCATCAGCAACATCTAGTTATTTGGCAGGCTGCTCTAGCATTTTTTGCTGGCTGCCTCAATGCGGTTAAATGGCAGTGCTCTCCATATATTGCCTGGGAAATTGGTTTACCTGGGTGGTATTTTAGTCCATGTTTTGCCTTACCCTTACATTTTATGCAACGTCTTCCTACTTATAAACATGTCTATGAATTATCTTCTCATTAGGTTTCCACAAAGATATATTTTCTTTCGAAGACCAAGTCCTGTGCTTAAATGTTCTTTTGCAGTTCATGGCCTCCTGTAGTCACAAAACCTGGGTACAGGGATTCCTGCAACCATGGATTGAAGTCCACTGGATCCATGCAATTAATTCTCCTCAACTCACCAGCTCAATTGAGAGAGATGGAGGGGAAATTATTTCAGACTGATCCTAATTTTAAAATGCATTTCTTTGTTTCATCAGCAGAATGCTTCTCTTCTCAGTGTTAGCTCCAGTTGACTAAAACAGTCTACATGGTTCAAAACTTTTTAGAACAAACTAATTTCCAGGGGAAAAACTATTAAAAATGTATTTTTTTCTAATTCTGTTAGCAAATGTTGAAAAAAGTATTTTTCTTTGGTTTTTCTTCTTCTTTTCTGACCAAAAGTGTTCATAGGAATGTACAAGTGAATTTGGCCTTGAAGCTTCTTCTTTTTTTTTTTTTTTTTAATCCAAACCAAATAACTAACTTCATATATACCATAAAGCTGATATAAAAATAAAAGAGTGGTTCTAACTTCACAGATACATGTAAACACATACATGCACATATATATGTATACGGGTGCTACCAGGTGCTCAACATCTATAGTTTATTTGAGAATATATAATTCTTAAGCTGACAAACATCAAAAAACCCCAGACCTCAGTAAAGGCAAGTACAGGGCACAGTTCAGTGGGGACCAGGGCAAAGCTGCAGGGAGGATGAAGACTCTTGATGCCCATGTGGCACTAGATGAACCCAGTGGATCTGGACCTAGGGACACTTCGGTTAGATACCAAGAAACTGCTTTAAACTCTGTCATAGTCCATCTGTGGAGGATAGATATCCTCAAGATAAGACCCAAGAAGTGCCTGTCGGAAAAGGGTTGGGTAGGGTTGATGTTGCAGGATTACAGGGAAAACCATCAGGGTGGTCCATGCACCCATACTCCATCCCCAGCTCTGGGAGCCTGGGACCCCAGGCTTGCTTTCCTGGCTGTCCTCGCCTCATTCTTTCAAGGGAATTTGCCTCTCTTGCAAGTGAGAGACAACAAGCCATTACTTACATCCCCTAGAATCAAAACATGAGATGCTTTCCAAGGAAGGACAAACAGCAGCCTCTCCTTGCAGGACACCAATGATGTGCTGCTGTTCAGCTGGAATGCTGGACATCTTTCCTATGAGCTGAGTCATGACAATTAAGTCTTCTGCTGGTTTGTTTATTAAACCTTCACATTTTAATTAGGGGTTCAGGAGGAGGGCTGTTTTCTTTGGAAAGGGAAGGATCTAATTTTCATTTTTTCCCCTCTGGTGCTCCCTCCTCTTGAGAAAGTCCCCCTGTGGAGTGGAAGTGTGGATAATTTGCTTTTACATCAGGAAAAACATTGTCTGGGCAGTGGGCACTCTGGAGGACAAACCACCCCTTGGCTGTGGAATTTGTGCTTTGGGGAGGCGGATCGCTGTGGGGTGGCTCTCCCCACCACCCAGGATTAGAAGTGCTGCCCCGTTCACTGCCCCTGTGCTGCCCTACGCAAACTGGAGTTTCCTACCTTCCCCTGTAGAACAAGGTATTTCCGTGCATCTGTCCTGTGCAGGTGCAGAAAATGTCAGGGAAAGCACGCATGACCTGGTATTAAGGTGCACTTGGACCCCTCCAAGTCCCTCCAGAGCGAGGGCACTGCCAGGTTGGCTTTATGCTCTGTGATGGGCTTCATCCACATGAGAAACAGGTTCTACATGCTGGGACATTTCCTCCTGTGCATTTTTTCTGCAATCCCAGCTGGTTTCAGTGCTGTCAGAGCCTTTACAAGAGCCATGCCAGCTTCCCTGGAGCTGGTGACAAGCCACATAAATGACCACAAGAACATTTTGTCTCATTCTTATGCCTGGAGTCTTTCTCCTCCCCACCCCAAACCACAGCCTTACCCGAAGCTGAGGAATGGAGGTGAAGCATTAAAATATTTTGCTCTGTGCCATTGAAAAGAAAAAAAAAAAGGCAAGCAATTATTTTTTTGTAAAAAAACAGGAAACAGTGGGGATTTTTTGTAGGATGGAGTGCATCAGGATGACAAGAAATACCTCTTGAACTTTCTCAGAAGCAAGATTTCATATCCATCCCTGACGTGGTAGCATATGATGTTCATTTCCTCACCAACATACCCATAGTAGGAAATAAGCTGATGACTTGAACAATCTGTAATTTTTATTTTAAAGTAACAGAGGAATTGAAAAGTCTCCCACTTGCCGTTACCAGTGATTTAATTTATTGTGCTGCACTGTGCTCAAAAGCTGCCAAAACACCTGCAGGCTTGTGCCTCCTCATTGCAGCTGGAGCCCCTGAGGAAGAGCTGCCAGTGCCAGGGCTCCCACTGAAAAACCAGGACAGCTCTTCCATGTGTTTATCAGTTTCACAAGGAGCCTACAACCAGCTTTGGGCACCAACACGCTTCTGCAAATCTGGCTCCACCACCACCAAACATGGCTTCTCCTTATGGGGTGAAAAATGCGTAATTTTCTTCTTTAACAGCAGAATTCAAGAAACCTTATCCCTGTCTCAAATATAATATTGCAAAATTCTGTAAAATTTATGAGCAATTACGTATCAGTTGCAGCCTGACCTCTAGGACTACTTAATGATGTCAATTTCTACTTAATTTAGCTGGGTCACCTCATTCTTCAATGTCTTTGGTGCAGTTACATTGTCTTACAAAAGATAAACTTACAGATAGAGACTTAAGGGTTAAATTGTGCAGGGTATGAGGCCAAGATAAACCTAGGAAGGCCTAGAGAAGTCACAGTTTGATGTCAGCTGTTACCCTGCACTGGCATTCTTGGGTAATTCAGAAATGTAAGCAATTTGCATGTGCATGCTCTGTCAATAATGCTATTCTTCCCACAAAGTGTTTCTCCTTGGCCAGTGACAAGTCATATCCTGGAATAAATCCCAATGCTATTTTATCCCCAAGTGCTGCCACACAGAAGGTAAAATTCACTACTCCCATTTTGCTGTCAGCCCCTTCTCCCCCAGCAGCTTGTCCCATGCCAGTCACAGATGACAGCTTCATCTACCCAGCCTCCCTTCTGCCCTGATTCCACATGTTCATGGCTGGAGGTCATGGGGAAGACCCAATGCCATTCACTGTGCCAATGCAGCCCATGATGGCCCTGGTGGGAATCCTGCTGGCAGGCCACCAATGATGGGAAGATCCAGTGCTTATGGTGAGCAGCAACACTGACATTGTGATGCTGTGAGGCAATTTTCAAACTATAAGGCTGCAATTTCTCATGTTTTTAGCCAATAACAACTTGACAACTACCTTCATACTGGCTGGGTTCCAACACTGCAAGGCTTCAACCTTCCAAGAGTGGCAGCAGCAGGAGGAAGGAAATAGGAAGAAATTGAAGAGAGCAGTGTGACAGGCAGAGGGCTTTGTTCCAGGGTGGCAGTGCCTCATCCTTCATTTTTACTGCATTATCTGTCACAGATGACTGTAGGCTACAGCTTCTTGGACTCCTGTGAGATCAGGCACTGAAAAGGAGAGACCAGATGAAGGTCTTCAAGGAAGGGAGAGAAATAATTTACCATGATAGATGGGTTATAGCAGATGGGGGTGAAGAAACAAAAAACAGCCAGTGAGTTCTCCTACAACTCACAGCAATAGTTCATGTAGAGCAGCTGTAGTTCCCCTTCAGGAGGTCTCTCCAGCCATGTGAAGAACCCATGGAAAGCAGAGCTAACATTCACCACTGGCTGAACACAAGGACAGGAGCAGGTCTCACTCTGCCATGCTTTTAGTGAGGACAAGCTCAAGAGCATCTCTTGGCTGACTCAGAAGTTTCTGAAAATATGGCCTTGAAACCATACTGGTTTTCTCCCGCATGGCTTGATGCTTAGGAAGTAGTCATTCATCAGATAAAGTTCTGGTAAAGAAAAGATTTTTTTTTTCCCTTTAATAAATCTTCTGATTTTCTAAAGATATTTTTTTTTCCTTATATCTATTAACGAAAGTGGTCAAACTTCAAAAATAATAGCACCAAGTATATCACATCTTAGGTATTCAGCATGAGAGGCTCCTATAGTGTCAGGCCTTCAGAAAGCATCAAGGAACCACCTTCTGAAAATTAATCCCCTCTGAAGCTTTTTTATGGTACATATATTCAAGAAATTTGACCTCTAAAACTACAGTTTATTTTAAAAAATATTTTATAACCTGAGAATGCTTTAACTAAAATTTTGACATAGCAATAATTAATCAATCAAATCCTGCTAGATATTTTTACATATAGTCATTGATGAAATAATTTATTTCTTACCTCTTATTAAGCTAATGTTAATATTCAATTGCTTGCATAAAGCAGATTTCATTATTACTTCTAGGTTTAAAATACCTTTTTTAAAAAAATATAGATATATATTCAAAACCCCTGCTTATCTCTTGTACTTTCTGTCTAGCAGAAGATTTGAAACCCAGCATTTTTTCAATATAAGGAAAATACTATATCTGAGGTGGTTCCTCAGTGCTCAGAAAAACCAGAGAAAACCAGGCTGTGCCAGATACAGATAGTGGCCATGTGTTAGATGATGGAGCTTCAATGAGCTTGTTTAATTTGCACTCATACACCAACTTAACAGCAAACAATCTCAGCAAATAATGAGCAATTGATGTGGAACATTTTTTACCAGGAACAAGGAGCATGGAAGTCAAGACGAGTACATTGCTTCAATTTAATGGACAATGTGAATTAGAAACAGGCTGCATACATTCTGTTTTAACTTAGAGAATAAAATGTTTTCATTGTCTAAAAACTGGATTTATGTTCAATAACACTCAAACCCTATTTTTCCTCCTCCTAGTGATTTTCCCTAAATTTCCACAAGTAGGGAGTAGCTGCCTTAAATATGGCCAATTCATTTTGTTACTTAGTTGGCTGTGAGACAGGAAACAGTAACTTTCTTGCTATTAATTGATAGCTATGGAAAAGATGCAATGGATCACCTCAGACAGCCCAGATCAATCTTTTTGTGTTTAACATCTGTTTTGAAAACACAACTTTGTAAGTGATCAATGCAAGGAAAATTGGCTACAGTCTCTTCTCTGCCATATTGGCTAGAAATGTCTATACTTAACACCTAACAGACTAATTTCAACTTTGGTGGCTTCCTCAGGTGAGTTTCTCCTACATACCTGTCCCAGGTCTTTTCTGAAGGTGCTTAAAGGACATTACAATGAGAGTGATAGTTCATGGTATTTTCAGAGGTAAGGAAGAAATAGGTGGGGAGCCCCACATCTATTCCTGCTGTCACATCTGACAGCTGAGTGACTTCAAGCCATTTCTCCTTGTCTCCCTGCCCTTGCATCTCCTGCAGGATAAAGCAAGGTGCATTGCCATGGTCCTTGCTTGATTATTGCCAAACAGCAGCCCAAGAAGCCTTGCTTGGCCTCTCTGTGCCCAGCACTAAAGCAATTACACCAGAAGATTGCAAGAGAGCACAAAAAAAAGTGCAAAACCCATCAAGATGAGCCAAATCATCTCAAGCCCACAAAGTAAAAACCTCCTTCTTAAAATAAGCGTAACTACCCCCACAGGTGTAAAACATGCATGGGAAAGAATTCCACAGCTCAGCAAAGCAAGGGGAGAAAAGCCCTTGAGAAGAGTGCAGGAGAGGCAGGGAAGGGGCTGCTCTAAAAGATAAACAAGCTGGAGAATGGGAAGCATCCTGGAAAAGGAGAAAAGAGAAAAAAGGACACAGAACAGATGGTCGTGAATAAATAAACCAGAAAACTAGCAAGGATTATAAAACATTTTTATATAAACATCAGTAAAGAGCCCGTAAGACTAGTAAAATATTTATTAACTCACAGTCTGTGCATTTTGTGGTGTCCAGCTGATTGTCAGGTGTGTAAGTCCAGTTCCTGCGAAGAAACCTCACTCTTGAGGTGTGCTTCTGCACCTGGAGGGAGGCATTTTGTAGTTGTTTTAATGTGGGTTTATGGCTACATACAAAGGCTATGATTCTGCTCAGTTTCCACCTCCTTCCCCCCACCCCCTGCCAAAGACCATACAATTTTTAGCAAGGATCAGGGGACTCTCTGCCAAGCCTCTGTAAAAAGGGTCTTTTCCCACCTTTCCAGGAAGGATGACTGTGGATGTCGAACTTGGGACATTAAAGTTAGAGGGCTGAATTTCTTGGAGAAAACAAATATTTTGGAAAAAGCTTGAGCTCTTGGAAATTGGAAAATATTCTTGGCCTGGATAAAACCAGTCCATCCTTAGTACACCAAATATCTCAACAGCAGATAAGATGGGCTAATAACTACCCCACCTAATATATATTATTTATGAAACTGCAAAAACGTGTTATTTTTACTGAAGGGACAAACACAAGACACATGGAAGGACATCGTGTTGCCTTCATACAGGAGACACGCATTGAGACAGACACCCTGCACTGCAAGCCCTGTGTTAGGCCATGGGCAGAGGGTAAAGCTAAACCAGTTTATTTAGTGTAACTGACCCTGTGGTCAGTTTGAAGGCTGAGGTCAATGAGAAATTATAACTGGTGAATTAGACTGAGAGAGATAACCCAAGAGTTATGTTTAGTGACTGTATTAGAGCCTAAAAAAGGCTATTTATTACCTCTTACTACTAATTAAGCATATTACTGACGGCACAACCAACCCCTGCAGTGCCTTGTGTTGTTGCTTGAACTTAACTTTACCTTGAAACATTAGAGCAGCTGTGAACCAGTGAGTCTGCTGCTGTTGGCAATTGTGTTTCTTTGTGTTGTGGTTATTTTGTGCTATTTGTGTGTTTTGTTATTATGGGCATCCTTCTCTGTGTCCCCTCTTGCTTGCAATCTTTGCAGAAACCCATTGTGAATCTGTTGTGTCCTCAGACAACAAATCACAGTGGTTTGTTGTTGCTGGGTTTAACCTTTATCCGTTCATACCTTTTTCTCTGGCCTCAGTTGCCAAAGCTACCGGAACTCTAGCTCTCAGGTTTTTGTTTAAAAATATACATGAGAAACAAGGTTTTTGTATTGCTGTAATATTCCTATATGGATTAGAAGTGTATGACAGGTAGATAGATAGCTGGCTGTGCAGTTTTCTTCAGGAGCCATTATATTATTCACTAAGGTTTTACCCATGTGTCCTGGTGACACCATGCAGTGGATTGAGCACAACAGAGGTTAATAGTTGCCTATCTCAAACAGCCCGTCATGGTGCTGCCTGAAAAGTGATATGTAAAGCACTCTATGAGTATAATAAAGCCCCAAAGGCTAAATATGAAGGGGATAACATTTAATGATAAAAGATAAGTTGTCAAGTCATGTCTGACTAAATGAGATGCATCCTCTAGCAGGGGGACTATGCTAGGTGACTGTCACAGGGGACCAAAATACTTGTTTAAAATGAGAACAGAGTTTTTGCAATAAATGTAAACTGAGGGGAACTTAATTCACATCTGCCCCCTCTGAGGGCACGGGGATTTTTCTTGGCCACTGACAATAACCCTTTCATTTGCCTGGGTACATAATTCAGCCATGTGTGATTAGCTTTATTGGTTTCTATATTCTTTTAAGGAAAGAATGAAATTCCTTTTCTTGGTTTTACATTTTTAAATTGACCCAAACTTAGGATTTCAAATATGTTTTTCTCCATGTCCAAGCAGTCACCCACCTGGAACCCTAAAGAAGTCCTGCATGAGGCAGGTGGGAGGTGCAGCCCACATTAATCTCACTAATAGCCTCAGCAACTTCCTAAAGCATCTTGAGCCTGCACCGTAACTGATCATCACAGCCTGTACTACCTCAGAGACTGGACATTTTGGAAGGTTACTTACATCAAGTTGATGTGTACAGTTCCTAGCTCTTTTCCTCAAATGCTGTAGAAAATCCTCTGCAAATACCAGATCTCTTCATTCTCATTCTCAGGCTCACATTCAGTTTGCAAATGTTGTACACATCTGTGTGTTTGTCATCTAGAGGTGAGGAGAAAGCATTGCAAAGCCCCTTTTTGGCAATGTCAGAATGTTATTTGTGCCAGTTAACATGCACTTAAAGACACTAAACCTTTAGCACCATAGCCATAGCTGTCTTCTTTCTTTAAAGCTTCTGACTGTAAAACACTTTAAAGTGTTTGTTAGTGTCTGCACTGCATAAACTGATGATCTAATGCTTTAGGTTTTAAATCAAGTTGACACTTGTATCAGTCCTAGTAATTCATTTGTGGTTGCACAGAAATATTCCCAAACATATACATCACCCAAACCAATTAATTCTGAATGCTATGGAGAAAAAGGAAGGCCTTTTCCCACATGGCCCATAATTAAATGGTGAAAAGTATTGTTCTTACCTTATGGGAACCAGAAGTTTAAAGTGGTTCAAAAAGAGACAAGGGCATCTAAGAGAAAGCAGGACAGCACAGTAGCTCTCCAACACCATTCTGCCCACACAGTTTGCAACTTACCAGGTATCCCAGCAGATGTCAAGCCCCTGATGGACCACACTGTCTTGGTTTTGATACTCATCTCCCGGGCATCTGCTGTTTGCCATGGCTGGAGCAGGATGAGGGATGGTTCCTATGATCTTCACTGCCTTCCTTGGGAGCTGTGGGTACCACAGCTCTTCCTGCAGCTGCCCCTGGAGCAAAGTTTTGACACTCTGGGAAGAGATTACCAAGGCATTTGAGCTGTGTCTTAAGGAGCAGATGCTCTTTGTCCTTTCTTCTGGTGGTATGAATTCCAGCACCAGTACCATCACAGAATAAGATTGGGCTAGGTGTGTACATGGGTTCAAAGAAAAGGAGAGTCTTTGCAAAGCCAGATACTACCACAGTCCCTCCACTCCAGGGCTACTGATGAATGTTTATGCTCATAGCACTGACTGTTCATTAGCAGAAGCTGTCATTTTTTCATCTGAGATCACTTAGCTGAAGTGTTTTGCCAGTAAATTTCTGGCATCCTGCTCCATGAGGAATGCCAGACACAGCAAACTGCTCACTAGTTGCTGCATCTACACTTTTAAATAGTTGACAGTTCCATTTTGTTCATTTTTACAGAGACATTGATGTATCTGGCAGTTCTTTAAGACATCCCTCTGTGCTCTAACTGAAGCCACATCTAAGAAACAGCAGACTGGAGAGGGAATATTTCTTTTTGCTCTTCCTTCTTAATCAAAAGACTTTGAGCCTGAAATGCCAAATACTGGACTCTACTATGTCCTCTAACTCTCTATGTATAATAAAAAAAGGAAATATATATCCAAAGATGACATTTTTATAATTAAATAACCTATTGCTTTTTAAAATACTGTTTTAATTTCCTCTCTGTTTTCCCAAACTCTTCGCAGTCTACTCAAACTTACTTTGAGTTTTCTAATGCTGTCCTATCATTAAGAAAAAAAAGATTTCTGAGCACACATTATTGAAATATTACTGAAATCCACCAGGATCACCAGTCTATGATCTCTGACTTGTTTCTTTTTTGAGGAAAACCTGCTTGAGAAGAGCTGGAGGGAGGGAGCAAATTGAAGGAGAGAAGCAGTGGTTGATATGAGGTTTGGAGATAAATTTTGTGGGTGGCCATCATGAAGACAGCAACGATGGAGGTTTTGCTGTGTTTCCTTGAGGGAAACACTTGCCTGATCTCTTCCAGGCCCTTGTTACTAAGCCACCACACAATGCAGTTGGGTGTGCCAGTCACAGCTGTGTTGGTGGGTCACAGATTGAAATTCAACCTTTTAATGTAGATGGGACTTGACTGATCAAGATTATGAAAGACTGGGGCCTAAGCCCCAACCCAGCATCCAAAGCTAAGAGCCTGCTGAAAGACTTGAACGCAGGCCCAACGTGCTGCCCACACAGAGAAAGCAAGCAGCCACATGCTGTAATCCCCACCATCCTGTTGAGCTGTCACAGATCTAAATATCCTATTAGACTCCACGGCAACAAACAAAAACAGAATGAAAATGTAGAAATCTTGCAGATCAGTAGATGTGCTCTGAGCTTTTGAAAACCAGACCATTTGGATTAAACTGCTTAACTTCATAATTTTGGTGGGGCAGGGAGGGAACTTTAGCCTTAAACTCTTCATTTTATTATCATATCTAAGCTGTTGCTCACATTTTTTATCAGATGGTTCAGAAAGACTCAAGAGGGAATACCACTATCTGGTGGGGTCTTTACGTAGTTTTGCATAACAGACTAATTATTGTAACTTGGCTTGTTTATAATATTCCATTGACTAGAGAAGGGTGACATTTTTTTGGAAGAACTTCTTTTCCTCTGAAAAATGTTTAAGTCAACCAAAATTCTTTGTGATATTTTTTGGCCTTCGAACATTTCAGAACTTTTAATGTTTTGATTTGTCATTAAATTGAAATGGTTTACTTCCTGCTTTACTGAGGACTTTTTAAAAATAAAAATGCATTTATTTAGCTCTCAATTTAGCCAATTTTTGGTGGTGGTGATGGTTTTACAATAAGTCAATTAATCGAACCTTTTTCACCCCTTCCTCCAATGCTGGGAGTCATCTACCAAAACCAAAAGTTTATTGCTTTACCATCTCTGCCATTCAGGCAGGCAGGGATAACTATTTCTCCTGCTTATTCCAATTTAGAAATGCCTTCCTAGTAAGACTTGCTGCTGCAAAGCATTAACACTCCCTTATCCAGCTGCTCCACAAGAGGAGAGTTTGTAGGCAAGGCAGCAATGCTCAAAACAATGTTCAGGGAGTTCATGGTCGCTGCATGGGCACTATGCTTCAAATAGGGGTGCACAGTTTCCTATAGAGTAGGGTCTGTTTTCACCTACATGAGATTGTTTGTGTGTCTAGAGCTTCTTTTCTTACATTAAATAGCTCACACAGGAACTTCTTAATGCCCTCTTGGCCCTACTGCTCATGCCAGCAGAAGCAGTCTCTCACTTGTGAAATGGGGTCATGCTATTGCCTCCTATTAGCACTTTGGTGTTTTAAATTCAGCAGTTAACTTGGAGGTAAAGGCCCTAATCAGCAATTTAGAGGGTCAGGCCACTGTCATAAGGCCTTTCTCATCTGAACAAATCTGGATTTATTTGTTGTTCATTGGTACAACTGCAGCACAGGGAAATGCGTGTCACTCAGTGATGCTGTTACCAGTCTTGCGGCTCACCTCTTAACCCAAAACAAATTCAACACAATCTTGAATAAGGAAAGCCAGGAAAGGACAGAATTTGCACAGCAGTTAACTGTGCCAAGTACAAACATGAAAAAGCCCATATGCCACACAGTATCTCTTTGATTATAGATACAAGGCTGAAAGCTCAGCTCATCAATTTTAGCCAGAGGATTGCACAGGGAGCCTGAGCTATTGGCCACTGTGACACCCAGCTCTTCCCTTGCTTCACCAAGTACTGTGACATATGTGGTCGACACTGTGCCAAGATAAGAATCCCGTATCAGAGCAGGAAGTATCTGACTGAACTCTTTTTGCCACAACACGTCTCTTGACCACTTTTCATTCACTAGTCTCTGGGTTAACCGCAACTTAAAATATTCAGGCCATTGGTAAAAGGTAGTAAACTGAACTGGTCAAAGATCTGATCCTGGTCATTTCTTTGACTAGGTCATACAGATTTTTCACCTTTCTTGTGTTGAAACTAAAATATAGTGGGGAAAAACAAGCAAAATACCAGGAACCTCCCATCAGGACAGAATCATTAGCGAGGAAATTCACAGCCTCCTCAAAGCTCTTTCAAACTAAATTGGTAAATTCTCTTTTCCCTTACCTCAAATCTCCATTTCAGCCTTTGTGAACTGCCATGTGTATTTTACTGCTGTTTAATTCCCTTTTGAGTCACACCTCAGCCTTTCCAGTATTTTGTTCAGCCAAGCTGACAGCTCCACAGTGATGACTCCAGTTGTCCTCATTTAAACATTAACATTTATAAGAGCTCCCCAGGGTGTAGGGGACCAGCACATTTAAAAACCAGCCTCTTTTTAGATAGCTCTTCAAAAACTCTTATGACATAATTATTTGACCTGTGGCTTAACCTACTTGACTACTGTGTTAGTGAGCATTTCACCCTCAGCCAGCATAAAAGCATCACTTGCTTGCCTCTCCTGTCAGCTCCAGTATTTGCCTGACATGAACTCCAGTGCTATGTCTTTCTGCTTAGCTTCATCCAGTGATGAAGTGGGATTAATTTTAAATTCAAGCCAGTGGGATTAACAGTTTGAATCACGCAACAGCAAAGCCAGCCACAAAGCCAAGAACCAACTCCCAGCTCCTCGTCAGCTGCAAGAAGGCAAGACCCTTCTCCAACCATCCCGTGCAGTAGCTCACTGAGAACAAACTCAGTGTGCCTTTCTAACCCCGAAGCAGGAAGCTAAAAGCACTGAGGATATTTGCAATGACAGCAGCCACAGTGGGAGGGCTAAGCCCGTGCTTCTTCCATGGAACTCAAGACAAAGGAGTAAACATTCAATCTTCTCACAGGAAGTTTCTCTTCACGCTGTTTTGTTCACCAAAGTTTGAATGTACTGCATCAAAGGTTCATCTAAACCAGAAAACCTACTTTTTCCAGAATAAGTTCCCAAGCTCCAGCCAGTTGCAGCTGAAGGATTTCCTGAGCCAGAAGCAATGTCTTCTATCAAGACTCCTGGGCAGACTTTTCTTCCAAAAACTTTTGCAGGAACTTTTTTAAACTTGGCATACAAACACAGGCATATATATGTGGCACATTTTTTGTTGCTGTAGATTAGCTTAGAGGAGACTATGTATCACTGATAAGCAAAATGATAATTAGAGCAGCTGCTTGATAGAGGCCAAATGGTTACATAAGCAAAATGAATCCAGTTAAAATCCCATTTTTCTCACAACCACAGTCTTCTGAATAGTTCATTGTTCAGGCTGAAGTTTTCCATGCCTAAAGAGAGGGTTTTTTTTCTTATCCCACTCATGTCAAAGCAAAATCCCTGTAACTCTTTTTAGGTTACGGGAGAGTGATTCTAACCAAACTTTTTCCAGAAGAACTACAGTAAAAACAGATGAAATTTGACACTTGGCCATGACTCAGTAATCAATGAAAATTAGTGCTCTTTTATGCTTTGAAAGGAATCGGCTTTAATTTAGCAAAGTTGTACCTTTTCAAAACCAGTGTCCTATATACTCATGGCTGAGATGTTGTCTACAGGTGGATGTACTGCAGGGGTGAATGGAAGCATGTACTGACTTCGGAAAATTGCTGTAGCACCTGCCGCTCACTGAAGTCACCATATAGAGGAATAATTCTCTTTAATGGGTATGATGTTAAAAAAAATAAATATAATCTAGGGCTTGCTTTCACAAGATCTGAGCTAATCCAGTCTTTGAACTTCTTCCAACCTCCATCAGCTGTGAGAAGGCCCTGTACGTGCTTGGACTGTGGAAATTAGGTAGCAGAGAAAAAAGGGAAGGAATCAATAAACTATATTTTCTAAGAGCACTACAGAGGTTGAAAGAATCCGCTTCTTTCTTTTTTCTGGGAAGGAATACCTAGCAGCAGCTCAGCTTTGGGGAAGAAAGGAGAGTCCTCCCTCAGAAAACCCAATGATCCCCTGGCAGTCAGGGACTCCTCTGCGATAAAAATGGTGGTGATTAGGACAACTTAAGATAGGTCTTACCTCATAACCCTTATTTCTTGGCTGAGTGCTTTAACTCTTCTGCAGCCAGGGAACAGCACAAGTCCTGGGTAAACAGAAGCAACTGGAGATCCCTGCTGTTCTCTGTGCACTCCATGTGACACCAACAGTGGCCAGGTCATCTTCTCAGTTTGACCAGTTTCTTTAAGGAGTCAAAAAGGTTTAACATCTGATTGCTTAGTGGCACGTCTCCAGAGGCCCCTGTTGCCTCTGTAAGGAATTCACTGACTAAGTAATGCAGACAAGGCATGGACCTTCGTAGGACGAAACACTTAGAATTAACAGGCCAGTGATCAAGTTAGGTTACTCGAACTTCCTCCTCTGCTTTTTGGAGTATTTCCTTTAATGGTAGCCACACCTGATTACTTTCAAAGCTTGGTTGTGCTTTAAACAATGTAAGAAATATGTAATCATGTAACACAACATCCAGCAAAGCTATGAACAAAAACCAGCCCTAGCTTCACCATGTGACATTTTCTGAGTTCTTCTGATATACTTCCTCACACTTAGGCACCACTCATTTGCATATCTTTGTTTACTTTCCATGAATAAATGGTTCCCACAATGTCTGAAAGGTTTAATTTCTGGCATCAATCTTCAAAGGAATTCTTATGAAGCAATTTCCACCAAGTCAATTTATAGCTCTTTAAAAAAACAAACAACCTCTTCTGGGTTCCTTGGACAACTAATTGCAAGACAGCAATTTTGACAGAATTATAAAACAAAGAATAAATAAGGATAACACCATTCTGACTAATCTGAAAATTGCTATTGTGCTTTTTTCCTATTTTTAAAGCCTTCATAGCTTTTGGATGATGCACAACAGATTATCACTTTGAATTTATGCACCACCAGAAAACGCTCTGATCCAGCAGGCAACACTGAAACACAGAACACCAGAAGTTATTTATATGATTTAGACTTATTTATTTTTTTCCTCACGAGTTTATCTGTTCATCTAGCTTAATATATGTATCTATTTTGTCCTTCATGAAAGCACACAATGCCAAGTTTTGAGCTTTTTGAGAAAATGAAATGCAAAGAAAAGGTTGGCCAGGTAATATCACATGGAAGATTATGAAAGAACATGATGCTAGAATAACTTTTAATATTAAAAGCTCTATAACACATGATGTGAGGCAGGGTTAGACATGAAGAAAATAAAAATTCTTAAATTCTGTAAAATCTCAAGTTATGACCGGTTTACAAGTTTCAACCCATTTGCAAAGATGCCACTGTAACTGAATAAAACCTGTTCACATAAATCCAAATAGAAACAATCCATGAAAATTCCTGTTTCTTTCAAAATATAGAATTACTTCCAATATTAATTTTTGCAGTACTCCAGATTGAAGCATAATAAGTCTCTGGTACAAAATAAGAAACTTACATGTTCTTTCCAAAACATAAGAAAAATAATCATTGCAGAGTTAATCAACCTCTAATTACTAGTGTAGGAAGGCCTGGAATACTCTGAAGCATCTCAGCATAGGCAAGCAAGAAACAAGTCAGACTCAAGAAAAGAGTCAGCTTTGAAATCCTTTGGCAAAATAATACAGTTGTTTCTGTTAGTAACCCTAAATTACCTTTTATTTTTTATGGGCTCCCAATCCCACTAGTTGAGTTCTTAATTCTATCACTTGCCATAGAAAGATTTGGATCATGTGCTAGATGGTTTTACAGTAAATGGGTAGGACAGCAAGTAGCAAGATACAGAATAAGGAATTTATCCTCAGGAGTCTTTCTCATTTCAATGGGTTGCCTTTGATTCCACCAAGACTGGATTACAGCTTTAAAGTCCATCCTAGCAGTGGGTGGATCACCTCAGGAACCGACCAGAGAACAAAGCACATTCCAAAGACAGAAATTGCAGGACCTGGCTCAAAACTCTGAGCTGGAATTCAGGGACTTCACCAAAAAAAAGGAACCTTACACTTGTGCCAAGCCATCTGACAACCACAGAATTTGGGAGAACTTTCAGAGCTCACTTCCTTTTCTATCTGTTTGTCCAGCCTCCAGATTTCCCCTTCAAGATCACCAGGTCTGTTCTTCAGCAGCCACTTTCAGATAAAGAGTTATTCCTTGAATCATATTTTCTTTTGTCTATACCTTGTGCAAATGGCAGGAACTATTTAACATTTATGGGCATGTAACAGAGAAAAGAATCTGGCTCTCCATTTCTTAGGAAATAAATACTGAGGATGCTTTTACAGTGTTGAAATACTTCAAAACTGGGGAAACAGACGATGAAAAAGTGAGAAGAGCATTTAAAATGTCTACAATAAAAGGAAGTTAAGAAAATATGTTAAAGATTTATTTTTCCTTTGGTGAAAGCCAACATGGAATTCTTGAAATTCTTCAAGCTACATTGAGCTACATCTTCTAGATCTAAACGTGAAATTGCACAGGATTTAAGCTCATGCCTCCAAAGGCATTTCAACCACTGGCAATTTCTGCTCCCACAGGAAGGTTACCTCTTTTCCTCTACATCTTCTACAGTGTCTTTATTAAAAATGTTTCTGAATCATAAATTTTGTTTCTGAGTAGCAAGTTTTGTGAAAACCATAAAGTAATAAATTTATTGCAGAGAGGAGCATAAAATGATGTAATTTTCATGTTGTGAGCACTCTTACGTGTTTCTAAGAGAATCATCCTGTGTGAGAATTCCCTCTGAAGCCCTGGGAGAGAACTGGATTCAATTGAGTTATTCCCAGATGGCTAAGTTTTATACTTACAGATATTGAAAAGAGGGAAAGCTTGTGAATGATGCCAAGAAGCAGAAAATATGTTAGAGAGAAGAGAAAGATTGGGACTTTGCCCTCCTGTGTCCCATCACAGAAATGGGCCCCTGGCTTGAAAGTCATGTGGGGAAGGGAACTGTTCGTATTGTGTTTGTATTGCAGCACTCTGACCAGCAGGAACATTCACAGAAAAAAAAAACAAAACAGTTGATTAAACCACAAGCAATCCATTTAAAACAACAACAAAAACCTGTTGGAAAAGTTCCTGGGGAGGAGATGTTGTTTTTGGGGTGTTTCCTCTAAAATTTCCACAGAAAACCACCCAGATTTTAGGCTCTAATACATAACAGTCAGTGACTGATTCAACCCTTGAGCCATACATGACACTGCAGATTTTAGCAGCCAGGAACTTGTGATCCAGCTGTGTTAGCTTCATCTGCACAGAGGACTCAGATCCCAATCCCTGCAAGCAGGGTGCCGCTTCCCCCAAGTTGACTTCTCTCCCCCTTGGAATTAATCTGCTCCAAATAAAAGCTACCAATAAGCTTAATAACCCTTCTAGGATTTAATTCCATTGAAAAGCCAGGAAGCTCTTCCTACCTGTCTGTCTATGGTGAAAAAAAATGTCTCTCTGTGACTGATCATGAAATACTCCCCTTTAAGCAGCGTGACAAAAGTTCTCCAAATAATTTTTAGTGGTTTTTAAATGCATTATTTATAAGTTCCTTTCCTCTCTCAGAATTCCTTGCAGTTGGAATTGTAGCATTAAGGGAGCTTGGCTTTACAGGGAGAGACAAAAAAAGAAACAATAAAACTTTAAAACTTCCAATATTTTACAAATAAGCTCCTGTAAAATATCAGGCATCTAGAGATCACGCTGTGGTGTGAAATACTCTAAAGGCCTTATTGTCACTTCTTGGAGATGATCTATGTAACTCAGCATCTTCATTCAGAAATAACACATCTCTCCAAAGACATGCTGGAAAACTTTTTCAGACCATATACTGAAAATGTTACAATCTTTATATATATCCCCTATATACCTCTCTTTTTATACCTCATTTCTAAAATGGAGTGAGATGATTCAGTAATGCAACATTTAATAGAAAAATGTGCTTTCAGTCATCTGACTAAAGCTTCTCAGTTTGAGTTCAATTCCCAAAACAAGTTTTGGCAGGAAGAGATACTGGGGAGTTGAGGGGAAAACAGGCAGGGAAACAGAAGAGGAAAAAGAGCTAGATTCGTGAAACTGGAAGCTTAAATAAAATGAGCCTGCCTGTGAACGTTCATGCATTATTTATTAAATGTGATAATGTCAATTACATTTCAAAATGCCTTGATGAAAATTCAAACAAAATATTTTAAAATATTTTAATCTCCGGGCAAATTTTGAAACAACTCTATTGATCCAAAATTCACATCAAGAAATGGCAGTTCTAGATAGCCTAATGGATTAAACAGAGCTCTGTGAGTTATGGTGCCTTAAGGAGTACTGAAGTCTGTGCCAATGCTCACACTCCTGGACACCACCATCTCAGTACATTCCCTTTTGTATTTGCACTCATGTTTTATGCAACTTTTTTGAAATATAGGGGTTTTTTTGTCACTGCACATCAAGGTAAATTCTTTCTTCAAATACAAGAGTGTGAAAGCACTATTCATTTGAAAGTGTTCGATGCATCTTTCTGGTTTGTACTACTACAGAAACATGAAGAATCTCCTACATTATTTCAGACGGTGTTATCCAGGTCATCAGTAAGTGAAAGGAATGGTAACGTAAGGTCAGAGAGCATGTATGAGGATGAACGTGGCCGAATTAACAGCTGGGGTATTTGGCACTCAAGAATCAAATAAGAACTGACTGAAAATGCTTCAGGTCTGCAAACGCTTAAGATGCAATAATTTTTGGTATTGTAATAATTGAATTCTATGTGTGTCAAGGTGCTGAAAATGTAGGTTCTGATGAGAGCCACAAAAATTACTCAAGGACTAGTGAAAATGACTCACAGTTTGACAGTAAAAAAGGTCGGTATTTTTAATAGGTAAAAAAAGGTATAAATAGATTTGGTTACAGTGAGCAATCATATCCTAATTTCATGTGCTCTTTAATGTAGATCAGAATAAGGCATTATAAGAACCAACAGCTGGAAGACCAAGTTTGACAAATTTATATATGAAATTAATCCCAACACCCTCTTTTAAACTGATAAAGCTCTGTTTCAATCAGGCTTGTTTTTGTCACTGGCTGTATTGGAAAATATTAAATGATCCAGAAAAATCTGTCTGTCTCTACCAAAGATGTTGCTCCAGCTCTGTTCTTCTCCTTTTAAAGGCTGCCCTTTGCTCCCTTCTAGTAGAGCTCACACCATCACACTGTTCTAACTGATGATATACTCTGCAATAAATGTATGATGTTCTAATTCTAAAACTAACTCTTATTTGGCACTGTTTCAAATGCTTTTCTGAAACTCAAACCCAGGAATTCCATTGACTTTTTCTATTGAGTTATCTCCTCAAAGATTGCAGGGTTTGGGCACATGACCTACCCTGAAACCCATGGACAATACAATTGCATCTGTGAGTCATGAGTTTTCTCCAAAGCAGATTTCAATCTGTTGGAGGTAACCATTTGAAGGTTGTGGTAATCCCTTTATTTTCCCCTTCTTTGCTAAGGAGACTCCATCATGATTTCCTAGTGGCTTGCTCTAATCCCGTCCTTGATTAAATTAAGTGCCATGTCATACTACGTTGTTTGGCATGTTGACAACACACACACATATACTTAGGACAATCTTAGGACAAGCACTATTCTTCCCCCCCCTATTTGAGCACATTAAGATCTTTGAGGCATGATTTCACCCTATATGGGAACTCTTTTTCTTCCCTGCCCTTACTGCTAGCTCTGTCTAGTCATTCATCCCATTGTCAACATTGTCACTACTTTTACTGCAAATTAAGGTTAAAAATCCTTTCGCTTGACAGTAATTTCAATTAGCTACCTCATTTCACAGGGGTCCTACTTCTTTTTTTCCTTTTTATGAGCAAAGAACCTTTGGCAGTTTGTTGTAATTTTCTTAAGTCTATTCACTGCTTTTTTGCAATCCTTACACCTTGTCCTCTTTAAAACATAAACATTCCTTACTGGACAGTCCATGCTCTATTTTCTTTGCTCTGGATAATCTTTGCAATCCAGTCGGTTCCATGTAATGTTCACATCTTTGGCTTGATACAATTCTAAACTTCCTCAGCATTCAGATTGCTGAGTCCCAATATCTTCACCTCTATATTTATGAAAGTTTGCTCTTTGAAGTCAGTAATCCTAGAATTTAGCTTACATGACACAGTAGGGAATATGAACAAAGCTATTTTGGGTAATGCGGCTACATCAGTGTGATGTTCCACTTGAGCTAATATACTTTGCTCTGCTAGCCAGAGCAAAGCATGTGGCACTACAGCTTCAGATATTCAAATCAGCCCACTCAGAACTAATTTGGTTCTTTTTGCATGCTAGAAACTGTGGTGTAGACATAATTCTCAGTTACAGCTCTATGTCTTCCTTTTATCTGAACAGGTATTTTTCTTAATATCTAAACAAAACTAACTTTTGATTAAAGATACAAGCTTGTTTTCTACAGTCTTCCATAGCATGTTAATTACTTATTAAAAATACAAATTAATATAGACCACATTTATCATTACCTGTGTGAATAAATGTGTTAGCTCTGTATGGTCCTAGCATGATTAATAGTATGTATTCACCAGCCATGCACATATGATCACAAAGGAACATTCCAGCAATACAGTTACAGAAAATCCTGTGTGTACATATATACCTGTGTCTAAGCCAACCTTAGTGACTACAGCAGGTGCTATAACCAACCAAAATTAAAAGAGTTCTTTGGCTGCTCTCTCCAAAAGTGACAGTAATCCAAAACAGCTTTATTTTTGCTGTCCCTTTCCATTTCTTTACAGCCTACCTCATTAGTAACATATAGTGCTACCACATCACCTTTGCCTTTACTTCTGCTCTCCCAGAAAAGCACACTTTTTGATACTCATGTTCCAATTGTAATTGCTATACTTGATCTCACATCCTGCCTGAGCAGTTGAAGTTTCACTGTGATGCCAATTATCTTTTTCAGAAACATACAGGAACCTCAGTTGTGTCTGTCTAACCTCACTCAACACCGTACCTGACCTTTCATTACCTACACCACCATCTACCTGATCACTATGCTTGGTGGTAACATTTCTTTCTTACCGTAACAGAGCTACAGAATAATTTGAGTTAGAAAGGACCTCTTGAAGTCTGTAATTCAACCTCCTGCTCAAAGCAGTGTGAGCTTCAGAGTAATATCAATTTGACCAGGGCCCAATTCAGTTTTGCAGACTTCCAAAACCCCTGTCTATTCCCTTTGCCTCTGTGATTCCTTTTCCCCTTATTCCCTCCCCACTTACCTGATTTTTCTCTTCCATGCAATAAAACCAGGCTTGAGAAACCATGTGTCCTCCCAGACCTTCTCAGCATTGTTGTCCCCTATCCTTTTCTCCTTCACAGGCCTGCAGAACTCTGCTGAACGTCATCCAGGCTGCAAGGTCTTGAAGCCTCAACCTCTATCAGTCACTATCCTTTACAGACTCCAGTAGTTGCTTTTGTTGTGAGATCACAGGTGAGCAAAGAAAGCATTTTTCTTCCTCAGAAGTTCCTTCTCAGTGTCAGGTCTAAATATGTAACTCTGCCATAGGATCACAGAATTGTTAAGGTTGGAAGGGAACTTAAAGATCATCAGGTTCCAACCTCCCTGCTGTGAGCAGGGACACCTCACACTAGACCAGGTTGCACAAAGCCTCATCCAACCTGGCTTTAAGCACCTCCAGGGAGGGGGCTTCCACAACCTCCCTGGGCAACCTATTCCAGTGCCTTACTACCCTCATGGTGAAGAATGTCTTCCTGATGTCTAATCTCAATCTCCCCTCTTTCAGTTTGAAACCATCACCCCTTGTCCTATCACTACCCTCTCTGGTGAAAAGTCCCTCCCAGCTTTCTTGTAGGTCCCCTTCAGGTACTGGAAGGCCGCTATAAGGTCTCCCTGGAGGCTTCTCTTCTCCAGGCTAAATAGCCCCAACTCCCTCAGCCTGTGGTCAGGCACACTGGTGGCTCATGGCTTTTTTTATTGGCAAGGTTAAATTCCATCTGGGATTTGGCTCTCCTTACCTGATCCCTAGCTGCTTGGACAACCTCTCTGTAATCCTCCCAGGGTACCTGCCCTAGCTTCCACCTCTGTATGCCTCCTTCTTAAGTTTGAGTTCTTCTGGGAGCTCCTTGCTCATCCACGCTGGCCTCCTGGAGTTTTAGCCTGACTTTCTCTCAGTTGGGATGCATCG
Organism: Apus apus; assembly: GCF_020740795.1. Taxonomy (NCBI): domain Eukaryota; kingdom Metazoa; phylum Chordata; class Aves; order Apodiformes; family Apodidae; genus Apus; species Apus apus. The sequence continues at coordinate 70,917,549 of NC_067285.1, forward strand.
CTCTTGGGCCTGGAGAAGGTGATCCTTAAGTATCAGCCCACTTTCATGGGCCGCCCTTCCCTTCAGGATGTTATCCCATGACACTCTCTCAAGCAGATCCTTGAAGAGGCTGAAATCTACCCTCCTGAAGTCAAGGGTAGTAAGCTCACTGCGAGCCCTCCTTGCTGCCCTAAGGATCTTGAACTCTACCATTTAACGGTGACTACAACCAAGGCTGCCTTTGAGCTTAGCATCTCTGTCCCTGGCAAGCACCACAACACTGTCTCCTGGACCAGCCCAACTGAGAGGCACTTGGTTTTTCTTAACAAGGAGTCCTCACTAACAGAGATGAGATCTGCTCCATGTCTGTATGCATCTTTGCTCTTCCCTTCAACTGCAGTTTAGCACACCTTCTCTTCTCTGTCATAGACCTTTCCATACCATCCTCTTTGCTCATTACTGAGATTCACATCTCTGGTTAGGAGATACACACAAAAGTACCCAGATTTCAGAAGCATGTAATCAGCAGTCACTGAAAGGATTTTGGTCAGATTATTCATAATGAATTTCTCTCTCAGGAAGAATACCCCAAAAATTGTCTTTATTTGAGGCAGGGCTTTTTTTTCTTGTAAATCAACCAGCTCAGTAGGTGACGGGTCTGATGGCGTTCTGCCAGTCCCCACTATTGCCACAAAGCATCACTATTTTGCTATGGGATACAATACCAGGCACTTTTGTTTATACACATGACCATTATCATTGCTACAAAACAAAAGAGCTGGAATAAAGGACTAGCAGCTTTAGACTCCCTAAAGCACTGCCTACCAGTCTTAACCATCACAAGATCTTCCTAAGCAGTTAATGTCTCAAGCAGGCAGATAACTGGGTGTGCCTTTTACTCAGTCTTATGTTTCAAAATTCAATTATCAAGATGTCCTTCTTACTTCATAATTTCATCTTCACATTACTTGCTATAATCAAATTTCCTTGTTACTTTTTGTTTCTATGGTATAAACATCACTACTTAACTCAATTTAAGTCACAAAATACCTCAAGAAACACCATGCAGAAACTAAGAAAGTAAAAGGAGGTTTGTGTTACTAAACCCTCATTTATATCTAATTGTAATGATGGAACATACCACATTCTTTTACTAGGAAACGTTCACATCTTGGCTTCACACCTTAACTTATTAGGGATCAGAACTCCCAATTTTCAGTTATTAAAACTAAGTTACAAGAAATATACAAGGGATGAAAATGGTGGACACGGTAATATTTTGGATAGATAAATCTGGAGGAAAAGTGGGTCAGCTCAAACATATCACTCATCCAGCACAGTGTACCATATTCAGTATCAATTCTATGTAGTTTTCTGCAATTCTGCTAACAGAGAACAGAGTAGGCTGTTCAAATATATCAAAATCTACCCAGTGAATGTATGAGCAACCAATGGCACAAGATGCACACAAGATTAGTGTGACATAAACCAAAATTCAAAGTGCAAAAGCTGTATGACTGAGGAGTTTAGCTTAAAATTGAAAAATCATTTGCACCTCTCAAAAAAACCCACAAAAAACCCTAAATCCCAAACAAACCCAACAACCACTCAACAACCCGCCCAAAAAAACCCCAAACCTTTCCTGGCTCCCTTAAAGTTAACAATTATTAGGATCATTTTGAAGACTAATTCTTGACACCAGATGAAATGCTTACAAGACAAAGACAAGTAAAGAAAGCCCTGTCTGAAGGCATGATTGTTCTGTGCTTTTAGTAAAAGCAGTAGCAAATCAGGTAGCAGGCTGTAGAATGAGGAAACAGTAAGACATCTTTCTCTTACAGACCTTCTCAGACTTCTCTGAAAGTCACTCTAAAATAAGCATATAAAGCAAGGTTTGCATCAATCACCACGAAGCATAGAGGAACCTCCTCTCCAAATCCCTCCCCACCCCCTGCTGGTTCTACTCTTTTCCAGGCTCTTGGTTTCCCTTATTTTAATGCTCCTTCCTGCTGGTTTACAGCCCCACATCCCAGGGAGCCAGCTTTCTGCTGCCAGGGACTCTTGTTACAGTACCAGGGAAGCACACATGTTGTCCATTTCTTCCAGGTGCATTTTTTATTCAAGCCCCACTGAAATCAGTGGGAGAAGTCTTCGGGTGTTGGATCGGAACCCAGTATTTTCAGATCTTTTGAAATGAAATGAGTCTTACAGTTTTTTTTTTTAAAGTGAGATGCTGGAAACGAGTCTACACCCAGCTAGACAATGCTCGACTGGAATTTCTGAGGTCAACGCAAGCAAGCTTGACATTTCTTTTAATTATGGCACCAGTAAGACCATTTTAGAAACTTTTTTGAATTTTCCACTTTAAAGTTTTGAAATAAACACTGTAGGCATATAAGTAACAGCAAGGTACTCCTCCAGGTTGGGCTAGTGAGTGGGCATCATCTAGCCCCATCCATTCTCAAATGTCACCCTTACATAACAGCTCCTGTTGGCTGACCAGCTCTCAAAATCAACAGCTCAAATTCCATTGCCTGAGTTTCCTCAAAGCTTTTCATAGGCAATTAAAATGCTGCTTTAGGGAAGATGACCTGGATTGTGTTAAATACTCTAAGCTTCAAAAAAAAGTGTGAAACGTAAGATTATTTTCAAGTGGATATGGTGACTTGGACATGGCTGACACATTTAAGTGTAGTTTGTGGTGTGGCAAGACTTTGTTTTGAACATAAAAGTCAATAAATGTGTCTTCTAATTGTAATGAGATTTTCAACTGTTATTTTGAATACTGTGGTGGATCACTTTAGTCTTTTACCATGACATCTGCATTTTAAGGCACATAGTTTGGCACCTAATGCTTTATCCAGCACAAGACTTGTTTGAATCAGTGAAACATTTATAAGGTAATAGGGCAGCAATTTTTATTTTTCTGACTATCAGCTAAAGGATCTGATATTTTCTACATTGCTCAAGTAACTCATATGTGTCAAGAAACAACCTTTTTGCAATTCTAGCCTACCCTGATGTCTCTCTGTATTCCTTACAGATGCTCTTCTATTACATTTTATGCATTTTATTAGAAAAGCAGCTGACATTTTATGACGAATAGCCCTACCAACAATGTAAAGTGCAAGTCTAAATCAGAAGGTTTTAGATCCTCAGTATTTCCTTATACAAGTCCCATTTTCTTTTGCCTAGGCACCCACAGTTTTCCCAATGTTTAAAAAATATTGTATGTATTTATGATGGAAATTTCAAAGCCAACAAGAGGATTTGGATGCCAGACTGCAGTTCATTTTAACGAGATCTGAACATCCAAATTCAAGCACAGACTGAACATCAGGTTTGTATCCATGCTAGCGAACAGCTACCAGAGCTAGCAGCTATGCAACACCCAAAAGTATACTCAATCTGATTCAGCAACACCTTAGTTATTCCAACCACATAATCTACAGGGAACTAAGCTACCTACTGCCACAGCGAGTTGGTTCCGTTGTGTCAGATACAAAGAGCAAGAAGCTGCAAAGCAAACCAAATTCTAAATATAAAACTCCCACCACAGTGTATCCAACTACAAAGTCACAACTACCTCCTATTCCAATTAGAGTTCTTACAAGATGTTCAGGAACATGACCTTCCATTCTCAGCCAACCAGTGCCAGTTCCCTCCCTGCAAGTATTATTCTGTGCCCTTCATCCCCAGGGAACCAGTTTTCAACGAGCAAGGTAGTCAGCATGAACTGGGAGGAAGTCTAATCCCAGTGGCCACACAGGTCCGTGCTGGCCAACTGGATTGCCAGTTGGCTTTTGACTACATGAGCTGTAGAAGTAGAAGTATAAAGCCATATGGGCACAATCATCAGTCTAGTGCTAGGTGATGTTCTAGTAACATTTTTTGTCAGGGCAACATTTTCTGGCATATAGGTCTCCCAAAGAGAAGAGTTAAACATAGGTCTTCAGGAAGCAGTTAAAGAAAACAAATGACACACAGCACAGAAAAGTGATGGCAACTGCATATAAATGATAGTAGGAATCGGCAGCACAATAGATTTTAGTAAGGAGGGTTCATTTTTATCAGAACTATTTTTATCTAAAACTGCTTTAGGAACAGTTCCTGTCTTCAGCTGAAGATTAAATACCAACTAAATATGGACTTGTGTAGGCAGCTAGTGATTTTAGTATAATTTTATAAAAGAGGTTTATGAACTTTTTTCATCTGTAAAGTATGGATTCCCTAAAAATACGAAGATTTTTCCTCTTCATACAGGAATCTGCTTCAACGTCAATTTGATGACCACTATTGGTAGATGGAATTTTGATATCCATTTGGTAGTGATTTACACCAGTGTTTTCAAGGCTGCCAACAAGTAAATCCAGAAGGCAGGCAGCCAAAATTCCAGAAGAGACAACTGTCTTTTATTTTATAGCTTATGCATTTTGAGCTTAATATGATTTTCCACTAACAAGTTCTGTACCTTCTCCAAAGAGCTAAAACTGGTGTGCAGAATTGCAACGTAACACAGTCTCTTCAAGGCAAGCTAATATTAAAGTCATGGTAAATTATAGAAGATACACTGTTTACCTAGGGGAAAAAAACCCAAACAAATAGTGAGGTTAAAAGCATTACACATTATTTATTGCAGACACTTGTTCCAACGGTCACATTTTAAAGCTTGACTATATATGAAAAAATATATACCAGTTGTGTTGTTTCCCATTTGACACAGAATGAGCAAAGACATAAGGACAAGACTGCACTAACACTGAAGAGGAGTACAAAGTACGCATTGGCTATTTTGTGCACTTGATAAATAGAATGGAAATCATATATACTCTTTTCAGAAAGGTGCTAAAAACAAGCTGCATTTAAAGCAGCAAATAGGGCACACCGAAAAAAGGTTTTCTCACTTTTCAAGCAGAACTATAGGAAGTGGGCACACACAGCATGGTGAGGTCTAAATGTTGTGCTAAATATAGCTGAATGTTATCTAATGATTTTTAATGCTAATAGTATTCCATTTGCAACATTAATATTACTGAAGAAAAAGCTACTCATCCATTAGCCTAGACTCTATCAAAGAAATGAGGCCCCAGCTACTACTTTCTATCCATCTATGTGCAATATCAAACACAGTTTTGCTGTGTAAAGTGCTTCTTTTCCACTGATCACCTGCTGGAAAGATGACACCTCTCAGGACAGCAAGAGCTCATTGCTCTTGCAGAGCAATAGCTGCAACTTGACCATTACCAGCTAAAACCAAAATCAGATTTGCTAAGTTGCTGACTATAGGAAAGGTAGTTCTGTGTTCCATGTGTGTCCCTGAAATGATAACTGCACAGAACTAAACACCACAAGGAATACCGCTCATTCTATTAGAAATTATTTCACAAGGTAAGACATCTAAGTCAAAACCAAACAGGCTGTAGATAGCATAATGTTAACAGGTAGAGAATAATATTAATTCTGAAATAATGGCCTTTAAACTAATACTCTGTGTTCGGATAGGAACTGGGAATGGCTTCCCTTCTTTGCTTTCCTCTTCCTGGCCACAGGTTTTTGTCTAACTATAAAACCTATCACCCTGTCTCCTTTCTTAGTAACATTTGTCTATCCCAATGAAATCCTGAGCTATGTCTCATTTCATACTCCACAGCAATACAAAGAACAAACGCCAGCTTTAAAAGAAGCACTCTTGCATAGCAGCATGGATGGCACAGTGCACAACAGTACAGTGCAGAATCTTATTCGAAGACAGGTTATGAGCCCACAGGCTGCAAATCTTGACACGTACGACCAAGGAAATTAACAAAAGCCACCGCACACATGATTCTGATCCCACAAGATCTCTCAGTTAAACCACACTGCATATGCTTTTCTGCCATCTGTTATGACCTGCACAATATATACCTTTGTACACATTCAACTTGTAACAGATTCTTAGACACCAGTTAGACCCTTCCCTATTGCCCAGTGATTATACACATGATGAAAAAGGCTTTTAAATATACAATTAAGAGAAACCAAGAGTTATTCGAGATGTGTTTTCTGTGTATTTTATTGATCTGATACAATATACAAGCATACACAGCAGTACAGGCATGTGCATCTGTCTGGATATACATATATACACAAAATGCCAGGTGTATGATACGTACAACAAACAAGGCCAGATTATCTGGTCTTGCAGAGATAGGCCCAGGATAGGACCAAAGACACAAGCCCTTCAAAACTGTAACACTGTCTGTTCCACCGTCTGCCTGGGGACCGGGAAAGCTGCTGTAATAGGACAGAAAGACACTAGGTAAATATTTAGATCTGGTAATAGAGAAGATGGTTGCTTTTATCTTACCATTACCTATTCTCTCTTCTAAGGCTGATCCATTATTATTCAGATAATAATGACTTGCTAGCTTTACACAAGGACATAAAAAAAAAAAAATGCACAGAAACTGCTAAATGGGATTCCACAGCACAAAGAGAGCTAATAAAGCCTGCTGGGGAGCCAAGGCAGGTGATGAAACTGTACCAGGCCAAACAAGTTCTTCGGACCTAGAGGCTGGGTAAACACTCAAGAAAGCACTCAGTAGGAATCCATGCTTTGTTCTTTGACCACCTCCAATCCTGCTGTACTTACACATCCCCCTGGTAACCTCTTCTAATATCACAACAGAAGCATGCTAACACACCAGCATGCTAATAAACTTTTTCCACTATAAAGAATCACTACCATTTATTTGTTATTGACATATTTTATGAGAAAGATGGTAAAATTGGTCACGTTCATTATCAGGCACTTGGCTATGTGACGACAACTGGTAGGAGCCGAAAGAAGAGAATCCTCACAGTGTATTCTGGGAAGAAAAAGATGGATAGTTACCAGGTTTGTGGATGTTTTATATTTTAACTTTTTCAGCTCATGAAACAGAAATAATAATGGTGATATGGCTCTGACAGGCATATTTTGTTTGTTAAACAATAATAAAATATATTTTAAGCCATATTTTTTACCATACACTAATAACCTAGACCTGAATTTCTTCCTCTGTCGCAAGTTCATGGTTTGGATCAATAAGACATGTTCCTACCATCTTCCCATCAGACATTACTGGAGAAGCAGTAGGCATCTGCCTGGTAAGTAAAGAGAGAGAAGGAGAAAAACTGGGGGCCATTGCTGGTGGAGGGTATCCAAAATTATGGATAAGGGGAGAATGAGGGAAATTTTTAAATGCTTGCCCTGATACTGTGTTTGGCATTCTTGGTGGCACTGTCCTTATGCCAGGCTGGGCTACTGATGTTATCAAGGGAGGAGGGAAAACCTGAGATTTCTTCTCCTTAGGGAAGCTATGAATGTGTACATTTTCATCTTTCAGTTTTGCAATATCATTAAACACTGAGGCAAGAGGCTGAAATCTGGGTTCCCAGCTGAGGACATAATCCCAGTTATAACCACCTCTGAGTTCCTCATCAGAGGTGCTAAGAGTTGCAAGCGAGTTACATCCAGAGTCCTGCCTATCTGACATGAAGTCACAGTCTCTTGTGAGGTCTGTCATCACGTCTTTCTCTTTTATTCCAATTTTCCTAAGTGCTTGAGGCAACATTTCATGTGTGTAGGCTGTGTCACAGGCTTCTTCTCTGCCTGCTCCTTTAACGGCCTGCACACTCTCCATGCTTTGTGTGTTAGCCACAACATCAGTTTCTCCAGAGTGGTAGGACAGGTGATCAGACTCTCTTGGGATCCCTGAATCTGGCACCCGTGAGCTGCACTCACTCAGTACTGAGCCAGAGCTCTTCCTGCAAGGATGCTCATTGATCATTTTGATTTCCTCATCCTCTGCAGTTTCTCCCTCAGCAGAACCATGGCCACTGGAGTCTGAAAGTCTGCAGGGGACATGATCATCCTTCCCTTTTTGGATTCCTTCTAGGCTCAGCCATTCTGCTATGGCACCCATGGGAAGCATACTGCTCTCAGTACTTTGGATTTTCTGGCAGCCATCATCTTCACTGGCTGAATTCACATCAGTAGCTGAGAAAGATACTGCTTCCTTTGTCACACAAAAGTTCATCAGATCTTTCCACTTAGGTCTCAGAATAACAGCAATAAGACTGACTGCAAGCAATAGGAACACTATCAAGGAGACCGAAATGCTAATGGTCATGCTGTATGCTGACACTATGGGATAACTCTCAGGAGAATTGGAAACATTTACCAAAACGGTACATACTGTAAACTTTGACTCAATTTTGGGGCTATGAGCTCTCACCAACAATTCCAGGTAATCATTATTCCTTTTGCTGCCATTTTTCTTTCTGTGAACAGTCTGAGTTAAATAAATATAACCACTGGTTTGACTCACGGAGAAGAATGGAGAAGTTTTTAGCAGGGAGTAATGAACAACTCCATCCAGTCCACCATCACTGTCTGATGCTGTCACCCTGCCAAGCAACTGCCCTGCTTCGTTCTTCTCAGGGAGATTAAAGAAATATTGATCTTGTGTAAACACTGGGTCAAATTCATCTCTCCCCTCAATATCTACCTGAACTGTAATGGTAGCCAGTGAATCACCTTTGTCTTTTGCTTGGATTATGAGGCAGTACCTATTCTGACTTTCATAGTCAAACATTTGCTTTGTATGAATATCTCCTGCCAGAGGATCAATGAAGAACATGTCGTGGTCTCTAGGAGCTTCACGATGAGCCAAACACGAAGACTGGATGGAGTAGGTAAGGTGTCCATAGGAGCCTTTATCAAAATCCAGGGCATTAACAGCACACACAAAGGAAAAGGCAGGCAGATTTTCACTGACAATGCAGCTCACTGTGGGAAACAAAAACAGTGGGGCATAATCGTTGTCATCTAGGATGCTAATAAGAACAACAGAAAAAGCCACATTTTTTATATCAGCTCCTCCATCTGTAGCTTGGATGACCAAAGTGAATTTCATGGTATCCTCATAATCCAGTGTTTTCATCAAATCCACTGTTCCAGTTTTCCCATCCAAGTGAAAATGTCCCTTGTCATTTCCAGAGACGATAGCATAAGTGATCTCTGCGTTAGGGCCCGTATCACAATCGTTTGCTGAAACTTCAGTGACGTGACTACCTACAGAGATGCTCTCTTTGACATGAACATGATACTCTGGGCTGCTGAATACTGGGGGATTATCGTTAATATCCAGCACAGTTATTAGCACAGTAGCTGTTGAATTCAAGGAGGGTGTTCCATGATCAGAGGCAAGGAGGACCAAATGGTGAGCAGAAGCAGTTTCCCTGTCAAGAACATCGCTCAAAACAAGACTGCCAACAAGTTTGTAGGATGTTTCTGACTCTATGATGCTTGTTTCCACGGAGAATAAATTCTCAGCATTGCCATCAATAATAGAGTATTCGACATATGTGTTTTCATGTGTCCAGTCATAGTCAATGGCTGAAAATGTGAGTATGTTCTCTCCAACTGAGGCATCCTCGCTCACACTGAGATTGTACAGAACCCTTGTGAACTGAGGGGCGTAGTTATTGACATCTTCTACATGCACTTCTATGGAGGTAACTGCAGTCAGAGTGGGACTGCCACCGTCTGTGGCTTCTATCAAGAGCTGAATAATGGAAGTCTTTTCCAGCTGTGTAACTGGTCCTGTAGCGAACACTGAACCTGAAATTAAAACAGAATTAACAAAAGCCCACACTTCACATTCACTAGGCAACTAAATGTGATTCCAAAAGCTGAATCTAAAGCAGTCATATTTGAAAATGACTCAACTGTAATGACTGCACACCCTAAAGTAACTCTCTTGCATCAAGGGAGCCATAGGCCAATGGCTCAATCTCTGGGTGGAGATCAGTGACAAGTGATGTCCCTCAGGGGTCTGTACTGGGACCAGTACTGCTCAATATCTTCATCAGTGACACAGACAGTGGGATTGAGTGCACCTTCAGCAAATCTGAAGATGACACCAGGCTGAATGGTGCAGTTGACAGGCCTGAGGGGTGGGATGCCACTCAGAGACACCTGGCCAAGCTTGAGAAGTGGGCCTATGTGAACATCATGAGTTACAAGGCCAACTGCAAGAGTCAGGGCAATCCAGAGTATCCATAAGGCTATGGGATGAAGGGATTGAAAGCAGCCCTGTGCAGAAGGACTTGGGGGTTCTGGTTCATGAAAGACAAGATGTGAGCTGGCAATGCGTGCTTGCAGCCCAGGAAACCAACTACCTTCTGGGCTGCACCGAAGGAAGTGTGGTCAGCAGGCCAATGGAGGTGATTCTGCCTCTCTTTTCTGCCCTCATGAGACCCCACCTGGAGTACTGTGTCCAGTTCTGGAGTCCTCAGCACAAAAAAGACATGGACCCATTGGAGCAGGTCCAGAGGAGTGCCACAAAAGTTATCTGAGGGGTGAACACCTCTCCTATGAAGAAAGACAGAGAGTTGGGGTTGTTGAGCCTGGAGAAGACAAGGCTCTGGGGAGACTTATTGCAGCCTTTCAATAGTTAAAGGGGGTGTGGAGAACAGCTTGACCCATCTTCTCCCTCCAGGTAGAGGGGAAGTCACAGAAGAATCCTGACTTCCAGGGGCCGTTATTAGTGATGTCATCGGTTTGTGACAGAGAAAGATGGGAACAAGTAAGGCGTGTTGTGACAGGACAAGGAGTAATACCTTTAAACTAAAAGAGGGTAGATTCAGATTAGATATAAGGAATTATTTTTTTTTTTTTTTTTTTTTTTTTTTTTTTTTTTTGAGGATGGTAAACCAGGTTTCCCAGAGAGATGGTAGATGCCACATTCCTGGAAACATTAAAGGTCAGGCTGGACAGGGCTCTGAGCAACCTGATCTAGTTGGAGATGTCTCTGCTTATTGCAGAGGGGTTGGACTAGATTATCTTTAAAAGTCACTTTCAACTCAAACTATTCTATGATTCTAAGACATAACAGCTAATGCTGTGAAGCCAGGGCATATCCACAATGGCACAGTATCAAATACACATGCTGCATATAGACCAGCAAAAACTTCTATTCCTAGTAATAGGCTGAATGTGCAAACTGCATAAAATAAAGCACAAAACAAAGCTAAGGAAAATAGACTCCTTATTAGAGGCAGCTATACTATATGAGTTCATTACTGAAGGTCGTTTGTTCTCCTGTTTTGCTTGCAATTTAGTAACAGTATTATGGGCTTGTTTGTTATTTAGATAGCTTTGCCAATAAGTTATGTGAACATGTTTAATTCAAATTGCTTATCTAAACCGGTGGGGCGGGGGGGGTAGGGGGGCAGGGCAGGGAAGGAGGGAGGTGCAGACTAGATTGTATTTCAACCCACCCAAACCATTCAGTGACTATGTTCATAAGCTAAATACTTCTACTTCACTCTTCACAGTGAACAGCTAAGCACCACAGAGACGACACTGTGTGACAATTTTCTGATCACAGTTGAAAACAGGCACTAGTGTATTGTGTTTGTGTGGCAACGTTTCAGTAGCAGAGAGGCTTTGGGGGTGGCTTCTGTGAGAAGCTGCTAGAAGTTTCCCTCATGTCTGACAGTGCCAATACCAGCCAGCTACAAGACAGACCTTCCGCTGGCCAAGGCTGAGCCCATCAGTGATGGCGATAGCACTCTGGGATAACTGATTTAAGAAGAGAGAAGAAACCTGCACAAAGAGCAGTTGCAGCTGGAGACAAGTAAGAATATGTGGGAGGAACAACCCTGAAGAAGGAGGTGCAGGAGGTGCTCCAGGCCACAGAAAAGACATTCTCCTGCAGCCTGTGTAGGTCCACAGTGGAGCAGACACACACTTGCAGCCTGTGGAGGATCACATGTCAGAGCAGGTGAATGCCCAAAGGAGGCTGAGACCCCATGGGAAGCCCACACTGGAGGAGACTTCTGGCATGAGCTGTGGACCCCGGGAGAGAGGAGCCCATGCAGGAGCAGGTTTGCCAGCAGCATTTGTGACCCTGTGGGAGGAACCATGCTGGAGCAGTCTGTTCCTGAAGGGCTGCACTCCATGGAAGGGACCCACACTGGAGCAGTTCATGAAGAAATGCAGCCTGTGGGAAGGACCCACACTGGAGAAATTTGTGGAGGACTGCCTCCCCTGGGAGGGACCCCACACTGGAGCAGGGGAAGAGTGTGAAGAGTCCTCCCTCTGAGGAGGAAGGAGCAGCAGAGACAACATGTGATGAACTGAATACAACCCCCATTTCTTGTCCCTTGTGCCACTGGGGTGGAGGAGGTAGAGAACCTGGAAGTGAAGTTGAGCCTGAGGAGAAGGGAGGGGGCAAGAAAGGGAGGGAAGGTGATTTAAGATTTGGTTTTATTTCTCATTATCCTTCTTTGATTTGATTGGTAATAAATTAAACTAATTTCTCTAGGTCGAGTCTGGTTTGCCCATGACAATAACTACTGAGTGATCCCTCCCTGCCCATATCTCAACCCACAAGCCTTTTGTTATATTTTCTCTCTCCTGTCCAGCTGAGGAGGAGAGTGATAGAGCAGGTTTGGTGGGCACCTGGCCTCCTGCCAAAGTCAGCCCACCACAACTAGCCAAACATAAAGACAGGTTTATAAATACAGAATAACAAATGAGTTAAAAATAATTCAGTTTTGACTGGGTGAGACGTTTGTATAAGCAGTGTTTGTAGTTGCCAGCATCCAACAAACATTGCATTCAAAAATTAATCTCATGTAAACACCTGGTAACAGCAAATAAGTGATAAGAACTAGCTTACTGAACAATAATTGCTCATCATTTTTGCAGTATCTAGAAATCTCTGGAGCATACAAAGAGAGAGAGAGACACACACAGTTTTCCACCTCTTAGTGTTACAGAAGAAAATTTGAAGTGATAAATCTTTAAAGTATTGCAGAAAATTATGTACTTTGGAGAGAATATTCTAAATTTAGTAAATTTCTAAAATTCATTTAGGATTATAGGATAATATAAGCTCTCTAAAGAAGCAATCTTAAAAATATACTGCCCGAGCTATAGAGAAGCTCCATTATGATAGGTTCAACTCATACTGAAAAGTATGAACTTGAATTGAATGAAATCTAATACATGAGCTGAAATGCTACCAATCAATCTAAAAAACACAGCAAGTTTTCTATCAAATCACATCAGAGGAACAGCACCTCTAGGATGCTGTGACCAGCTGCCCTGTGCATGGTTCAGGGACAAACTGAGAACTCCAGTCTTTGATGCAATCAGTTCTTTAGTGATAATGGCAGTTTTACCAAAACATACAGTACACTTTGGCCACCAAAGAGTTCCAGAACTCAAGTGATCACCTGTAACAGGTGAGGAAGTGCAACAGGATTCTTCAATTTACACCAAAAAAGCTGAAACAATAAACCACACCTACAGACTCACCATTCTTGGGATCAATGGAAAATTCCTCAGAGGAAGAGAGCATTTTGTAGGAAATCATTCCATTTTGTTGCGAATCCCTATCCACAGCAGAGACTGTCAGAATGGTGGCATTCATAGAAATGAGCTCTGGCAAGCTCACCTGACATAAAAACCAAAATTACAATTTGGTAGAGCTTAATAAAAGATTTTGAACATAAAAAAATATGTTTTTCTTCATTTGATCTTGTTAGAAAAAAAACAAACATAGTTCCTAGCATTGGAAAAGTTTCTACCTACTTATTTTCTTCTTGGACAATGCCCTTGGCCACATCCTCTAACTTGGTCAGCCTTGAACTGGTCAGGCAGTTGGACTAGATGATCATTGTAGGTCACTTCCAACTGTAGTAGTTCTATTCCATTCCATTCCATATATGCTCTCCTTTCATTATCTTAGTGGGCCCTAGTTATTCTTAGTGGCTAAAAGAGCTTTATTTCAAAAGACTCTTGGACAACTTGAGCTTCTACAACAGTCTAGCAGTTAAAATTCTTGTCCAGAAGTCCAAAAGTTGAGCTCTGTACCCTCCCTCAGCCTAGCAGGGGATTGTTGGGGAGGTCAAAACTCATATCTCTCACTCTCGAGATGAGTACCACTGCTATAATGCAGGGTTACACATTACAAACTATATGTGTATAATCTACCACAGGGGCCTTTGCCACACTGCTGTGGAAATGCAGAACTGAAAAAGAAGAAATTCATGCTGCAGTAATGGGGCCCAAGGAAATGTACCAAATTGTTTACCATTCTCCCAGAAGGAAGTTCAGAACAGCGGAACCATCTCCCCAAACTGTTTTGGATTATACCCACTAACTCCCAGTGATGAATGGATGGTGTATGGAACACAGCATTCACACCACTTTCCTTCTGAAGTCAAAATCCACAAACATGAAAACTGAACTATCCCCTCAGTTCTTTTAGGAGAATTCCTAGGAAGGGGTTGAGGTTTCCCAGAAGAGCTCTGCTCTGTTTCTGGTCCATAACAGTTTGCTGAGACTTCTCAGTGCACAAATGTTTTTTTAAGACAAATATAAACAGCACTTCTATTACTTATCATCATATACGGAAAGACATCACGTGTTTGTTGTCCACTTGCCACATCCTCACCTGATACAAATCCTGAGTAAACACTGGTGGGTTATCATTGATGTCCAAAACAAGGATGGTGAGTTCTGCTTCTGTTTGATGTACAGAATCAGAAACTGTGACTGTCAGGTTATACACAGCAGTTTCTTCAAAATCTAATGGTTCCACCACTGTGATTACACCGCTGTGTTGATCGATGGTGAATTTCATTCCAGGACTACTGTCATAAACAAAACCAAACTGAAGTGCTGGCCTGGAGTCTGCATCACTTGCTGACACCTGAGTCACTATAAAACCAGGCAGGGCATCTGAAATAAAAATGTTCAGAATAAGTCATAGCTGAAAGATGATATTACAATTTCTGAGGATTTTGCCGATTTTGTAATACTGAATCAAAAGTTCATACCTTCTGTATTAGTTTTTTAGTGTATTTTGACTTTGTGTTTTAGAATAAATGCAATATCAAAAAATGCTACGGAAGCAGTAGTGGATTTCTTCAAATGCATCTGCTTAATTTCAATTTTAATTCAGGTTTTCTTCAGAGTTTCTTTCCCAGATCCAGCGTAGCCATAACTGTTTCTTCACCAGCAATAGGAACGTCCATGATTTTCCACAAGCATTTAGGTGACATTAAATTATTGAACAGTGTCACAAGCTTTCACAAGAATATTTAACTGAGGTATTATAGTCCTCAGGTCTGTGTACAACCACCAAATGCAATTCTGAAAGGTTTCAGAAGACGGAGAAGGCCACTAGAGTGGAACAAGACCTCTAGCCAGACCTCCGTGGCACAAAAATCTTAAAAGCTCAAAGTATATTCGTAGGAGACTGAGGAACTGGATACAGATAGATTTTATTATGTGCCAAATTGACAGTACCAGGGATTGCAAACTGAACCTATTAACGATCATGTAACAAAGCCTGGAGCTAACAGAAACAAAATCATTTCCCATTTCTATGTCCAGGGCATTAAGCCTAAAAAATGCTGTGCAATATCCTAAAGCAAGTTTCTTAAATGGAATACAAAAACCTAAATAAGTAGCCAGTAGTTTACAGCTGCTGTTTACCCATGAATCCCATACTTATCATTTTCAGTGGAAGCTAAATTCAGGAAAGGCTAAAGAGTATCACTAGGATGACAGCCTTGATATCTTTCATTAAGAGGAGTACTGGAGTTTCAGCACCTAAATCTTTGAAATTTTTCTGCTGTGTAACTTAATGCATCACAAGTATGATGCCTGTATTTGAAAATACTGGGTCCAAGGTCTGCAAACGTTCAGGTAATAACACACAACTCACCAGATGTATGCTGGGATGAGAACTCAGGAGTTCTTGGGTCCTGCTCTTCATGATCATTAACTGGATTAAGCTATAGAGCATTTAAAAGCTTAAATAAAGTTTACATAAATTATTTCTTTAATCACAACAAAGTTCAGAATGTCTCATTTCCAGCAACACTGGTTTTAACACCAACTATTTTTATTGAATAAAAGCAGAAATTGAAGACATCTGAAGAATATGATACTGGAGTCCAAAACGAACAGATTACAGATGTATTTCTGCAGAGTTTGTTTTCCTCTTTCTGAATTGCCTATGGTTTTGTTCCAAACTGTTCTTAAACACAATGTCTAAAGATTGAGAATAATGCCTCTGAGAACAAAAGCAGATCACAATTTACTTTGATATTTCAGTATTAATAGTAATAATTTTCTTTTTTACTACAGTTCCTTGGTTATACAAATCTCCAGAAGCACTATCATTGTCTGACAAATCCCAGTCTTTGCAAAGTTTAGCTATATTATCACACTTACCTTCTGGGACCTCCACTTCACCTAGTGGTGGGACAACTGGAGCATTGTCGTTAACATCTAACACTTGTATCCTCACAATACTTGTAGCAGAAAGTCTGGGGTTTCCTTTATCAGCAGCTTGTACAACCAACCTACAATTAAACGAAGGAGTAATTGTCACTATTGACCAGAAATCACCAAATTATCCACCAATGTTATAAGCAGGGCAAAAATTACAAGCTAAAAGATTAGCCCTTCCCACTCCTTTAACTCAACTCTTAAATTCCATTTTTCTTTCTGTAAGGTTAACTGCCTGGAGGAGGATTTTTTGTGTCTTGCAGGAAAAATGTTCAGGGGACTAGGTGGAAAAAAACATAACAAAACCATACAAAGAGGAAGAGGTATTAAACTGTATTCATTTTACTCAATTTCATACCAAATGTAGGTGATAAACAGGCTAGCAAGACTCCTTCAAATAAGACGTTTCTCCAGCTGTTAATTCAGAGCAGGAATTAAAACTTAAGTAGTAATTGTTCTTTGGAGGGACTTGACTCTCCTCATTGTTTATAAAGGGACAACAGGAATGTGAAATTTGTGTTATATGAAAACATCCAGAGTAATATTCAGCCAAAATGTCTGCAGAGATATAGAATAGCCCCCTATTATATTATAAATTAAAGAGATCAAGTGAAAAACCTGAATATGTTCACCATTTGACAATGGCAGAGTTCCCACTGATTTTAGTAGAACCAGAATCTCACTGTCAGACTTAAGAGAGTTTGCCTGCATGCTTCCATCTTGTACCTGCATAATTATGGGTAGTAGCGTCTGCTAACTGCCTTTGATTTCCACAAACAATTTAGCAAAGAAAATGTTAAGTAATGACGTGATAAATAAGGATAAAAGGATGTTGACTCTGAGTGAACTAGTTTCTGAGCAAAAAAGAAAAAATGTTTGTTGTAAAAAAGATTATTTAGAAGACTTCATCACTTCTTAGTATTAAAAGATAACCAGAAAGGAAACAAAAATTAAATCCAACATCAAGCAATGCAAAAAGATATACAGGTCAGAGCCTGGCATCTCAATTAGATCTTTTGTGTACTAACAACTGTTGCACGTCACATCATATTTTCTGGGTGTCTCTGCAGAGCTTCTGAATGCTTTATTTCTCCCTCTTTCTTTTAAGTCATAGTTTCTGTTTAAAGTGTCAAATAGGTATTACTTCCTAAATTTCACACGACAATAGGGCATACCAAGGATGTAAGTCATGCAGTGGATTCCAGCACTTCCATTCCTGAACTACACCAGCTCTGGGTGTTGTGGTTTCTGACACCAACATAACACAACGAATTGTGGGCTGGTATTCAATGGGTGACCATGTATAATTCCATGTAGAAAGTGTATTTTTTCTAGAATGAATATTGGTAAGGTATATACATGGAAATATTTTACTAAAAATAATCACTTTCTAAGGTTTCAGGAAAAAACCTGTCATAAAAATATCTCAGCCATGGAATTAAAATTAAGGTTCTGTCAACACTTTCATTGTAACTCCTCTTATAAGAGACTTGGAACTTCTGGGGATGAAAACATTCAATTTAGATAAAATAAACAATTCCTTGCAAATTTGAAAGGACCAACTGTAAAATCTTGAAATTAAACAGGAAAACAGTTTTGAAAGCTTCTTTTGTTATTCCCTCTTCATCTTACAATGTACAGATTAATAACATATTAATAAATATAAGGAACATGAAGCTTCAGGTTCTTAAAAAAACCCCAGTAAAATTAAAAGGCTAGAATTCCAACATAAAAACTGAAATAAATCAGGCTCACAGTTAAAGACAGATATGAGAATTAGTAGTGCTTCATCAACAGTAAACATCCTCTCTTCAAAGGATTTATTTCAGGCATCCTTTTAAAGTACTAGTTACAAAAAAAAAAAAAAAGCATTACGTTATTTAAATTACTAAAAATCAGAACTGATGTTTTTAATTCAGTGAAAAAACAAAAAATAAACTCCAAATGAAGTGCTCTGTATATTAAGTTAAAACAAAGTATTTCCTTTAGGACACTATTATCAAATTATACTGATATTTAAAAAATGATATTCTGTTGATCTCTTTGATGTGGTTTTCTAAAAGTTATTTTGGTTTATAAGAATTCTGATTGGATGTTTACAACTTTAAGGCCCCAGATGACAGGAAAACTTGCAAATATGTTAACTGATGCCACAACCATATGGAAAATAAAAGGTTATTTCTACTGACACATACACAGAAATCTACTTTTTGTAGAGATTGCAGTACATAAAAAGGGTGTACTAATGAATTCACATACTCATATTTTCTCTTTAAGGCATAATTTATTTGTTTTCTAATTCCAGTTATGGCCTGACCTGTAAATAAAAAATGTCATGTCCACTTGTTCATATTTATTCCCAGTTTCTTGGAAAACAAGAAAAAAATAATATTTAGTACAAGATTGCTTACAGATGGAAACAGCTTACAGAAGTATCTTTATCAGATTGTGGAGAAGAAATTTTGAACTATATTCTAATTAAAGAACAGATTACATCCCTTTTTCTTGAATTTGGCTTTCTCTGTCTCTTTACATGTTAATAAAATATACTTCCAGAGAGGAAAATGCTGTACAGTTTTTAAACAAAAATCCAGTGTGTCATGATTCCCATAGTGAATCATCACACTCACTTATATCAGTAAGTGTTGCCAATGATTAAACAAGACTTTACTTCTTCCTCTAAATTTGAGGAGTACACAAGAATGTATGATACAAAATGGGCAGCTTTAGTACTGTTCTCAGTGCTGCCTGGCTGGCAACCTGGCTCTGCTGGTAATGAATATCAACACAAAATTACAAAATACATAACATGAGCAATCTCAAGCTAAAGTGAAGAAAAATAATATATTTTTACAAGAACCTTGCATACAAACCTGTAAGATGAAGTTTTTTCATGGTCTAGGACCGCATTAGTTGCTAAAATCCCTTGTGCTGAATCAATTAGAAACGTTGCATTTTCATTACCAGATAAAATTGAGTATTCAGTTTCTCCATTCAGCCCACTGTCAAAGTCAGTTGCAAATACCTGTTTGGAAGCAAAACTGAGACTTAATTCTAAATGGCAGATTGAGATTTCAGGAAGAAAACCCTTATATTACAGTCATCTATTTCTAGCTACTTTCATTTCAACTGCACAGATTTAAGCAAATAATCATATTGGTCGCCAACATCAGTGTCACATGAGGTCACAAAATCTGATAATGAATTGCTATAGGATGCACATGAATTCTCTCCCCGAGTAATTCAGCTACATAAGGTGCTAGAGCTGAATGTAGTAATTTTACACTGCTTATAGTACTATAAGGTTGCTGTTAGAATGCTGTGTCTCTTTAGTGCATAAATATGCAGTTTCTCAGGGGTCTGAGAATGGCCCTTGAAGTATTACTGCTATGGAAACAAAGGATAAAATAATTAAATTATCAGAGCTTCCATGGCTTAGTTAATTACTTTTTCAAATGCGAACCAGAAAATGTAAAAAGGATAGAGGCAAGATATAAAACCAACAGAATAATAAACATTCAATAGCACTGAGCAGGTTTCTCAAAGACTTTTCTGACTCTTTGAAGACCATCTTTGTATTTTTCTGGTTGCTGAATAAACATTATAATGAGTATGAGATGCAAACATTCAGATTGAATAAAAGGAACATAATAGAATGTATTCTGTCATAAAATTTTGACTACACATCTGGGTTGACTGCCTTTTGATCTTTCTCCATTCCTGGACATATGTTTCTCTAAATACAACGTCCATCAGTTTCTAATCACTTTGCCCTGGAGGCATTTGTAGCTTTCCACTTATTTATTCTCTAGGGGAGAAATATCTGTAGTACCTAACATGACCCTCACTGTTACCTGACTTGCAATGCAAGAACATGTACTAAGGGAATTATGTGTTCTTCCAGTCTAACCGATGTCTTCTTTTGCTCTAGCATGGCCAGCTGGAAACACTTTCAGAGAATGGATCCATTCAGAGCAAGAAGTGTTTGCACATTTAAATTGAGACAAGCTGCTCTTCAGGCATCAGATTTTAAATTGAACACTTGGGTTTGACTCTACTAGTTTGATGAGTTGAAAGTATTCTTTTTATTGCTACAGCCCTTTGAGCAGATGCACTAATGCAAGACCCAGCCTATATTGTAACCAGAACAACAGCTTTGAACGGTATTTTTCAACTACTTGAAGCAACAGAAAACAACGAAACGAACAACAACAAAAAAAATTGACAACCCAGCTGCACAACTATTAAGAATATAGAGAATTCTCTTTCAACTTTGAATTGTGGTCTAGGAAAATAAATAAATAAAAGCACTCTTTTAGATACTGAAGCAAAATATTAGCAACACCAAGCAGCTTTTAGGAGATAGTGGTCCAAAACAGACCTAGCAGGATTGTAGTCATTAACAGATCAACCAAACTTCTTTTTAACTACAGCACTGGGTTTGGGAAGACATATTTCCACTTACCTGTATGATATCTTTTTTTGGATTTTGGCCTTCCCATACTGATGCTTTGTAATAGTTTTGCTGAAATTTAGGTACATTGTCATTCACATCTTGTATCAAAACTGTGATTCCACAGAGTGCTGAATTCAAGCTGCTTTCAGCCAAAACCAAAAGATGCATTTTATTCTTAACTTCATAATCAAGAAACTTTGGCTCTTTTACTGTGATTGCACCTGGTTTATTAAAATAAGAAAAAAAATAATAAGATGTGACACCCTTATACAGGACAATATGCACACAAATGCAGTTTTGAAGTCTCCTTCACTGAACACATGACAGAATTCCAGCAAGATCCTCACCATCCTCTACTTAACATCACTCCTCAAGTGTCAGTTACTGTACAAATCTTGGACTGCTAAGTTTTCACTGATCAACCACCACACTGGCAATTTCCTAAAACAAAGTCAAGTTACTTGTAGAGGGATAGTGAGGAAGAAAGTGGCTGTGTGACATGTGCTCCTTCACACGTGACAGAGAGCCAACTATGTCTGGAGGGACTCAGCTCTAATCTGAGATGGCTATTTCTAGCCCTCCATCTGTGAAGGCAAATTGGGCAAGAGCTGCACCAGTTTCCATGTCTGACTGACATACAGGTAAACCCTGACTCCTGATGATGCAGTGAGTGCCTCACACCCAACAGTTACTCTATAAAAATAATCAGTGAAAGTTATTGAGATTACAAACACAATCACACATCTCCACACCAAATATGAAATGTCCTTGGAAATCCATGCTCATTGTTTCCAAAGGTAATATAACAATATACTCAAAATCCTTCATTACAACTAAACAGCAAAAATAGTTAATTGGTATGTTAATTGCATTAGCATTCAAATTCAGTTTTGCATGGATATTTCAGTAGTGACACCACAAGTACCTATACCCCAAACCCATAAGAGCATAAGAACCCATCCACTGTGACTCTCCAAGCTAGTGCTTTTTAGTTTTTATTTAGTTTTAAGATATGAAGCAATAATTGACTGTTTACGGATTTGTCCAGCATTCAATAATTTTGTCTTGAACATTAAGATTTCAAAGCTTTCAGGTGCTCTCTTCAGCACAACACTTAAAAACAATGAGATTCTGTATAAAGAAAAAGCAAGATAGTGGCAGAAGGAATATGCTCAAAATGACAGAGAGTAACTGAAAGACTCTAGTGTAGAGTGGAGCCAATAATCAAGTTTCAGGTACACCACTTAGGAAGAACAAGTGAAAGAATCAGAGTTGTTCATTCTAGAGAGACCACATGAAGAAGAAATAGAGTAACAGTCTTCAACTATGTAAATTATAGGTATCTTGCCTTTGTCTTATATCTTTATTACTAGGTTAAGAAGTAAGTTTAAATTATTTCAGCAAACATTCAGTAAATGTGAATAAAAACTTTCCAATTGCCAAGTACAGACTAATGAGAGGGTCTGCAGAATTGCTGTCACTGAAGGTTCTTAAGAGCACAACAGATAAAATTCTGTTGGATTTCAGCACAACCTTCTATGTCAGAGAACAGACTAGTTCATGTCTTTGGATTACTTCCTACTATATTTTACATGATTCTACAATATAATAAATTCCTCTAGAATGGGAAAAAGTTTTCTCCAAAGTGAGGTTAATTAACATCAGTGCTTGAAATTACAAGAGCAGATCTAAGACAGAAAGGCCATCAACACAGCTCAAAATACTTCTACCATAGAAACAATGGGTAGAGAGTTACTAATGTCAAATTGAATACTGAGGTAAGAACTGTTCCCAAAAAGTCCTGAAAGGCTGCAGCTCAGGTCATGTTTTCTAAGAAAGAGAAGAAAGGTTTCAGAAGAAAGGAAACTGAAGAAACCAAAATGGCTCAAATATGTCAAAAGATTACATGTGACATCCACTGCTATATAAATTCCATCACTATTTGTGAAGAGAGTGCTTATGAGACTTTGAAAAACATCATGTAACCATTCTTCAGCCTGGCTTGATTAAAAAAAAAGGAAAATCCCCTTTCATTAATCTTCCCAGCATTATTTCTGTGAAATAAGGACTAGGAAATCAAGTGTATGTACTTCGAGTGCCCCTCATCTAAACAAGCAAAATACTTTTAACTGCCCATCAGCACTAAACACAGTAGCTTTACAGGAATACCCCATTTGATGCCAGGAGTCATCAGAATAAAAACCTTCAGAGAGAAGGCTCCTTTCCAGGGAGAAAGTAATTTGTTAAGAGTGCAAGCTATTTACACTATTTCTGAGGAAAACTGCTTACACTATCCATGCCACCCTAGAAGACTACAGCTACTCAGAAGGCAGTCTCTTATTGCAGATGTTTAGGAGCTGAGAGGCAAACAGCATAGCTCTCCTATGTGCCTCAGATGAGAGCACATAATGCACATGGGGAATGTGCTGCTCTCCTGTCATCTGAAGTTCCTGACTGAAGGGCAGGTGAAAGCAGACCTGCTGCAAAACACACATACAATCACTACAAAAAAATAAACCAACTTGACTTTCACACTTTTTAAGGTTTGCCTGAAACAAAGAGCATCGAACTCAACAAGGCTCTAATGCTTCCTATGTTAGGAGTGTTTTGAAGAATTATGTTTATTGAGTTTTTGAGTAACTTCATTATAAGAAACAAGATGGAGTCTCAGTTTAGATCAGAAAACAGTAGTTTATCAACGCTCAACATCTGGTGATCAAGAGTTAATCAGAACTGAGGGTTTTAAGCAGCTATACACTGCTGTTCAATTTCTTTCCATATCAAGCTTACAATAGTGCAGGTGCCTCCAAATCCCTGGTTTTACAAACTATTCATTCATTTTAACAGGAAAGTAATACTCGAAGACACCTACCCCTTGTTCTTTTGGTAGGAACTTGCTATATTTTAGATACCACACTCTTTAAGCTACACACAGACACTTGGAAAAAAATTTATAAAAACATACCTGTAATGGGGTGTATGGAGAATATGTTTTCTTTATCACTGAAGATGCTGTATTTTAGGTTTTCTCCTGTAAATGTGCGTTCGTAAGCTTCTATAGTTAGAAGTGATGTACCTATGGGAACAATGAGATATTATCATTGTTTTCACTTTAGAAGGTTTTATGCTATTTTTTTTTAACTGTGATTAATAGCAGATGCACAGTGAAACAGCTATCTCCTAGGTTAGATGCTTATTCATGAACTAAAATACCAAATAGCAAGAACTCCTCCTCCATGACTTTCACTGCATTGCAATGTCATAATCAAGACACTGTTTATCCCTCCTTGCCCAGTAAACTACTCATCTGATCACAACTTCATGACCTGCCTAAATAAAACTATGGATTTTAACTTTTTGTAACTGCAAACCGAAGTCATATATGTTCCTTTTATTCAGGTTATGCTCTCTTTGGACATTTAAATCTCACCTCTTAATTATTTTAATGAAAGTAGTCTTTCTTTTGTGGATTACAGGAACGTATGTTACATTTAAATTATCATAAGCAGTTTATTTTTTCTTAATTTCTCTGATTTCAATTTAGGTTTTTTAATGCTATTTTAAATTTAATAGCCTCAACAATTTTAACTAGCCAGCTTTCAATAGAGTGAAAAGACGAAACTACATGTATAGATGTTTGTCAAAAATCCTGTTTGAAATAGGATTAGAGGGAAAATATGGAACTGAATATATTATCCTGCTCACTATCATCACATTTAACAAAAATGCAGCAAGTTTATAAATAATAATTAGGTTTTCCAAATAATTATTCTTTTCAAGTGAGTTACAAAATTGTTTAGCATATATGGCAATGAATTTTAAGCATTTAATCGTAATTTATTCCAGGAAACGGTGAAGGAGTGAGGTTACTGTGTAACCTGAACTCTTCCAAACAGCATTACAGACAGCTAGCTATTTTATTACATTACAAAGGGCACACTGTTCACACTCAATGTCCTGGGTGTCAAAGGAAAGGACTTTATTGTTAGTGTAAAGATGAGAGGAAACACTGCTCTTACAACTATCTGCTACCTTTTTTCTTTTCATAGAATCATAGAACTATTCAGGTTGGAAAAGGCCCTTGGGATCACCGAGTCCAATCATCATCCCTGCTCTACAAAGTTCTCCCCTAAACCATCTCCACCAACACCACATGCAAACAACCCTTAAACACATCCAGGGATGGTGACTCAACCACCTCCCTGGGCAGCCTATTCCAGTGTCTAACCACTTTTTCTGTGAAGAAATTTTTCCTAATGTCCAATCTAAACGTACCCTGTTACAGCTTGAAGCCATTCCCTCTTGTTCTGTCACTAATTACCTGTGAGAAGAGACCAGCACCAACCTCTCTACAATGTCCTTTCAGGTAGTTGTAGAGACTGATGAGGTCACCCCTCAGCCTCCTCTTCCTCAAACTAAACATTCCCAGCTCCTTCAAGCGTTCTTCATAAGATTTATTCTCTAGGCCCTTCACCAGCTTTGTTGCCCTCCTCTGTACTTGCTCCAGCACCTCAATATCTCTCTTGAATTGAGGTGCCCAAAACTGGACACAACACTCCAGGTGTGGCCTCACCAGTGCTGAGGACAGGGGGACAATCACCTCTTTACTTCTGCTGGTCACACTATTTCTAATACAAGCCAGGATGCCACTGGCTTTCTTGGCCACCTGGGCACACTGCTCGCTCATATTCAGCCGCTTGTCAATTAGAACCCCCAGGTCCTTTTCTGCCAGAGACTTTCCAGCCACACTTCCCCAAGCCTGTAATGTTGCCTAGGGTTGTTGTGGCCCAAGTGCAGGACCCGGCACTTGGCCTTGTTGAAGCCCAGACCATTAACATTAGCCCAATGACCTAATCTATCCAAGTCTCTCTGTAGAGCCCCCCCATCCTCATGCAGATCAATACTCCCACCCAACTTGGTGTCATCTGCAAACTTACTGATAATACATTCTATGTCCTTACCAAGATCACCAATAAAGTTGTTAAAACAGAAATGGTCCCAACACTGAGCCCTGAGGAACACCACTTGTGACTGGCCACCAGCTGGATTTGACTCAATTGACCACCAACCACTCTTTGGGCCCAACCGTCCAGCCAGTGCTTGACCCAACAGGTCTTATGCTCATCCAGGCCATGAACAGCCAGTTTTTTAATGAGAGTTCTATGGGGAACTGTGTCAAATGCTTTTTGGAGGTCCAGATAGACAATACCCACAACCTTTCCCTCAGCCAATAGTCAGGTAATCAGGTCATAGAAGATCAGATTTGTCAGGCAGGACCTGCCTTTCATAAACTCATGTTGACTGCTCCTGATCCCCTGACTGTCCTCTATATGTCTTCTAATAACACTCAAGATGATCTGCTCCATGACCTTCCCTGGTACCAAGGTCAGACTGACAGGTCTATAGTTTCCTGGATCCTCCTTTCTGCCTTTCTTATAGATGGGTGCTACATTTGCTACCCTCCAGTCCACTGGGACCTCCCCAGTTACCCAGGACTTCAGATAAATAATGAAAGGGGCCTGGCAGTCACGTCTGCCAACTCCTTCAGCACCCTAGGATGTAACCCATCCAGTCCCATAGACTTGTGTGCATCTAAGTGGTGTAGCAGGTCTCTGACCACTTCCTCTTTAATTGTGATGACCTCATTCTGCACCCCCTGTCTCCTAGCTCATGTGGCTGTATATCCATGGAACAGCTAGTTCCACTGCTAAAGACTGAGGCAAAGTAGGTACTGAGCACCTCAGCCTTTTTCTCATCCTTTGTTACTAAAGTTTCCTTGGCATCCAATAAAGGATGGAGATTTTCTCTAATCCTCCTTTTGCTGTTAATGAACTTACAGAAACATTTTTTATTATCCCTAACAGCTGTAGCTAGCTTGTGCTTTGGCTCTCCTAATTTTCACCCTGCATAGGTTCACTTCATCTTTATAGACTTCATGAGTGACCTGTCCCCTCTTCCAAAGGTCATAGACCCTCTTTTTGTAGCAATGTTTCTACTTGCATCCCTGTTTTTCAGGGGTTAGCTTCATAAATTGTTGCTTTGGGTACTCAAATTCCAATCTTTCAAATTTCATATTTTTCACAGTTGAAATTGTTTACAACTTCTTTTTTTGCACAGAAATATTTCTTTTGTTTTCAATATATGTCACAGAAAATGACTCTTTCAAAGAGTGAATATTTTACAGTTCATTGCCCCAAAAATATGGACCCTATACAGGTAAATAGTAAAGCACAGTACCCATTCACTGGAGCTCACAATTTCAAGTATAGGCGATTCACCACTTCAAGCAGAGGTCACAACATCTAACACTTAACCTGGAGCTAATTAAGAGAAAGGCAGCTTTCTGGCTGCAAGGCACACTGAAATGGCATGATGAAAATGAGATCAGCACTGAATCTAGTTCAGGACCATAGTAGAAAGCAGTAAGAATGCCTTGAAACACTATGCAATCAACTATGCTCCTTTGTCACCTAATCTCAGTTCCTCCTTGCCAGTATTTCTTGAGACCTCTTAGTTGCTCAGGAAAGAGAAAGCTAACTGAGCACAAAGAGATGACTTAAAGAATAAGAGGCTACATATTTTACAGATATTAGAAAATAAATAGTGGAGTCAACAAGTTTTACTGGTGAATCTGTGTCCAAGTGCTATGAAAACAACCACTCCCATGAAAGCTTTGTCAATAATTAAAATTTCTTACCCTCTGGAGACCACAGTGACTTGATAATTTATTGACTGGCTTCTAAGTGTCTGTTGTAATGTGGTTTATAATATTAAAAGACATTAAATATTTAATATTAAACAAAGTGGAGAAGGATGGGGTTTTCTGAAGGTCATAAAACTTGGAGATCAAATACTAAAGAAAATCTGACCACAAGGACTAATTCCTGAGGCACTCACCCAATTGACAAGTATAGACTAAATTACAACTAAGGACCCTTGGCTTTGGCTTTCATTGTTTATACTATTCAGATTTTTGGATTATTTTAAAAATAAACTTAGAGTTTTACCTCTCCATTAGTAAAGGCAGAAATAAAATTAGGAGGAAAAGCCACATTTATTAATACCAGTTCTACAAATAATCAGTATGTAATGTAAGTCTCCCCTGGACTGAATACACTGGTACCATTCATACCTGTAGGGGTCCTAGGATGACATATATCCTGTAAGCTAGCTTCTATAAGAATTTTAATTATAAACATGCCTTTTTTTTGTTCCCACTGAAATGTAAAATATTTTATATGTACGTACAGTTAGATAAATAAGAAAATGCTACACAGCCAAAACAGTATTAGTATTTGGTAAAATTTCTGATACTCTTATAAGAATTTGATCTTCCTAGCAAATAGACTTTATTAAACATACAAACTATAATTTTGGGATGAAATCCTCCTGTTTACCCTGAAGCTTTGCTAAATTTCATTTAATCAAAATGACTTAAACTGAATCTTATTTCTATTTTCTATAGATTGAATGGGAGAACAATCTGAGTACGACATTCTGTCCCCTCAGTTCCTTGGAGCATTTCCATAATTTCAGGCTGGATCATCTAGCCTGACATACAAATCCATCTACACTTAAAAAATAAATAAATAAATTAATAGCTTTATGGCAATAGCTAAGCTAATCCAATCCTAATTTTTTTCTTTCTTTAAGCAGACACTTCTTTTCTAAGCAAACCTATCTTCACTCTACTTTTTCTTAACTAAAAAGAAATGTTAATGCAGGATTAATGCAAGTTAATCCTATCCTTCCTGAAAAGACTTGAAACCACAGGGCCTTGACCTTGCTCCCCTGGGAAGCTCAAAAAACAGGTTCTTATGACGCTTTCGGAAAATACAAGCCTGTTGTAGCAAGGGAGAGACTAAACTGAGAGCCCAGGGCACACCCCTGGAAACACCCTGAGCTCTTCACTTTATGGGCATCTAAGATGGAGTGCCCCATCCATCAACACTATTTACTCTCAACAGGCAGATCAAGACAGAGAACAAGAACTTTGCACACATTCCCATGATATCTGAACTGTACCTTCTGGAAGCAGCAATTCCCCCAGGGATGACTCCTTTGCAAAGTGACACACTAATTACTGTAGAGTGCAGACTCTAGCAAAACAGGGCTTGGAAGCCTTGGAGTATCTGTGACTCAAAAATCACAGAAAAAAAAATATCAATTTTAGGATGCCCAAAACTACTTTTAAATCTTGGTCAAATTCAGGGAATAAAAGGGCTTTTTAACGGTCAGGACAAATATATTTAGGGATTTTATTATTATTTTGCATACATAATAGAAACCATAAAGCACTGGTTTCAAAAAACTAGAAAAAGCTCTTCTATCCCATGGGTTCAGTACTCAGAGTGTTCAGTATGGAGGGAGAGAAAGGGAAATACTTCTCTGCCTGAGAAGACCTGGATGTACAGCTTTCATATTTCTGGAGTGTGTTTTAACTACCAGCCTACTACACGCTTCACTCCACACTCTTTCCTGTTGTAATCCTTCCACTTTTTCCAAATTCTCACACATTTTTTGACAGAGTGAAGGATGCTCTAGCCTAGTGGTTTGGTCACTGATCATAGCTTTTTAGAAACAGTCTGAAAAAAAAATAGTAATTTAATTTATGGTTTAAAAAAAAAAGGTAACTGAATTTAAAAAAGTTTTTTCACCTTATTGTGCATTTTTGATCTGTTAATTGAAACATGAGTAATACTCACAGCATAATCTTTATCTTAAAATACACCACTGAAAATTTGGCTTGTAGTTTCAAATATGCACAGCAGAAGGAATGGCTGAGTAAACACAGCAGTACAACAGCCACCTTCACCCTTAGTTCTCTATTCTGTTTGCAATTATCAAAGAATATTAATTGGTTTTCCAAAATTATTAACACATTTCTTTTTTACTGATTCCTAATCAAATACATAGGCTGTTTCTCACAATACCCTTAGGCTGTAAAGGAATATTGCTTTCATTTTACTGAGGGAAATTTGAACTATAAAGAGGATAAATGGCTTGTTCAAGGTGAACTTCATGAGGCAGTGTTAGAATCAAGACTATAGCTCATGTCAGATTTCTAAATGCATCTGGTCAGTTGTACATGAGGATTTGTGGGCAGAAAAATGTGGAAGGCTTCCTCCTCCAAAGGAGGGCCATCCTTTCTGGCCCTCATTAGGATGAACCCACTTACTGAAGCAGGAAAAGGTACATACCATATCTAACTGGCAGAAAGCATAACTACTAACATTCTCTGAATTATAAAAAGTAGAGCAGCAATTCTCATCACTATACTGAACAAAAATAAATCCATCTGTAAGCACCACATGATTTAAGCTGTTTGTCTATAGGTAGCATTCACTAGCACAGGCTCTACATCGATGCTCTGCAGAAGCCTGCCTGAGTGACAATGTACTACAGCCTCTGAATTTCTCTCCACCTCAACTCTCTCCCACCCTACACACCATTCTTCTTCTGGAAAGCCCAAATTTTAGTAAGGTCTTACAGTATCTCTGCAAGCTATTAACAGTTTGTGAAGAGTTTGGCAAAATCAAGAAATGTCACGTATGCACTGGCATGCACCACTCATCTCATCTGAACTCACATGCATCGACAAGTGAAACGATGAGTAAATGCTGCCCACCCATCATTAAAATAATTTTACAAAACAAGTGAACCCACTGATGCTCAGGGCTTCCCAGTCTGAGGGATGGCAACACACCCCCTTTCTATTTAACATGAACAACACTTGTACATAAACAGAAAACTCCAGAGCCAGACAATGCCTCCAACTAAGAGAGCATGCTTCTGTGTCAAGCTGGTGCACTGGAAAAGGGCAGATGTGTATTTACTTCATCCAAATGAACTCTTCCCTGCTGCTGCACAGGAAAAAAAGTTTTACTTTAAAATTAATGAAAAATACCATTCCAAAAGGAGAGTAGACCAACAACCACAAGATGACAGACTGGGATTTGATACCCACCTGCTGCACTGTTCTCCGGCACGCTTGCTTCATATAGGTTATGGCTGAACAAAATCTCCTCCTCTTGTTCCTCGGTAAAGATAATGACCATAGCTGTGGCTGTTTGAGGTGGGATACCTTGATCTGAAGCTGTCACTAGCAGCTGGGTACTGAAGTCCTTGGAAGCCAAAGGCTCCTGAAGAATGATGTCACCTGTCTTTACATCAATCTGAAATACAGCTTCAGCTTTCATCAAACTAAAAACAACCGCTCCATTTGGCCCCAGATCCACATCCTCTGCTCTCACAGTGGCTATTATCTCATTCACAGAGGTTTCAGCATGCACAAAGGCTCTGATAGGATTCTGCAAAAAAAGGGGATTGTTGTCATTGACATCATCAACATGCACTACAACATTGACAGTGGTGCTTCTTGGCAAATAGGTGCTGCAGTCACTTGCCACAGCCCTAAAAATATATTGGGATTTGGTCTCCCGGTCCAATGTCTTTGTAGTAACTATAGACCCTGTTACACTGTTGATAGCAAATGCTCCAAAGGTGTCATCAATGAGTGAGTATGTAACTTCACCATTCAGACCATCATCTTCGTCAGAAGCAAAGAGGTCCAGGATGACTGAGCCTTCCTCTAGGTCTTCTCTCACAGAAATTTGATAGTGGGTCTCTGCAAACAACGGGCGGTGGTCATTTTCATCCAAGACTGTTAGATAGAGCCGTGCAGTGGAGCTTCTTGAGGGGCTGCCTAGGTCACGGCACTCAATTACAAGAGTGAAATTGCTGATGTCTTCTCTGTCTAAGCTACGAGTGACCAGTAGCTTTCCTGAAGTGTTATTTAGTGTGAAGTATTCTCCAACATTTCCACCTTTCAAACACACAGAAAACAAAATAATCACAAACAATTGCTTTTGAAAACAGGATCCCTTGTGAGTACTGCTGTGTTAATTGCATCAACATGATCCAATTGTTCAAACAGCTGGTGCGCGCTCATGTGCCTTTTGCATATTTTATTCCTGAGATGAATTAAAACCTGCATTTCATTTAAATCAGTGGGTGGCAACAACAGTAAATACAGGATGTCATACCAATTTACAGAGTGCCTATTTTGCCAGATGCATGTCTTTTTTCCTGAAGCAGCACACCTTATAAAATCTCCTGCAACTGTGCGGCTGCATAAAGTGACCTCTTCCCAACCTTAGTTACAAATTCCAGAAACCTATAAAGCATTGCTGACAACTGTAATTACTTGCTCCCTGTCTCTTCTACAAACTTGTCTCTTGGAAGTGAATAGCTGTGCAAGGTCTTGATTTGGGGATTGTGGGGAGGCAGGGGTAAATATGAAGCAGTTGAAAGAAAAGTCAGTGTTTTTAGTAACAGTGAATAGCCTAAATGCTTTGTAACATGTAGAGAGACCAAAGGTAATTAAATTAAAGATCATTTAAAAATCATTAAATAAAACCCAAGAAAACCTAAAGGAATTTGCAACTGCTTCATCAAAGCAAAATCTGTTTGCTGTTACCACAGTAGTTATGTGCCTATGTTTGAGCTACTGCTGAGAGCCACAAACCAAAGCAAGCACAGCAAACTTGTATTTGTGTAAAGATATTACAGGAGGCTTTGAACAGCTGTGGAGCTTACATTGGCATAGTGGACCTGGGGAGAGTTTGGCAATATGAAAACCAAGTAAGACATTAATTGCTGAGTGAAAGAAGCTCTCATGAAAGAAAATTAAAGGAATAAAATAAATAACATTAGATTAATTCTAGTCCTGACTTGCAAGAGTATGTTTACATTCAGAACTTCCACATCTATAACATAAAGGACAAAATTATACCTTTGTGATTAATGACTCCTTCCAGCATTTGGTAGTTTTTTGTTTCTCTTTTCTGTACTATTTCAAATCCAGAAAGCAGTATGAAAGTATGTCTGGAAAGCGCTTATTAATGCTGACAAAGGGGTGAAAGATGTGGGTTTTTTCTATTTTCTCCCATGAAAACAACATGTGGAGAAGACAGGAGCTATGGAGGCTTGGTAAAATCAATACTAGTCTAAAACTTGGATACTGCTGTTTATGTACTTCCTGATTTATACAAAGAAAAATGGAGTTTAACTTACTAATTATTTTGTATCTCAGAGCTCCAT
Source organism: Apus apus (assembly GCF_020740795.1). NCBI lineage: Eukaryota > Metazoa > Chordata > Aves > Apodiformes > Apodidae > Apus > Apus apus. The sequence continues at coordinate 70,950,428 of NC_067285.1, forward strand.
TATTGCCAGCATCCATATCCACAGCCTGGATAATGTAAACAACAGATGGCTGTTGGTTCTCTGGAATACAGATCTCAAACATGGGAAGAAGAAACATGGGAGAATGATCATTTTCATCCAGCACTTTACAGGTAACTGTCACCATGCTTGACCGTGATGGGGTTCCACTATCTCGAACCACAACTAAGAATAATAAAAAGAAAGCAAATTTTATACAACAGTTGCAGGTGCAACAATGGATAATAATATCAGAACAGTTATTTATGCAATGCAAAACCAGGACAAAAAAAGCACATGTTCTGTTCCTGAAAACCCTACTACTTCCATCTAACTCAAATGGCATAAAAACAGGTAGTACTGATAGCAACACAACTCCCATTCTTACATCACATTTTACAGGCACCCATAGCTATTTCACAGTTACCTTTAATAATGAAAACCTCCTGGGTTTCCCTGTCCAGTGATGCAGTTGTTACAACTTCTCCACTGTCTGAGTTCATCCTGAATTTCTCATAACCGGTTCCTGGTAAGATTTCATACCGAAGCAAGGAATTCAGTCCTTAAAAGCAGAATGGAATTCTTAGCAAAACACAGCCACTCTCCTCACATTCAGGTCTACAGAAACATCTCTTTCTTCTCCCCCCTACGCCAGGAAATGGGTTATGGATTAATTTATTTTTTAATAGAGTCAGTAACTGCATCTTTATTAGCACAGAAGATCCACATTTAAAATTTAGACCTGAGATACTGGCATACCAACTTGATTCAAAAAAGCAGTAACTTGGACTGTGGAATCCATACATTTTTCTTCTGCCCTCCCTGAGGTAGGTAATTTATTTCTCAACAGGATGTAAGGCAGAGTACTGGGCTGCCCTGGGACCTCTGATTCTCCATATAACTTCACTTGGAGACAATGCAGTATAACACTGAATAGTAAGTATAAGCATTCACAGAAAACATCTGCTTCTTGGCATGCCCACCAATTTTAAGTATTAGTAATACAGAGCAGGCAGCTGCCTAAGTCCCATCAGGACTCATAGCATAGCCATCTCCTAGTTGGCTTCAACAGAAAAGCCAATTTGGTGGACCTTTCCACAGCACATGTCAGGCCTTTTAGACAGCTCCCACTTCTCGTCCATCTCTGAAATAATACCGCTTGGCTTTATAAAGTCAGGCAGGATTTCCAGAAGGGAAAGTTAAAGATTTTCCTTCCCTCAAAGTTTTTCCGAATGCCAATTCAACTCAGCTCCTAATTAGACATACCATTTGTACATAGCACAGGGATATTAGTCTTCCTTTCCTTCTCTAGGAAATAGTAGGATAAAACTGTACAGGCCTTTAAAAACCTTTATTCCAAAATTGCCCACCAGAATTGAGCAAGAAATGTGACTCCACATTCTTACCTATTATGGTAATAAAATAATTTCTTTTGTATTTCTTATAGTTTCAACACCCTCTTGAGGAAATTATAATGTCATCTCCATCACACTCATGAGTTTAATCCCACATTATGCTTGAAGGGATTGTACTAGTGTGCTCTATTTTTTTGGAGGGGGAGAGGTGTGCAAATTTTTGTAAGTTTTATTCAATAATTTCATTTTTTTTCAACCAACAATTACTTTTAGTAGTATAGGATAGTTAGTGCACTGGAAAGCTACAGCTCTCCTAGTCATACTAAAACTGAGCTCGGCTGTTCAGAATTAAACACTGCCTGCCTGTTCTCATCTTCCGCAGTAGCAAACCAGATAATCTGCACTGGAGTTGATGGAGAAACACCAGTGTGAGAGAATAAACAGAGCCTACAGTTTTTAGTAACCATTACTTCCTTTGGTTACCTTTGAATAGCTTTGCTAAATAGTTGACAATGCTACTGGAATCTGATTGAGAAAATTACTACTATAAATGCACCTAAACTAAGTCAAAGTAGGGACTCATACAATACACAGCAGAAGGAAAATGAGTTACAGCAATCCTTCCAGCTTCCCAGAAGAAAGAAGAAAACTTACAGCAGTTAACAGAATGTCCTGCAAATTGAAGGTTACCAATATATCCTATCTGATCATCTTTGATGTTGTTTAACTACATTTTAAAAGATAATAGTACCTCTGTCTGCATTTATTTATCCTTAATAACTAGATTGGAAAAAAGACCCCTGACACTACAGGGCTGACATTCACTCTTAGCTCTTGGTGTCCTGCAACCAAACTGCTTCAACCCAATGCCTTCACTGGCAGATTTCACAATGGACATAAGTCACAGACAGTGCTGAAAAAACATACAGGTGCTATCCAAATTGTCTGTTTAGACACCGTTGACATCAAAACTTCTAACCCTTAAAGTACACTGTAACACCTTAATCACATTTCTTTCCCAAGTACTTACTGTCTCCTTTCTCATATCCAGCTCTGAGGAACATACACCTAGCAGTAGGAGAACGGTGCACACCCTGCTCAAGAGACAAGCGTGATGACTCTGTCTATGCACATAGCATGGCACACCAGCTGACATGGTTGTACTTGATCCAACTGGCTGGTTAATTATTCAGTAGTGCTACTCACACTTTGGGGGCTGAAATTACAAACTGAAATGAGATACAAACTATTCCTCCTGCACATTACGAGCTGGAAGAGAACGCAAGCCCTTTCCTTGGCATGGGTGAGTGGCAGGGATCCCTTTTTCCTGCTGGCCAAATGGCAGGGGGGCTGCAGGGTGCCTGAGCTGCTGCCAAGGAAAAGCTTTGATCCCTGCAGCACAAGCAGCCCCTGCTCTCCCAGGGTGCTACCACGTCGGGTGCAGCAATGACATTGTACTATGAATATATCTACTGTCAACACTGGTAAAGAAGGGATGGGAACAAATATCGTTCCCTGCCCCAAACCTAGGCTCAAGTCTCATCTTTATAATAGTAGTGTTATTAAGATCATGGTAAGCCATTAATACAACCAAGGCAAAATGAAGGGCAGTAAGCCCTGTCTCATAATTTTATGTCAGCAGTTCATGTGAACCTTCTGAGATTTTTCTCCTAAGGCTCTAGACATAACTATTGACACCCAGAGGTATACTTGCTTTCTCATGGATTTTTTTTCCCAGCATGTATTTGTATTACACATCTTTACACTTGTATTTACTTGTGTTGTGCTGTTAGATGTCAGCCTTGGGGTGGGTGGAGAGCTCCCACAGTGTAAGAGGACTTAAGGAAATTGAGGCACCACAGAGTTTCAGTAAGTGCAGCTCTGGTTATGTGCAGGAGAGAGTCGTCTGAACAAGAAGTTTCATGGATATCCACATGAAAGAAAATCATTACAAGCAAAAAATCTTAGTACTGATTTAAAAAAATACAACCCATAAAACCTTTTGAACTGGAAGCAGTCTTGAAGCTTGAGTAAAATACAAATAAGGTGACAGTTGCTTGCTTTCCTTCTTCTCTTTGCAGGGAATGAAGTAGAAAGACAAAACAAAAACTGGTGATGGCTGCAATTGTCAGTAAAAATTATTCCTCCCTGTGGTCAGTAAGGGAATATAGGAAGTGAAAAAGTATATAACTTCTGTGATAGGAGGATAGTCTTCCACTAAGATGATGGAAATGTTACTGGAATGTGAACCGCCACTTAAAGAAAAAAATAATGTTAAGAATGTGATGTAAAAAATAAACACCATGAGGGACTTTGTCTTATTTAAAAAATTCTGTTTCAAAAATGTAAAAAAAGTGAGTAGCATTATATATTTATACTACTCCTGTAGAAACCCTATTTTTTTACATTATGAGCATGACTTTAGTGTTTGTTTGGAACAACGCTGTAAACATGCATGTGACATGGGGCCAAATCATCCAAATGTCAGAAAAAGACCCAACAGAAGGACTGCTGTTACTGGAAAATGTTCTTTATTAAAAAAAAAAGCAGGAAGAAACCATCAGCCACAACAGTTGTTCCAGTCCAAAGTGTCTGCACTGTGCCACCCAGTACACTGGGATTGCCCTTCCTCTCTACTCTGCCAAGCCACTCATGCTCTCTCCTCCTAATGGTTCCCAAAATTTACCTTCTGCTGTATTTCCCACAAGAGGTGCAATAAACACAAGGGATAGAGAAAGGAGGGAGAGGAATTTAAGCAAATTCCCACTTATTTTCTCTATTATCTTGCAAGTTTTGCTTCAAATACTGCCTTTTTTTTTTTTTTTAAATAGTATGATACACAAAATAGAAAAGATACTTAGAAGGGCGAGGTACAGAGGTAGACTGTAACGTTACTCAGCTTTCACAGACAGGGCTACCCACCCATTTCTATTTTCTAAATACTTTACATACTTGTGGGGAAAGTTTCCTCTATATAGCACCTCTATTGAGGTCACATCAACCTTTTGTTATCAGTATGTGCTCTACATTAAAATGACAAATCTTACTGAATACACAAAATATTTTTGGTAACAAGAACTAGTGTTATTTCTGTTTTTTAGGATAGCCCAACCTTAAACAATTCTAAAGATGTGCAGAAACTGAACCCACAATAAAAAGAAAATCCTTAGAGTTCAGACAGCCTTTGGGCCAATTGCAGCAGCATTGTAAAAATTAATTCTCTTTCCAGACTTTATCTTTACTGCAGACTCTACACAACTGCTTCATGTTACACCGACTGTATGTGCTCTGCATGGTATTACTTAAAATAAGATTCTCTCCAGCACACAGACTACCTGTAATGTCATAGGCACGTTAAGTGTTTCAAAGAGCTGGTAGTTGAAGAAATGGAGGGAAATTTTTGTTGCTTAGCAAGGACTCTCTCATGTTTAGTCCTGTCCTGTGATTCAAGGAGCATATGAACCAGCCCTTCGTACTCAGGTAGTCTGCGTTTGAAAAGCAATGTATTAACACTCTTAAGTATAGAAAATCCTATTTGAAATCCAGAGCCGCTTCCACCATATCGCTTCACATCTCAACTAGGTGAAAAATCTTAGATGACAGTGCCCCTCTCTGGTCAGAAAATATTAGTGCATATTTGCCGGTTCTGTTACAAAACCAGGACCCTTACCCAGTTTTCTGCTTTAAAACTATTCAAAATGCACTGATTGAGAGCAACAAAAAGTTCAAATATTAACTTTAACTGAGTTGAACAGTTTGCTGATTTGTAACCAGAGCACACTGGCTACCTTCACATGGCAGCAACAGTACCCTGAGTTGCTCTGCCTCATGCAAGCACACACTTCACATTTAATATACTACTAGTCAGAGCAGAAGCTACCCCAGCGTGTAAGTCAGAATACTTCCAAGCCCTGAATAAAGGTTGATGGTCGGACTAAAAAGGTATGTTTTGAAACTCAAAACTCTTACGTTACCTTGGAAAAAGTACAAGGTCTATACACACAAGCACAGCAGGCAGCAAGATTTGATTTGTTTGCTACAGAAACAATGAAACCAACAGCAAAATGACAGAATTTACCTGCATCTCTGTCCACAGCTTCCATCTTTATGACAAACTCCCCTGGATCTTGGTTTTCACGAACCGCAGTCTCATGAAGTTGCTTCAGAAATATTGGGGTCTCATCATTCACATCAAGAACAATGATGGTTAGAACCTGTGTAGCAGAGAGGGCTGGGCTGCCTTCATCAAGAGCCATCACTGTCAAACTGTAGTGCTCCTGAATCTCACGGTCCAGAAGCTGGGCTGTAGTCAGATGTCCTGTTATAAAGAAAGAAGGTATTAAAGAGGCATTCTGGTCGAGGTTAGGATTGCAGTTGTTCTAGCACTCACAGCTTCAATGTAGCATCACCACACACGCTGTGCCACTACTGCAAGGCTTCCAGACTTTGGAGTCCAAGGTAACCTGTGATTCCCTTTTGAGTGCTAGCTGGCCCAGAAATACTAGTTTTGACATTAGGGAAAACGGGTACTTGTAAAATATTCCAGTCAAGTCCAGAGATTGCTTTTTATTTAACTTTGGGCTTAACTTCTATACTTTAACTTTTTTAAAAAGTAAAATTAAATTTTATATTTGTCTTCTTTTGCACAGAAGTTATGCAATTAGGAGCTCTGCAAATCAGCGTCAGCTGTATCATATAGTGGATTAAAAATCAGAATAAGAGCCAGAAAACATTGCAACTATCAGAGTGAGATTTACACTTGTGTGCAGATAGTATAATAGTTACAGCACTTATTCAGGAACCAGACAATTTCAGTGTGTCAAGAATAAAAATCATCAGCACTTCAAGCCTTCAAAATGTTCCACCCACAATTTAATGCACATTCCTTGATCTTGACTTTGCCTTTCCTTGTGGGTACATATAGCAACACATGTGTGCACATGCTGTAGGAATGCATCATGCAAAAATCAGAATGAAGTATTTCACTGCATGCACCTTCTTCCCACATTCCTTAATGCGCTACTGGAAGGTACTCCAGAACATGGCACAGTATGACAGTTATGTTGAAATTTTTGAACTGAGTCTCACCAACCTTGACTACTGCACGTAGTACTGCCATGCTCGTGTGGTGCTCTGCCCAAAGTAATCATCCTGAGGACCGTAAGTCACCGGGTAGAGTACCATAGCAATGTGGTATCTCAGTATTGCATTGTATGCCCTTCCAAATGTTACTGTGAGAAGCACAGTAACAGGAAACTCAAGAGACCAGAAGTTACCATACCTGTGAGTTTATCCAATACAAATGCTTTGTTTTCATTGCCTGAAAGAATGTGGTAAGTAACTTGTCCATTTCTTCCCTCATCAGGATCCCGTGCAGTTATGCAGTGCACAAGGAAGCCCACCTCTGCATCTTCCACGACATAGGAACGAGGTGAAGATGTAAAATTAGGACTGTTGTCGTTGACATCTAAAATAACAATCTTCACAGTAAGGGAATCAAGTCTGTGATCAGTCACATTTATTGCCTGATCTGCTGCAGACACTGTAAGGATCACTGAGCGAGTAATCTCCCTGTCCAGTGGAAATGCTGTGGTCAAGGTGCCATATAAAGGGTGAATAAGAAATGGATTTTCAACCATGTTAATAATTTCCATGGAGTACTCTATCTTGCTGTTCAGAAAACCACCATCTCCATCTTTTGCATTGAATGTGTAAACCAGAGTGCCCATAGGTAAATTTTCCTCTACGCCAATCACTATGAAGTCATCTTGAAAATAAGGAGAATGGTCATTTTGATCTTCTACATCGATACTCAGGAAGACAGTGTTATTCTGTGGAGGATTATTATTATAATCCTTCACAATAACTTGCAAGAGAAAGTGTGAAGCTGTTTCATAGTCAAGTTCCTTGGAAATAAAAAGGTCCCCTGTCAAGCTATCTATTTCAAAATGAACATCACCATCATCTTTAGCGATACTGAAATGCAGTTTCCTGTTAGTTGTGAGATAAGTATCAGGCCATTTCAGAGAATTCACCACTTGTGCAGGCTTAAAATTTTCAGGTATAACATAGTGCTTAAAATCTTGAGAGAAGGCAGATCTCCCACTGGCACATGGGATTACCTACAAGAAAAGCAAAAAGACTGCAATATTTTTCCGTTGTCATTATGAACAGTGTATTAAAAACTATTTTATTTATTTGACAGTTTAATAATATATTATTTGTGACTATATTTAGCCTAAGTATGCCCCAAAACCAGAAAACAAACTCAACACGCTCTGTAAGAGTCCAAATAGTCTTTAGGCAGTCATTCTTTTCAGTCCTGCATTAAACAAGGGACAAGATTGGCTCTCACAGTCTGAATCACAGGAGTCCAAAGACCTATAACTCAAATACTGCTATTTCTGCCCCTACTCTGAAGCTTCAACTGTCTTTCTAGGCAGGACAGCATTACAGGGACAAATGTGACTAAGAAGGCACCATACATTATGCAGTTTGGAAAAAAATATATTAAAAAAATCAGATAGCTGTTTGCTTTGTTGTTGGGTTTTTTTGAGGGTTGTTTATATCATTACAGTGTTTCATTCATTATGGATTGCTGCAGTGTTCCAAGTGAATGCTTTAAAATGAAAGAATCTCTTTAATTGTTTGCCTTGGCCAGACTGAAGAATTTTTTCCCAAGCTATTAAAAATTAACCACCTTTTGGGTGACACAAAAATAGCAGTCTATGTGACATCCAACCCCTGATAAAAATGTGCACAGGCAGCCTTAACAAAGCAGCCCCACTGCAGCTCGATGAACAGCAGGTGGCTGACTGTGGAAACAGCACATGCTGGATTTCACACTCCAGTGCAGAGCAGCCTCACATAAACCAGCACGAAGGAAGGAACTATCCCTATACTTGTCCCTATACTGTGTTACAGAGACAGAATTTATAAAAGAGAGTAACACAGTAGAGAGAGGAGAAAAAAAAAAGGGCAAAAAAACCAAAAGCTACTTTTCCCCACTTTCAGTCCCTCTTGATATTTGCTTTTCATTCTGCCTACCTGGATTTTTTCCCTCTCTTTTCCAGTGTTCAAAATTACCTCCTGCTACAGCACAAACCACCTACTTGCAAGACAACCCAGAATGCTATTGTGTGTCCTTAAAAAAATCAAAATAAGTCTGCCCTCTCATTTCCTCTCTCAACAGAAAAATGGTTAAAGAAAACTACTATGAGAGAAAGTGCATATAATTTTGAGCTTCTTCCTTTCATCACCTTATTTCCCTAGCTTGCCTAAAATTGTTTTTTGAAAGAAACAAAGTATCTAGTATAACTGTTCTATCAACATAAAAAAAGTACCTGGATGTAAACAGCAGCATGTCCTTGAAGTGAAGGCATCCCCTGGTCCCTGGCTGTGACTGTCATTCTGTAGTCTGATCTGCCAGCATATGACAGAGACTGGGTTGTTCTTAGCTCCCCACTGACAGCATCAATCTGGAAGTATCTTATATCCTCTTCTATGGGGAAAAAACGGATACAAGTTACTGCAGGTCTCTTCAGCTTACCTCCATAGTACTGAGTGTTGTAATCAACAGAAAGAGCAGGAGCCAGGCATAGGGGAACCTGCTACACTAATTTGGATCTCTGACCTCTTCTTCCTTTTCCTTGAGTATATAGTTATTATAAAATAATTACTCTGGATTTAGAAAGCTACAGAAAGAAATCCTACAGAGTACTAAAGCAACTGCTCAGTTTTGTACTGATGTTATTTACACCAATGGCATGTGCATCAGGAGAGCAGCTGACACCCCAGGATCAGCTCTCCTGTTTCCACAGAAGTTGGCAGACAGGGCCAGGGAAAGAACTACGTCTTAGTCTCTGAACTGGCATGAAGGGTCAAGTAAGCAATACTGGATAGAAAGTTGGCTTGTGTTCCTTGCAGATTATAGGTCAGCAAAGAGCCCGATCTATGTCTAGGACATCGTAACTGCAGTGATGCAGCCTGCTCTGCCTGTGCTCTGAACCAGGAGTTAACTGGAGGCAGCTATAACCTTACAGTAAATGCTGCAGAGCAACATGCAAATATTGGAAATGATGCTTACATCCTTTGTCAAGGACTGGCTGCATGCTAATAACAAGCAACTTCTATTTAAAATTACTACTTGCAGCTACATCATACTACATTTATTCTGGACTTTCAAAGAAAAATTCTACAATAGAATAGAAAATAAGTATTTGTGACTTAGAATGACAGAATAATTCAGGTTGGAAAGACCCTTAAGATCAAGTCCAATTGTTAACCTAACACTACCAAGTACATTACTAAACCATGTCCCTAAATGCCACATCTACACATCTTTTAAATACTTTTAAATACGAGGATGGCGACTCAACCATTGCCCTGGGCAGCCTGATGCAGTGCTTGGCAACACTTTCATTGAAGAAAGTCATCCTATTACTCCAATGTAAACCTCCCCTGGCAGAACTTGAGGCTGTTTCCTCTCATCCTATCACTTGTTACTTGGGAAAAGAGACAAACACTCACCTCCCCCATTTTCAAGGAATGCAATACAGATTACTCTGCTATTTCTTGTAAAGCAGGAAAAGTATCTATTACTTGGTATACCTTACCAGAACCTGAGAAAATCAAATTTGTCATTACTACTTCTCTCTTAAAATATGCAAAAACTTCTTGCTATCTGGATTCTTAATAAGGTGTGCTAGTGGGTTAAACAAAGTCATGCAGCATAACAGCTGCTATTCTAATAAGTAAGTATGGTAAAAATATATTCAGACCAGATGCAGTACACAAAACACACATAAAGAACTATATTTCCACAGGCACCTAAGTGAGCACGAAGCTGTTTATGTTCTCCAAATATGAACACACAAACTAGTTAGCTGCACATATAGATGTTCTTTTTGTACTCAATCACCTTGCCTGCAACTGTTAAAAATGTGGGCCTGCAGAATTTGAAAAAAACACTGAGCAGGTTAGCTTGAAACAGCATTTTCAAAATCAACAAGTATGATTTTTTTTTCTAATGTTGTTCTTCTATTTTTTTATTTACTAGAGGTTTCTAATGCTCCATCAGTCCCTTCTGGGTTGACTCTTGCAGTCTGGAACATAATGAGGAAATTGCCAACCAAAGGAAACAGTACGTAAAGACAATTACATTGAATGAGATAGTCCTGCATTCTGCATTTTTCATGATAGATTCAAATTATTAACACTGCTATATTACTGTTATCATAAACAGCTTTTGGTTACTTTCCTGGTTCAGGTCCCAGCTGTGTATGTCTAGGTTCACAGATACATTATTTTTTTCCATATAATGTTTCATGACACAAAGTCCCCTCTAAGCAAAAGGCAGAGGAGGTATGAAAAACAGAACACATAATGTGAATTGCATGTGTATATTTTTAACATTCTGCTAAACTGACATTTAAAATAACTGATAGGCAGAACTAACAAGAAAAATAAAACAGTAAACACAAGTGCTCAAGTACTATTCCCTCCAGTTTTCTACCAAAATGAAGCTGCAGTTACCAAACTGAACAAAGATAAAAACCAGTTTAAAACAAACAAACAAAAAGGAATCAGAGAACAAAGAATATTGCAAGTACATAACTGCAATCCGAGCAGGAGGCCATGAGGATTCACCCTTGCTTCAGCAGCGATGAGGATAGTCAGTACCTCTTGGCATAAAGACCAATATTTGTTTTTGTGTTTCAAATAGCAGAACTTAAATAGCTAAGCTCAACCAAAACAGGTTTGAGTGCACAGAGCTTCTAAAAGGTTGAAGCTCATTTCATAGGAGAAAGGAGTGGTCAGAATCTACATTTTCTCAGCAAATTAGAGTGAGACAGTCAGAAAATAAATTACCAATAGTGTTATTCACTAGAGACTACAATTCTACTAAAATCCAAATATTGCATGAAACAGTCAGTTTTGCACATATTTTGGTAGCAATAAAAGTAACAGAAGAGTCTGATAATGCTGGAAAGAGATATTGTAAAAAAACCCAGAACCTCTTGGGATTTCCATTTTAAAAGTGTTTCTCATTTTCATCTTTTTTATCTGATACTGCACTATAAAGACAGTAAAAAATGAAACATCTTATTTCCATTTTTCTGGTATCTTTATCAGTCTATTTTTTAATCTATTAATGAACAATTTCAAAGTGTAGCCATTTTATTCCAAATCAGAAAAAAAAGAAATCAAGGAAAAAACCCCTTATGAAGTGGATTTCCCATACTCTACAGACTAATCAAACTTTTTCTACACCTTTAATGTCTCTTCCAATCCAAACCCCTCTATGATTCTATAAATTTTGTAGCAAAAGCAGTTTTCTCAACTTCTGAATTTCAGAAGCCTGCTTAAAACGCAAACCTTGATTTTCAGCTGTATGACACAAACTAAGCGAAGAGATAGAACACTTCTGGATAGTTTTGACCAACATCACCAAAGGCAAGTCTAAATTCACTCCAAATCCTCCTCCTCATTGTTTTGGAAGTGACGAACGAGGAGAAAGGTGGTTTTAAGATTTACAATCAAAGAGCATATCAGTCATTCCTCAAAAAGCTCATGCTCCCTGTTCTTCCAGAAACATTTGCTCAGCTTTCACCTCTATGTCACCTGAATTAGGGAACTGTGGCTATCATACACCCTAAAGATGTCCCGATCTGTACAAAGAGAAAAGGAAGAAACTGTAAGAGAAATGGATAAGAAAGAAGGAAATTGCAAATTGCAGACAAAGCATAGAAAAAATAATACTAATTAAAAAAAAAAAATTCTCTTTCTGACTAGACTTCAATGGCTCCAGTCTCTTCTTGTGCTTGTAATTCTACCTTAGTCTGCCAAAAAATTGGTATGACTTTTCAATTAAGTTTTATACCTCTACATTATCTAATCAAATTACCCTGGAGAACAAGTACTAGCTTTTTACTTCTCTCAGGAATATGTACAACACTCACCAACTCATGTGTGTTAGCAATGTAAACTGGTCTTCTCCTAGCATTCTGCTGGCCAAGTGCTAATGTATCCACAGAACTGGTCCAAATGTAACTGTAAAAGCTTCTACTGTGCCAGTACTAGCCTTAACACACAAAGCAATGATTTATGATGCACTATAAATAGAGACTAATTTTTGCTATAAATGCTATACTATAAGCTATTGACAGTCATAAAGAAGGCCAGGCAAATCACTTGACAATTGCCAGCATCACTAAGGAAGAGTACCCATACCTGAGATTCATCTCTTTCTCAACTGGGTTACTTCTTCAGTGATAACACATAAGCAGAGGTGTGGTTGCATGATCACACATTTACATACACATAAATGTTTAAGGATGATTTGTTCTGATTTTCTTGAAAGGAGGAGAGGCATTTTGAAGAAAGCACTTATCTGAAGGCTAAGATTCATCTGTTGTGTAAACATCATGGTTCTTTTGCAGATTTTTCCTCACACAATTTGTTAGCATTTGTCATTAGGCCTTCTGCACAGCTTAATCTCTTGTTGCTATCCTGGCATTTTTCTAAGGTCTCAAGAACATTAAAAATTAAAATTACCCAGTGACTCTTAGAAGCTGAATAGCTGACACTGACACTCATAGCTCTTAATCTTGTCAAATGCTGAAAAGAGCATGTGTCTGCATGCAGTCCTCCAATTAACCTGATGTATTTGTGTTTAACAAATATGGCTGTAAATCAGATCATATTTCTTCTCCATATTTTAGTACTGAACAAAGTCCCAGAACTAGAAAAATACTATTTTAAATACAAACCAGGCAAGAACTTCACCATGAAATGGAAGACCAGATGTTAAAGGCTGTGAGCCAACTAACAACAAAAATTAGTATCAGAAAAGCTCAGCTGTTTATGGATTTGTTTATCAGGAAAATATCTACTTCCAAGGCTGGAAAGGCTCTTTTAGTGTTTTTTTTTTTTTTTTGCTGCTGCTGCTGTTTTTACCCTTTCGTTCTTTCTAGAGACAGCATTTGCAAGACCAGTCATATTTTGTGTTCCTAGTAATTTTTATAATTTGAACTTTTTTTACACCCCTCTGGGGCACTACAGTGAAGCCAGTAAGAAAACCCAGTGTGCTATTTGAAGAAGGGGATATACTTAGATATACAGGCAGAGACCCCTGAACAATACTTCCTGTGTTGCCTGGCAATCACCATTCAAACAAAGGGTTGGGTACTATTAATTCCATTTTTCTTAAGAGGGATCATTTAATGCAAAATATTATAATCCACAATGCAGAAGTCCACAATTCTCTCTGATTTCCTCTGGAAGAGGCACTTGTATCCAAATTAAGGCAATAAAAGTATGGCCATAAACTGACTGTACAGTCTTTTATTATCTACATTTATTTCAACTGCAAAATTTTGAACAGAGTTGCTAAACATCTCAGGTTTGCTATTTTTTTTTAGCATCTTTGGTGGGAGAGAGAGGAATTAGTCCTCTGGCCCTTGCAGATCTGGATCTCAAAAGTCTGTCTGTTACCCCCCAGAAGTCAAAAGAGTACATAAAGACACAGTATAACAACACCTAGTGTAATCTTTTGGTAATTTCAGCCTTGACAAGGGCAGGCTACAGATCCCCTTGCTCTTTAAGAGTGAGGAATAATGTAGCTTTGCAGTATTTAGTTTTCCACTGTGTAGTGGCAAATAATTGTAATGACTTTAAAGTAACTGAGCCTACATCTGAGCTCTGCCTACAAAGAAAAGAACACCTGAGGAAATGCACTAAGTGGGTAGAAATATTGGAAATGTTTTCTTGTTCTGATGAAAGAATATGTTTATGTGCAAATTACCATAGGCTACAAATACGAAAGTTAAAGGTATTGATTAAATTAAGGTGGCAGAATAGAGTAGGTGCAAAATAAAACAAATAGTTCTGTTCTTGGCACCTCTCACTGTTTTGAACCAATAGTGAAGCAAAGCAGGAGGAAAAGACATGTCTTCCTCACTGGCTACTCTTGCATAAAAGTGTAGCAAGTGGCAAAAACAGAGATCACTTTTGTGTCTTATCAGTATTAATGTCCCAGTGCCACTCATGTTCTAATTTAGGTCTGCTCTGTTACTGACTTCACTGCAAACAACACTGGATCCTATAGCATACCCCAGAAGTGAACTTCTATATGTAGGAAAATGACTGTTTTTAAGCAGCACACTATGTCAGGCTAATGTAGTGCTAAACAAAGGGTGAAACATGAACTAAAAACCACAAGCCTCCTTGTTTGCCCAAATCATCTGCTGATCCTTCTGATCCCTGTCTCAGACTGTCACTAACCCTTCTTTTAGCAGGAAAATCTTCAATTGGTCATGGGAAAAGAGAGATCATCTTTCCTTTAAGATGCTAAACCACTGACTAAAACACTAAACTGTACAGTACAAGATCATGGTCCTAATCTTTTCTGAGCGCTTGTTTGAATGGTCTCTGGCTGGCTGCACAAGCAACCACACCCCTGGGAAGATGGGGCAGAGGGGGAAGGGAGGAAAGGTAGCTGCTTGCACCTCCTCATATACGTAATAAGAAATATAATGTTCCTGATTCCTAGTTACACACAAAATAGACAAAATTATGTAAGTATACATGGTACCTTCTAAACTCTAGTTATTTCAATGTAACTTTTCTTACAAATAACACTTTGAATTCTTACCTGATTCTATGGAATACAATACCACACCGTTGTTTCCAGAATCCAAGTCTTTTGCAAAGACAGTGGTAATAAGTGTTCCTGCTGGCTGCCCTTCCAAAACCTGTCATCAAGCAGTTTATAAGTAATTTTCAAACATACATGGAGAAAAGTGAGCCTTAAAATAAATTTATTCCCATATGACAAGAGTTTAGATGTTGCTCTGTTTTCCATTTCAGTAATATTTACATTCATTGCAAGCAGCATTTCAGGAAATGGTTAAATAATACAGCTCTAGCAATCCCCTATTGTGCTCTGCATAAATTGCTAATTCAAAAATCATTAATAGAGCAGACCCAAAGGCCAGAAATAAAAAGAGATTCTACTACATACATGAACAAAAACATACACCAATTCTTTATATCTAACGGTATACAAGGTGGAGAAGTGTAATCATCTGATAAAGTTTGAAAACCCCCAGTATACTCGAGTCTAAATTAAGAACAGGTTATGTTTCTGTTTTGGTGCCGCCTGTTCCTCAGCACGGGGGTCTGGGCTCCTGCCACAGGGTGGTGCTCAGAGCAAGGCAGCTCATCCCGCCGGCAGCACCCACCTGGAGGCGCAGCTCTCGTCCGGGCTCCGCTTGAGGGAAGAGGGGCTTGTTGTCATTGAGGTCCCTCACCGCGATGTACACGGCTGTCGTGGCGTTAAGCTGCGGGGACCCGTGGTCGGTCACTAGCACGGTCAGCTGGTGGTGAGCTTGTTTTTCACGGTCTAGTGCAACCCAGTTTATAATTTCACCTGATAGACAAGGAAAGTTAATATTGCATCCCTTAACATACAGTGGATACCCTGGAGCAAAGGTGTAAAACAGTATGAACCAACACACCGACCCTCCAAATGAATCAATCTGGCCTCTTCTTCACCACACTTCAGGAAAGGTAATATATGCACACAGGATTTGATCTGCTGACAAATGGTCTTCATTATGCCCCTGAGTTAGGAAATTCTCAACACAATGTCTGAACATCAGTCAGTCATTATGTCTCCTATACAATCTGGTAAACCCGGTGAGTAAAACTGATCCAACCTTCTCCATCTGCCCCACCACACTCAATTCAGCTGAACATTTGCAGCTGACCAGAATACTTCATGCAAATAACCACACATTATTGTAAGATCTTCTTGGTTAACTCCTAGTACCCTGTCTGCCTTTAAACTTCTATAAATGTACTCAACAAGAACTTGCTTTGAAATGACAGTTTTATTCTTAAAGAGAAATTCTAGGAAAGACTGCATGAGGTCAGGATTGCGGGGAAAAGGAGTTTTAAACAGCAGTTCTTTGCTCGCTACATACCATTTTCCTGAATTGGATTGTCTGCAGTGCTTGTGGTTTCCCTTCCTCTGGGCTCTCCATATTCTGTGGTGCCACACTGTGTGCCTATAGTGTTGACTACTCAATGTGCTTGGGATTCACTACAGAGTATGCCCTGTGCCATGAAAAATGTCTCTCAGCACACTGGCTTTCTGTGGTGCCATGTACAACGTAAACTCAGTTTTGATGTAACTTACAGAAGTTTTCATAAGCATTTTTAAAGACTGTAATTGTCAGATGCCATAGTTACCTTTACAGTTATTTATGGCTGATCTGTACCTTTCAATTCAACACAGGCAATTAAGTTCCACATATGATCTATCGAAGCTATAACTTAAAATTCCTTTTAATTTATTAAACATTGAGACTTATGAGCAAGTGACCAGATTGAAGTAATGAAAAAAATAAAATCCTAACGGTGAGTTCATTCTTCATGAACATGTATTAGATTTATTTCATTTCTCAAATTGTGAAGCTCTGAGTTGGAATACTCATATACCAACCCAAGAGATTCACAGCAGTTCCTGAAAGCTTTACACTGTACGTTCATTCCCTTGGGGAACGCTGCTTTCCAAAAGCAATACTAGGCAGATTACAAATCATAAAATGCTACCTGTGTTGGAATTCATCTTGAAATATTTTCCATCAGACAAGAGGAAATAGGAAAGTTGTCCATTTCTTCCTGAGTCCTTGTCAATAGCCGTAATGGTGCCAACCACACCCCGGGGAAGTGGATTTTCCTCCATTTCAAAGAAGTAGCTCTCATGAGTAAACATAGGAGAATTATCATTTTCATCCAGGACATTAACTATTACCAATGTACTTGCATTTTGCCTGGAGTTTGTGTCCTCAGAAGTGCTGACCAAGGCTCTAAAACTTAGTATCTGTGCACATTCATAGTTCAAACGTTTCCGAAGATAAATCCAGCCAGTATCAGAGCTGATTCCAAATGCAACAGAATCTATATTAGGCTCTAAGGAATACGACAGCTTGGAGGTAACACTGTGTAGATCAAGCGAGTGGGCTTGAACCTGAAGGATATGGGCACCCAGAGAGGTAGCTTCACTGATTTCTACTTGATACACCATGTTTTGAAAAACCAAAGTGGGGCCCATCTTCTGCTCTTCAATAATCACTGTCAACATTAGCAAAGACATCAGAGGAGGACTTCCACAGTCCTCAGCTGCTATGTGTAGAGTATATTCCTGCTGTACATCCGCAAACACTGTCCTGGTAAGGTTTATCACTCCAAGGCTTGGATCAATGCTAAATGCATTTGATTGCTTGCTTGCAATACTATATTTGATTGCCCCATTTAGGCCACTGTCTTTGTCTTCTGCATGAGCAATGTAGACAGCAGTGCCAGGAGGCTGAGTATGTGAAATAGTTACCTTATCAGATCTGGTAAGAAATACCGGATGATTGTCATTAACATCTATCACGGATACGTTGACCTGGGTGCTACTGTAGACTGGGAAGTTACCCAACTGTGACTGAATGGTGAGCACCACAACTGACTGAGTTTCATGGTCAAGTTGTTTTTTGGTGCGGATGATACCAAACTGGGGATCAATAGAGAATCTTCCATGGGTATCACCGGAGGAAATTCGGTAAGAAACCACTTCTAAAGAATCTAGAAATGAAAATAACCATAAAAATGTAAATAACATTAAAGTGATAACATTAAGGTTGGTAAGAACATCTGTGATGAATGTATGCTGTTAAATTTGGCAAAATAAATGCAAGCTACACAGATGTTTGACTTTCTTGGGCTTTTCATGCTTCCTTCTTCCTGTCCATGGAGCCCTTCAGTAAAATAAAAACTGGACAGGCTGCAATGACTTTATACATTTTGTCCACTTCTGCACCATTTGATTTTCATCTCATCAGCGTGATAAAATTCTATAGAGAAAATAGTACAATAGCCTCTTGTGTTTCTTTGATCTAAAACATAGAAAAATATCCCTATAAATTAGTTTTAAGGGAGTAATTTCACTACACACAGGCATTCACTATTTTACTGAACTTACTGTTTATGGATGACCATTGCTAGAACCCTGATACATCAGATGGTACCTAACACAAAAGCTATCTACAGGTTCAGAATTATTACCAAGGCCACTCCACAGGTGCAACCATACCCTAAGGACAGTGGTCAAAGCACTGGCCTTCCAAGAAGAAAACAGGAGAAACTGATTAATCAAACTTATATAAAACCTCTGCCTCTATCACCTTACAGGTACAGACCCATCATCAAACTGATACATGGACTCATGGCTGCCACTGCTCTACACAGGAACCAAATATATATTGCTCTCAAGACAGGGTCTTTTATGTCTAAGGCTTGGCAGGAGCTAATCCATTTCCCTCTAAAATAATAAATAAAACAAATTGATTAAATACATTTTCAAAAGGTCGCATAAACATTCATCTGGACTTCACCACTTAATTTGGGAAAATGCAGGGGTTTTTGGGTTTTGTGTGTTTGGGTTTGGTTTGGGGTTTTTTTGTGGTGGGAGGGGGTGATTTTTTTTGCAACGGAACTTCATCCAGATTCCCTGAAACTTCCAAATTGTCTCTGCTTGTGAGTATTGCTCTGAGATTTGTCTTGCAGGGCTAATGGTTTCAGATAAGCCACACTATGACACAGACACTTCCTCACCCTTTCACAACATGCTTCCTATCTCCCCATTTACAATTATAGAAATCCACCTGAAAGAAAATGGAGGCAGCTGCCAATCCCCGTGGACCACCAAGGAGAGTACCACGAATATCCATCTGTTCTAAAGAGCATCCTGATACAGCAGTGATTAACACCAGCTGCTGTAAATACCAACAGTAAATACTACTTAATGCTGGACAGACTGAATGAATAGTATGAAAGTTGGTGGGTTTTTTTTAAGTATCTGCAAATATTTCCAGTTAATGGTCACAACAAAAATGCAATGTAATCTCTGAGTGAGCATGCAACTTACTTGGAGGCTCTCTGGCCTTTACAGTGCCAACTGGGCTGTCTTCAGGTACATCTTCAGGAACAGAAAAAATATACTGGGATCTCTCAAATACGGCAGGGGACAAAGTGGTCTGAAGGATGTTTACTGTGATGGCTGCATTGGTGGCAGAGGGAAGGCCACCCCCATCCTGTGCAGAAACAGTCAGGAAGAGGGTAGAATGTTCCAGGTGGCCGAGAGCTGAGATCAGGTAAATAATTCCTGAAAGTAAATGGAAAGTCTCCAAATAAAACATCCACACAAACAGGGTTGAAGCCCCAAAATAGAAATCTTAGAAGGAACAGGCTCTGTGGAAAGTACCTGGGAAGCAATTACTTGCTGTCTAATCACAACTTGCTGGTAAAATAGTAACAGTAAATTCTAAGATCTGTTGAGTTTGTGAGCTGCTAACCATTACATTTTATACAAACTACATTAAATGTTATTCTTTGAAAAATGCAATGGTCTGTCCAGAAACACAAGATTTTGGATGTGTCTTGCTCAAGATAAATACATTTTCATCCTTTAACTGTGATGAATGAGACTGTCTCCAAATACATTCTCTTCTGAGTCTAAAATAAGTCTTTAGCAATATCAGATAATTATGCACAATTTTCAAATACTCTGTATATTACCACAGACACCCACATCTAACTATTATTACATTAGATAGAGTATGGGTAGAAAGAATGAACATGGCAAGAGAACTACCCAGTCTTCTAAGCTTATATGACCTTAAAAGAAAGCTTTGCGTGAAGACTTCAGTCTCAGCAATGAGAATTACATCCAAAACATAGCTTTCTATGGGATGTTCATAATGATTCACAACAATTATACAAAACTGACATTTTTATTGTACTGTGAGAAACAGTCATTCATTATCCTTTGCAAGCAAACTAATTATTTATACATGAATATATTAATCCACAAATAAATCAATAGCTTTCAGAGAACTCTGAAATGTCTGGTCTAAGTTAACACGAACACCTAAAAATTTAGGGGAACACAAAATCATAGAGCAATATAGCAGATCACATTATGATTGTTCATAAACTGTGTAACTAAATTATAATCTGAGGCACAGTCAAAGCCCAAGTGCTTTCACCCAGGTAAAAGGTAGAGCAAGGAAATGTACTTATGTCCTACAGAGTATTAATACTGGTTTGTCTTATCCTTCCCGGCATCTTCTCTACTGTTGAGCAGAAGAAACACTTATTCTGAGGTGATTAAAATCCCTCATTATTCTAAGACCCTTTGGTGGTCACAGATTTTGCAACACACAGAGTAACAACTATTTGTAAAGTAAGTTTTTCAACATGAAAATGAAGATGAGAGGTGAAAAAATGCTAGAAAACTCTTCTTGGCAGTGACTGCAAATGCTAAAATCACGGTGAGCTAAGTAGTAAGGTTGCCATAAACTCAAGTGATTCAGCTAATAGGACAACATTCTACCTACTAACAGATATTTTTAGGAAAGCACTGATGTTTTTTGCAGAAGCTGGTGAAGACACAAATCCTCCAGCAGCTCAGTAAAACCAGACCTTTAAACTCTGAACTACCTTTGTAATTTTCTGGCTCTGAAGACAGGTTTAATAGGGTAATGTTTTAGCATTCAAGTTGAACATTTAGTGGTCCTATTTGTCAGACAGGGTAAAAATTAGATTTAACTTAAAATGCTTTAAGAGAATCACTGTGTGGTTCAGCTACAATATATCTCCTCAAAATTTAGTGTGAAGCCACAACTTTAATTTGATGCAATGCATTTTTAAGCAGAATAAAGGAAAATACATAAAAACTTCATAAATATTCAAAAGTGCATGCAGCATACTTTCCATTTATACTGCCAGGACATTATAATAACAAACTGTGTCTTGACCTGCTCAAAATGCATTTAAAGAGACTTCATAATCAAGGAAAAGTGCTTTCCCATAACAGCAAAGGACACTTAATCCAATATGACAAACCACAGTAAAAACCCAGAGATAACAGATTCAGAATTCATTGCTGATCCATCTCCTATGACAATAACCAATACACTTTCAAGAATCAACCTTGTTTTGCCCTTTTTTCCCCCCCCCCCATCTTCTCATGATTGGTTTTTACAAGTAGGTAGACAGCTTGACAAAAGAGTCTTCCAAGGACAAACTTCTGGCATTTCCTGAGGTAATCTGAGCAACTATATCTCGAAGGAAAAAGGGTTTTAACCTTTTTCCTCCAGAGGTTAAAATGTATATACATGGAATTTAAACACTGTTGCTGTCAAATTAAATGAAACTAATCAAATGGACTGCATTTTACTAACTTGACCAATTGGGTATGTTTCTATTGACAAAGCCAATAATATCTCATTCCCATTTTGGATACTTCAAGATATATGTGAAGAGTGGAAAAACCCCTACAGAAAACCATTAAGTTGAAATTCTTACTCTCAAAGCAATAACTAAATATTTCAGAACATCCCTTAGCAAAGGGTGGAGCAAACAGTGCTCCACTCCAGGAACTCTGAAGAGTTGGTGGAACAGAAATATTTCAGAACCAAAATTCCTTCTCTCCTGTCCTAGGAAGATTACAGCACAGTCCATGGCAATACAGCTACAGAGAGCAGACAAAATAAAACAAATGGATAAAAGATTTTGTTTTCTCTCTTCATTCTTTTGCTGTGTCCTAAGGAGGACAGGGAATAGTCAATACATCTTGCCAACTCAGTCCTCTCTTGCAGGACCACGGACACCCTAAAAACAGTGGAAGATTCCAAGTAAAAAGTGTATGTCTTCCATATGGTTCCTTCCAGCCTCAAAACTGTAATATGAAGGAAATTTTATAACCCAGTTTGTCTTTTAATTATATACATCCTGATTCTTTCAGCATTTGTACAACTGGGCATTAACTTTGCATCTGGTGATATATATTCTATACAGACAGTTGAGACAGCTCTACCATATGTTGGGGAACATGCCACATTAGGCTCTGTTATTGTACTATAAGACAGGAAAGAACCTGTAAAAAGCAAGCGGCATCTGGGATCCTAATTCCTATACAGTTAGGTAAAACACCAAACTGTGACTAAAACAGAAAGGCATGACCACTTGGGTCAAAAGCAGCTGCCACCATACCTCAGAGCAGGCTGGCTAGGTGTACTTCATCTGCTGAAGTATGGTGAAGGAGATCCCCTAGTACTACACTGCAAAGGCAGAAACATGGGGCTAATGCAAGAAGCACACAGCAGGAACTAGCTGTGCCTTCAGTGTGCTAAACTCAGAGGTATGCTGTGCTGAGTAACAGGCTGAACATGAAACAGTTTTCCTTTCTTTCCCAGTCTGTAATTAAGACAATGGCTTATTACTGTTACTATCATAGTCTGCAAATTCTGGCTTCAGAGAACTTAGGTTGCTGTGGTATAGAATACATTCTTCCATTATGAAAAAACAGTTTCTAGAGACACTGGTGCTAGAAAGGGAATAATGAGAGGGCTCCTCTGCAAGGAATATTTTACAGATACCAAAGCTCCTCTCAGCAGGAGATCACACAGACGTGAGTGTGGTTCTACTTTAAGAAGTCACTTTGTGAAAAATGCTATCTCCTTTCTTACAGCTTGGCTCTCCATATACATTGACAGTCTTAGCTGCTGTCTTTAATAACATTTATTTCCATTTTTTACGTGTATTTTTTATATTACTGCAGTGCCTTGAAGATTTTACCTCTGGTAATTCCTCGTTCTGCAGGAAAGAGTTGGAATCAATTCTGCCTCACAAGTGAGCAATCATACAACTACATACCAGATGAAGCATTAACATCCAGCCTCACACCCTGGCAATCTCATTTGCTTGACTAAATCTGCATTGGTGTAAATGACTGCAGATTCCAACCTTTATAAATAAATAAAAAAGACCCAGAGACTGCCTGTCAGAATTTGCATAAACATTTTAGACAGCCACATTGGAAGTTGCAGGCGTTTTGCTGCAGAGCAATCTATGCTAACTGGCTAGCATAAACCGTTACAGTGGTTTTGGGGTTTCAGTGTATGGTGAGACCTCCTACTAATGAAGGGCAAAACCACGACTGTCAACTCTTTGACCTGCTTTATACTTCCTCACTCACTGTACATGCCAGGGCACTAACTTCCAAGAATTTTTTGCTTTCCACTTTGTGCGTATCAATAAAAGATAAAAGGAAGCCAATGATGACTTGGAATCTGCAAACACATACGTGAAAGACAGGACTCTGCAGCAACTGCCATCTTCTGGCAATGACAAAATTTCTTGTGGGATTTTGTTGATCTTATTTTTGTGGAGATGCACCCTACTCCACAGGTGAGTTAGCTGCTGAGTGCTGCTTCTCAAGACCTATAAACAGGTGTCAGGAGCCCACATACACTGATTCTTTTGAAATGTATTTCTGATCATCTTCATGATTCTGTGTTCAGTCTTAACATTACAACAGCATACATCACCAAAGCAGGTTCACTCGCTAAAGCACTTTTTGTACAGCAGAAATAATACTGGTTATCCCAATAGATTTTGCACACATACCTCTACCTGACTGCTCTGAAAACCTATCTAGTTTTCCACAGGGTCCTCATGTAAGCAAAGCAAAAAAAAAAGCCCTACATTTATAGCCATTCATAGGTAAACAAAACATTTTCCACTAGACAAGCACTGCCAAGGCAAAGATAAAAATCAGGACAGAATAACTTCAGTAACAAAGTCTGGATGGCATAGAGATGTGTAGACATTTAAACAGCTTCCAATATTTTTTCATTGTTCATGAAATAACAAAGTAATTTTGGAACACAAAAAGAGGAATTAAAATAACAACTATCAACGGTGTGCCCTAAGGCCATGAAAATGAACACTGTAATGACTTTAAATGATGGCAGTATTTCTTCAGCAAATATCCCAGGTCAGCTGGCATGACCTGACACACAGCTCAGACAGTAAGCTGATGGCAAAAAGTGACATCTAGTTCATCACCCCAATCTACCTTCAAAGCTGGCCACTGGACCTGCTGTTTAATACTGTGTAGGCCAGTGTTGACCCACTGATCTGCTCAGAGCATCTTGCTCAGCCTAGAGCACCAGCTTCTCAGTGTGGAGACACATGTACAGCTTTGCTTTTTATGCACACTCTGCATTGGAAAAATTTTCAGGATGAGCACAGACAGGGTAATCATCTGAGAGGGGAATGCAGTTAGGAGGTGCAGACTTTGTATTAACATTAACACCAGCATTGTTCTAGGGAAGAACAATAATGTTTCTGCTTGACATTTCTGTTTAACTTTATCTGACTCATTGCCCATCCTCTAGTCTCAGCATCGCACTTAGGTTCCAGCTTTAGCAGTTTGCCTGTATTTAAAATGCACCTTTTTTAGTGAAGCTGCATTCCTGATGGTAACCATAACAATAATCTGCCAAATACACTGTTTGAGCAGCTGATTTAATAACCGTCAGGGGAAATGAAACAATGTAATTCCTCATTAATTCTTATTTACAGTCTACCTGCTGGAATACACACAGCTGCAACTTACAGGAAAAGGCGTTAGAAAGCTTAATCTTGCTGGCACAAACACTGTTTTGAGTGAATAAGAGGACTACTTCAAGTTTGAAACAATTCGGTACTTGAACGTTTCCATAGTAATTAACTGACTCTACTTGTCTTGCTCTCCCATCCAAACTTCTTTATAGAAGCCTCATGCCCCTGCACTGGGGATGTTTTTGACACTGGTCCCTCTCCAACAGATTCTTGTGCTAAACTCAGTTTTCCTCTTAGAAAAGGGAATCCAAATTCATAAGTTTAGTGTCTACAACTAGTACTATACAAACATTCTGCGTTTAATCACAAGACTTTGCTCAGCATATGAAAGTCTACTCCAGAGCACTTCATCCAAATCCCACTAGGCTGGTTATTATCAGCAACATAAGGAACCAGTACCTGGATCTACAAACTGATGAACGCAGTTTCAACACTGTGACTCGTCTGGAAACACAACCTACTATTTTGAATACTACTGGCTACAGACAATTTTAATGAGCTAAGAAGTAATCATCAGCACAGAAAACATGAAATTTTAAATAAGGCAGTTCCATTATTCACAAGCAGAAGACGCATCTGAGCATCAGCCTGTAATGTCAGGCCAGAGAGGAAATGAGTCTACTATTAGACTGATTTTGTTTTATCTAGGCTCAGTCTTCTGTTACACAGAAGTGGTTTTCAGACCAAGTCTTGCACTGGACTATTTGGGATGCAAACATTTTGCCTCTAGAGACTATACAGTTTCTTAGCTTAGCAGGTCACATACGTCCTAATGCTCAGAGGCAGATACAGGAAAAGCTAAAAAGTTAAAAGGTAAAGCTGGCCTATCTGAAGGGAGGTTGTAGTGAGGTGTGTGTTGGCCTCTTCTCCCTAGTGACTAGTTACAGGACAAGAGGAAATGGGGTCAAGTTGCACCAGGGGAGGTTCAGATTGGATATTAGGAAAAATTTCTTCAGCAAAAGAGTGGTGAAGCTTTGGAACAGGCTGCCCAGGGAGGTGGTGGAGGTACCATCCCTGGAGGTGTTAAAAAAACAGGTAGACATGGTGTTTCAAGAGATGGTTTAGTGGATAGGGGTTACAGAGCTGACAGTTGGACTTGATGATCTTGAAGGTGTTTTCCAACCTTGATGATTCTATGATTCTTTCAGCCTTCCCATCTGTTATCTAACTGTGAAACACCATTCTGCAACTTGAAGGAGTTAAAGGACTGGACTTTACAATGTAAAGTGGTATTTCCTTTTACATTACCAGCCTTTTGGATTAAGTGTTTAGCCTAATTGCTATCTGAATGCCAAAAGACTTTTAAATTATCTCAATTTTTTTGGAAGATAAATTACAGGCAATATTAATATTTCAGTGGTGCTATCAACACATAGTTCAAACTTTACTACTAAAAAAATTAGAATGAAAGTTGTTTATTTTGTAGGGAAATCTTATTTATGAAGCATCCTCTGTAAATGCATTCAGGTACTAGACATAGCTCATGATTGAGCACTGAATCAATGCTCACGAATATCATGAAAAACTGCAGACAGATGAACAAAATTCACCATGCACTTCCAAAAAAAGATAACTTCTAATGATTTTGAGAAGCTGAGAGTTAAAAAGTGGTAATTTTTTGAGAGCAATGGTTCTACCAATAAATGCTACTGTATTAGAAAAGTTTGCTTGTCTGTTGACTTCACAAGGGCTCATGAATCACTAAGAAAAGATATGCAACAGCAAAAGCCAGTCAGAGAAAGGTCTCAAACAGAAGCTGGATCAGACCCATTTAAAGCTTTTCAAACCCCTAAACTGGTTCCAAAATGAGTGTTTCATTAAACAGGCTCTTTTTCCTCCCATTTTAAATTTCAACATAACCTTTTCCAAATTGCCAACAAATTTGTATTTGCTACATATTCTTCAGAATACTGTCAAATCAAGCATTTAGCTGCTCAAAAACTTGAACTCTCCTTTTCTCTAGTACACATTAAAAAGAACCCCTAAAACTGGAGATACTGAACTAGTTGCTTGTCATATTAATCTGTTATTGTCCCACAATTTTAGCCTGCTGTAAACCTCACAGGACAGGACTAGTTTGCTTAGTACAATGCTAACACTAGTACAGCAAAGGCTTTATGACTCACCACAGGAAATAAACAAAACTTAATACAGAAAAAAAAAATATATTTATTTGATGTAGCTTTCTTTATCTTGTACTATTACATGCTTGAATAGTTCTTTCCTACCAGAAAAAAACAACCTGCTAACTTGTCAGTAAAGCAGCACGTATCTGAAGAGACATCATTTGCTGTTGCAGGGAGGCTTCCTCTGGTTCTGCCTTGTTTTGTTTCCTTTAATCTGACATAACACTAACTCAGAGTGTTTGTTGTCTGATGGTATACGAAAAGAACACTTTCACATAAAACATGAGGGTTTTTTAAAAACCCCATCTCAAAAATCGAAGCATACACCACTGAGAAGGCAGGACTCTGGCCTGGGGAACTGCTGTATTTTCAAAGAAAATGCCCCTCAAGCAACATACAAAGCTCTAGCACTGCCACACCATCCCACCAGGTCACCTTTCCTTGTTTATCTTACTGAACTTTTGCAAAAGCATATTTTAAATCAAGGACCTTTTCAATCAATCTGCCAGACTGCAGATCCAGAAATAGCTCAGTTCACAACCCAGTAACAAAACTAGACTGCCATGGCAGTCTCTACCTCTTTGAAGACACTGGACCAAAAGATGCATGTTTCCAGCACAGATACAGAATGAAGCCTAATGTAAGTCCAATTACAACAGCAAATATATCTTAAGAGAGCATTAAGAAACATTCCAGATGCTCACCTTCATCCTCATGAATGAATTTTCTACTACATACACTCCCCTACTATGTTCATTTTAACAGTCCAACAGCATGAAGGAATTTTTCCAAGGTTATCTGCTCTCTTTGTGTGACTTGTCACTTCTTTTCTTTAAATTAACTGAGAACATGAAGTACATTAAATACATCTGTACTTAAGACCCAGTCTCTCTCAAAGAGAAGTGCTCGTCTGAACTTTACTGTACCAACCTCATGCTATTCTTCTCCTCCAAAATGGGAGGTTTGGGTATAATTTTTTCCTCTTCTCCTCTCTTCTTATTGTCAGCCCACACTATCTGCCTCTGGCAGACCAAGAGCTGTGGCAGTGCAATACCATCGTAGTTGGCTTTTTGTCTCATCTGGTAGGTTCTTCCATTTCTGAGATCTGACTGACTTCATTACTAGAAAGGGGGATGGGCTAGACTATTTTTGTAAATGCTTTGCATTGTATCATGCAGAATTAATCCCAAGTATACATGACACCCTGCTACTGCATTTTTGAGTTTTTGGCACACAGCTTGTAGGAATTTTTCTCTTTGTAGATGGTTGGTTCTGTTGAATTTTATTCATCAAAGAAAAAAGAGACACATAGATTAAGAGCTGGCACTATGGATATTTTTTCATGCTGCTGTACTACTTTCAGAGCAGAATTTTGTGCTCTCACTTGCTAGAACAAATTTTGTCTTCTTCAAGGAGAATATACTGTAACCTGTATTCTTTATGTTAGATTTCTCATTAGATGAGATCTCAGTTAAGATAAATGGCCACAAATTACTTAGCTGAAACCACTAATTTTCCCTTTGTGACTTAATGCATACAAAATTCTTCAAATGTGAAAAGTTAGTGAGCAAAACCAACATCTAAAACATACTCCTCTGATACACAGCATTCTGAATATGCTATCAAATTTATGTGAAAGATCAGAAAAACAGTAATTGAAGAAACTACAGTTTATAAAAAAGTGGTCTCAAAATGTTCCAAAATAAATCTCCTAATTTTAAATGTTATTTATGCAAACCTCTTCATATGTTTAGCAAATGTACTACATGCTGTATGAAAATGCCAAAAGTAGTTTAAAAATAAACTATTTTTTCCAACAGTACTATATGAAAACATCATTAATCATCACAAAAATTGCCTTGTTTTCTTTAGAAAGGATGCATCTCCATTTCACTTTGATGCTTATTACAATCTGTTATATATTAAACATTGGATAATATGTGGAGTTAAGCAAGTCTGTATTTTTTTCACCTCAAAAGATATTTTCGTATTTCAACTTTTGTTTTCATCCTGTATTGTAATAAAAATAAGGCAAAACTTCTTCACATAGTAAAAATTTCCTATGATGAGACTATTAAACAACACTTCCATTTTTTTTTCGACAAAACAAAACTTGTCAACATCCTTGACTGGAATGAATCTATTCTGGTGCTCTGAACCAAATAAAGAAGTTTATTTTAAGTCAGTTTGACATTAAATTGCATTTACATATGGTGCTATAGTATAGTAATCGATGTAGTACAGCACTAAACTGCACATTGCCAGAACAAGAAAAATTAATCAGTGGAGGAACTATTCTGTACAAGCTCTACTCATAACTCCTCTTTTTGTATCCATTATCAGGCCATGCTGAAGAGACAACATACTGGACTTAAATTTGCCTTTTGGCTGATTTAAGTTAATCATTTTTATATTCTTAAATGTGGGTTCTTCAGGTGTCTTCTTCCTTCTATTTTTCTCCAACAGACTAAGCTCCTATACTGGTTTTCGCTTCTCCCAGGATTTTAGTTGCATGATTTCCTATGATATTCAGTTAAAAACAAAGCAGAATGCATCTTAAAGGACATTATTTTTTAGCAAGTAAAAATCTCCTCAAAAGAATGCTCATTTTGCAGAAGCTGTACTTTGTGCTGGAAATTTTTTTAACACTAGACTACTGACCAGCTCTGGTAGCAAGGCTTTTCTGTTGTGTTTTCTGGCATAAATAAGTAACAGACAGTATTATGACAAAAGGTTAATCCAAGTTTCTTCAAGTAAATGGAGAGATCTCCAAATTCCTCACAGAAACATTGTTGGTAAAATACAAAGAATAGTCACAGCCACTGTTTTAGGCATCTAATTTAGGTAGAAACAGAAATTTAGTTAAATGCTCATACTGCTGTAATATACACTGTGTGAATGCCACCTTCTCTGCATCCTTTTCATACCAGGTTCAAATCACTAATACCTTCAAATTAACACCAATCAATGGCTGCTGCCTTTC
The DNA here is from genome assembly GCF_020740795.1 of Apus apus. Classification (NCBI taxonomy): domain Eukaryota; kingdom Metazoa; phylum Chordata; class Aves; order Apodiformes; family Apodidae; genus Apus; species Apus apus. The sequence continues at coordinate 70,980,412 of NC_067285.1, forward strand.
ACTTAGCTTTCATGAGAGTTTTCACTGCACACAGTGGCTAGCTAGGGGACTTGTTTTGAGAATATGAACAGACCATTTACCTGAATACTGACACGATAAAGACACACTGCCCCAAAATAATTTTCAAATTTTCAAAATTATTAATTTTGCTGACAAAACAGCCTCCTTGAACCAGGGTTACAGTAATATGGTAACTATTTTTTTTATCCAGTTTTCAAGGGTGTCACTAAGAAATAGATTATTAATTCTATGCCTATGGGTGAAGGAAAACACCAATACTTTTAATAGAATGTAAGCGTATAAATTCAACTAAGCAGTGCATAGGTATCCTGCCACACATTACTATATCCTATGACTTACATTTATGTACCTGTTCAGCCATAACTGTAAATACACTGTGTAACAGAGAGCTTATTAGGTAATTATGGGAAAATGCAAATGTAACATGGGGCAACTAGTCCCTTAGCCAGAAGAGCTCTTCAGCTTGCTCTGTTCCATTCAATTAATGAGTGCTGTTCATAGATCATGCACGGACCAGATATTTACAAAAGGAAACATAATGAAGCCAATATGTTGTTTACACCACCACTTGAAGCAAATGATAGCAAGAGTCACGAACTAGCAGAGGAACTGGTTTACAGTTCCTTATCCATACATTTTTCTAGTTACACACTTCTTGAAGTGGTTTTTCTTGTAGACATTTTATCATCAAATTAAAAACACTTTTTTTTGGTTCATGTATGGGTATAAAAGCATATCACAAACACTAAATAAAGTATCTAAAACTAAAATAGCAAACAAATACCACTAATAAAGACATGTTTAGAATTCAAAAAACTTTGATGGAATATCCGTGTGCTCAATGAAATGTTTTTCCTTCCCAGTCCCACTAAGTCTATGATATCCACATGTCACAGTGCTTGAAACAAAAGATGGAACCCCATCAAAAAGCTTCGATGTGGCTCAACCTCATAATATCTATTCATCAAAAGCACCATTGATATATTCTGTACCGTTATTAGTTGACCAGCTGGTATGATATCCTGTATTGTGAACATAGCTCACAACACAAAGCTAAAAGCTTTCTTGATATATCCATCCAATTACTTTAAAAATACCAACATGCAGAAGCAATCTGTATCAGTGAAGAACTTGGGTTACAGTTCTTATGTTATTATTTTATCCATTTTTCTTTTAAAAATGAAAATTAATCTTTACTGAGTATTTTAACTGAAGCACTCCAAACCCAAAGAAAACTAGAGTGAGATAAATTGTTGAAACCACAGACTAGATGCCATAAAATACAAATTACATATGCCATGGAGAACAGTGTCATCTTGCATATGATTTTAATGTATCATAGAATAATGTGACAAACTGTTTGCTACTAATCAATTAAGACCTCATAATACTGAAAATACCTCTGTCCACTTCTACGTATAATGCTAGGGGCTGTAATGAACATAAGAAAAAATGACTAATGTATTGATTTTGATTCCTTGTTTCGAAATGTTCCACCACTAAGAAAAATCAAGAATTTAAAATTAAAGCCTATGAGGAAGGTTAATTCATTAAGACTGCATCAACATTGCTGTGCCTACTTTCAGGTCCTCAGACACTGCACATTGGAAAAGCTGCAGAATACATCAATCAATACATCAGTTCAGGTCCACAGGATCAGAAAACCAAAGACCAAAACTGTTATAAAACCTTGTTTGGCTTATGGATTTGGGGATCTGTTTCCTGAATAATTCCTATTTCTTGTCATACTTGTCCATTGCTCTCTGTTCACAAAATGCCATCAATGTAACTAGATAAAGCCCCTCACATAACCTTCAGAGAAACAAATCTAAATTAGGCTATATATCAGACAGCTTTAGAAGGACAAAAACTAGAAAATGTCACTGTCCTAATAAGAAGAAAGGAGGAAGAGCTGAAATCTCTGTGTCCAAACAGCCACTGTTTTCATCTCCCTCTCAATACTGAACAGCTTTCACAGCTATTTAACTTGCAAAGATTGCAGAACTTCTGTGTGATATATTGGCAATTTTAATGGTTGTTTTTTTTGTTGTTTTTTTTTAATAAAGTTTATTTTTGACAAGAGTCTAGAAGTCTTTCTCCTCACCACTAATCGAGCATAAGAGCGTTGCAGGTAGACATGCAAGAACATAGTAGTAAAAAATGTATTCCTCAGAAAAAACCAAACCACCACACACCATCAATATCAATAAGTTAAAATTAGACACAGCCTGACCTTGTGAATTACCCAGGAGATCTGATTAAATGCAATCAGATTCCAGGCACTGTAAGTTTGGGAATACTGTCTCTCATCTAAATGGTCTCCTCATCATGAAATGTCAGCAATAATGATCTCAAACAACTTCACCCTGAATTAGGTCTGCCTTTGATAAAACACCATGATAGATCTGCAAGAGAGTAGTAACTTAGAAACTTATATGGTCTTCATGATTAAGCATGACATTTTTCCTATACAAAGTGCCAAAACTGGAAAAAAAAAGGCCAAAAGGTCACAATCTGAAGAAGAAGCCTTTCAAAAGAGAGAACTGATGCAAAACCAGTGCTGCTAGTATGATCCATGGGGACTCTCTCTGACATGCCTGCTGGGGCAGCTTTAAAATGACCAGTTAAATGCCTGTGAAGATCCAGCTCCCTAATTATTGATTGACCTATATATTTTTGGCATCAGTTATGCCCCAGAGAATCTGATTGGACAGGCAGTTAAAAGTCCACAGTTAAATAAATTCTGAACTAGCCAAGACAAGCAGACTGACTTCCTAAGAAGATTAGTTTCTTCTGTTCATCAGAATATTTTGGAGACCATGTAAGAAAGAGAAAATAGACACTATTTTGAAAGACCAGAGCCTAGCAATGTTGTCGCAATACACCCATATATGCAAGTACAACAGCCCAAAAAATGCTTAAAACATATATAAATAATCCCCTGTGCATCATGAAGCAAAACTGTTGATCAGGACACATTCATGTTCAAGGGCTGGCTCTTAAGTAAAATGGTAGTTGCAGATTAGTTAACCACTCTCTGAAAGACATTGTGGACATTTCACAGAATCACAGAATCACAGAATCACAGAATCCTAGGGGTTGGAAGGGACCTCAAAAGATCATCTAGTCCAACCCCCTTGTCAGGCAGGATCACCTAGAGCACATCACACAGGAATGTTTCCAGGCGGGTTTTGAATATCTCCAGTGAAGGAGAGTCTACAACCTCTCTGGGCAGCCTGTTCCAATGCTCTGTCACTCTCACAGTAAAAAAAAATTTCCTGATATTCACATTGAACCTCCTATGCTCCAGTTTGCATCCATTACTCCTTGTCCTGTCACTGGTCATCACTGAAAAAAGCTTGGCTCCATCATCCTGACACTCACCCTTTACATATTTGTAAACATGGATGAGGTCACCCCTCAGTCTCCTTTTCTCCAAACTAAAGAGACCCAGCTCCCTCAGCCTTTCCTCATAGTAGATACACTGCTCATGTTCTTTCCAGCTGACATTGAAAACTATTTAAAGGTTAGAAAGCAAACCACCGGGGCTTTTTTGTCACCATGGGTAAGGGGACCCAATCTGTGAGATTCAGCCTGTCTTCAAAAACATTCATCCAGACTTGCTTTTGCCATAATGTTTTCTTGCTTTCATCAACACTCCTTCATTGAACCTCTCTCCAGAAACCAGAAGGATGAAGAGTAACACCAGGAAGTAAAAAGGCAGAAAAATACAAAGTAAATCACTGATTCAAACAGTGAAGCAGCTGGACATTATAACAATAAGCGAATGCAGACTTATTATAGCACAATATGGGGAAAGAATATTGGTATAGAAACAGATTGAAAAGAAAGGATAAGTGTCTTGAAGGTTCTTTTATTGCTCCTCAAGAGTAAGACCTGAACATTTTAGGAATTCAGATATTATTGTAAAAAATAATGTTTTTATTATTTCTTACAATGCTTAATAGACTTATGGCTTAAAATAGTGGATAAGTGGCATATCACTTGCTCTGAACTGTACTGGAATGTACCATCTTTCTCATTGTCCCATTCATTCCAGTGAATGCAAAGGCTTCATATGCTAAACCTAAATCACTCATCTTCCTCTAGAATTATTTTCCAGCAGAACCTAAGTTTCAGCTGTATGAGACGACTCCAAATAAATTTTAAAAAGCATAATAGAGAGAAAGATAACTATATAATAGTCTTTCTGAATCGTACAGTACCTGTAGAAGTATCCACTGTGAAAAAAGAAGAAGATTCTCCCGGGACCAGCTCGTAAGTGACAATGCCGTATATTCCTGAATCTCTGTCTGTAGCAACAACATTGATGATCTCTGTGCCTGGTTGTGTGTGACTGCTGATGCTCGTCACATAGATAGCTTGTTCAAAAACAGGTTGATTATCGTTAATATCTTCTATCTCAATGCGGACAAAAGCTTGGGCACTCAGCCCACCCTGTTGGATAAATCAGAAAGAAAAGAAACCCACAAAAATTAAGACCGATTATAAAGGTATATACAATAGAATTATACACATCTGTCTTCAGCCCATCATCAGGAAACTGAACATGCTGCAACATTACTGAGGAATTAAAATACCTGTTAAAAAAAATGGAGGTATCTTTAATACCCCAAGATTCTACATTTACTCAAGTTACACACTCAGAACAGCTCAAATGGGCTGAGTACACAAAGAAGTTCAACTTCTTATGATGGTGAAGTGCGAAGTCAAAGTTATTTTTGTTAATAATAATGAGCACTGCACATGTCAAATCCTTGCTACTCTAGCCTCATTTGCTTTTACTGTAATCACCTAAACACCACCTACTCCTGCACAGATAAAAGTCACGTGCCCCTCAGGTGACTGCAGTTCTCCAGCAAAGCAGGAGTAACTTCTTTTTGTCTATGAGTCTTTCAGATTTAACATCATAACAATGAATATGAGGCCTTTTCAACTATTGATTAGAAACACAGGCTGAGAGCAGAGCAGTGAAGGACAACCAAAGGCCAACCTGTAAACCTACAGTCCGCAAGACCTATCCTCAATTTACCACCCAGGCAGGTTTAAGAAGTTTGGCTCAAGTAGCGTATGTGCCTATACATATATAAATAAACAAATATTTATATTCGTGTGTATACATCTGTATGTATGCACATGCACACTTAACTTTCTGTACACAGAGAGAGAACATCAAATTTTACTAAAGGACATACTTGAAAAAATTTGTTGATGTAAAATTTGTAACTGATTACATAAAATTATTTCCAGCACAGCTTCAGCGCCATATCTTTTCACGATCCCAGCACTGCTCTCCACATGGTTGAAGCTCCTGCTACAGGTGCCCACCAAGACTCCACTAAAACACCACTTGAGCAGCCACAGGATCACATTTAGCCTTGCTCTGTCGTGAAACTGGAGAAGTGAGAAAAAAGCTGTTTTATCAAATTTTGCTGCAGCAAAAATCACAATTTGCTGTGGCAAAGCATTGAATGTTCTGATAATCTGGAAAAAACACAGTTCTGTGAGTGCTCAAGTGTAGACCCCACAGTGCTCAGAGTGAAACAAATGGCAATTGACTACTCAAAGGCACTCCCTCACACTCCCTGTGGACTCCATCAGTTGGGAAGGATTCGTATTCCCAAGTTTCTTTTACAGCTGTAACAACTACAGACACTTTTAAAAGAAAGCAGCTCCACTTATGGCACAGCTAACGGTGGATGCTGGGGCCCTGACACGTACAACAGAGGCACAAAGCAGCACACATATATATAACCTGAACATGCTGTACACAACACATTAAGGCACAGACTGAGGATGAATCCTGTGCTCTTCAAAGTCATGTTGAGAATGCTGTGCTTGCACTGATTAGTCACTTACTGAAACTGCTGGCACAGATCAGATGTTGCTGCATACACATGACAAGCTACGCTAAGCAAGTCCAAACTTAATTTTGAGGTCACAGTAGCTATGATATAAAAAAAAAGCTAGGTTGCATATTTCTGCAACCAAAGCATTCATATCAATTATTTTTAAACCTGACCTTCATTAAATTATCCAGTGATAGTATCAGACTGGATACTTCCCTTTCAGGCTTGCCCTGCAGTGTAACAGTCTTCTCCAAAATTATTTTTGAAGGTTTGCTTATCATGCATTCCCCCTGACACTTCCAAGAGATTTTAGCTTTGTTCTGTTTTACTTTGTTTCTTCCATATAGTAATATTACCTCTGTTGGGTGGCAGTGACACCTTCATGAAAGCTCAAATATGTGGAAAATTCAGATGATCTCTTGCATCATGCATCTCTGTTTCACTAGACTAGGAGATCTAGCCCATATCCTCCTGGTGTGCTTGGGTTTTCTTCCAAAGAAAACAAGATATGGCATGATTATAGGGCTAATGCTGCCACAGAGGCAGCCAGCAGCGAGGACATGCACCTGGGGACAAGGACTGAGCAGGGTGCAGGGCCAGCACCAGCCTCAAACTACTAAGACAGTCCTGTGCTGATATGGGGAAGGGGATATGTGCAGATCTAGTGGTCTCACTGCCGATATCCCAAACCCACTTCAGGGTGAGCCTCTTCCCCAGTATCTTGACTCCCACAGGAAGGAAATTCCTGTACAGGAGCTAAAAGGAGAACCCTGTGTGCTCTGTTCAAGTCCACTGTCAGAAAATGCTCTGTGGCTCCACAGTTTCCAGGTACTTCAGGACAGGTATCAGAAACAACATTTTTAAGGGAACAGGGCCAAGGAAGACGCAAGGTCAAGAATAAATAGCATCTAAAAAGAGGCAAAGTTTGGAACAGCACAAAACCAGGCTACAAAACTCATGATAACTTGTGTTAAACTGCTTCTTCCAAGTTTAATTATTACTAAACAGACATAAAGCTCTCACTCTCCCGCAATTTTTTATTTATCCTATGGAGTTATGTAAAGACTGGAAATCAGTTAAATCAAAGTATACGTGGGAAACATATTGGACACCTACTAACTACTTAATCTCTCAGAAGAAAGATGAAGTTTTATCATGGAGACAAATCCTCCTTTTCCCAAAGAAGCCATTTATTCTCTCACACATAAGTCAAGTAAAATATAAACTCACAATATTAACTGGTTAGGGCGCAGTTCTTACTCTATGAAAAAATTTAAGTATCAGCCCAACTGAGAAGGAATTAACTGCCTCTGTTTCTAACCACATGAATATATTTCATCTACTCAGAAGCATGCACAACATAGCAGATCTTATAAAATATGAAGCTTGATTTAAACACCTTTGTTGCTGACAGATTTACATTTGTCAAAACATGTTACAGGCAACAGAAAGCCATAGTTGTTTGTTTTGAAATCTCGTCTCAAATGTTAAATATTTTTAATTACTGTTGCACTGTTTGATGCAACAAAAAGTCACAATTAGTATAACTTTTTCAGAATCCTGAGAGTTGTGTCTCCCATGGAACAAAAACAGGACATATGAAACCATCACCAAGTCAAAATAACCACAAGTACTTTGACAGGACCAAATTTGTGCAAAAATATAAAGCTATTAGTACACCTCTTTATCATGTCTCAAAAAAACCCCAAAACTATCCTGCCTTTGGCAGAAGAGACTCTTTAGCTTAGTAAGCAGAAATGGTGCCACTTCCAATAGCTCTATGTCTTCATCTCAATGTTGTAAAATGCTTAAGAACCCAGCAAGATTTCTGTGACAGCCTGGAACATTTTTGTCAGTGAATTGTGCGGTCAGATTTTTGTTCCTAACTCAACTGTGATATGCAGGATCTTTGACATGAAGACATATTTTCTTTATGTGTGTGTGCATGTTAAACTTAAAAGATACGTCGGCTTGAAGTAACAATGATGTCAAAACAGAGAGACACTGCCAATTATTTAAAACCTTATACTTCAGAAGCTTTGCCTGTGAGTGTTGAGATCTTATCTCCATGTTTCAATGGTTTCAGTGTAAAAGACAAAGCAAACTGGAGAAGCAGTGCAGTTCACCAAAACGCAAGAGATGAGAACAGTGTATTTTTCCATGTAGAATGGCAGTAAGATGATCTCTAAGGTTTCAGTATTACACAGGAGAGCAAACTTTAAGCTATTCAGAGAGCTATTTAGCAGTTTGGAAATCGGTTTTTGAAGGATTATGAGCCCACAGGCAATTTCACTGTCTTAAGTCAAGCAAGTGGGGCAGAAGACCAGCTTGGCTGAACAGAGAACTCCTTGTGGATCTCTAGAAGAAAAAGAAATTGTATGAACTCTGGGTCAGCCTTCACAGGAAGATTACAGAACTTTGGTTCATATCTGCAGGAAAGCTCAGCTACAGTTGAAACTGGCCAGTGTTGTTTCACCTAAGAATGACTTTTTCAAGTACGTTAATAGAAAGCAAAGATCTAAAGATAACACTGGACCATTACTTGTTGAAGACAGTCATCTGACTAATAGGGATGAAGAAAAAGTAGAAGCATTAAATAATTTTTTGCCTCGGTCTTTATGCTGATCTCTTCTCCATGGGATCCACTGATAGGACACACGGAAATGGTTCAAAGATGCATCAGGGGAGGTTCAGACTGGACAACAAGAATCATTTATTTACCAAGAGGGTAGTCAAAAACTAGCTTCCTTGGGAGGTGGTTGATACTCCAAGCCTGTCAGTGTTTAAGAGGCATTTGGACAATGTCCTTAGCAACATGCTTTAACTAAGTCAGTCCTGAATTGGTCAGGCAGTTGGACTAGATGATCATTGCAGGTCCCCTCCAACTGCAACAGTCTAGTTCTATTCAATTCTAACCAGCACAGTGGGCATGGATTCCTTGGGCCAACAAGTTAGGATGAAAGACACATGCTCTGAAGTGTCTTCAACCCTGACAACATCTAAAAGCTGTGACTGTTTCCTTTTTATTCTGGACTTCCAAACAAAAAGTTCTGTCCTTCCCTTCTCACTCACAATCAGGACTACGGGTAGAAAACAAAACTAAAGGAGTCTACTCTGGAAAGAGAAAAGAAAACAAACAAACAACAAAACCAAACCCAAACCTCTGAACTCTCGGTAGGTTATACAGATGTGGTGTGGCACTCCTTGACAGTGGTGAGGTACAAGGAATGATAGAATACCCTGCCTGTGCTCTGCAGTTTTTCAAACTTCTTGCCATACTTATGAAGAGAGATGGTGTGCTGGTACTTACAGTGTGTTACCTACAGAGAAGTTTGCTGCTAGAATTGGTCTAAGCCTGGTAGCAACTCTCACAAGCATTGATCATCCAGTTTTCTCCAGCTTTTGAAGAAAACTTTGTGGCCCAGCTCCTCCCAGAGTAAGGCTGGACATTTCTGAACAGCCTTCCTTGTGCACCAGCCCCAAGATTGAGCAACTCAGACTTTGGCTTTGAAGGCCAGACAACTATTGACTGTAAGCTGATAGTACCAGATGCCACTAGACAGAATTTAAATTAGCATTATTCCAGTTCAATGTTACAGATTTTCTTTAACACCTGCAGGCATTACTGTTTTTTCTGGTTGAAAGAGAGGTGACTGGCATCATAAAATATCCAAATTAATGAACAAAAGACTAAATTATGCATGATGCATAGCAATAAAATTTGCCACTGTACTGCAGCAAAAGTGAAAAAAAACCTCCCCTGGAGCAGCTTGAGGCTATGCCCTCTTGTCTTGTTGCTAGTTGCCTGGAAAAAGAGCCCAGCCCCCACCTGGCTACAACCTCCCTTCAGGTAGTTGAAGAGAATGATAAGGTCCCCCCTGAGTCTCCTCTTCCCCAGGCTAAACAACCCCAGCTCCCTCAGCCTATCTCTATAAGGCTTTCACTCTAGCCCTTTCACCAGCCTTGTTGCTCTCCTCTGGACCTGCTCCAGCACCTCAATATCCTTCTTGAAGTGAGGGGCCCAGAACTGCACAAAGTACTTGAAGTGAGGCCTCACCAGTGCTGTGTACAGGGGGAGAATTACATCCCTACTCCTGCTGGCCACACTATTCCTGATACAAGCCAGGATGCCATTGGCCTTCCAGGTCACCTGGGCACACTGCTGGCTCAAGTTCAACTGGTTGTCAACCAGTACTCCCGGGTCCCTCTCGTGGGCTGCTCTCCAGCCACTCTTTCCCCAGCCTGCAGCCCTGCCTGGGGTTATTGTGGCCAAAGTGCAGGACCCTGCACTTGGTCTTGTTGAATTTCATGCCATTGGCCTTGGCCCATCGACCCAGCCTGTCCAGGTCCTCCTGCAGCTTCTTCCTACTCTCCAGCAGATCAACAGTCCCCCCCCAGCTTGGTGTCATCTGTGAACTTGTTGAGGGTGGACTCAATCCCCACATCCAGGTCATCAATAAAGATGTTGAATAGGACTGGGCCCTGCAATGCTTTTGAGAACATGCAAATAGTTTTATTATAATTTCTCTTTTTCTGCATTTTCATCCTTGCAAGATTTTTTTCCAGAATATGCTTGATCTAAATCTCTCTCAAGTGTTTGTGAAGGTTCTCCAAGCAACATAACTTCATCCCTTTTTTTCCAGAAAGAGAAAAAATTGTAGCAACATTGTAAGACATTTTCAGCTGACTGCAAATTCAAAGGCCCCCTCCCCAAATGCCTACTGAAACTGCCTCTTACCTGTCACAAGTGCAAGAAATACAGCTGTCGTGATTAAGGGTGCAGTTTGAATGGGGGTGTCCCAGGCAGAGCTTGCATGTGAATCACAGGAGAGTCACTGTCACTACTGGAGCAGCTCTCAATCTGCCACAGTCCAGACAGAGACCCAAGGAGAAAACTAAATGCAGAAGCCATGAAATTCAGTGCGAACACCTTTCCATAAACCTAGCTACACGATTTCTTCTCATATAAAAGCATTAAAAGGAGTATCACCAAATATATATGTGAAGTCAGTGACTTCAGGACCAAAAACAGTGCTGCCAACTGAAAATGCTAACACTCTGATCAGTCTTGTCCTCATTTAATCAGTGAGAGCACTCCCACAAGCTCTCACAGGATGTTTATTTAACATCAGTTTAACAGAATCTGTTTTCAACTTGACTCTCTACAGGCTCTTAAGGCAACTGCAGTTCTCCCATTACTCGTTCTACATGGTGCATAGAAGATACAACCAACAAGCTTTGAAAACCATGTAATAGAGTAGGCATGAACAGGTGCAGGAAACTGATAGTTTTGCTGTAAGATAAACTGAGCACCACCTGGAAACTTCTTTCCTTTTCCTCCTCATTTCTAATTAACTTAGTTATTTTCTTTCCTTTCCATCTCTTTCCCTCCCCTTTGTCCATCCCCTTCAGTCTTCCTCTGTCTTTTCTGTACACATTTCTGCCCTGGTCACAGCCTCTACTTTGAAATCCACACCTAATGTCTTTAATCTATCAAAATCACTAGCAGAATGCCAGGAAATACAATATCCTACCACAACTCTGCTGTAAAAGTGAAAAGTGGCTCAACATAATTTCATGGATTCTGAAAATTGATAAAAAATGCTGCATTTAGATGCTTTAGTATTTATATGTCAGATGAGCTAATCTTTTAAAAGAGAAATCAATGGGATCTACAAATTGCTGAGTATCAGTAAAAAGATTAAGTTCTGCCTGTCCCAGACAAGGCAATAAAAAAATTGAATCCCTCTCCCCATTATTGAACTTCTGAAAGCACAAGGTCCCTCAAAGAAGATAAATCACAGACCAATTTAATAATTAAATCCTCTATAGTTTCAATGCATTGGCATTTTCCTTTAACTTTTTACATTAGATTTATCACTAAAGCAATAATTTAACAACAGAAACAAAAAGGCAAGAAGCTTTTTTCATGTAAACCTATTTTCTTTCACATTTTTTTAAATCTTTCGGGCCAGACTGGATACCTGAGAAACTTGTCAGAATTCCACTCTATTGTCCAGCTCTCACTTAGCCTTTATTAAGAAGACTAACCTTCATATTCCGGATACATGTATGGACTCTGCATTGATACAGCTTCAAACCATGTATATGCAAGAAAAAAAACTGAAGTGATGGATTATAGCAGAATACATAATTTTATACTGTTATTTTTTGTGACACTGACTACTTTATTCTTCAAGACTTGGAAATATGTATTCAGGTGTATGCGAAAAAATTTTGCATAGAAAGGAATTTTGAAGACAGAAATCACAAATCATAGAAACTCCAGAAAGGGCACATAGACTTAATTCTGCTGGGAAGATTACAGACACTATCCTAACAAAAAGATCTACGTTCTTAAATTCTTAGACATTCAAATAAGATACAGCCACAAAACAAACACACAAACAAAAATATAATCTTATATAATTGTTTCTCCTCAAAAGAAATTTACGACGGAAAAACTCAAACTGTGAAAGGCACTGTTAACACAAGAGAATGCTTCTGGAGCCTCTGAAGTAAATACTTAACGGTGATAGTTAAAGAAAAAAAGCAGATGAATTGCTTAACTATTACACATATGTCCAAATTCAACAGCATACAAATACACTCTTAGCTACTACATTCTCATAATGCAACAATCAATACCAAGCATTAACAGCAGCTATGTAAGATCATCACTTATTAACACAGAAGTCACACTCCACTAATTTTCTTCAGTGCACTGTAACAAAAAGCAGAGATTTTAATGAAAAATTTAGTTCTAGCACAACTGAACTTAAATTATATTAGAAAAGCTTAGGATAATATGTTAAATACAAGATTAATTCCCAAAGTATGAAATTAATAGTATGTAGCCTCATACAATTTACTTTCAATGTTTTTCAGCTCAAGTTGTGCTGCAAAATGTGACCTGAATTATATGAATCAGTAAGTTTAAAAAAAGTATCCGTATGTTAAAATTTAACATTTGCAACCAACCAGTAACCTTTTCCTTCAGCTTCTTCACAGTTCACTACTAAAGCTGAAGAAAGTTAAGAAAAGTACCAGCCGGTGTCTGTCTGGGTCTCTCAGTACAAATACCCTTTGGATACTTTCATAACAAAATGAACCCAGAAATTATTATCTTGCATTCTTTTTCCGAAATCAGGTTACCAAAATTTTCTATTACACAGTATGCAGTAGACCAAGCATCCACACCCAGACATCTCTATGTGTTCCCACTACATCGAATGCACCAGCTCACCCTGCAAAGTGGGAAAACTTTCAGACATGTTGCTGCAAGGAGGCTGTACCCAGCCACAGCAGCAATTGCATCAGCTAGCTAAAAAGGACAAGGAAAGAAATCAAGGAAAACCACTGGCATCTACAGCAGCCAGGGAGCTTCAGCACAAGGTTAGTGTTTTATTACTGCTGCTGTCATCTTGAAAGCAGGGAGCACAGGTAACCTGGAGTCCACTGGTTCCAAGAGGGGGAGGAAAATAAGCAGGGACTAACACATCCTAAAAATGTTTTCCAACAACTTGTTTGGGAGTGATTTTGGATTTCACAGCCAATTTTATCAACTTTGGTCCAAGTTTATGCTTTGTGAAGTATCACATTCTGACCTCTGTAGGGGTAAGAAACATTCAAAATAATACATTTTTCACATATTCCGTTCTCCTTTAAAAACATACAGCACATCCAAATATGCAAACGCATTAATGTGTCTGGCAGTATGGAAGGGTGAAACTTACCCCATCTGTAGCTTTTACTAAGAGATCGTAAGTGGTTGGATCTTCTTCTCTGTCAATGTCTTGAGACACACAGATCTGACCAGTACGTGGGTCAATCTGGAAGGCTTTGGATTTTTCATAATAATGGAATCCATCATAAAGAGAATATTCTATTTCACCAAACTGGTCAGCATCTGCATCTGTTGCCTTGACCTGCATGCAAACAGAGGTAAAAATGAAACCAGCAAAATCACCACTCACTCGTTCAAAACAAATCACAGAAATACTGTTCTAAAGATACCTGTTTGTGTTTTAAAAGCAAATGTGCATATACACAATAAATTCCACCACACCCTGCTACCTAAGCTGGCTATCTGCAGTTGGTAAAAGAGTGACTTAGCTTCTCAGAGTGTATTTATTGCAACAAGCACATAAGATCATTTAGACCTCATGTGTAACATTACTTGTTTATTTGTCAATAATTAACTCAACCAAGTGGATTTCCCATGACTGCAAAAGCCATACCTTAAGCTACTTTGCCTTAATATTATTTTTACCAGTGGAGGTACGTCTTAAGAAAACCACAACACATGTAAATCACAAGAGTGCTGCAGGACATTCTTATCTAATCTATTATCTAAAAGATCCCTCAGAGCTTAACTTTGTACTTCATTTGAAAGAGGACTTTGTGCCATAGTGATCCATAAAAGTTAAGGCCTGGAGGGGGTTTTAATCTCCAGTCCTTTCTACAAGCAAGATCTCTACCAACACAACTAAATGTGACCATCACAAGTGTGCACAGCATAAAGAGAGAGATGCACAAACTGCAGAGTCCCTGTCAGAGACTTAATTACCTTGTCAGTGTAGCTTCGCAACTGACTGACAAACATATTTTCTTTTCAGTTATATTAAGTACATCTAAAAAGTATTGTGAATTCTGCTGTAAATTCCAAACACGTTGCAAATAAGTACTTTAAAGAAAGACTTTCAATGGATCACACTTGACCAGTACGCTAGATGTATAGAAGATGTTTTCAGAAGCCTGTGAAAACCCAGGGTGAGTTTCCATATGCTGTATCACCTTCCCTCAGCTGGGTTTTAAAGGACCCATAAGACATTACACAGAGTAGGAGGTCAACTCTCACTAGCTGAATCTGTCATTAAGGCAGCGACTAGTCCAGAAAGCATTAAAAACCCCAATTATTTAAAATCATCAGGCAACTTTAAGCTTTCACACAGAATACACCCAAAAGTTTTTTTTTCTAAAACTAAAAGCCTTTCTTTGATGCACATGAGAGAGGCAGAAATCAACAAAAACTTGAAAATATGTTAATAAATGTTTACCATAGCAATAAGCTTTACCATTACCATAAACCCATGCCTGTGAGGAAAGTCTGTGGGAAAGGGGCTTGTTTAGCTAGGAGAAGAGAAAATTTTGGGGGTGGTTTAATAGCCCCCCCACCAGTCCTCAAGGAGAGGCTGCTAGAAAGATAGTACTAGGCTCTCTCCTCAGCTGCAGAGCAAGAGATGGGGAAACACTGGTCACAGGCTGGTGCTGGAGAGGTACCAGCTGTTTTTTTTCTCTGAAGATGATTCAGCACAAGAAGAGGCTCCCTGCCCAGCAGGGCTTGGGTCTCAGAGTTTTGAGACACAACTGGAGACAGCCCTGAACAGCTGGGGCTGTGCTGGAGACCTCCCACCACCCCCTACATCTCCAGTGGTGCCAAAGAATGAACTGCTGCCCAGCTACAGCAGCACTGTGATACAACCGTGCTGCTTCATCAGCCACCAAAAGTCAAGCCAACAGGTTACCTAAGTGTGAAACTCTCGCTCTTTGGACACAGGGTGAATTGGTTAAATATGTATTTCATAAACAGTTTTCTACATTGCATCTTTAATTTTACTGCCCTAAGATCTCTGAGAACAAAACATTTTGTGCTGGGTCTTGCTCTTCTCTGGCACATTCCATGGTGGAAGTTTTCACTCAAATGTACAAACATCTCAGAAGAAAACAATTTATAAAAATACGTATACATTAAGAGAGCGAGTATTTTCAGCTCTCTAATTTGTCACTATTGGAGACACCGAAAGGACTTATCTTCCTCATTTGGTTTAATTTTCTACTTATTCCTTGAAGATGATAAATCCTGTATTTTCCATCAGCCTACTGGTGCAAGTACAATGCCTGCGGACCTTAACAAAACACTAGACACCTTATTATCGTAAAGCTCAAGATTTAAAACTGTCAGGAGTTCACAGAGAAGACCTGAGTCAGCCATTGCCTGCACCTAACTGAGGTTGGAAAGGTGAGACCCACAAACATCAGCCACCAATAGGACAAAGGCAGAGGTCCACACACAACAGTCCATACTAAGTGGCTGGCATGTTTCAGGCATGGCTTCAAGAAAGACCAAGCAAGACAGGCCAGGGACTATTCCTAGCAATAAGTTTGGATGAGGTAATTCTATTTTGGGGATGTAAATCAATTTAGCTGCATAGACACAAACTGTGCCAGGTCATTTGGCCATAGGGCTCCAGAACAGCCCTTGGCTGCTTTTCCTACTAGTACAAACTTGGCCCTAAGAACCACTTGGTGACTTCATTACACGCTTATTTCTTCACCCACAAAGGAACTGCTTTGGCATTAAGATGAACTGGAACTGAATTAAAACCAAATGAATGAAAAGATGGCTTGGAAAGGTTGAAAAGCACAGAGGGGAGAAAGGCAAACCATGTAAAAAGTGCCAAGGCAAATTATAAAGCTAAAAATTACTCTAGACTCATTACTTCTATCAGTTTTAAAATTACAGCCCAAAAGATACGTGTTGTTTCAATATTTTTTTTTTTCCTTCTTGCAGGTTTTTGGGTTTTTTTAAGCACCATGTGGATTTTACCGCTTCTGCAACAGATGCTCAAGTTTTGCTGTATTTCATAAGAGGTATTGCTGTGACTAATTGCACGACATACTCCTTTGCATCTTCCCCCTGCTCCAAAACAGTTTCTTACAGCACTGAGGGCTATTATACCAGAGTTTCTGGTGCTGCAAGTAGAAGGCTCCTCCTTGCAAGCCATGGCACCACAGAGCGTCTTTCATGCCCCTGCATTTGCATCCCACAGCTGCAGCGCAGGGTGCAACACACGGCCACTCCTGACGTACTCCAATCACTTGTTCTGGGTAACTCAAAGAAAAAACTCATACTCAACTTCAGCGAAACAAAGAACCAACCCTAAAAATGTTTTACAGCTGTATATAAATCAAGTCTGCAATACATGTATTTCACCAGCCTTGTCCTTTGTTATTTCTATAATAAAAAATACTAAAATATAGCCTGGCGTGCTTTCAATACTCTGCCACCCTGATCCTATGGAACAGTAATTCACTTGGCCCTTTTACGAAAAGTATTTCTATTTATTTCTTGTGTCTGAAATCTAATGCAGGTGGTAATACTGAAAGATTCTGCCTCCCTGACATGTGTAAATGCTAACATTTATGTCTGCAGCTGAGCATGGGTGATTAATTATGGGCATGAAATTCAAGGATATTAAAAGTTCAGCCCATTATGCTCAGCAATTTGTTTTCTTGTAAATTATGCAGCCCTCAGACTTTTGAACAGTACATGCAAAGGAATAATAAATTAATTTAAATAAAGAAGCAAAGAAAATTGAAGGTCTCACTGTGCTCAACTTAAATTACTTTAATAATGTCTCAGACAGCAGTAATAGGTGGCATCAATTTCTGCATTTATAAAAACAGGATCTTTCTCCCTTGTTCAAGTCCTTGGCATGCATTTAATTTCTACACACTTAATAGTCTTTTTTTTTTTTTAATCATTCAGCAATTTTACCCATGGAATCATTGATCTGAAGAGACAGAATCCGGAATTAAAAGGAAATGAAAAATTACTGTAGCAAAAAGAGCTGAGGTTGAATGGCACTACACTTGAGGTCAGGGGAGCAATTAGCTATTATCAATGCAAGCTGATTTAGGAGGAGGAACCCAGTGAAAATATGCTAACGAATTCAAGTTTTCAGATACCGATGAAGGCAACAAGTTACCATAGCTTTTAGAAATTAAAACACACAGTAGCCATGGTCCAAAACACGTCATGTTACGACAGCATACTGCACTAGTACCAACCCTATGGAGTATTATAGCAGTTAAGTGCCTGACAGCTGTGAATTACAGCAGTCCAAACAGGAGGAAATGAAGGCAGCAGCAGGAATTTTCGCAGTGGATTGATCAAGAGTGTTGTATGTCAGCAATACCATGGAGGTGATAGGGCTGAAAGGATTTATATGCCTTGGAGAGGCAGGAGGCAAGAGAGTACCAAGCTGTAACACCTCTGTACGAAGAGTTAGGCTGAATATGAGATTCAGATCTAGTAGAAAAGAAAGGGGGGGACACAACACACAATACACAAAGAAGTGTTATGTTCACAGGACTTTTCTCATTCTTTTACTAAATAATATGTTTTCAATACACTAAGTTGAAGGTGCATGTTATTAAGGAGTGTAAGTTGGGAAATATGGAAAAATAGGACAAAGTTTTTCCCCAATAAACATTTTTGAAAGCCAATAAAAGTCATGGTATGGACAACTACTGGCTGGATTTCTCCTGCCAGTCATGATTTCTGTAGTCTACATCCTTCAGTCTATTTGTACACTGTCTAGATTTCAAATTAATCACAGAAAAAGTTTCTTCTGTCTTACTGGCACTAAAGTAAAGTGCCAGTAAGTAAGTAAGTCAGTAAAGTAATAAATGGTCAAAATGCAGACCATTCTCCTCTCAGGAGAAGAAAAAAGAGGGAGCAAAATAAATTTTACAGTGATTAAAAAACAGTGGAAACTGGTGAACACCAAAGGGTGTAAGAAGATAAAGAAAGAACAATAGTCTGTCATTTAACGAGACAAATTAAGACAGTGCTGGAAGTGCAGAAGTGACCTTTATTTGCATGTGGAAAGAGGGGCTAATCCCACAGAAAAGAAATTAAAAGGGAACCACTATGTAATGAAGTATCATTAACCTAACTTAGACATACACTTCAATCCTATAGCACATGCAGTTTTGAATGAAGAAAAAAACACTGGCAATACACTTAAACAGGAGGGAACAGAAACATCTTGTTCAGTGTTATGCTAAAAGTACGGAGAGACTTTACAGCTAATAGAAAGCAAACATGTGACAGGTCCTAAGATGATGCCATTCATTTCAGTGGAACTATGACAACTCGCAGCAATGGGCAATCTCTCCTCATATTTTCCAGGCATGAAACACTATTATTAATAAGTAGCAAACAAGCTTATAAAGAAATTATACCAGCTTCTAAAGCCCAGACTGCTTTAAACACTGGTTCAGTTTTCAATTTTCCATTTTGATTTTTTTGGGGGGGGGTTTTGACTGCTTCAAAATCCACAAGCATATATTTAACTGTCACCCTGCCATTTCAAAAGATTAAAATAAAAGTTATTGTATATTGGTTTAGATTTCTTTTTACCTTCCTTCCTAGGCATGATTTCCTGTTTTCTAACAACAGAATATATGTTGAAGAGCAGAGCAAAGATTTAAAATTATTTGCAAAGTGGAAGAAATTACCTGTGCACATAAAACTACATCAGAAAATACACTCTCACTAACTGTGCAGAAAAAAAATGCAGGACCATGCACTATGAAAAAAACATTTCTAGAATTTAGATTGTGCAGCCTTAAAGCTGACTGCTTTGCAATGCTGAATTTCAAATGTGGGTGACCAGACTTAATGTTATGGCTTTCAGACAGACAGAATTAAAGTGGACTACAGTGGAAAAGAGCAGGCAGTTTGGCTGAATAACTCACGACAGTGGTCATCTCTGATAGCAATTAAATGAAACTAAAAAATATTAAATCAGTTTTTCATGGCTTAAGAATTGCTCCCATACCACATATTTTGTCACATTTACACCCTTTGAATTCAGCTAACTAAGATACAGTTTTCATAGCTCATAAAATCTGTTTGGGGGACCCTTACTGTCAGAGCATATGACAGATTTTCATTTTGTGGATAAAAAGTATGTTTAATTCTTTCAGTTTTACTGATACCATGAAAAGCAAGTTAATTGCCAGCAGCCAGTTTCAAAGAAAATGAAAATGTAGCATAACATACTTCCCTACTCCAAAATGCCCACACTCAAAATGTTAAGACAGGACACAACAGAGGGACACTGACACAGGGAAACTATCAGGAAACTGAAAGGAAACAGCTCAACCAGGTATGCTGATGATGATTGGTATAAGCATGGTCCTGTCCTACAGCCATCACCAACCCAAAATCCAACATCCTTCCAATTAAAGGAGTGAAGGACCCCGGGCCTGCTCATGGCAGTACAGCAATCTCTGATGGTAGACCCTTTCCAGACAACTGCAGCAATTCCACCTGCAGGCAACCCAAGGGCAATGAGAATGGCTGACCATCAGAGTCCGGAAAAATCCACTATGCCAGATCTTCACACTAGGTCACTGGCTGCAGGGAAGGAGAGGGACAGCCTGTGTTGGTGGCATGCTGTCAGTAAAATAAGGCTCTCTATTGGTAGTGAAATTACCAGTAGCTGATATTCTCAAGAGAGAGTTATCTGGATGTAAGTGTGCCTGCAAGATTAGCACATGAGCTGCCAGTAACAAACATCATCAGATGTCTTTAATTCACTGCCCTCACTTATAACCTTGCTTGGCAAGAAGACACTACATAAAATACAAATCAATTATTATCTGTCTCATGCTTGACCACTGCCCATCTCCCTGGTACCACAGGTTTAACACAGAGAAATGGAAATAAAGCTTCAGATCTACTTGCTGAAATTCTAAAGGCATGAGCCTTGATTTCAAGAACAGGATCTATGTAACATCCTCTCTGTGAACAACAACTTGCAATTACAATAGAGAAAGTCCTGGTCTTCATCCTCAAACGGGGCCCTATCTGGAAAGACACAAACCAAAATAACATCTGGAATTTAAGTTGAACATTCAACTGGCATTGATACTCACTTTGCCAACCACCACAAGTACCACATACTTGAAAAAACCAAGGAGGGCAAAATCCTTACTCTTTGTCCTTGCTCTGATGCAAAATGTCTCCACTGTGCTAGTGAGGTCAATGGACCTGATTAATGTAAATCTTTCTGCTTTCTTTCCATTTCCTACAGCACAGAGACTACCACAGCTGAAAAACTGACAATAAATGCTACACAGACATGACCTTGCTAACTTCTCCTGTGGCAGATGCTGATTCCCCCACATCACTCCCAGAACTGTTGTCAGTTTTCCAAAGGTGCTCATAACTGCTTCATTCAAGTCCCATCAGAAATATTCATTAATTAAATCTCAACAACCTTTAAATTAGGAGTACAGAAACCTAAACACAAGCAAAGAGGGCTGGACACATACATCGGTGTCAAGAGATTAATCACAATTCGCACACTGGAGATGTCAATCATACAATCAGGGATGGCATTCAGGCTCCGTAGAAAGTTTATGTGTAGGTTAGCCCCAGAAAAACAACGCCTAGAAAGCAAAAGGAGCTTTGTAGCTGTGCCACTCCATTTGGAGAGGAAGAACTGCTCATCCCTGCGCCCACCTTGCTTGTTCCTTCTGTACTCACCATCTTCAGTGTGAGGAAAAAACCAAACAAAACCAAACAACAAAAAACCCCAACCCTCTAACATAGAGGCTGGGAAAACACCTCACTTTTTCTCAGCTGGGATCCTTACAATCCACTTGAGTGAGAAAGGAACAAGTGAGAATTCAACTCCTCCTCCTTAGCTACCTGGATGCGTTCCTATGTGATGTACTCTAGGTGACCCTGCTCTGGCAGGGGGGATTGGACTAGATGATCTTTCGAGGTCCCTTCCAACCCCTATGATTCTATGATTCTATGATTCTAGGGTGCAAAGCATCATACAATGTGCTCCATTATGTGCTCAGTTGTCATATAGTGTGCTCAGTGACAGTACGTGGAACGTGCTGTTCACTGAAACCCCAACTAAGCATTAAATTTCTCAATTATAATAAGGCTTTTCGTTTTGGTATTTTAAACAGTTACAAAATGGTTTGGCAAAATGCATTTTGTGCTTACCTGCTTTTTTTTTTTTTGCTTGTGGGTGGCCTACTAAACGACAAGGTCTTAAAATCAGCTAAGACTAACTCCATTTCACATACGAATCTCTCATAAGAGATCACACTGACTTTTATCTTTTTTTAATAACATATTGATTTATTTGTACATACATTCTGTATCTGAGACAAGTAAATGAAACATTATTTTCCTTGATGAATTATTATGAGATTTTAGCTTTTTGCCTTCTCTGCTCCTCTATGTATACAAGTGATGACAATGAACAAATCTGCCAATAAAAATATTGACGTATCCTAGATTTACTGCTTTCAGTTAGTCTCTAGAGAGCAAGAAAGATGAAAATCACTGGAGGAGAAAACAGCAGGAGTACATTACAGCATCATGCTTTCACTCTGAAAACCAGACATCATCCAGCAAGCAAAGACCAGATCTAGGAAGAACAGGGCACTTCAGTCTGTACAATAATTCACAATTCCTGCTCTGATGATAGCCAGAGTTTCAATTCACTCCTATTTAACTCAAAAGTTCCTGATGTGTCTTTAAGTTTTGTTTTTATGCCTCCCACAAAATGTCACGAGCAGCTAAATCCCATTGATGCCAGCAAGGATCCAGAGGTGTCAGAGGCATGTCCAAGCTGGAAGCCATTCCCTTATTACACTTAATACACCCACAAGGTTCAGATAAAATACACAAAATAATTGTCAATGTCTGAATTCATAGCAAACAGCAGTGCTGCTAATGCCTACTTATTATATGGTAGACCAGTTTTTATAAAATGTGTTTTGGGAGCAGGAAGTTTAGGTTCCAGCACTGAAAGTGTCTGCTAGAAGGACAATCTACTCTACCAGTCTGGTCTACACTGCTCTCCCTCTTATTGTGCAAACATATACAAATAGAAAATAATTTATTTTTACTGCCTATGTAAACTGGAAGAACAGAAATGAAAAGAGAACATATTTCTGAGAAAGGAGAACTGATTTTCAAAGTGACTACCAAGTATTTGCATGACTAAAGCCTTATTTAATCAAAGTCAAGACCCTTATTTTTTAGTAAAAGCAGCTCCATCCATTCATTAATGCTACTTACATATTCAGCTATAATTTTAGATTTTATAACATGCTAAAACCTTGATATACACTGTTAAAGAGTTTAAGTACAAATCCATTTTTATTCATTAACTTTAGTAAGCTACAGAGCTCCAAGTCTGAGAACTTCTGCCAAACAACAGCATAGCACATAAATTTCCCTGTTGTCTGCTAACTGCAGAAAGCAAGGAGCCATGGGTTTAATAATCTAGAATATCTATCACACAAATAAGGAAATATTTTGTGCAGAACATGTTATTTTAATCATCTTACACTGCAGCATGTTGTAACTTTTAGTGTCAGGATTAATTTGAAAATTATATTTAACAAGATGGTTTAGAAAGCACAACTCCAGGTAGTGTCTATCTTGTTGCTTCAGACATTTTTTACCATTAGAATGCCTTTCTATGAGCAATAAATCAATTATATTGCTTTTATTGGCATAATGGATTATTACATTAACTAAAACTAATTTTTAAAAAATCAATTTTTTGCTTAGATAAATCACATAATTAATATATTTATAAAGTTGTAATGTGATATACTAGGTAACTGAGCCTAAATGATCAGTACATATCCTGAATGCAGAGTAGGCATGAGACGTTAAAACCAAACATTAATGATAAAAAGATCTTTACAATATACTAGTGTTTCTAACAGACAAATTACAGGAAGATGCTACAAAGGAGAGAAATAACTGCAGAAGTGAATAAGCAACCTTGCAGCCAGCTGCCCCATTCTTTGTGGCACACAGGTTTGTGCAACTGGAGTAAGATCAGGGAAGTGATCCAACAGAAGCTCATCATGAAATCTTCATTATTGGTGCAACATTAGATTTCAGCCAAGTCAGTTCCTGATGCTGCTGACCACAGGGCAAATGGTAGTGGCAGGAAAGAGCAGCCCAAGTTAAGTCTAAAAGCTCTTTCAACAGTGCCAAAGACTTAAGACAGGCTGAAGCTGCACACTTACATGAGTTTCTGCAAACATTTTCCAAGCCCCCAAACCAGTCTCAGCTCTAATTCCTGCCCACAAACCACAACACTCCAACCAATACTCCTGGCTAGACTGATACAACTATTTATGGAACCGCAATTTGAACTAGATCACTAAATGCAGAGCTAAAATCCTTCACTTAAAGAAACAACACAGAATAAAACCCAAGAACCTTTATCTGCATTTAGTCAAATTATTAAAAAAATTCTTTTCCTAGTTCACTGCAGAGTCACACTAGCAAAGATCAATGAGCAGCCAGGGTGGAAATCTTCTACATTGATTTTGCTGTCAGAGAAGAAGGGGGTTGTTATTGCATCCTTACAGTGAACAAAGGCTCTGTGTGGGCTGCTTAAATCACCACTTGCAAGTACACATTGTAAACTGCTGCACTCATTGGGTAAACCTGTTGGTTTAACATAGGGGACAGGACAGTGTGGCAGGCCACTGGAGGACTGCTCTCACTGGAGAAGCAACCTTTGAGATATCATTACTGGCCCAAGGAGCCCTAGCAGGTGGCTAATATACAGCTTTGCTTGAGTCCAGAGAAGATCTCGGAGAAGGTCCACTGAGAGAGCCCACTCCCTCCCACACTTGTGTTACAGCTGTGGCTAGTCTGTGCATTGCACATGGGTGTTCTCAGACGCACTGAGTTGACATAAATCAGGAAGGAGTCCTCCTAAACAAGAACCAAAGCAAACAAGTTGATCAAAGCTAGACAGGTTCTTTTGCATTCCTCATGGTCTACCCATACTTCTTTTACAAGTCTTTAGCCTTTTGACTTCTTCCTGAGCCAGAGCTGAGTGACAAGTTTGTTTAATTTACCTATTCTCATACACACACTCTTGAAACATGGGTACTTTGTTTACATCCATTAAGAACCAAGTTTTGTGATAACTGTAGTTGATTATACTAATGTAGGTCAGAAAGAAGTAATATTATTATCATCACCTATATTTTTTTGTTTCTTGTTTTGATCAGCATGGTGATGTCCAAAAGCACCACTTCAAGAGGGACTTTACAGGACACATCAGCATACACAGGCAAAGGTTTCTGTTACTTTGCACCTCCAACTCTGAATCTAAACCCTTGTTCAAATAGTCTGCCAAATATTAACAAATATCAAATGCTTTTCACTGTTCAGGCCACTGCTTGTTGACACACCAGAGCCTTCTAAGTCCTTCTGCAGCCAGGACGATGGAAAAAATGAGCTTCTGCTTCCAGCTCCTTGGTCTGCAAGGTGGTCACTTCCCCATTTTCTTGAAGGAGTGTGACATCATTTAGAATTAGGAGGGGTTTAGTTGGTTTTTTTGTTTGTTGGGGGGTTGTTTTGTTTGGTTTTTTCCTAGGTGTTTGTGTGTCCACAGTAGTCACAGAACTTTGCAAGCCCCACAGGAAGTTATCTGCAAATTGTGTCACCTGAATCTCTTCAGAAATCTGGCCTCTACTGTCCTGTCCCCTTGTGAATGTCTGTTAATGTGCTTACATGCAAAATCACACTATTAATAACATCTAATCATCATTGAGCACCTCATTTTGGCTTTCAGAAATACAGCTTTCAGTACTTTCAGTTATTCCGCATAAAAGTTGTGTCCCTAAGCATTATAAAGAAGAATAAACACTCTCCTAAGGAAAGCATATATTTCGTGTAACTGGAGTCTTATAAATCACAGCCAATTTATATTTGGAAATAAGCAGGGCCCTCTTAGTTAATTTTTGCTTTTATGGAAAATTTAAAACTTGGCCAAACTCACAGCTTGAATAATGTATTCATAGCACTTTAAAAAATATTTTCATATTTTGCTCATTGTAGACAAAAAAAAATAGCAAGGGATCTATACATCTTCTAATGATTGATGCAGAAATGAAGCCTGACATGAAGTATAGAGACATTTCTTCCCTCCTTCCTTCCAAATTAATTTTTCATATACACACACCAATTTTGTACCCTAACTCTCCAACACCGCATGTCTACATTTCTAGCTATTTTTGCTCCACGCAATTCTCACATGCACATGATTTAGAAGCTAGCAGACTACAACGTGCAACAGTAAGCAATCATCAGGAAGACCAAAAGGCACAGCACATGCAAAATCTTAATCTCAAATTCATGGCATGGTATACTGTCTAACAAAAAATAAGCCTTCAGTTCTTTATTTGGTCTGAAATCAAAATACACCGATTATACAATAAATATGTATAACTAAACCAGCAATTTCTTCAATTTAAGTTAGCTATATATTTTACAAATTTCATTCAGATGGCCCAGCTTTGAATATGTAGAGGTAGCAGAATAAGCAATGTGTGACCTTAAACCTCCAAAAAAATTACATGACTGCACTGATATGCAGCAGACCAACAAAGTCATCACTGCTTTAAAGTTAATGCAAGCTGTTCTAAGGTCAGAGCTTTTAAACACTTTCAGTATCTAAAACAAAGTTTGCCATCAACTACATCTTGCTCACAAACTACAAATTAGTACTATGAGAATTACGCTTATCATACAATGAAAACTGTTCAGTGAAGGGCTAGTAAAACGGATCTGATACGACCTATCATGTCAACTAACTTTTACATATCAATACCGAAAATAATTGTGTGAACACACCCTTCAACAAGCTACAGCTCTTCAAATGCACACAGTAACACCCAGGTCATTAACTACACTATCTCAAAATAACGGGACCAGAAGCTCCTCTTATCTTCTTTGCAGACCAGCCTGGATGTCTGAATGAAACCATGACAAGCAGCAGCCTTCCTTCTCCTATGACCCCTCTCCAATCACACAGCATCTGTGCACTACCCCAATTTCATGAAGGCCACAAGACCAAAATGTTACATGCATGTAAGTCAGGTTGCACAGCCAGATGGTGCATTACATGCATGTTTCATTTGACAACGTGATGACGCACACCTTCATCAGATGGGGACCCAGGAGCAGACTGTCCTTCTGGGCCATACCCACTGCACATCTGAGAAGTTGAGAAATGCCAAGTTACAAAAGCTTCCAGGTCAGAACAGTCCAGAGACAACTAAGAGGGTCAAAGCAAAGAGAAAGGGGAGAACATAGTATTTTAGCCATGAATCTGCAGTACAAGTGGATCCCAACCCATTACAGCTGATCCATTACAAACTCCATTTACTTGATTCATCAATACCTTTTCCTGCACGAGTTGAGAGCTTTTAAATAGCATATCTAGTATCTGGCAAACCTTAAGCCTTTGCAAAACACACCACAGAACAAAAAGAACATCATATGTAGAAGTACCTTGAGCACATCTACAAGCACAGAATGCAGCAAAGTTTTATAATGCATTATCTGAGGAAAGCACACTGTGTACTAGCAGCAAGTTTTAATTAATAAAAGCAACAGCTGGATTCAGTTCCGGGAAGGAAATGAGAAGGACTGACGGGTTATACATTTGCCAAATCAGCAATACAGACAGACATGTCTCTTTTTTCCGATAAGGAATTCTGCCACAAACAGGACACTAGATTCCTAAACTGTTGCTATACTTCCACAGCAGAAGTCAGAGCTGGTTTGAAGTGGGAGATGATGAAAACCAGATGGCTAGGTCCATTTGCTCAGCTCCAGTATTCTCTGAAGTCTTGTGCTTTCTCTCAGGAAAAAGGAAATAACTCTGTTCTGGGGACTGGTTCTGAAGGAATTGGATGTAGCCCCTCCAGTGATCAAAACAGCTAACTGGAATGAATTTCAGCTTCAGTGATCAGAAAAGCAAGATGGTGCTGGCAAGTAGAAGCATTCTTCAGTATCTGCTCTACAGAAACAAAAATTAAAAACACAGCAGCTCTAGAAAGAAGTGTATGTCCAACTTCGTGTATGCAGAATTTGTACATCCATATGTTTAGGGAGGATTGAGACCTCCCTGAATATTCAGACAGTATGTCTCTAATACTAAATCACTTTATCACATGCTACTTTTAGATGATCCATTCCCTATTTCCTCATTATTTTTTTCTCAAACTAATGGATGAGAGCCTTTGTAGCTGGTATGTAAACTATGAACAGACCAGATATTCTTATTAATCCAATACAATCCCTGAAGTTTTGTCACATCTACGTGCTAAATTTGTACGTCTTCACTTTTCATTGTTGTGTAATGTTCCTCCATTTTCTGGAGAAACTAGAGACACATTAGAATAGGGAATTGCTGAATAATGAGATTCTGCTCTCAACTGCTGCCATCTCTCCTGAATACTATTGGTACCTGTCTATGATGCTAGTTAACCTCAGCTGCATTTATTGGAGCTTTTCACGACCTGGTCAAAATAATAGTTTATCCAAACCTCTGCCATGTCATTTCATCCCTACCCCTGGTCCTATCCTTTCCCATACCTCCGCAGAGCATGGCAGCTCCCCCTCCTCAGCAGCTATACAGCAGACACATAGCAACAGTCTTTTCATTTTACTTTTTAAACAAACAGTTTCTTACAGAGACCTGGCTCCTGTTAAACTACACAAATGGGAATCACAGCAGCTAAAATTTCACAACAGAGCTATTATATTTCAGCCACACAAGAGACACTGGAGAGCGTACAGTAGAGAGACGGGGATATCTGGGCTACAGTGTGTGCTCTTTCCACTGTGCACCATTGGCTTCCACTTTGCTTGTAAATACACCAGCATATTTTACTCTCAAGATCTTGTTCCACCATGCAGAATCACAGCTTGTTTTCTAGTTTATCCTGCCACATTATAGCCTTTTCAACCCCTCCGCCCCAGCCCCCCAGTTCCTTCTTTCCCAAGTGAAACTGTAGCTTTCAAAGGAACATTATAAAGATATAAAACTTACATACTGGAACAGAAAAACTGAGTCTTTACTCCAGGACCTCATTCCTGGACAATGCCAGTGCCAGAGCCTGAAGTATAAGATGCAAGAACCCCACAGTCAATAAAATTAATCTCTTCTACTCTTGTCTTCTCCCTCATGAAAGATACAACATAACTACAGTAGTTAAACAGGCTAGCAACCAAAGGTCAGGGTTTTATTCTTTCCCAGACTTTTCTGAATGAACTGTCTTTAATTGTGTTATGTGCATAAATGTTCAAGCTTTCTCCAAAGATGTTAAAATATTTGCCAAGACAAGCTATGGCTACAAATGGTCTACTTAGGAAGAACAGACACAGTAGGTTTACTTCTGCAACAACTTGTGATATTTAGATTCACTTCACCATTAAGTATGGAACTTGCTTAATTGGCAGATGTTTCAAATTTGGAAGTACACCATTTACTGTAAGACTAGAAGCATTCAGTGTGCAAAATTAAAGGTGGGATGCAACAATGGCACACATAGAAGGACGGAAATCAACTGACAGAAAGGCTAAAGAGTGTGAGCTGACACTTAGGAGCGAACACATATGGCCTAAAGCAAGCACAGCACCTGTGCAGCTCAAATTAACTCCAGCAAAGAAGTGATGGGGAGTGGGGACAAGGCATGCAGTTGGAGGAAACCCAGTGTCTTAACTGCAAAAATTAAAATTAAAAATTGTCATTGGAAAGAAGTTCCAAGGAAAAAAAAAAACAAAATACCATGAATATAAATGTACACTGTCATCAAAGAACTAGACTTTGCAGAAAGTGAAAACTAAGAATGAAAAGAAAGCAATCTTAACAGCAAAAAAAGCAGGAAAAAACCAAATCCCAACATTTAAAAAATGTGATTCTTCTTACAAGGTATTTAAAAATGACACTCCAGAAATGTATGAAAGAATTAATTATGCTGAGAGTGATGGGGTTTGGTGGGAAAGCACCTGCTCTACCACAAAGGAAGTGTAGTCCATCTGGCACACCAGCTTCACACATCACACTTAGAGAATTAGAGAATGCTGTGCACTTAAGCAGTCAACTGCTGTGTTTTGCAGATGCAGGGGGGTTTTTGTGACAGGAAACAGAAATATGATCTCCACATAGCCATCATGCTCTGTGCTCCATTAAGATTCACAACTCTGTCATTTGAGCTACTTTCACATCTGTATACTTAAGGCTCCAGCAGCCCTGCCTGGATATACATCTGCTAATGTCATGCATCTTGCATGCACCAGGAGCACAGGTGAGAGAATATAAAATGAGTGTGTTTTGAAGTGAATGCAGAATGGAGGGGGAGTACATTTATAAATATTTTCACACCATGACCCTGTCAGTAGCAGCCAAAGCTCATGAACAGTGAGCTGTCTTTAATAATTCTTTGTAGAGCTATTTTACCATTAACTCACACTCATAAACAGCCTACAAGGAAAAAAAAAACTTTCTCCTTCCTGACAGCAACAGGATTGTGACCCAGCAGGGGATGCTTGCCCAGTACTCGATTATAATAATAATCTGATAGGTTGTGCAATAGGCTCAAAAAGATGTGTAAGAAAGGTAAAGAGATTTATAGAAAAAACAAACAAGAACAAAAATTATACTTTGTGTTCTCACTGAGAAGCAAAATCTTCTTTGAAATAACAGTGCACTCTCCATCTGCCAGAGAGGCAGACTCCAAAGGCACTGTAAGACAGAGCAGTAAGAGTTACATTTATTTTCTCTCAGTAGTGACAACTTAAAATTATTTCTCTATGTCTGAAAGGTGTCCATATGAACTGTGGTACTCTTTATTCACAAAAGATTGCCATTATCAGGAGAAGCAATAGATACATATCATGGGTACCAAGTGGCACAGTCCTTTTACTAAAGCTGTCCTCAATACTACACTGGATACAGCATCAGCCTCTTTACAGCCCACAATGCAAAGGTCTTTCTTTCCAGATCCTGTAAAGATCCATTTCCATGAAATTGGAGTAATTCACCCATTCATAAAAAATAACATCAATTTTCAATTTTAATTGCACTAGAACAACAACTGTAAAGCAAAAAGTATATAGCAAATTGAACAAGAGCAAAGGGGCAAATTCCATTCAAATTTTGCTGGTATGTAAAGAACTGAAACAACTGAAGGGAAGACAAACAAGCTTTCATGTTAAGACATTGACATCAACCTTATGCATGCCACAGCTTTTCCAGGGAACTGTGCAACTCCACACACACAGCAAACGTAAAATCCCAAGAGCAAATCCAAGTTAACATTTGCTTTCTAAAAATATGGCCACACACCAGTAACCTTTTAAAGTACAAAAATATACACGAAGGCAAAGGAAGGACAGGCTGAAACCAAAGAAAGAATGGAAATAAACCTGTAGAAACTCTTTAAAGAGAAAAATAAAAAAATAGAACCATGAGACAGGAAAGAAAAAGTTGCAGGGATTTTTCACTCAACTCTAAGAATGGGCAGGAAAGAAGCTACAATATTCCACTATAAAATTAATATAAAATTATACTAGAGTTATAACAATGATAAAACCAACATGATAGCTTCTGTGCTGAAGACAGAAAAACACAGCAACATTGCTGTGAATTCCTACTGTTCTGTAGTATGATGAAATCAGGATTGTAATAACACTATCACGGTAGCACACAAAGGCATTTGCAAAATGTATGTCAAAATCCATTTCCCAGCATGGGCAGTATTCTGTATTACAGCATGAAATCCCAAGGCACTGATTTGAACTGACCATGACTGCACTCCAACACATTTTGAAACTAACCCCACTGTCACCACCGGTGGATTCCAGACAAAAGAAAAGCTCTTTATGCAGGCCAGCATGCAGAGAAAGGTCTCTTTCTCAGCATTGTTTTCCTCCCTGCAGGTGTCTCCTTTTTGTCTATAATACAATGTGCAAAATAACTACTAGTTGCTACTGCAACTAGTTCCTCCTATCTCTGTGACTCCTTTAATCACAGGAGAATTACATCTTCAGTATTTTAAAATTCTTAAAGTACAAATGTTCCATTAATAAACATTTTTATACAATTTCTTTTTTATTATGGACATACTTATTACAAAATTTGAAGCAAACTCTGCCACGGTGTATTTATCCTCCTTTAATAATCTTTCCCCTTGCAAAGAATTCCACTCTTTTTTAATATGCTAGCAATAGATTGGGAAATTTCAGAAATTATCATCAGCTCTATAATGTCAGCACCTTGGCATTTAAAGGAAAAGGAATGCAGACTGTATGCCTTTATCAAGGCTCATTTCACATCTAGTATAGAAAATAATATCATTCCATGGCAACAGTATCAGTGATAAAATGTGAACAGAGTCCTCCTGGCATGTACTCTTTTGGTACTTGTGCCCAAATCAATCATATCAAGATCACTTTCCCAAAGACAATTAAAATACATTGGTATTAAGTATTGACAGTGTTTTGCAAAATAAATAAAGGGATAAAGACAAATTATGGGAAGCCTGGAATGATCTGTGTTTTGGACTACAGCCTCATGTGAGCCCTCTGCTTCCTAGCAACTGCAGGCAGGCACGACTACTGCTGTGGAAGATAATGCTATAGACAAAGAGCTCTGCCCACAGCTCAGGCTACCAATGCCCAAATACTAAATGCAACAGGGAAAAAAAAAGCATTTCAGAAATTAGACACGCTGTGGGATTCATGCATTAAGTGTAAAAATTCCCCCTCTAAAACTTAATTCTATAGCTAATTATTTCCGGATTTCCAGCAATTAAAGCAAAGAAAGTATGTCAGTACTGAATAGGATAATTTCATGACTGAAGTGAGAAATGTCTCTTGTTGTAAAATACAGGGGTTAAAAGCCTCTTAAAGCTAGGAAAATTAGCACAGAACTAAACAGAAGAACTAAATCCATAATGAATACTCACTCATCTCACGTGTCTGTCAGAGTGATCTCACTTTGAAAACAAACTAATTAATTCAAAAAGCAAGAATTACATGAAAGCAGCTGACACAACTCAAAAGATCAAGTGCAGAAAAGCACAGTCTTTAGTAAAAAAATCCTGTGGCAACTGTATTTGCAATATGTCTGTCTGCTTTACTTTACATGCAGCTCCTCTGCATTCTTTGGGGAATTAGTACTACCAATGATAACTTCAAAGATCACCTGACTTCATCCATGGGCATACTGGTAATTGATAGACACTTCGGTAATCTTTAAAAGTCTGTCATCTTCACATGTGTTACCAATAGCCATGAGGAAAGTTAGCTGCTTCTGCTGGTTTGCAGATAACAAGCATCTACAGTTTCGAACTCTGAACCGGTGAAAATAAAAAAAAACTGCAGCAAGACACAGCTTAACTGCTTACTTAGTGCCAAGACAGAGTCTTGTGGTAAAACCACATTTTTCTACAACTTTTTTAACTATGAATTATACTAGATCCTCTCCACTGCATGCAAAAACAGCTCATCATGTGAATTTCATCCCTCTATGAAACTGTAGCAGCTGTCTCACATTAACGTGCTTAAACACATAAATACAGTTACAATATAGATGTAGTTACAAATGTTGAATTAATTTTAAGCTAGTATATAGTTGATACAAGCCTTATTTTCAGTGAGCATCAGAATCCCATAAATCTCAGCTACTGTTGAGGTCTCGGTCCTTATTTTCTTTGGCTGGATAATATCTAAACAGATCTATTTTTCCTCATTTTCAGGCTTTAATCATTCAGTAAAGTAACTATTTGTATTTTGTCTATTGGGTTAACCTGTCCACAATAGCATCCTACTTTTATCAAATTTGAAAGGTCACACAGCAGTCATTTTGTGGGTGACCAGATAATGTCATGTGAATGACTGCATTTAGACCTTTTAATGTAAACAAGTGTAATGAGACTTCATTAATTTTCTGGGAAACTCTCAGATACTTCCTTAGCATACATTTGGTTCCCATAAAATCCCTAAACTAGCAGCACTGACACAATTAAAACCTTCTCTCCTTTGACAGGACAGGTTCCTGTAGATGTGCATCAGCACCAGCCACAATGGAACACACTTTTAGCACAGAGGTTTCACTATCTGTGCAATTTTGGACTTCTTTTCCTTAGCTGTCAAGAGGACCAGCTTCTTTCACAGTAGTTTCTGTGACAAATGAGGCAGCAGTAACCAGCCCAAGACATTCAGTCCCATTCCTGGAGGCTAAGAAGGAGCGAAGAGTAAGAATATTCATTAGTAACATACTACAGAGCTGTTCCTAACAATCTGGCTTTGTAGGACCAGGACAAATTTAACTTCTTCCTTGTTTTTCAGTTATGTCAGATTCCCTTTTAAAAACTTGTTTGAGAAGGGTATCCTTTGAAGCACACTGTATTTGGCTCTCCATTCCTTCACCTCTTCTATTTCCTTACCATCTGTAATAAAACTTCCCAATTCCTGAGGAAGCCAAATGAGAGACTTGACAAGAATTGCCTCCAAGCCTACACAGAACTGCCAAGAAGAGGGATTCCTCCCGGTTGGGGATGTTATTGCCATAAACACCTCAGAGGGGTTACAGGGCTTGCACTGATCTGGTTTCAGAGCTCTTTTCAGAAAATCATATTATGTCCCTGCTCTTGCTTGCCACAAAATCATTGGGGAAAAATTAAATATAATGGCTTATGTACTGCTAACATCCTTCTCTGCCATCAAATATAAGAGCACTATTTCCTTGGTATCCAAGATGTAAGATTTGCACACGGAATCTATACAGCTGCTTGAACCCTAGCAATCCTAAGATGCTTCTGGTGAAAGAGTTGTTAAAAAACCCTACCACATTTCAAATATCACCCATATCAAATGTAATCTCCCTATAGAACATTAGGCTACCTGTTTTGGTATTCATCTGAGTTTATCATTCTTCCCAAACACTCAAAAGAACAGAACAACTCAGAGGGTCCTGCTCCTGCCACAGTTGGACTTCATGGCAATGATCACAGGTTTTTTTCACCTTTAGGCCTCAGAACTTTGCAACAGAGCAGATAACTGAACACACCACAGCTTCAAATCCTGGAAAGGCTCCAACCAGATTAAAAATCAGCAAGACAGTTGCTCAGTGGCCACAGGCACAGCACATCTCTCAGTTTGTTCTCCTTTGACTAACTCTCCATTAAATAACAGGTCAAATTCAAGGCTCTCACCCTTATCTCAAGACCTCTTCATTGGAATTGGCTCATCTACAGGATGCTTTCCTAAAGTGACAGAACCATCAGTTTCAAATTACATATTGAATAGCTTTTTTCCATGATGGACACATAAAAAGTTGAAGATAATTTCCAGAAGGGATGAAGACAACAACAAAAAAGCTTTAGTGAAAGAGAAGGCCAAAGCCATTCCCTTAAACTCTTCTGACAGTAACAGCTAAAATAAAATTCTCCTTGCCCCTCAAGTAAGCAGTACTTTGTCAGCACTATAAAAAAAAGGAATAAGAAATTTTGTTCCCTTAGGCAAACAAGCACCATGGCCAAAGGCACCACTGCTTTCTGAAAAGGAGAGATGTGCAAGTCCTTCCTTTGAACAAAATTAAATTCCTTTCAGATCGAGAACCTCTCTTGTTCTCAACAAAGCAATAACCACTGAAGTAGCCTTTCAGCAGGAAGAATCTACAGCTATAGCTCAGTCAGGTCCCACATTGCAAGGATGGTGGCTCCCAGAAGCACTGGGAGATTCTGGGTGACACTCAGGGATAACAAAAGTATGTAAACAAGGAGAGGGAAAGAACAGAATCAGTGATGGAGAACTACAGCCAAAGAAAACTATTGTTATGATGTTGCTGACATCCATTTACAGGATACAGACTTTCTGCTCCTGAGGAGAAGCAGTTCAGCTACACTGGCTGCTTTTGTCCTAGAAGATAATGCCTGCACAACTCCTTCCTTACTGTAACTACGTCTGCCATGCTTCTGGTGCCAGTGTGGAAAAAAATACTCTTTATAGCTTAGTTTAAGTTCTGTCCTGTGGAGTTTCCTTCTCCACAAGAAATCCACTTTTGTCATGTAGCCTCAAGAACCAAGTTCCTTGTGAAAATAAGTCTCCTGGCACTTACTCATCTACACAACCACTAGAGACAGAGCTGAGGACAAGCAGCCCTGGAAACAGTCATCACCTGGCCACAGAGAATAGCATCCAGGCAAGTGGAAGGACTAAGAGTATTTCCAAGCAGTGAGGTTTTTGCTTCCTAAGGACAATGAACACAGGCGTCAAGGAAGCATGTGAGCCTTCTCAAGAGAAACAAAAAGCAGCTGTTAAATTTATCCTTCTCCTTCGAGCCCTGATTTCACAGTGAGGGTCAGTATTCTGTTTTACAAAGAAAAGTGGGCAGTTGGTTTCTTTTTCATGATAGGACCTGACCTGTTTGTTCTAGAGCTCCTCAGATGAAGGCAGCTGGACACAATACAGATGTTGAGTTCTGCAAGCAAATTTCATTCTGTAATAAAATACTGCCCACAGTCATTCTGAAGGTATAAAAAGTGTGGCTGTAAATTTGATTTAGGACATTTGATGATGAACTGTATCTGTGATCTACACAGCTAGGGCAGAATTTTTCTGCAGTAAAGACACATGGAAATTTGACAGTTACTGTCAACTAAAATAATCTCACAAAGTTTTTCGATTCCTGCTGAAATACTGCTACTAAAGAATGCAAACTGATTCTTAGGTTAAGCACCCTTGTACTCAGACAGCGAAACCAAGCTGCTCTTCATGTATAGATGCATCTAAAGACAGGCTGCAATGAATCAGAAAGTTTGTTCAAAGTTACACTCTTCACAATATCGCAGAAAATGAGAGAAAAAAAAAAGCGTAATAGCATAAATTATAATATTAATTAAAATAGTACTATAATAACTTTGCAATAATAGCTGTCAAGTTCCAGAAACACATGGATATCCAAATGGCAGAGCCAAGCATGTTGAATTGTGCTGTTCTTCATGCCTGGTACCACTGTAGGAAATGAGATAGCTTAAATTGCTATGCAAGTAAATTATCCAAAGCTAGATCTAAATAAACAGAAATAGTATTATTGTAACTGACATCAGAGAACCAATAGGGATAAAATTAAAACCAGTCTTACTATTTATACTTACAGGCTAGATGACTATATAATTACAGGTAGTTAAATGTCTTGGTAAAGCCCTGGGTACCAGCCATTTTCAAGTGCTAAGATGGAACTAGACTACAAGGAATGAAACAGACTGACCACCATCTTGGGTAAGACTGTTGGAAACTTACCAACCACACTGCAAAAAGACAAGGAAAAACAATACAGCATCTTCAGTTGACTTAATTAGAAAAAGAGAAACCCTGCCACACACCAAAAATGCTTCATGACAGGACTAAATGTTCCACATTTGTCACATTGATGTTACTAAATATTCCTGACTGTTAAAGCATGAAGATGCAAATGTTGCTGACAAACATAAAAGTTTCTTCTAAAATCTACTTCCATTTGTATTACTACAAGCAGATTTTTCATATGAACAAGTTTTTAGCAGCACACAGAAGAAGTCACCATCCTGGCTCATGCTATGAAAAATTCTAACATAATTCTACTGAGCTGATAAATATTATAATGCAAAAGTTTAACGTGAACAATTAGAAAGAAACTGAAGTCTCCTTATATATTTAGAAACATTCAATCAATCTCTTTATATACTTGGAAATATTCTATGAAAATCAGTCTTCAAAGTTCATGTATCTGTCAGTTTACTATATGCTGTTGCTTAAAACATGGAAAGTTTCATGGAATAAAGCACAGTGCAACAATACACGCATTTTGTATGAGTGACTTTCGGAGGAAAGTATCTGTCCAGACAGAATGTAAAAGACAGATGTAAGAAGCTGAAACAGCTTCAGTTGCAAATCAAGTAAGAAAAATAAACCAATCACATGATAAAAGGGTAGAAATATTACAGACCTTGATAAAATATTTAAAATACAGAAGAAACAACATCAGCTTTTGTAGTTTGTGTGGTGGACTGGGAGCAATGAACCCTCCCACTCAGATTTAAACACTAGCAGTCATTCCACTCACTGTTCAGTAACACTGGCTTACCTGAAAGCTTGACTGCTGGAGAAACTAGAAAGCTGGAGAAACTCCCTGTTCTATATTGCTGGGTTTAAAGGCCATACGGCTAGATATGGGCCTACCCTGGCACAGCTAGGAGTGGGAAATGTAACTATTATTATTAATTCCCTTTGTTAGAAACATCAGTGTTGGGAAGAAAAAACAGTGCATGTTTTGTCCCATTCCTATGGAAAATACTGATATCTAAAATTCAAAGAGATATCTTTCAAATATTCTAGAAATTTTCTAGGTACCACCTCTACTAAGATGTAAAAAACTCAGTAACTTTTGCTGTGTGGCTTCATCAGAACATTATGTTTCTATGTAAAGGGGACTTTCCAATAAAATAATTCAAAACAGCAGAATACTTGGCTACTTCCATGTGGTAGCAGGCTAAATGTAATACATTGTCCTCATGACCTCTATAGTCTGGGGATTTTAAATTGGCTATGCACTTACCTACCACATTTCAGAGGTTACAAAATGGCTATATAAAGACAAAAAATGACAAAGATGCCTGGAGCAGTTGCTGGGAATGGTGAGGAATTTCTTTGGAGCTTAACTGCTTTAATTGCTTTGTCCAGGTGTTAAAGGTCTTAAAGGAGACAGCCTCAGCTGCATTCACTGTAGTGGGATGTAATACTTTAGGCCTAATTGTTAGGTCGATTGTCTGAGAGATTTAATTTCTGCAGGAGAGATTATTAATGTGTTCATTCCCCGTCCCTAGAAATTCCACCTGTTCAGCATTTCATGTGCCTCTTGCCTTTGCTTGCCACTTAGTGCAGTATTGTTTCACTGGCATGTGTTACATATCAGCCTTTTTTTGGTTACTATGTGTTGTGAGCAGAAAATTGGAACCCTGGAAACCGCAGCCTGTGTGTTGCACATAAAACCTCAGTAAGTTTTGCATTTTGGTAGTTGCATGTGGAAAAAGCCTTCAATAGTTTCAGGTATTTGTAAGTCTCTCAAACTGTGTTTTCCTTTGACAAGGATCATATTTTAGTGAATTAGGCCTAACTAGAGTTCAGGCTGTTGTTCCCTGTGATTAGAAATGGATGTCCTTATGAGTAAGTAGTAAGCATTTCTGAAGACTCTCAGATATTTATGCCATTTCTACAACTTCACCTCTGGTCCTTCCCAAGTCAACAATGATATCCAGTGCCCTCCACTTTGTATTGAACTAACTAATTGGGAAATAAACCAACAGCAGTGACAGGGTGGAAGTACAAACAAAGAAAACAGAAATTTCACAGTAACTTCTCCTTTATGAAAGAGATCCTTACTTCACTGTGCGGGATTTTTCTTTCAACTTTCCTTTCTTAGGTCTTATTTCTGCAAGATGAAATCCATCTTCTCATTTTCTTATCATCAGCTCCCTGGGAAATACCATGGCATGCTACGATGTCTTACCAGAATAATATCACAATTATAAAGAACACCTTCAAGACTAGAAATGTTTTCCAAGGACAAGTCTACAGCTGTGACTGTGGAAATTGTCGTCTGAATTGTGTCTGGTTTTGATGATCAGGAAAAGCCTTCCTTTACAGATACCACCCACTTTCTTCCAGAAAATGGGAGATTGATTTCCACCTCAGTCCCTGTATGAGTGAATTAACAGCTGAGCTATCAGGAAAAAAACAGAGGGAACATTTAATTTACTGATTTCTTTGCTTGAAGGATCAACAAAATTTGCTTAATTTCCAAAGAATGTCAGTGTTTTATTCATCCTGCAACACCTTGCTCATTTCATATTTAATTTGATATAGACAAAAGCAGTAAAAAAAATGTCAAGCTTATTCTGACTGAAAGCCTGTATTAATTTTTCAGCTCAGACAAGGCAGGGTAAGATCTGAAGCACTGAACTAGACAGAGTAAGTGTGACAAAGGAGCTAACAGAAGGCACAGTTCTAGGGATGTGAACCAGAGAAGATATCAATAACAGCCTAATCCTGCTACTACTTACTGTCCTCCTGGTCTAAATGCCAAATCATATTGATGACCCAAAAAATTAACCTAAAAGAACTTCTAGCTGATGGTGCTGGAGTTACTGAAAATTAATTATCTACCCCAAAACACATAGATTGAAAGAACACATTAAAGATGGCTCTACCAAATTATGCCTGTATTTGAAGTTTTAAAATAATTTATCACATAAAGATTATCCATATTATTGATGCTACAGCTACAAGAGATTAATATGCTTACAGCCTACTAACTTTCTGAAGATATAAAACTGTCCTGGAACTGTCACAAATACACACAATGTTCCCAATATCTAAATTTGTGTAGTACATTACAGTTTGCAAGAAGGTCTACAATGACTGCACGTAGTTGGAGGACGTGCTGTTTCAGGAAGCTGAGTAACTCTAGAGATTTGTATGCCAAAAAAAGTGTTCTTGGAGTTCTCATTTTAAATAAGACTATCCAAATAACTATAGCTCAACTTATATTTCAGTATCTGATTTAATCCCATTCTCATTATATTTTAAAGGAGAAGTAACACCACCACGTTGTTGGACTTGGTAAAATCCATGGAGATATCTACAGAATAAAGTGTTCTATATGTACATGGTATTAAATGGAGCTATCAGCTTAACCTCTGTCTTTGGAAATTGACATTTTTACTGCAAGAAACAATAACAAGCCATGCTGCCTATCACTTCCTCAGCACAACCCCTCTATGGCTGACAAGCAAAATATTTACTATTTCAGAGGAAATGTCTTCCCTGAAATGTGTTACTCTCCTTTTCCACACCCACTCACTGCAGAATTTGGTTTTAGATCACAGTTTGTTACACAATGGAAATTTGTATCAAACAGCAGCCTCATATACCTGCTTCTGTTTTAAATGACCAGAACACAGTGAGTACATGAAGCACCTGTAACCATGATGCTGTCCAAAAGATGCTGCTGCAACTGATGGTCAGTTCCTGTCTCACAGCTACAAGAGTGTTATTGTAGATCAGTCTGGAGATACATTTCAGGCTAAACATATGTGGCTTCACGTCATTACAAAACCATTTACACAAATCCTTAACTTTGTAACACTGTTCTGGGTGAGTGTGCTTCGCTTTCACAGCATTCAATTACAAACGAGAAAAACCGATAGATCCTTTTGCTCTGAAAGCAAAATCGTGTTTCTGGCAGCTTGTAGCACTCTGCTTCAATCTTATTGACCATATGAAACTCTCACAAGAGCATTTATCCCCAAACTAAAATTATCTCTTTTTTCCTGTCAAGTATTTTAAGCACAGTAATCATGTACTTTTGCAACACAACTCACACAAACCTGAACACTCTTGAAGGTCTCTTTTCAGAAACAAGTCATCATGTTCCCCTTGGCACTGGTAATCTTTCACTTCTGATCACCAACTCATGATAATGGCAAAATTTCTTTTGTTCCTGGCTACTGCTGATGATAGTCAAACATGCCAGTCTTATCTCTGTCTCTGTCAGTCTTCCTCCTTCTTATACCTAATGACTATTTAATCTTCCATCAGTCTTTTAATTACTTGGGACTTCTTTTCTACCATTTAGTACATGCAACTGCAACATGTATGCTGAATTATCACCACCAAAGATATCATACTTGAGAACTTCACAGATGCAAGAGGAACAGAATCAAAGAATGGTTTGTGTTGGAAGGGACCTTAAAAATTAACTAATTCCAACCTCCGGCCATGGGCAGGGACTGACATGTTTATAATCCCCAGTCACAGTTCCCATTTCTTGCTTTTTAGGGAAGCAACATATTTAGTTCAATAAATACTAATTCTAAAAGGGATTACAGATATTCTAAATATTCAGGAGTTCTGAACTTTCTAGAGACTTTTTAAAAATAGGATGAGGAATATGACAGATGACTGTCTGCCTCTTGATACTCTCTGAAGGCTTCACTAACAATTCCACCCAAGAAAAGCAGTTTTAGTACTACATAGCAAGAATATCCACACTCACTGGGACAGTCTAGGAATCTGTAAATGACTCATGAACTTTGTCTGACATTTGGAAATTGTTTTATAAATATTGTTTTTTCATTCAGTAACAACTCTCATACACACCATGTCCAGCCATAGAACCCCAACCAGACAGAAAGACTGGCCATTAAGAAAAACAATTGCTTCATTGTGTGAGGCTGTTAAAAGTCAGGAACGAGTTTTCTCCTGCTTGTCCACAAGGAGGAACTGGAGAGAGAATACCCAAGCAAGAAAAATTCACTATGTGTGGATAAAACACAAGCATAAAAAGGCTTTAAAAAAGGGCCTACAGAGGGGGAAATCTCAATATTATTTTCAGAGAATAGAAAGAAGATGTGGTCTTATTTAATTTGAGACACATAAGATTCACGTGAGAACAAAACATGAGAAAAGCTTTGTTATGAAAAGCCAGAAGATGCAGAAGCCAAGAGGTGCTGGGATGAATCTCAACAGTTGCTTGAGAGATTTATGGTATCTCCAGAAGGTGCTTAGAGACCCCACAGATGTTCAGATTCCAGAGGCTTAAAGAATGAATGGCCTGACAAAATAAATCCCTAACATATCAGACAGTGAAATGTCCCACCAGAGGAGGAATTCTACTAGTAACCCAAGTTAACCTGTATGTTATTAAAAAAACCCAACAAAACAAGAAAACCAAACAAAACAACAAAAAAAACCCCACAGAACTAATTCACGTGTAAGTCTACGAGCCAAGAGAAACATAGGTAGTTAGTCCTCAGTGCAAGAAGATGAGATTTTAACAGCTGTAAAGTGTTGAGATAATGCTCAGAGGATACGCTGTTCAGTAGATTTTTTTCCCCTGCATCACATGGAATAAAGCTGAGTATTTGCTATGGGCCTTCTCAGTCCCATTATTAGATCTGAAGATATACAGAGAGGATTATAATGCTCTTGGAAAAGAGTATCACCAGGAATAATTTCTTTATGAAGAGCTTTAACTTGTCAGAGACTCACAACTAATGAAAATAAAAAAGTCATCAGACATGACTGTTTCAGACCATGTAATTATTGCTTAAGTTTAAATTAAACGGAAGAATAAACAACAGTTAGCCTGTATCTCAAAGTTTTAAAGTGATAGATACATAATGTAAAAAATGAACAGTTAACAAAGGCAATTAACAAAAAGGAGTTCAGATATGAGAGAAGTGTGGGACTTCAGTCAATAATGATAAAAATATAGAGGTTTTCATGAATTGAAGAGAGTAAGCAGAAAAGGGTGTGCTAAGATGAGAGGATAGCACACTTACTATTGGTATTGTGCTAGAGCTGAAGTACCTTCCTCACTTCTGCCATCAGAAATGATTGCGACCATTGTAACAAGAGTGAGAATACAGGAATGGAAGTTATGCAGCTTATGAGATATTACCTGTTAATTATTAACATTTCTGTGCAAGTAACTTCTCAGTTCCCATTTGGAAAATACTGAATACAGATGATAGGACAGAGAGGTCCATTGGTTCAGCTAAGGGCCAGGGACTTGATGAAAACACCTGCCTGCCCATGTATTACAGAAGGCGCAGCAGTTCTGCTTCACTTCCCAGAGATGCTGGTGGGCTAGGGGGAGATGTAGTCACTGGGAGCCCTTGGTGATGGCAGGCACTGAGATTTCGTAGAAAGGTTTGTGTTGGAAGGGACCTTAAAAAACATTTAAAGGACATTCCAGCTGCTCTGCATGGGCACTGACACCTCCCATTAGACCAGGTTGCTCTAAGCCCTATCCAACCTGCCCTTGAACACTTCCAGGGATGGGGCATCCACAACTTCCTTGGGCAACCTGCTTCAGTGTCTCACAGTAAATAATTTCTTCCTAATACCTAGTCTAAATCTCCCCTCTTTCAGCTTGAAACTATTCCCCTTGTCTATCACTACAAGCTTGTGTAAAAAGTCCCTCCCCAGCTTTCCTGCAGGCCCCCTCTAGGTATTGGAAGGCTGCTATAAAGTCTTCCTGGAGACTTCTCTTCTCCAAGCTGATTTGCACCTGATAATCCCTAGCAATATGTCTAACTCTCCTCCACACTTTCTAGGAAAAACAGCCATGAGCAAGTAGTAAGAATAGTGCTGTAACATAAAATCAAAGTATGGAAAATTACATACTAAGTGGCCTCCAATACAATACAAAAGACATCAGAATCTCCCAGGAAACATAAACATTTTTCAACACGGCATTTCAACAATAGAGTTTTAGAAACTGTGGGATAACTTGCATGCCATAACTGCAGGGTTCTGCAAATGTAACACATGTTCTGGTCTTACTCCCAAATATTGGCTTGGGTCCTCCCTTTAGACAAACATTTCAGAAAATTAAAAGCAGTCAGCCTTTCAAAGAGTGTGTTCCAACTGTCAGGTCTTTTCCCCTTTCTCAGATACAGGAACAGATGGAGATTAAAATAAATAAGAAAAAAAATAATTATTGATTAGTTCCATGAAAATATAAACCTTACTTCTTTAATTGCAGATAAGAAACCAAAAAG
The DNA here is from genome assembly GCF_020740795.1 of Apus apus. Classification (NCBI taxonomy): domain Eukaryota; kingdom Metazoa; phylum Chordata; class Aves; order Apodiformes; family Apodidae; genus Apus; species Apus apus. Next base: position 71,024,574 of record NC_067285.1, read on the forward strand.
ATTTGGGGTTTGGCTTTTTCAATAGAAAAAGAACACAAAAGCAGCCTGGCATCAGAGTAAAGTAATTTTAAGACTGCAACACTGCCAAACTTGTTGCTAAAGACATGAAAAACAAACAAACAAGAGATTCCAAATATATGCGGGTTCGCCTTTCCTCTTTCTTTTTAAAACCAGTACAAAACATCTCACTTAGATCTTTTCAAAATTATACAAATGTAAATCTAACAGAAAAAGGATTTTCTAAGTTGTGACTTTGTTTTCAAATTTAACTTCAGGGGAAAATAATTATTCTAGTACTACTAAGAATGGCAGCACGTATTGTTTTAAAATGTTACACTAAGAAGTTGTTCTGTGCTCTGTAAAAGTAGGTCACATTTTTTATTGGAGTTTATTTCATCCCCTTGCTCCTACAGTGTCCTGCTCACAGTGCTCTCTCTCCCCCTCAGAAACCCACAAACAGTAAATTAGTTGGGGTTTTCAAAATCCAGAGAACCTGAAAACTCCTCAAAGAACTGCAGCTGCCTGTAGGCTTCTGCAACAAAAGCTTTTTTGAAAAGAGCCTCCCAATTCCCCACTGTCTCACAACTTGTGCAGCCATTAATTGGCACAATGGTCTTGTATAGTGTTACTATATGGTGGCATTTTACATGTACTTTGCACAAGCTTACAGGTCTATGCCAAGCAGGAGGCAGGCAAGAATTACCAGGTTCAGCAATTTTTAAAATCCAGCATTACTGAACCTTCTGCTGAGTTAAACAGCCAGTCTTCAGTCAAAGCAATTTTTGCTTTGTCCTGTTTTTGCACCATGAGCTGGAGAGTGGATCCTGATGTGGCTCCAAACACCAACTGATGCTTGGTACTAATGGTGCTAAAAAGCTGCCCGAGAGCCAAACTAGAGTACCTACAAATGTAAGCACAGCATGCCCCAAGAAATCTGAAGTGCTTTCAGTTTCTTTCCATTTCTCAAAATGCTGTAAAATCAAAATATATTTGATGTCTTCATGAGGAAGACAGCACACAAAACACTCAAAACCGGAATCAACGTGTTGAAAACCAAGCAAGTGCTGGGCTAGTGGATTCAGGGTGCTGTTCTCCTTCCCCCAATCATAGCTGCAAATGTTAAGGTTTAAATTCTGTGTTCATACTTTCTTCAGATTAACATACTTTCTCCTAGTACACAAAAATGCTATCTATATAGCATGCAGTTATGCTACAATGAACAGTGTAAGCATCAACAAAGGGACAATCCTTGTCTCAAACAGCTTATTCTTCTCCATTTGGGATCATCTTAAGACAACTAAAAATCCTCTCAGAACAGAACAATGGACAACCTTTATTAAGCCCATGCCCATGTAAGTGCACATAGATCTTCCAGGAATGTCACTAAGCATCACAGTGAAAAAAGTTCCAAACTGAAATGCATCCATAAAATTAGGTTATTAATAAAAATGTTGGGAGTTTCTTACACAATCAAACTGGATAAATGTCCAAGACACTAGCCTATTGAAAGATTAACAATGTATCCCTAAGTAAAATTAATTAGGTACCTATATATACAGAGAATGTTTAATACATAACTCCATTTGCTAAAGATATCAATATATCTGAAACTGGTAACAGTCTGTAAGAAAATAGTTTCATACAAAAGATCAGTCTATTATCAATGCATCTACACTGCAAAAGGACACTTGGGAGAAAAGGCTTTGGTAAATCATTACTTTGGTTTGTCAGGACATCAGTTCAGAACTCAAAGCAACTACACAACATAGCAGGAAAAACTGCGTGTGTAGTATAAAATTGTGTTTATTGGGCTTTTACACATTTGAAAACAGAAGGTCACATAGAAGGTAATACACGAGAGGCAGACTGCAGTCATCTCCAACAGTTTCTCTGACTGGTAAGATACATTCAGCCCTCAAACACTGCATTAAACCATATGTGTTTGTTTATAACTGGTAAAAAAAAAAAAAAAAAGAAAAAAAGAAAAAAAGAAAAATAAAAAGAAAAGAAAAAAAGAAAAAAAGGCATACACAAGCTGTTTGCCTCGCATATGTTTAGTGAGATACTAGTTAAAAAATTGCTCTTCCTGTTACTCTTTCCCAGTACCAGATGTAGGCACAAGCCAGTGGAAGTGGAACAGACATAAGCATGACAACCTGATTCTCTGCATGAAGGAAGTAGCTGAGGACAAGGAGGGGAAAGGAGAGAAAATAACACTTTACACAAGGTCAGTGCAGGAGACAGACATCTGTCAAAGCTGGAAGTTAGTACATTTGCTTCCATTACAGCAAATAATGTTGGTACTGCAACAGTTTTATGCTTAAAGCAGTGCAGCCTGTAAGCACAAGTAAATAGGCACAACAGTATCCTGATGTTTATTTTAAGTCATATCCAGCAGGAAATGGAGCCAGTAAAGTCTGGCATAAATGTAATGCTTAGGGGTTTTTTAGTGCAAAGGAGAGGAACAGACAGAACCTAGAGCCGTGTCTCTCTAATGCTGTACTTTCAGCTACAAAATGAAAACCCACTTGTAAAAAAAGCACTGTTTCAAAGAGATTCAAGCTTATGGGAATCTTGTAGAAGTGAAGGAACAGGCACAAAACAGGGTTGCAAAAAAAAGCATGGTCCCTTAAAACACATTCTGCAAGCTCTCACTATTAGATGCTACCATGAAGAGTGAGGCTTTATGTTGTACTGTCACATTTACCCACATACAGAATGCCTCATTAAAACTTTCTTTGCATTACTTGATTTAAACGGGACTGAGGGAGGAATAGGAACTGACTTCATACACAGCAGTTTCATCAGCAATTTGCCTACTTTGATACATAGTTTCTGCATCTACCCTGAAAACCCTAACCAAGTAATTAGCAAGAGGAACTGGCAGAGATTTTAAACCAAGCATAGCCAGCCAGCACATGGGTCCTTACAAATATTCCTTCTGCATTAGAGTGCACTAGTAAACGCTGACAGTTACAGTGTTTGGTCATGTATGTGTTAGATAGATACAACTGTTTAATCTACTAGACGTTTATGTATATATATATATATATGTACAAAATTGTATATACAAATTTATATTGGAGAGCAGTTCAGCACAAAAAGCTGAGAAGTATCTGCACATCTTCTGTTGTAATGCTAAATACAGCACCACTTGACATGTTGTCCAGGCATGGTGTAAATCCCCTGCAATTAAACATTCAGCAGAGAAATTATTTTACCTAAGTGCAAATTAAATTGAAAAGCTCCTAATTTTGTACAGCTTCTTACAGAGGAGTCTCAAAGAGCTTAGCAATGATGCAATGAGCTGTGAATGATACATAGTATTTTAAAAATCTATTGCCCCTCCTAAAAAAACCACCTTTTTACAAAGCTTAGTAAACTTTCTTTGCAGACTGAGAGCAAGGATAGTGTTTTCTATCAAATTCTAAAAATGTGAATTATATCACCCTTTGTAAACATAACTTAATTTTATATTTTAACCAGTGGCACATTTCAACATTTGGTGTTCAAGAGTAGCTCCTGGCCAAATGCTAATTTTTACTTTTTTTTTTTTTTTAAATACAGAGTACTGGAACTGAGATGGAGAGGTGATGTAACAGATGTGTGAAATCATGAGTAGTTGGGACTGATCATTCTCTCTGTCTCCAGGTTCAAAGCAAAGGGCAATTCCTCATGGAGCCAGTAGCTGCTTGGCACATCCCTTGCCACAGTACATTGTGGCTGATGATACCTGGGAAAAGCTGAGGGTTAGGTATGTTTCACAGAAAAAAAATAAAAAATCCATTCAGAGTTACAAAGAAACTCTTATCTTGCTTGCGATGTCCTTGAGCTGAAAATGCTTGAACACCAAGAATCCATGAGGGAAAGATTCACGTATGTTTGCCCTGTCCTTACACCCATCCAAGGCATATGTTTTTAGCATCTATGAGAAAAAGGATACGGAGCTAGATGAGATATTGGTCCACTAAAACTAATACACATAACACCTGTGCCAAGTGAGCTGTGTGGTGTTTTCCCCCAAGTGTTTTGTTAGCTGGCATCTGTGCCACCGCACTGTTAACACCTGCAGTAGGATTTGGATAACCCGTTGGACAGAGAGCCGCACTCCTCACCCCACAGTGTTATTACTTACCATACTACACCAAATGTGGAGTGGGGATGGCTCAGACAAACTCTGTTGTTAGTGCACTGCAGATCAAGTTTCTCCAAGCTACCTATGTACACACTGAAATCCATAAAACTGAATAGGCTCTAAATCAAACTCATGCATTTTAAAAGAGAAATGCAAACTCTGTAAATCATTTATGTTTATTCAGCATGCAATTAGAAGTTTGTTTTCAATAATGAATTGAGCAGCGAAGTAAAATAAAAAGGCTCATTCTGCAATGTGCCAATCTGTTTGCATAGTAAGCTGGAATTTGAGAGATTCCTAACTCATATATTTCCCAATGCTTTAAAACCTTCCAGTAAAGACTAAGCCTTCTGCTGACCTAGCAGTTTATGAAAAACTATACAGATGATAAACTGACATTAATATTTGATAAATGAACAGACAGGCCATACCCAGCCATTTACAGCTTATTAATAATTTGCTCAAGTGTGTTATAAGACAACTGCTGAAGTCAGCTTTTTGTATAAAGGTGAACATTACATTTCTGAATTAGAATGCCTTCCATCTAAAAAAGTAGTTCACAATCATTACTCCAGAAGGTCAGTGGCTATGAATGTACACTTGCTGGACACTTAAGTGATGATGATTTGTTAGGCTGCATAAAATGTTATCAGCTTAGCAGTAAAAGGTATTCAAGGACTCTATGTTTGCCACTGGTGCTCTGAGTAGTCTTTTAGCTAATATTTTAAGACAGAAATCCCTGCAACATAAAGCACATGATTAAGAATATTTAATATCATTACTCCTCGTCCACTACCCCAAAGCTAGGCATAAACCTAATTTCTCTAACAAGAATACCTTTATCATGCAAGTCTCTTTTCTCATCGTGGCTCTACACTGAAGAGTGCAGATAATTTCAGACTTAGCCACACATGAGCCTTCAAACTTTGCCTCCACCCAGAGCCAACTTAGTGATGTCAGTTAAAAGACTTCCTGAGAACTGGGAAAAAAAAGGTCAGTTTCTGTAGTAATCTTAATTTTTTTTTTCCTCAAGCTTTCACATAATTTTTAATTCTCAAATAAAAGCCAAATGTTTCCATGTCAATGTTTTTAACATTTCAATGCTTCAGATGTTCTCTAAGTGGTGGTTTTCGTTAGCAAACAGCACTAGATTTAGTACATGGGCAGGGGGGAAACTACTGCCAGAGGTCTGTTTTTTGCAGGTAATGGACACTGAAAATTAAACACTTGCCACATTTAAGAGTAATTACAAACTAAGAGCAGCAAAATTAAAAAGGTTCCACCTCCCATTTCTCACATCCCTGCATTTTCAGGATCTTACATCTACATCTTATATCTACAAAGCATCCATTTACTGTTGGATGCTGGCACTGAAAGAGCTGCATCAAGGAACAGACACTCATTCTTATAAATATTTCCATTATTAAATTGAATGGTTTTACTGTTGCTTAAAAGCTATAATTAGAAATCTTAAGCAAAAGAATATGTAGAAATTATATTAATTTAAAATTACTTTAAAATAATGATTAAAATAATGTATTCTGTTTTCTAATTCTTTTCATTTTTCTCTCTTCCTGCAATCAGCTCCGTACTGCCATCAGCAGATCCCTGCACAGGTTCAAAATCTCATCTATTAAACTCTGAGCCCAGACTTCTAAAGCTACATATTAACAGATTACAAAAAGTTGTATCTAGCCACGAAAAGTGATTTTATTGCCACAAAGCTATTATAATCTACTAAGAATCTACTCATTGGCTTCTGGAGTGCAAAGGGATGCTTGTTGTGAATTTTGAAAGAGATACTTGCTACAAAATCGTATACCTAATAGATAAATGATGTCACGTTAACTACTTTCAGAATTAGTAAAATAATGATAAGGATTGGATGAAGAAATAAAAATAAAATAGTTTTCCATTATAGTTATAGTTTAGACTATAATTTTTTTGCTGTAACTGTAGTTCAATCTGGGGTTTGGTCTTCTTGTTATCAATTGCATTAGTTTTGCAACAAAGCAGCATTTTAAGTCAACAAACAAAATCTACCTTTTATGCAGTTGACTTCTTTAAACCTGATGCATTGAAAATGAGTCCTGGAAAGCTCAACAAGCAAACAGAGGAATGCACGGCCTAATCTCTTCTAGCTTCTTTTTGTCTTATCTCTAACTAGGATGAGTTGGATTTTAATGGTCTCTATAACTTACGTGAACCCAGATTTCTGGCTTCATTTCTGGTTTCAGTAACTGCAGTGTGGACTAAATGATCCAGAACAAAAGCCATCAGAGAAAGAACTTTTCTTTTAGCTCCTTGCTTCAACATTCAAGGAAAGAAAATGAAGAAAAATGCAGTCTGCAGCCAATGCTGCTACCTGCTCAACAGCACAATGAGAAATTACAGTCTCTAAGTCTCCATCCCTCACAGAAAGGATGTATCCTCCATCCCTTTTTGTCCTCTTTTCTTTCTTCTTTTGTACAAGACAGAGAAAACTTAGGTAAAGATGCATGTTAAAATGTCTTTTTTAGAACTCTCTCATTCTGCGAGTACCTCTTGGAAATGTGAATATTCAAGTAAGAAAAAACAACTTCTCTCAAACATAGTAAGCACTTTAAAAATCCTACATATATTGTACCTTTAAATATTGCTTTCTAAAACCCCATAGGTTTATTATTCCATAATTTCTGGTATGTCTAGGTTAAAGAGCTTTAAACAAAATCTTTCTCTGCTGTCACTGCATTTACAAACTGCCCACAATCTCAGCATCAGAAAGTATGTTATTTTTAAATAAAAGGAACTGCGGAGCTCTAATGAGTGAGTCAAAACAACCTCCTTAATGGACCAGAAAAGTGCAAGCTGTCATAACAGTGGAATGCATATGGGTCTTTATCATCTGACAAGCAGCACACGATTTTTCTCTTCCTCTGCTCTGTCAAGAGATGACTCTAAAACAAATAAACATGTAAATAAACCATTAAAAACAGTAAAAAAACACTGACATGACCATCACCAGTTCATGACAGTTAATGTTCTCTTCAAGATGCAATTACAGGTAGAAAATGTTATACTTTTCATAAGAATGCATGTGCAGTATAAAGTGAATGGCATTTATGCTACAGAGCACCTTACAAGCTACAGCACACCCTGGCAGTGGAAGGAAGTTTAACCGATAAGCCCCAAACATGCACATAATGTACTATGTGGTATATCACAAAATAAATGCCTTCCTTAAGTTGAAAATATGAGTTCAGCAGAGAGCTGCCACAGTCACCAGATCTCTTTCTAACTATAAGCTCTGCACAGCCCAATACGGGAGAAATACTCTTTTATGCAGGAGTCCCTGGAGGATACGAAACAGAATGGGGTGTTTCTATCCTATTAAGGTAAAAAGTACAACACCAGCAAAACTGGTGTCAACTTGATGTGCTCAACTGTTTCCCTTCAGATCAAGTTTTGGCCTCCTGCATGAAAGAGAGACAAATAGAATATATTGTTACTTCAGCTAGAAGACTGAAAATCCTGACAAAGCTAGCAATTCAGTGCTATAAATCGGAGACATAGTCTACTAAAGAGAACTATGGAATGAATATTGAAAAGCACTGCAATCACTTTAAAAAAGCTTGAAATTAATATCTGTAATTAGAATTAAGCCTACATTAGCAAAGATTTATTCCTTGATTCATCATAGGATTAAAAGAACGGCTCAATAGAGAGACACTTTTTCACACTCCTCACTCTTAGGCCACAGAGGTGCAATCATTACAGAGGTATACATCATCACATGGTAGATCCACCTAAAATTGCCAAGCTAACACCAAGGAGTGCAGGAGTAGGACATAATCACCACCACAGGCATTTGTGATCATGTTCGTCCTTGAGAAAAGGGTGAAAGGTATAGTAAGAAAAACAGGAGAAAGCCCAAGGTGCTCTCACTCATTCCTCTGTCTTACCCCCTTTGTAGGTCATGCTGAAGATCTAAAGGAAACAGATTCATATTATTCTGAAAGTTCATCATAATAATTGAATAAAAAATGTCATCCATAAAGCCAGTGATCACTCAAAAATAACATACAGTACATCTACATGAAGCAACAGGGATGCTGATATATCTACAAAAATAAAATCATTACTAAAACATATGCTGACATCACATCACACAAAGAGTGCTTCTGCTGCTTCCATTTTTGTTACTACAAATTGCCTTGGTATATGATTTCTCTCCAACTGTGTTCACCTTTTCCTCCCTGTGCCTGCATCTTTTTGTTTGTTTGCTTCTTTGTAATCCTCCAACCAGTAAAGCTTAAATTTTAGCAAAAGTGTGCCTATAACAACCAGTTATAAACCAGAAGTTCAGTATCAAAAAATGAAGAAAAATGTGATAAACACTGTTAATGTCTTCAAAAATCAACTTTAGTGTTTCACTGCATACCTTTACTTTCTAATGTTAGATAGCCCATTAGTTTCCCATTGATTTTACCTCTTCTTCATTTAGACTTTCTCCCACTCGCTTGCTGAGATTTCTGATCTTCATGTGTATTATTTTCCCCAGGGATGGAATCATTACATTCCTACAGGTTTTTCTTATACCAGATGATGCAAATAAATTCCACTTATTTTTAAGGATACAGATTCTCCCTTACTAGTCAATCTGCACTAGAAGGGACAAAAGCCCATACAGATGCCTGGAATAAAGGAGTGTTTCCAGAAGTGGCTGAAAACTATGTCCTAAGTGCACAGTTAATTCTGATAACCAGTGAATTCCTACCAAGTAGGAGAAACCAGTAAAAGACAGACTTACATGCAAGTTGATTCACTTCAGAATCTAGCCCACATGATGGGACACTTGTGGACAGAAGCAGGAGAAATTAAGATAACCTAAATAATAGTCATAGAACCACAGAACTATCCAGGTTGGAAAAGACCCTCGGGATCACCGAGTCCAACCTTCATCCCTACTCTACAAAGTTCTCCCCTAGACCATATCCACCAACACCACATGCAAACGCCCTTAAACACATCCAGGGATGGTGACTCAACCACCTTCCTGGGCAGCCTATTCCAGTATCTAACCACTCTCTGTGAAAAAATTTTTCCTAATGTCCAATCTAAACCTACCTTGTTACAGCCTGACGCCATTCCCCCTTGTTCTGTCGCTAATTACCTGTGAAAAGAGACCAGCACCAATCTCTCTACAATGTCCTTTGAGGCAGTTGTAGAGACTGATGAGGTCTCCCCTCAGCCTCCTCTTCCTCAAACTAAACATTCCCAGCTCCTTCAAGCATTCTTCATAAGATTTATTCTCTAGGCCCTTCACCAGCTTCGTTGCCCTCCTCTGTACTAGCTCCAGCACCTCGATATCTCTCTTGAATTGAGGTGCCCAAAACTGGACACAATACTCCAGGTGTGGCCTCACATCACAGCAGGAGTAAAAGATTTCCCAGAAGAAATCTCCTACTCTCAACACACAACCAAGAACACAAGCGAATAAACTGCCCAGTATTTAGTGACTGGGCAGAGCTACAGCAAAGGGCAGAACACTAGACACATGATCTCTAAAGTGAGGGTTCATCAGTAGTTGGTCCCTAAGCAAAGGTCACTAATGAACAAGACTTCAGTGTTGCACTACTGCAAGAGCCCCTCTACTTGTAGAAGGGAAGGACTTGAAGGTTTAGAAGAATTCCAGCTACTACGATCGTGATCCAAATATAAAACAGAGCACAAATGTTTATCACAAATGTGTGATAAACCACAGTCCTCTTCAGTTGCCCCATGGGTGGTAGACCAGAGGAAGCTAAGTGACATGACTAGATTCCTTTGGTGTGTTGGTTTGTTTCCAGTTCTCCAGAAGCAGCAATAATATAGGCCTTGGTTACCTCCTTTTCATGACAGTTTTTAAGCTCAAGAGCCCACTTAGAGACAGGACTCATACCACAGACCCTGAAAAACAGCTTGGGCAAAACAAAAAACTGTTTTCTTCTTTCTTATCACTAGCTGCAGCTCCTGGAGCAACACAAATTAAATCACCTGCTTCATGACAGCTTTTCCTGCTCATAGTGGTTGCGTATCAGGAAAATGGAGAAAATAATATTAGGATAATTTTAAAAGGCAGGTATGTTTAAGGCTTAAAGGGTAGGTATGTTTAAGGCTTAAGCCTACTATACAATGGAGCATGAAAGTGCATTGCATGAAACTGCATTATTAATCTGCAAGCAGAAACACCAGCTTCCTTCCCTGGCAGTCCATGGGATGCTCATCTGCTATTCCCCTGCACACCTCTCTCATGCCTCATTCTTGTTCACCTTTGGCTTTAATATCCCAGGTTTGAACATTCTGCCACCAGGACCTAGCTATTTCTTTTCATTCTCTCAACAGGATCCTGGCAGCATGGTAAGCAGCATGGTGACACTTACAAAACTCAGCACACCACAGGGGGTATCCACAATACCTGACTACACTGACCTGCCACAAAATCTGCAGTATTAGTCTACCCAAACCCAAAAGAAAAAAATAATAAAACTACAGCCACTGGTTATTTTCTTTAAAGCTCTTCAGGAATCCTTCAGGATGCTTGTCCCTGATTAAACCAAAAGGAAAAAATCACTATGCATCAACCCCAGCCATGGTGTCAGGCTTTGGCAGTGCACCCCCATGGCTTAAGTCCTGCTGCTTTCCAGCACCACGGACACCTCATTCCGCCCCAGGAGAGGGTGAGCTTTTAAAATCACATTATTCACTTTTTTTTGCTGAGCATTCCTGGGGTTGCCAGTGCAGAATATCCTTCTTTTCCTCAGAGCTAGAGGAGAAAGAAAGGGCAATGGCGGGATTTTCTTTTCGGTCTGGGCTAGGAAACAAAAAGCTCTGTAAGCTCAACCTTAAACCTTCCCAAACTATTTTACAGATTGAGTTTTACTAGTGCTGTGCAAATTGTGTACTTTTTGAGCTCAGAGTGCAATTTAAACAAGAGGAAAATGCTTTCTGTTGAAAATAAATGATCGTCAGACACAGAACATCACCAATGACTCCTGATTAAAAAAGATAAACTAAGTAGACCACCCAGAGACAAAGACAGAATGCTTTTTCTTCAAAAGTACTGAAAAAATACATTGCAGCTATCCCTATTTAAGCATGTTTTATCCCCGAATTCATGCAAGGTTCTTACACAAACTCTGAAAAACTTGTACCTCCATCAACTGCCATGAATTTTCTACTGGTACACAAGGCTTTGCTCAGCTCAAAGCTATCAACTCTGAAATGTCTTTCCAAGCTAAAAGCAAAAGGGCTGTCTGGCAACCCCTGGCCCTGCAAAGCCCCCATTCAGTCTGACTTGCAAATACTAAAGGGTTTTTTGCTGGACAAGTAGAACACTTTTTCTATCAGCATTAACCGGTTTCTCTGAAGGCAGAGTGAATGGATTCTCCTCACTAGCAGACCACTGTGGAAACATCACAAGGTCCCAGAAGTGCCGTTCAATCTCAGTTCCCTCTGTGTTACACTCTCTGGCCATCCCTCTGCTTTAGTGTGGGTCACACCCTCAGAGATGGGTCTCCCTGACGGGGCTCGGAGGACCATCACCAGGTCCTCAACAGTTTCACAGGCAGTTTAATTCTCTGCGGGAGCTGAGGGGAGCTGGTACTTGATTCTCCCTGGGCATCTGAGCTTCTGTGCTCATGATGCACGCTACAAGCTTTACGGAACAGATTCTTAAGGGCACTTGCGAAGATTGCAGTGTTACGAGTGTGCTACTTAACCGGGCTCCGCCGATGGCGCTCCAGCGCTCCGTCACACGGCGGCAGAGCAGCTGCTCTGCCACTGAGCTCCGGATTTACGGACAGCCAGCCCAGACAACAGGGAGGACGCCCAGCGGGGGGGGACACCGCCCGGCCCGGGCAGCCCCCGGCAGGTCCCCGCGGGGGGCGGGACCCCCGGCTCACCTGCAGGAGGCAGCGGCCGGGCGCGGCGTGCTCGGGCAGGCGGCCGCCATAGACCGCGCGCTGGAAGCGGGGCTCGTTGTCGTTGGCGTCCTCGAGGCGGACGCTGAGGCGGCAGGCGGCGGCGCGCGGGGGCCGCCCGCCGTCCCGCGCCACCACGCGCAGCTCCAGCGCCGCCTGCCGCTCCCGGTCCAGGCGGGCGCGCGTGCTGACGGCGCCGCTGCGGGCGTCGATGCGCAGCAGGGCCAGGGCGGCCGGGTCGCCCTCCAGCGCGTACCGCACCTCGGCGTTGGGCGAGCCCGGCTCGTCGGCGTCGTGGGCGCTGAGGCGGAGCACGGTGGTGCCCGGGGAGGCGGCCTCGGAGACGACGGCGCGGTAGTGGGGCTGCGGGAAGGCGGGCGCCTCGTCGTTGAGGTCAGCGACGCGCAGCAGCACCGGCTCCTCGGCGGAGAGCGGCGGCGTGCCGCCGTCCGTGGCCACCAGCCGCAGCTCGTACAGGTCGCGGCTCTCGCGGTCCAGCTGCCCCGCCACGCAGAGGAAGAAGACGCCGGCGCCCGCCGGCCGCAGCGCGAAAGCGCCGTCGCCGCCCAGCAGGGCCAGCGCGATGTCGCCGCCGGCCTCTGCCGCCTCGTCGCTCTCGTCGGCGTCCGAGACGGAAACGCGGGCCACGTAGTCGCCGGGCCGCGCCCCCTCGGAGACCCGCGGGCCGTCGCTCTCGGTGAGGTAGAGCAGGCGGATGGCGGGGCGGTTGTCATTCACGTCCAGCACGGCCACGGACACGAGGGCGCTGGAGACCTCGGGCTGGGCGCCGCCGTCCCGCGCCTCCACCACCAGCCGGTGCAGCGCCCGATCCTCGCGGTCCAGCGGGCGGCGGAGGCGCAGGACACCGCTGCGCTCCTCCACCGCGAAGTAGCCGTCGGGGTCGCTCTGCCGGCGGTTGATGCCGTAGCGCACCTCCCCGTTGGCGCCCAGGTCCGGGTCGGTGGCCCGCAGGCGGCAGACGGCGGTGCCCGGGGGCGCGTCCTCCCGCAGCCGCGCCTGGTACTCGCCGCGGCTGAAGGTGGGCGCGTTGTCGTTCTCGTCCAGCACCCGCACGGACACCCGCAGGCGGCCCCGGCGCCGCGGGCTGCCGCCGTCCCACGCCTCAACCACCAGCCGGTGCGTCTCCGCCCGCTCGCGGTCCAGCCGCCGCAGCAGCACCAGCTCCAGCGGCTCCGGGTGCCCGTAGCGCAGCTGGAACAGCGGCGGTGCCGCGGCCGCGCCGCCCTCCCCCTCCAGCAGCGCGTACCCCTGCGTGCCGAAGCGGCCGGCGTCGGGGTCGCGGGCGGCTGGGAGGCGGAAGGCGGTGCCGGGCGGGCTGAGCTCGGAGATGTTGAGCTGCAGGCAGTCCCGCGGGAAGCGCGGCGAGTGGTCGTTCACGTCGGTGACCGAGATCTCCACCTGCACTACCTCGCCGCGCAGCGTAGCCGCCGCGAAGCTGTACCGCGCCCGCCGCTCCCGGTCCAGCCGCCGCGCCGTGCGGATAATGCCCGTCTCCGGCTCGACGTGGAAGTCGGCCAGCACCGCCGACTCGCCGCTCCCCTCCGACAGCAGGAAGCCCCCCGGCGGCCCCGAACCCGCCGGCAGCCCCGTTCGGATGTCCCCTACCAGCGTCTCGGCCGGTAGCCCCTCGTCCACCGCCAGGCTGAGGTTATACACCGGCGCCGCGCCGCTGCCCGCCGCGCACAGCCACAGCGGCACCAGCAGCGCCAGCGCCCGCCCCGTCGGAGGACCGTCGCCTCTCCCGCCCCGGCACCTGCCGCCCCGCAGCCGCCGCGCCATGCTCCGCTGCTAATCCGGCATCGCGGGCAGCCCGCACCGCGCCGCTCCCTGTCGCCGCCGCCGGGCAGGTGGCTTCGCCCCGCCGCCGCGGGAGGAAATCCTGCAAACGGCCCGTGCTGGGAAAGACAAGCCTGTGCGAGGGGGCGGGGAGGGCGGCTCCCCGCAGCCACCGCCCCGCGCAGCCCCCGCCCCACCGGGTGGCGCGGCGGTGCTCTAGGGCCACCGGGCAGTCGGAGAGGTCTTCGCCGAAATTGATACCTCGAGCGAGAGGCTGGCTGAGCTGGTGCAGGGGGCAGCGGTGGCCAGCTAACGGGCTAACTCTGGGTGCAGAGGCATACCTGACAGAGGAGGAGAATTTATATGAGATAAATCTGCGAGAATAAACGGGTTTGCTCAATTTAGCAAGGATTTTTCTTGCTTCAGTATTCTGGTCCTCATTTTCCATTAAAAGACTCGCTCCTTATCCTAACGTATTAGGTCAGCAAATAGTGCTCAGCATGGCAGGGAAGCATTTACCAGAAATCCACTTTAAGTAGGAACTTCCATCAGCTTCAGCGAGACATATTTTTCCTTCATCTTTCACCATTCCTGACTTCCATATCTAACAGGGAACGGTCTACGGATGCTTCTTCAGTGACACTAAGAATGTACAGCATCATATAAATGCTAAGTACCAGCCATCCATCTTTCCATGAAAGCTAAGTACAATACTTGAACAGTTACCAGTCTTGCTGTTCCCACTCATCCTATACCAAACTTAATTTCACCTTTCTGGCAAGAGTCTGGCAGTCAGTCAGTCAGAGAAAAGTAAATTCACCGTAGGTCAGACAAGTAAAATTGGGGCAAAGACAATAATGTAGCAGAAAAAGTTACTGGAGCTCTGTCCTCTCTTATGAAGGGGCATATGGGAAGGCAGCTGTTTTGCTGTTTTCCACTATTTCCAGTTTCAGAAGAACCACGCAAGTACAGCTGCCAGAGCACCCATTCCCTGACGAGGGGGGAAAGCTGCTGCAACAGCCCTTGATGTATCCATGCAGGGGAGTAGAAGGGAAAGAGAAGGGGTTTTTTTCCAACCTTGTTAGGACTTAACAATTCCACGTATCTACATAAGAGGGAGAATTGGTTCTAAAATGAGTCTAGAAGTCTTGGTGTGTATGTGTGTCCGCATGCATGGGAGGGGAGACACAAGAGATAGTATCCACTGTGTCTAGCTTGCCTTCTGACATGGAGTGACAGGACTGAGCAAAAGCTTGGTTTTGTCAGATCTCCTTAGGAAAGTCTCTGTATATTTATACACTGTGATAATTACAAGCATAGAAGCAAGAAGGAAATGCTGAGGCCCTTGCCAGTTCCATTCATATTCATTGAGAAAACACATGGATCCTCCCCAAGTCACAGATGTTCAATATGAAAATGCCTGAATTCCATTGAATCACAGCAAGTTTGGAAAAACAGCCATGTCCCATGCAGTCACTAAGAAAACATGTGAATCATGTTCAATCAGGCACACTCACTGAAAAACTAAACAAAACCTGCTGTTGCCAAGGTCAGGCAGTGCCTAAAGAGCAAAGTTCTGGATTCAGATACAGCATGCATGAAGACAACAGGGGTAAAAATAAGATGGACCTAGTTATCTCTGGTTCTGGCAGCATTAATCCATAACTGAGCATTTGTGTGTTTTGTGAGAACAGGGCACTTTAACAGTTTTATAACAAGAACTATAAAAGCACTGACCAGCTACAGTGTGTTTACAAAAATACCACATCTTTGAGACACTACAGATGCTCTGTATATTGCAGGCATGAGCCTTACCTTTTAAGTGTTCCTTCTTTTTCTTTCTGCCTTCTATCAGCCTTTTCTTCTTTCCTCCATTCCCTTCTTAAGCTTTTTCTCTCTCTCTCCTGCCATGTTCACAACCTCATTCCTTTTCTTCCATAAATCACAAACAAAAGTTCTAAATCTTAAGGAGATGTTTGCTGACTCCTGGATATATTTAGCTACCGCTGCTGTCCCCCATCTCCTCAACCACATGCTGACCTACACGAAAGAGACAAGTGGCATCATATAAGACATGGAGGGAAGCTGCCACAGTGACAGTATCCCAAAAGAAGTAAGGATGCAAGTTTTAGTGCACTAACTACTTCCTACATCCTCAACTGATCACGCTCTAAAGTGAAGACACTTGCCAGGTGCTCAGACTTGCCAGCTACAAAGTCTTCTAGTGTAAAAAGTGGACATGAGCATAACCTTGTCTGAAGGGAAGGGCTGCCAGTTACAGCATGCTAGATGCCTGCATGTTCCAGTTGAGAGGTGATCGTCTGTTCATGAGCCAGCATGCTCAGTCAGATAGCAGTCACCTGTTACTTCTCCAGCTCATCTCCCATCTCTTTCCTGGAGGTGGCCACCTCTGACTTCATAGGCAGGTGAATGGCATGTGAAGTCACTTTCCAACCACTGACATTTCCAGCCCTGCCTCTTCAGGCAACCCTGTCTGGGCATCACTATTCCACTGTGCAAGGCAATAAACTCTAGTGCTCCCAGAGCAGCTCCATACACCAGTTCAGCTGTCCATGTGGCAGGGACCCAGGCAGGCCCCAGGTAAGGAGCAAAGAAGAAAAGTGGAAGGTGATAACTATATCAGCTGCTCAAATTTGTATTTGTAAATCAGTATTTGCCGTAGCTTAATCCTCCTTTGATTAATTGGAAATTTTATTTCCTTCAAGGAGAATTAAACTGTAGCAAACTAGAGCCATGGTATGATACTAGAGCACAAAAGATCACTGAAACATGTTTCACCCATGAAGGTCCATCCTCATTAGAGTTAATTCTACCTACAAACATTGCCTTGCCCACACAACAGCTGTGACAGCTTAAGATATGACCCTCCCACACCAAAGACATAGATGTCTGAGGTGGTAAAACAGCATGACTGCTTCCTTTTGTGCAGCTTGCTGGCTTCCTGCAAACCATCTTCAGCAGCAGCAGCAGTTTAAGCCAAACCAGCTGACTTGGGACTGACGCAGAGTGGGAGAGCTACAGGGTGCATTCCAGTGCTCATCAGATGGGCAGCAGCAGCCAGCTGAGGGCAGAGAGTGCCTGAACTGTTCCAGAAAGAGCTGAAGCAAATAAAATTTAAAAAATAATAAAAATAAATATTTCCATGAAGTTATTTTCTGTACTGTTTGAAGGCAGTATGGTCTCTGCTGCTTGTTACTGCCTTTCAGGCAGCAGACACCATGCTTCCATTTCTGCCTACCAGGTGGTGTTCCCTGATCCTCTGTGGATCCTCTTACTTTTAAAGACAAAGATTAGCTTAAGCAATGTTGAAATAATGACTTCCATTAACCCCAGAGATTTTTTTCATACTCTGGATTACAAAAATCCTATATAAATCAGCTTTCTGGCAGAATTGTGGGTGAGGAAGCACTATTATCTTCAACTATTGCAGATAGATCTAAGAAAGAATGTCTGTCTACAGCCTTACTGGCTGGCATCACTATGGATATTCAGCCTGGAATACGTGATGTATGGAGAGAGCTTTAACTTAGCAGAGCATCAGGTGTTTCATTATTTATTATTCCCTAGGCACACATATATTGATTTTAGCAACACCTCTTTGAAGGTGTGTCAGCTGCACAAAAGATTTGCTGGCAACCAAATGAAGGCTGGTCACAGTTACTATAATACAAAGCTATGTATAGGACTCATTTCCTTATAAATGCAGTGAAACTTAGTTAACAGTGATTACTCTTTTTTTTCTACTGGTAGCCATCCCTTCACTCTTGATCACAAACTCATTTTTAGAACTCATTTTCCTGTGGCACAGATGCTTGGCCTTCAGTGATGAAGAATAGATTTGTTGCCAGAATGTGATTGGAAATATTGTATCTGAGTCTGCCTTCAAAGGTAGGAAAGACTTTCATACTAGTTTGAGAGCTATATGGCAGTGCTATGACTAGTAAGAGAGGGTATTTCTCCTTTCATTCCAGATGTACTGTGATGCTTTCAGTCCGTTTGTGGAATAGGTGTTGCCACTGCCTTCTGTGGGCAATTATTTCAGAATTTATCACTTAGATATAACTAAGTAGGATTACCCAGATCGATATTTTCACATTAGCTTTATTTCTAGTTCACTTATCTCATATGCTATTATTCAGGTCTAATCTTCTGTCCTTATGTTGTGTTTCCATCTTACAGATCTTCATTAATCTCTTTGCTGTCAATCCTGTTCTGTTTCTACTTGAGACCTTCCCAGCTGCGAACCTAAGCATCACATCACTTGTCAAGTTGACAACTTCTAGCTGCCTTGTGGAGAGCCATTAGGTTCACCAAACAGCCTCTGCCTGACTAACCAAAGGGAAAGTAGCAGTGTCACTCATGTTCTTCACCTAAGGATCACACAGAACCCTGACCCAGCTCAAGCATTTTTGGACCTGCCTGGAAAATTGGAACATGTTCTTCCATCCACAATATATTAATCCCACTCTTCCCTTCAGGATGAAGACACTTCTTGTTTGTGCATAATACATAACTATTCCTTTTTAATTAAAAAAAGTTTATTGAAAAACTGAAAATACAAAAATAAATATTAGTGGAATTAAATGAGATTCTGCTAGATAAATGTTCATTCAGATTTTGACATCCATCCATTTCATATATGTGTGTGTATAAGTATAGCTGCAGATATTATTACTCTGGCATTAGGATTTATCCAAAAAGAAAAGACACAATTTTTATTGCTGTTCACTTCCTCATGTGGTTTTCAATATATAATTAACATGTAACATACCATAAAGTTATCTTTAAAGCAGAATAAAGGCTGCTTTCTTTTGCTGTTCATTATTCCAATAAGCTAATGCAGATTTTAAGTAATTCCTTTGAGATGGCAAAGGGTTCACCCTTTTGGGCCTGGAATAAACACACAAGAGCTCCACTACATGTGTTTCTTTTCACATAAAGCTGTCTTTTGCCATCTGCTTGCAGCTGCTGAACCCAGAGCTTAGTGGTCTCTAAAACTTTGAGGTGAGCTCCAGAAAGCTTGATAAAATATAATCCCAAGCCATATTTAATACTCCATTGATAGAATACCTCCCTTGACTACTGAATAGAATTTTCACATTAAATGTGTGAGATTATCCAGATTATAAATTTTTCTCACACAATAAAGTGGTCCCAACCTGCAGTTAGATCCAGTAGTCAAATCCTGTGTGTATAGGGGAAGAACAAAAGAAAAAAGACATGGAGGTAAAAAAGAAAACAGAAGTAAATCTTGGCATCTGATGTGTTTCTCTGAACTGCAGATAATACCAAAAGCATGCAATGGCCAAATGTAGCTACAAGAGCTCTAAATCCACAGACAATCTTCATCCAGTTGCATGGGACGTAAGTGCAGTGCCAGAGAAGTTATTCCATACCTAGACGATACGGTATCCTAGCATTTCCTACCCTTCAAAAATCCCTCTCTCTGTAAACTTTGAAGCTTTGAAAAGTGAGAATTGTCTGAAAGCAAGCAAAAGAAAACCATTAGGACTCTAGCCTTGCTTAGGCTAGAGAAGAGGAGGCCAAGGGGAGACCTTATTACTCTATACAACTACCTTAAAGGAGGTTGTAAAGAGGTGGGGATTGGGCTGTTCAATTGAAGTTACAAGTTACAGAACAAGAGGAAATTACCTCAGGTTGCACCAGAGAAGGTTTAGAATGGATGGTAGGAAGAATGTCTTCAGCAAAAGGGTAACCAAGCATTGGAACAGGCTGCCTAGAGCAGTCATGGAGTCACCATACCCTGAAGATATTAAAAAGTTGTATAGACATAATACTTAGGGATATGGTTTAGTTAAGGACTTGTAAGTGTTAATAGTTGGACTCAATAATATTTAAGGTCTTTTCCAACCAAGGTAATTCTGTGATTTTGTGGTATCTGAAGACATAAGAAGTCATCAAGCAGAGCTGTGAATAAGCTCTTCCCAGATTTTTCTTCAGGGATGTCACTTCACCAGCACGTACACTGGCTAACACAGGGCACAGCACTGCTGGGACCAGCAAGCCAGAATGCAGTAGTTGGGAGTTTAAAATCTATACATTTCAAACTGCAAGGAAGACACAAATAGCAAGAATGATTGCAGCAGCATGCAATGGGATAGGATGCATTTTCTGTCACTTGCAGTCTTTAAATCAAGGTTAGACAGCTAAACAGACATGTTCTATTTCAGCCACAAGTGACAGGGCTTGAGGCAGGAGTTACCATGTAAAATCAAGTCAGGCTAAATGATTAAACTACTCCTTTCTGGCTTTCACATCTATGAAAATCCAGTTTCTCAGGGCAGCTGCCCTAATCGCAGAAGAACAGCCCACACAGCATGCTGGAGATCTGGAAACCTGCTGCTACCACTTCATCAGCTCAAGTCCCTGCTGAGGACTCAAGATTGTGGCACTGAGAAGAGAGGGTCGACACATAAAGCTGTATCTTAATATGCTAAGCCACTATGCCAGCCAATTCCCTTGCTGTTCTCAGCTAAGTAATTATTTAAAATAGCTATAAATCGGAAAAGGGCTTTGCTTTTGAATGTAAAATATATTGAAATCCATGTGTGAATTAAGGCTCCTGGCTACTTTCTCTCTCACATGCACACTCACACGAAAAGCAACTAATTCAACCAGCAAGTTTTGAGCCAGTGCATGCCTTTTCTACATGATAATTTCATGAAGGGTTTGGATGCCTGAATCTTTGCTGCTGTCCTCCAACCAACACTATCATAATTACAATCCTAAAAGGTTTGCTTGTTTTCTTAAAGAGCTTATTAAGACAAGGCTATAAAAACACAAGAACAAAGCTACACAGGTGCCCTGACTTGCTGCTTTTCAGGGCACACGTATTATGCAGGTGACAGCAGGAGGTGTGGCTGGATGGGGTGAAACCCTCCAGAAGCCCAAAGGGGAGCGGATGTGTGTGTTGGGTCCCATAGCAGGTTTGGTTTTGTGGCAGCTGGTGATAAACTGCTGCTGGCTAATGCCACCTGTTTCGTTTCAGTAAGCAGCAGTGGAGCACCAAGCAGCTTTTGGTTAGGCACCCATTTTTACTATGTGTGAAAACACATTTGTGCAAATCCTAATTAATGGCTCCTATTTTCTTGAAAGTAAGCCAAGAACGAGTGCTGGAGACATACGAGCTGCATCTAAAAGCAGTGCCTCCAGCTTGCTCCAGCCACTCCATATTTGTAGGGGGAAATCTTATTTTTATGGTGCTCTCACTGACTTATCCAAAGTCCTCATCCTTTTTTACAGAGTTGATCTTTACAAAGTCTTTATGGGGCTGAGAAAATTCATTATCACCATTCCACAGAGGAACACATGCAGGTACTAAATTACATGTCCGTAGGACACATTCGCATCCTGCAATGCACGGAGTGCCCTGAGCTAATGCTGACCCTGTTCGTTAGCTGGAGACATCATAGCACTACCCTCAGGGTCCCAAGCCTGAAACAACAGACCCAAGAGGTGAGCTACATGCCAGAAAAGCCTCAACTACCTCACCACCACAGTTCCTAGAGCCCATCTAGTGTCTTTGCACAGTGAACGCACTGATATGAAGATGACTTCACTGCACATGAGCTCGGTGTGCACACAGTCATGCAGGGAGAGAGCAATTCAACTTACACCTACAGTAACCCAAGGAAGGGCCTCAGGGCTTGCTTATCTCTGCTCACTTTTCCCAGCCTGCTCTGTCTGTATTTGACTGTTGACCTTTTTTTTCCTGCTGTGCTTAAGAATAAAATAATGCAGACTTTTACCAGTTTTAGCGCTGTATCTTTGGCCCTGGTAGCTGAAAGTTCAAGTATCAGATGCGTGAGATCACAGCAACATAACAATAGTTTTAAACATGAAGATCACACTATCATCCAAGGAAGATTGTTTCCAAACATAGAACAATCAATGAAATATCTTTTTGAATGTCTTTTTATCACTCCTAGTAATATTCCTGAATATTCACTGAATATGTTATTTTTAACTGTTTATGGGTTGTAATGCTTTCATGAGTCACTCAGCAGTAGATAAAGAAATCAGTGTTTGTATTTCAGAATGAACTCAGCCAAAATAGTTAGGAAAGAGAAACATGTCAAGCCTTTAAGAAAGGCTTTACAATACACTTCTGTAATACATTTAGAGGAAAAGGAAGACTGCAAGGCATCTGTAAAATGAAAGCAGTACTTCTAAACCCATATATATACATGCCCTAGAATGTGACTACAGGAACAAGAAAAAAATAATAGAAACAATAAATTCATACAGCTAATTTTAGGCAAAAACTGCCTGTAGGCCTAGTTTGCTCTTTAAACTGCACATGCCCTGTGTTCCTGTCTGACTTGATCACATTGCTCCTGAATTCCAGTGTCAAAGGCATTATGGCTGTTTATTTAAGTAACACAAAATGTGTCCTTTTGCTGAATGGTGCTAAGCAATTTCAAAGAGCAAATGAAACCGGATTCCTAAACCCCCTGGTCAGTCAGTGTAGGTATCTTGGAGCCAGCACAGCTGAGGGTGACCCCTCCCAAAGCTGGGATTCCCCCAGCCTCAGTTACACACTAAAACTGGGTGCCAGCACTTTGGGGATTAGAAGAGTGAATCTATTTTAAAATACATTTTTCGGACAAGAGTTACTGGCCTTTTTAAGAACACCAAGGAAAATAATTACTACCATGCTTTCCAGGCTCATCAATAAGAAAGATATGACACTCTTAAGAGGAACTGTAAAGTGTTTGGGTATAGAAATGGATGAACAATGGACTGCTGTCTGCTGGAAGCAGACCTCAGGCACAGGGAGGCATAACTGCCTGAAACACCTTTATACCAGCAATCCTGGTGTTGCTCACGCCTAGCAGGAACAAACCAGTACTGAGAAATATCCTAATTAATTCAAATTATATCTGTTCCTGTGCTGCAAAGTACTTAATTGACTGAAGATTCAGAATACAGAGAAATGGAGTGCACTGCACTTTGTGCTGTGCTCAGGGCATCCTTTTCCCTTCACACAAACCAGAGAAAGAAAATTTCTGCAGCTGGCCTCAGGGCTGGTCCCCAGGAAGGGACCTTTGTCAGGGATCCCACAGCTACCACAGAGTCCGTGCTCTCCATGGGAAGAACTGCTGCTGGGACAGCATACATGGGCTCCCTGCTGCTGTGCAGGGGCAGAGACACTGGGGTCCACACTGTGCCTGCCTTGCATGGGACCTCGCTCTGCCTTTCAGCTCCCCCCCCCCTGACCACCATGTCCCTGTCCTCAACTTCCCTACATCTGCCCACCATTGTTTTGATTTAAAATGGGCAAAACTGTCAGACCATCAAACAAACGCAAATAGTTATGCAGGGCAAAATTACCTTGTCCCCTCAGTAAAATCTAGATGTCCTGTACTGGCTCCATCCTGAGTTTATTGCTGTGTGGTGGGGAGAAAGGGGGAGGAGACGATTGGGCAGCAGGACTTGCTGGGGACTGTACGTATTTTTCTAGGTCTGGGAGCAGTTCACAACTTCCTCACTGATGCTAAAGAAAACAACATGCATGGAAGAGCTCCTGTGAGGCTCAATATAGGGTCTCTCTCAGGCTCAAATCTCAGTTTACACCCATAGAAAAAACCATATTGCCAGCATGAGCTCATGATACAGTGATCTCTCTCTGAACGCTCATTTTGGTTTACGTGCTTGGAACAGCCTGATATTTTCTCTATAGCTCAGTCGTGCGATATTTCACCTCGCTCTTCATCAAGAACCAGGAGGGGTCTGTATTGCAATGGAATAAAAAAAAAAAAAAAAACCACAGCAGTTTTAATTTAAGCTGCATTTCTTTTATGAGAGGACCTTCTTAACTGACAGCCACAATTTTTATTTTCATACACAAAGAAATTCTCTGTAAGGGGAAGATTTCAGGTCTGCATTTTCTCTTTTCTCCCTCTGTCATGAAAGAACTGCTCTCAGTTGTTGACACAGGCTGTCAGGATTTCATTGCACTAAACAGATTGTTGGCAGCTAGTCGGAAGGTAAAATGAATTAATCCATACTGAAATAACAGTTTGTACTTTAAAAAGTGGCATTCGTTTGCAAGTCCTAAAGCTCTCCGCAGATGTGAAAGAATTAAGCTATATAACAATCCTGTCGGATGGGTAAGCAGAGCATGCACATTTCATTCCCAAGCACAGAAGGCAACTGAGTTGTCCAAGGTCAGACTGAATGCACCTAATCCAAAATCTGCTGAAGTCAATAAAAGGATTTCCTGCAACTTCAGGGCATTCTGAGCCAACACCTAAACTAGTGACAGAAACAGAAAATAATTAGTGACCCTCAAATCTCTCTTCTAATTGCTATTTTAGGCTACTTTCCTTCCTTCTGTTTTAGAGCAGATTTAAACCAGAACATCAGCCAAACCCTAATAATTTATTATAAGACAATAGGATACAATAGAAATTGTGTTAAAGCTTGCCAGCAAAAATTCATATTGCAAGGACAAATAATAGCACTTTGCGGCCAAGATAATCTTTAAAGGAAATCAGAATGAGCTGAAATATCCCCATGGGCTTCTTTGCTTGAGCAACAGAGCAATTATCTGAAATGCTTTATTTACTGCAACAATTTCTTGCCATTATTGCCTAGATTAATTGCCTGACAAAACTTTAGCAGAAGTACCAACTAGAAGTCAGGATTCAATAATGTAACGGGAAAACGAAAAAGGTGGGGCACGCAGAATTGCACACCATTAGGTGGCTAAACAGACAATTTTTTTGCAATGAGCAATTAAATCTTCCTATTAATTTAAATACACTTCTTTAACTGCCATGAAGTCATAACTGTAGGACCCACTTGGAACAGGCAGCTCTCAATTACATGGAAGCAAATTATCATGACTGAGAATTAGTCATACCACAGGTATGGAAAACATCCAAGTTGCTCTGAAAGTTACTGGCACACAATACCACTGAACCAACTTCTACTGCTTCTAGACCTGAGCTGGACAAGGCAGATTTGTCAGCAAAGACTTGGGACTTCTGCACTCTGCAGTCAACAGCATCACCAACATTTTTCTGCTACCAGTTTGTAGTAGCTTCTCACACTCTAATTTACACAGGCTTTATATTAGCTATGTTTTATTTTCTCTGAGTGACCACTCTGTACAACACTCCGCTGAGTATTTAAACTGATTGCAGTTATGGTAATGGAGGATTACCCCCATTACCTGCTAGCAATCATCTTGCAAGAGAAAAATAGCATGACATTAGCTTCTTCCTCTTCTTGCCTAAACTCCAAACCACTTATTCACTCCACCTGAGATGTTCTGACCAAGAGGAGCAAGCAAGTTTCCAAGTCAAAGATCTTGAACAGAAAATGTCTCTCCAGTAACCCCCTGTTTCTCTCACATTAGCAGCCTTCCAGGATGAGGGCCAGCACTAACTGATGGCTGGGCCAGGAAAGGCCAAGCTCCCTTGGATTGCTGGAACTTCCCAGGCCAAAACTAACATGTTTAAATAAAGACACGAGGTAGCCAAAGCAGACGGTGAAGCTGAAGCACTAAGCCCTCCCAGGGGAATAAAACCAGCTCCTGATCTCCATGGGTATATTGGTTTCCGATCAAACGGAACATGCACTTTTGTAAGGAAAATGTTGAACAAACCTGCTGTTGGGAGGTGAAGGCCTGGATAAAATGACAGGATCCATCTCCAGAAGGGTTCACTGTAATTTTCCTGGCCAGGCAACAAACAGAAACAACAACAAAAACCGAAAAACAAAGAAAAAAAAAGAAAGGTTGTCCTGGCTACTAATACTGTCCTGAGCATTTAGTAATCCAGCCAGAACAAGACTGGGAATCCAATCAGGGCTTTGGATCATAGACTTGGAACAACCTAGGATAGATATGCTCAAAAGACAAGATACTCTCTTTGCTTTCTCCTCAGATTACAACCCCTTTGCAGACAACATCACTTCAGACTCCTTCAGATCCAGCTGCAGACATTTTCTTCCCATCTGTGCTCCTTTCTCAGCTAACCTTTGTGTAATGCTGCTGTTGATAGATTATACAAGAGACATAAAAGATGAAGTATGTATCATTAATGTAATAAAGACTCTCTCATCTGTATCTCTTTCCAAGAACCCCAGTATAGTAAGCTACAAATGAATATCACTCCCCCCAAGGTAGAGAAGAATAATCCTTATATATTCTCTGCAGGGATTGTTTTAGTTCATTCATGAACCATCATAGCATATAAAAACGTATGTAAAAAGTATTGGGTGAAGTGCTGGCCTGACTGAAGTCCATGGCAAAGCTCCCATTTACTCTAGTGGGACAGGATTTCATCCACTAAGTTCCAAAATAAACCTTTTTTGCCTACATTTCCTTGGATATGCATAGCACATATTGGGCAGATGCTCTGTATTTGCTCAACAGCTAGAGAAAGTTATTCCTTTCCCCTAAAACAGTCTTCTCTCCCCACTAGAAATTAGACACACAATACTTACTTTAGAAAATAATATCAAATTATCAGGGTTTGTACTGTCTAATCTGGGTTTGGTGTAACCAAGAAAACTTGTTGGCTGCTAGCCCTGCCATTAATAGTGTGTAGCAGCACAGCTTGGGGACCTGTCCTTTGGCTTTCCACAGGTACACATCTCTGTGTCCCATTTCAAACACAGTCAATCATGAAACAAGGAATAAACTGTAAAGTAGAAAGGTTAAGGGAGACATATTGATATTCCCCTCAGTGAGTACAAGGGCACCTGAGCACCAGAGAGTAAGCTGAGGCAGAGAAAAATGTTCAGAGAGGATTCCTCACCACTACGGCAGCAGCCTACAGCTTACCTCTCCCCAGTCCCTGCTGTTCCTCTGCACAGGTCACTGCCCCGCAGCCGCAGGACAAGACCCAGGCCAGCGTCTCATCTGCTCCACTTCACACTCCCCTGAGTTAATCTTAGCTACCTGAATTTATACTAATGAACCAGATGGTGAATTGCAATGGGCTGGGACACAGACAGGCTCCTGCTAGCAGCTGCCCCCATCCAGGGCACTGCAGCCAAGCAGGTGCAGGAGTGACAACCAGGGGACTGCAGTCCATTCTTTTGTGCACCCAGGTCATGGGCAGCAATGTGAGATAATCCAAGGACATCAGACTGTTGCATATAACAAGGGAGCAGCTCCCCAAGAGAGGGATATTACTGGGAAAGTAAGTATCTTTTGGGCAAGGAGAAAGAGTGTTAAGATCCTCTCTTGGGAGACTTCCATTTCGTATCATTACTCCTCTGTGAACTCATGGCTGGCTTTCTCCATGCATATCTATGCAGGTATTAAAAAGCCTCACCAGAGCACTGGGAGATGCAATTCCCTCTTCAAAACTTAGATCTAAAGCAGCTGTTCGATGGGGAAGTTTTTGTATGTCTAAGGTCAGAAGCCACTTCACATTACTTGACCTCTCCGTTAGAAAGAAAAAATGCTTGGGCTAGTATATCAGCCTGGGGATTTTTCCCTCTTTGAAGAAATTCAGAGTAAAGGTGAGGGCATAAAAATTAGAAAATGGTTCAAACTGGAATTTTAAACAGGTGTTTCAAGAAACAAATATTGATCCCTCAGTTTATTGCTTTCCGGCTGGGGAAGGACATGAAAGAAAGAAGTGGTACATTAGTGCTGTTAGAACATAATAAGAGGAAAGAAAACATCCCATCTCAGCACACCTAGTTTACCCTCTCCATCTGCCTCACCTCAATTAGTATTAATCAATTGTAACTGAATATACTTAGCAAATGAAAAATGAAATAACTTGGTATGGTGGAAATCAGCTCCACTGTTATTACTAGTACAGCTTCAAGACACAAATACAACTGCAGAATTTGCTGCAAAGGACTTATGACCAAAAGTACTGGCAGAGAAAAGATATTTTAGAAAATGCAGCCATGAGAACAATGTAAATTTTAAATTTACCCACAGGTGTATGTTGGGTGGATTTATTGATCTTTAGGCTATGAGACAAGACTTATTTGTTGGCTTAAATATTTGCAAAGGGGAAAGAGGTAAAATTAAGGGTTTGATAGAGGAAGCTTTCTAGTATGAAATTCAGAAGGCTTGATCCTATGGTCCTGCTTCTGTGGTGGGTTTATAGGACACACAGACCATGTGAAAAATCTCACTTCCATGATATTTCTCAATACTAATTCTCTTGTGCACCCAGATTTATTTCTCTTTCCTTCTTCTAAAGGAGCAAAACCCCAGAACAGATGTGGACAATGTAGAGATAGATGGGAAGTGAGCTAGGCAACCAACCAAGATAGATAATCAAAAGATTATAATGCTTCTTCTTAATCACTGGTTGCTCTTTTTACCCATCATCCTCTTATCCCTAGTACCTCCAGCATCCACTTCACAGCACACAGGTCAGCTGGGCTCTCCCTGTGAGAGTACATGGCAGACTTGGGCTTACACTGAGAGAAAACAGCAAACCTCTTTCTCACAGTTTGTGCGCAGCACAACATACACGAAAACACATTTAACATGGTGTGCAGCTCAGTAAGACCAGCTCAAAGAAAGGAATGAAACAAAGGAAAAAAGAAGGGAAATGAGTGAAAAGAAGAGCATGAGGCAAAGACAGCAAATGCTCTTCCAACAATGTATCAGACCATGGAAGGAATGTGTTGTTTTTTCATTTAAAATATAATCTTAAAGAATAATAAGAAAAATTTGTCATATTAACTGAGGCAACTAATGGAAAACAAATGCATGGCTCCACTGAGCCAGATAGGGAGAAAATGCCAATGAAGAGATTTTGGCAAGGCAAAGAATACTTCAGAGCAGAGAATATACAAGCAACACTTCCTCTTCTCCTCCCATTATGGCATGCAGCAGCAAGAATTGCCACACACTGCAACTCACAGCATTGCTGTCCTGATGCTTAATTTAAAATGAGAAGAGGGTGAAACAGGAGCCACAAACTTAGCTTCCCAACATTTTTTCCTCTGGAACATGCATATGCTTTATTTTTCTAGCTCAATGTCCATCATGTAAAGTAGTTGGTTAAATTGCAGAGCATGCTAAGTTTGGTGTAAAGATTTTTAAAGGGAGATTGGGCTGGGCTTTTTAAGTGGAACCTGTGCTATTACAAACATCAGCCACAGCCAGTTTTGTCTCTGCCAGACCTGACCTTGGGAGATTTTGAAGATTCCAGGATTTCAGTCCTAGAGTCCTGAAGAAGCAGTGCAAGTCTGACATAGTGCCCATCAGCAGCACTTTGGGAGTTTGGTGACCATAGACTGTCACTCCCAGGTGCTTGGTGAAGCTCTGCTCCCCAGCTGTTTGGCAGCACAGGCCAAAGCAGTGGCCTGGCTGGATCTGGCATGCGTTTCATTTAGCATGCTACCACTTTCCCAGAGGGGAGAGTGAACGGATGATGGGGCAGCAAACAGCTTGAGCAGCTGGGTACAGTTCCACATAGTTGACACCACACTGCCAAAGCTGCTGTCACTACCACTTGTCCCTAGGAAAGGGAGATAAAGTGGGGACACACATGGAGCAACACAGGCAGGACCTACCTCTGTACTTGGGAAGAAACCTCCAAAATGGAAGACGGCCCCCAGCACCATGAGGGGTTAGACTGCCCTCAGCCCTATGGGGAAAGTTTTTGAACAGCTAAAATATTTCAACACTAGTATCTTGGACCAGCAGCCTAGATGTAAAACCATCCTAACAATCACCAGAGATAATGCAATTTGTAAAGAACAAGATTTGCAGTTGTGCAGTCATACAGTCCTGCAGTCACAGCTTAAGGAGTAGGATCCCGTGGTGCTATCTCAGTTACTGCTCAGGCTGCATGTTTGCTAGGGACGATTGCTGCAGGCAGTGAGCAAAGCCAGCTACGTTTTATATTCAGCTGTAGTCTCTTTTCCCTGAACTGCACTGATCTCACCAAACAAAATTTGCAAACCCAAGAGAGCGAATCACCAGTATTACCAAGTTCCATTTCAAAGGTAAAAAATTACATCAGAATCTCCAAAGAAAAGCACATGAAAATGCCAAGTCCACACTCGGTGCTTATTGTGGCAAATGATAGATCACTAACAGTATTTTTATTGTTTTGATGCTTTCTGACAGGAGAAATAGCAAAATTGTCAGCAAAGCACTTTAAAGTTCATATTTCTAGAA
Source organism: Apus apus (assembly GCF_020740795.1). Classification (NCBI taxonomy): domain Eukaryota; kingdom Metazoa; phylum Chordata; class Aves; order Apodiformes; family Apodidae; genus Apus; species Apus apus. Next base: position 71,054,608 of record NC_067285.1, read on the forward strand.
ACTCTGCAGTGAATTTTAGAAGACAGGACCCTATAAACACAGCTCTAGTGTTTCCAGCAGGTGATCTCACTCTAAGCACCAAAGGAAAAAACGAAAACCATTCCTTCTTTCCCTGTAACACACTCATCTCCCTGATGGTCTCTGGTACACAGGAGGGAAATAAATTATCCTTTTATGCTGCTCATGAACAAACAGGAGAGAAACAGTATTTGGGCACCAGCAGAGGAAAGGGCAGAGCTCAGGGTTGGCAGATGGTAGCGGCTGGGCTTCCAGCCACCACCTCCTACCCCCTGTGGGAGGGTCAGGCTGGGGATGGGAGGCAATATGATGTGCCCAGGAGTGAGGAAAGCAGAATCTCACTCTGATGTAGCAGTGTCCCTGTCAGCCTCAGCACAGGAAAAATCACAGCAGCCTAAGGAAATCTAAAGGCACTGAAAATGAATTTAAAAAACTAAGACATAAAATGCATTTTTGTGAGGGGCTTATCTGAGTATATCTACTTTATAACTGCTTACCAACAAAAAGTGAAACTAATACTTTTTAATCTTTCCCAGGTAAAGTCTCAAGGAATACTACTTTTCCCCTTGCTTACTTAATACTATTTTGTTCCCCTTCTATTGAGGAAGAAAAGTGACTTTAACTCCATGTGAGAATGTACAGGAAAATCTTTCAACAGAAACCATGGGAAAGAGAAGATGAAAGAGTATGAGGTTTCCTGTTCTTAGAAAAGCATGTTGTCCACATGGGAAGATTTCTAAATTGCACCACATATTACTTTGGTCCCGTCTACACCAGAGAGACACACCGTGTTAAAAAATGTGTGAACTGATGTGTCTTACAACTAAGACAGTGTGAACACAGTATTGGCCTAAGGTATGAATGACAACAGCTGTGGTATTTTAAAATGTGCTGGCTCCTGGTGGTTATCTGTAAGGTGTCTCCCACAGATAATCACCAGTTTTGTTTTTCATGTCCAACATGCCCCGTTCCATAGATACCCATTATCATTACAGTTATGCCAATGGAGCTGCCTTGGCATAAACAGGGTGTAAGGCATGCATTCATAGAACTGAAGGAGGACATTTCTGCTCTGGCCATTCACTTTCTACACACACCCACCCCACAAGTCCTTTGGTTTCCTCTTTGAACAGAACAACATTCAGGCTTTTATTTTCTTTTTTTTTAAGACATGGATGGAGACAATAGAATCATAGAATCATAGAATCCTAGGGGTTGGAAGGGACCTCAAAAGATCATCTAGTCCAACCCCCCCCTGCCAGAGCAGGGTCACCTAGAGTACATCACATAGGAACGCATCCAGGTGGGCTTTGAATGTCTCCAGTGAAGGAGACTCCACAACCTCCCTGGGCAGCCTGTTCCAGTGCTCTGTCACTCTTACAGTAAAAAAAATTTACAATATTTTGAGGAGCAGAAATTTCTCTTATTTCCTCATTCTGACCATTATAGATAGTGGCTTTTTGTATGCAATTTTTTAAATGGTAAAATATACCATGTTATTGATCTGTCCTGGGTTATTCCCAAGGACACATTTTTAAGACAGTTTAGAGTTCTGTCCACGATTTTAAGACCTGTATTACCTGAAATACTAGATCTCTTTCCTACACTATTGATAGCAACTATTTATGTAGTTTAAGAAGCTAGCACTACTAAAGAGCACTACGTGAAACACTCGAGAGAGAAGCTAGACATTTTCCCATCACAAGGACAACAGCCTTTCACTAGCAGATTCTTGCATTCGTCTACGTCTTCCCCTGGCTCAGCTTCACCAATACAAAGCATTTGTCAGGACAATCTCAACTTACCCTAGGGTAAGCTGAGGCTACTAACCTGTTACTGAGCATGATGCTAAGCAGAACAGGAGGTTAAAGAGAAAAAGCCCACGGGCATGATTTACTTCCACATCTTTCTAACTTTGGTTTAGGTTTCCTTGGTGTGTGTCCCATTCAGTCTTAGGCTTTACCACTTGCTATTTTTCTGCCAAGAAAGTGAAAGTTGTCAGATTTTGTTACTAAAGCCAGTGTGGGGCATTTCTAGCAACCACCAGAGCATTTTATACGCAGTGTAGTGTATCACTCCTGAGGTGAGAACAGGGAGCATGGAGGGAAAATCTGTAAACATCAGGTTGCCTATCAGGAGAGAAAATAAGATTTTTATCAAGTCTGCATTTTCCTGTCTCCAAGAAAAAACTTCCCACCACAAAATGCTCCCACTGCATAGTCCAGTCACCACATTTGATGCAGTGAGGCAGAGCCACGGGGAACCTGGAAGAGGAATCCATGGCATTGTGCTCTGTGCCTGGAATATGTGAAGCTCTCCAGAACAGTTAGGGATCACACAGGTTCCATGGGGATGCTGTCGATGGAAGAAGGCCAGGGTAAGCTTGGGGAAAAGGAAGAAAAGAAAGGAGTTACCAGGTCATAATTAATCAGGCTGGAAATAGGTTCCAATTTCTTAGCAGTGTTTTCCTCATAAAAGGCCTCAGTTGCCTGAAAAATAAAAATACCAAGAAGAAATTGAAACCTGTGTGAGAGGTTACTTAAAAAAATGCACTCCTATAGACCTCAGGGCTGTGTTACTAGAAAGCACGTGGACATTTTCTTCAGAGTATGAAAGTATGAAACACACCGTGCCATTTAAGCACAGTCATCCTATTTTAATGACTGAAGAATAACTGACCTGGCAACTGCATGGATCAATACCACTAGGAAACTGCCTAACACCAGTAGTCTTCTTTCCCCTTAGGTAATTAAAGGACATTTACAACCTCACTTACAAATAAAAACATGGGTTTGCTTAGGAAGAGAAATACACTGCATTTCACTACATACGTTTTAATTAGCAACACTTTTATCTACAACTTGATTTAGATACCATGATGAGTTTGACTTGCTGGTTACTTTTGAATTTCCTGTTAAACAATGATTTAGATCAACATGGAATAATAAAACTCATTCAGTGGGATTTTCAGTTCCAAAATAGAACAAAGTCATTAGCAGAACTGATTGATTATGGTGGGGTTGTACTGCCAAGCTTTCTTTGAAAGAAGCAAGTTCATTACCATGTTGCATGGGAAGAAAAGAAATGGAATGAGCAGGAAAGAATTAATATACTTATAGCACATGAAATTTGACTCATCTGGCAACTGAAGCCATGTTAAAATTTTTGTATGGAATTTTTCTATTCATTCTCTATATTGCTGCTTTATTGAGAGCAGATCTTTAGTTGTCAATGCAGGAAGCTTGCCTGTCAAGGAGATTTAATTGGAAATAGTTATGTCATGTTAAGATTAGTTTTCTTCTCCTAGTATATAAAAAAATGCTGTTGGATGCAGTACAAAAGTTGTTCAGATTGTACAACCTACACCCTTATTTATCACATGATAGTCTCCCAACAGCAATGCATCCTGTCAGCATGACAATCCATGATATAAAGTCATGTCTCATTCCACAGCTCACAATTTTCCTGTCAGAAAGAAGCAAACTGTGTTGTAAGGTAATCCTTACGTTCAGTCAGTTGTAAAATCAGCTTCACTATCTTTTTACACTATTCACTTTGGCTTCATTCTTCACACTTTACTCTTAAGCCTTGTTTAGAATTGTACTTGCAAGTTCTTCCACTCTAAAAATCCCACTGCAGCAGCAGACCCCTCCAGACTCTTCACTCCATGTTGCTCTGCAGTTCTTCATGTGCCAAAGTACGTGGAGTTATCATGACGGTGCTTCACATGCATTATCTGCACTTCTCAAGCACAAGTGTAAGGTGCGCTGGTTTTGAGGAAAGAAAAATAAAACATAGTTTTCCCAAGTCTGTGCAAACTTAAGATATCTTCTTTTCAACTGTAGTTTTCCTGTCACTGATTTCAGTCTTCCTTACCTGGACACAAGCATTTAGTTAAATTATTGTTTATAATGTTGAGGTCTAATTTGCAGATAAGTGCATAAATTAATCCATGCCTTAGACATACATTCATGGCTTATGTAGTTGTCATATTCAAAACAAACAAACAAACAAACAAACAAAAATCTAAAGAAAGGTTAACAAAAGCCTGGCCATAACATGCACCAGAAGGAAATTATCATGTTGCTGACTTAAAGGTTCCCAACTAAACACTTACAAAGCCAATACTATAGCTTCAATACAAGCTGCAATGGGAAAACAGTAACACCTAAGGGTTGATTCTGCAAATTCCTGAAGTGAAAAACTTTTAAAAGATTTTCAATATACCATTTGGAAAAAAAAAAACAAACACGCAACAAGTGTCCACATCTAGAAACTCTGCAGTTCCCACCTAAAGCAAATCCTGTAGAGTTTTTCATATATTGTTAAATGTATCTGACTGCTGCTTTGCAGCAACATGTAGAATAGGAATTTCTGGCCTACTAAACACAAAACTAATCTCATAAGGCTTCAAGATGTAAAAAGCCAGAAACCTCATTCAGAGCTGCTGCCATTAAAGAAACATCACTGGAGTCTCCCAAAGTGGCAAGCTTTACCTAATCTGTAGTTCCCCATCTGTCAAGTTTTTGTATCTACAGACAAAAAACAAGTCAAAAAGCTTCTCTCTCTTCATGCAGCCTTCAAGCTCATTTCAGCAGAAGACCTGTTTGATTTCAAGGGAATGAAGTGATCCACCAACTGCATATTCTGCTTATAGAACAGCTTCCATAGGAAGTAATTTATGCTAGTTTCTAGGCCTGCTAATCTAGAGTTAAAATTTATAGAACAAAATTGCAGGTAGACTTTTTCAGTTGATCAGGCTTACTGGCATTCATTTCCAAATCCTCAGCATTTTCTTAGGTGCACCAATACAAATTTAGAAGCCTCATCAAAAAAGAATTATGTATCTTGTGCACAAAAACCCATCTTCTGTGGATACTTACACAAATGTTGTGCCAAACTGAGTCTTAAACTCACTTGAGGAAAAAAAACAAAACAGAGTGAAACTTGACTTCAAAAATCATTGACAGAACTCCCATTGATTTCATTGTGACCAAACTTTCAGTTATATACCATGGAGAGAAATACCTTTAATTTGCTCCCAGTTAAGACATACCAAAATTAGTTTGACTCTATGCTTTTTTTCCACTCACACAGCTCACATCCAGAATTTGTCCTAGACCTCAAGTGTAACTCCAGAGAGGTTTAATTATTTTTTTTTAAACACGTTAGAGAAAATTAATGAATTCTGCATCTGTTTTGCTAATCTTTTCAAGCAAAGAGGAAGCTCTTAATAAAATAACCATCAGTACTTTCTCTCTTCATTACAGGTGATCTGCAAAAATATTTGTTACTGTACTATGGGAAACAGTAATAAATTTTAAACCTAAATTAACTTTCAATATATATTTAGTTATTTTTTGTTGTTCGTTTTACAAAACCCAAAACAGAAAAGACATGAAATCATATTGTACTGAAGGTTTTATTGATGGCTAAATCACTGTCACTTAGATCAGGCATAGCAATTCAATTCTTATCTAACAGGACTAAAAATAAATTGGTTACTGAAGATTAACTTCTGTAAGCCTTTCAGTCGCCAAAGACATATTGTTCTGCACAAGTTTCATACTGTCAGCAAATGACAGCACTCTAGCCACATAGCTTACATTGTACGCTTTAGTGTACAGCAAAGAGTAACCTTAATTTTATCACTTTTACCAATTACACTTTTAAAAATTATGTTACAAACAAAACCCCATTTTCTTGTCTGCAATTATCTACAGCATAAAACAAAGCCCAAGCTTTGTGGTAAAATCATGTATGATTTGATCATATACAGAAGACAGTATCAAACTTTATGAAATAAATGACAATAGTTATTTTCTGAGATTAGACTCATGTTCAATATTACTTTAACTTACATTACAGTGTGACACTTTCCAGAAGCACATAAAATACTTGTAGTGGACCAGACCCTTCTCTTTCGTTTCACCTTAGGACTTAAATGGACAAAACTAATGTATCACTTTGTATCCTACACAATCAAATACATGTGTGCCATAACTCACTATCTAGGCTTATTTTGCACTAAACGAGCTCTTAAATGAAATTTGATAATCTTGATGTGTCATAAATAATACTTGCAGAAGTATATGTGATGATACTCACATTACTGCCAAGTGGAAGAGAAAACTGCTGGGAAGGAAATGAACATGCAAATAAAATGTTAGAGTATAATAAAAAAAATTAAATCAGACGTAAAACTTGGATAGCATATTATAAAGACCAAAAAGAAACATTACTCCAAATAACAGTGCATAGCCTTTAATTTGCAATCCAAATCTTTACTCCGGGCACAAAAAGAATGCCCTGGAAACCACTGCCACATGCCAGCAGATTCCTCCACAAGTCCAGGGAGGAAAAGGGTTCTACAGAAGACTTTCCAATCTCTCTTCAAAGCAATAAACAGTGGAATAAACACAGTTTTTAAAGGAAAGTGCCAGGACAGAGAAGATGTGCTAGAACAGCGAGCCAAAACCTCTCATTTTCCCTTCCTAATTCCAAATTATCAAAAGAAATAGAAGATGCATCTAAGAAAAAAACAAGCAACAAAACAAACAAAAACCCCACAACAATCCCGTCTTTTTCCAAGGAAGCTATTCCTCTCCGCTCTGGTTTCCTACAGAGGATTTCACTGTGAGCAAGAAAATTCTGTTTAACACAAATACTTCATTGATTTCTGGAATGAAGCACTAGCAACAGCATAAACTATGCGTAAGCCACAACCTGTCTTTTTCCCCGTTACACAAATTAGAATGACAGAATCTCAGAATGTGGTATTTTATTTGGATGATACTTCAATTTTTTCTAGTGTTTAATCCAACTTGTAAACACCAAATATTCCCTGCCCTTTAAAAGGACTTTGTCAAACATTTAAATGATAAATACAAGACCTCCTGAACATCATAAAAGACAAAACAAAAATTCTCATAACGTAAACAGCACTTATTTTTACAAGCTTTTTCCACTGCAGGTGTCACTTCTCTAGCATAAATCCCAGATTTGAAATAAGTCACACAGAAGAGAAATAATGGTTGTGAACGGCTCACTATTGACGTTGTTGCCACTGAGCAATGCTCAGCATCTACCAGCACAGAACTTGCCACTGCAGCTGTTAATGCTGCTCACGAGGCTGCCAATAAGGGAACAAGGTTGCCAATAAGGGAACAGCTTGATGACAATGCTTTTCTCCACCCATGAAGAGCAATGGCTTTACAGCAGCACAGACATCACAGCTGTAGTAATGAGGCGTACATATTTACTCTAAATATCTTTCAGTAGCTTTTTTTTTTTTTTTCAATTCCTTCATAAGATCATGGGGACACAGCAACATGTAAAATTAAGGCTGGAATGACTTCAGAACTTTTCCTCTCAAGAGCTCAGTTTTAAAATTTTGCTGTATTCTATCATCATACATGCTTTGGATAACTGAAAAAAAACCAAACCAAACCCAACAGGTGACTTACAAAAAGTCAACTGGTCCTAACCCTCTGGTGACTGTGAACAATATGTCTTGACAGTGGTCTTTGCTACAGAAGGCCCACTCTGAATGAGTGAAGATGAGGAGTTGAATATGAAAGCTTTCCTAGGGAAATAAACACTTGGAAGACCTATTTCATTCAATAACAGCACTGGCAATGCTCAGTGGCTGTGTTTATAAAGCAAACAACATTATTATTATTATATTGTCCTGCTTTTTTCTTGATCATTCTATTACTCTGGAATTTAGTGTATATACTGTTCCATAACAGTATATCCTTAGCATATGTACAATAAACAATACTGGTCTAAAATCCAAAAGTGTAGCTCAAGAAGTTCCACTAGATGGCTTCTATGCATAAATTCACAAATAATTTTTTGAGTCAACCAAGGGTCTTTCAGAAAACCTGGCTCAAAATATTTTTAGACTTACACAATGGTTTCATACAAAAAATTAAGCACCTGCATATCTGTCCTTTTCATGGCATATACATGCTCCACAAAGAGAATTTTAACAGCTGCAACCGGTTTACTGGGATCACACCAAAAAAAGACAAAAGGGAAGAGAAATAAAATTTATTACAAAAACATGTTGAAATAGCAATGACTTAACTGACTTCCTGCTCTGCTGTTCTAGGCAGAACAAAATGTGACTGAATGCTCTCAGGAAAACCAAAACAAAATTACAGTATAAGTGTGTTGCTGCACTAAAATCGCTTTCTCTTGATAATTTCTGGTTTCCAGCTGATAGGATGAGTTTCTTCAGTCTAAAGGGAAAAAAATAAACATTTCTTAAGGTTTATTTTAGCTGGCAATTCACCCATAATTAGGGTTCCGTTTAAAATATTACTCACATAGTATATATACTCTATTTCATCTTTTAAGTTGTAATTAGCTAAAGTACTATGCAATTAATTTATTCAAACAAAAATTTGTATCATTCCATTTACAACAAATCCTTATATTCTTTACATTATAGACATACCTTGACAAAATACACATTAAGCTACTGTCCTAATTAGTAAATGGATTCAGATTTGAGAATAAGCTATTTACTCTGGATCCTAAAAATTGTCAAGGCAAATAACTAATCTATATCATACACAGAAGTACTTTTGCCCATTCTTGTGTTTCAATGCATACAACTGCACACCCTCCCCTACTGGCTTCAAAACTCAATGAACATTATTGTATTGATTTCTCCAAACTGTATCACAAAGGACATTAGCAGAAGAGTTGAAGAACCTGACTTATTTGTAATAAAGCATATAACAAGAAATTTGGAGTGCATAAACTAGATGCTGTCCTCTTAACATGATTATGTACACATTGCTTTCAAACTTCAATCAAATGCCCTACGAAGTCTGCACACATCTCAATAATATGTGTAAGACTTGCTTGAAATCTGTTGATTTCATGACAATACATTAAAAAGACACTTTGACATACCGCAGTATCATCTTCTTTGTATACTTTTATGGTTTTATCAGCTTCAGCAGTCAGCAATCTGCTTTCTGACTGGTCAAAAACACAAGCAAATATTCCTGATTCACTGTCCAAAGAGCCTGGCTGTACAGCTGCATGTACTCTCTGGAAATTGTATCCAGTTCTCCAATCCCAAAGATGCATAGTACCATTATCAGCTAAAACAAACAGACAAACAAGCATCCTTAGTATTTTAACCAGGTAATATATATCTGTTTTCTAAAAAGGTTATAATGAACAACTAATCAATGCATCAGGAATACATCAGCTATAACATTAATGTAGAACAACTCAGTACACCCTACAAGGTTCCTATTTTCTACTGTTTTCCTTCTTAGTTAAGAAAGGCTGATCTTGTTTTATAAGGCTGATGGAAGCTTCCTCAGAATCTCCTCCAGTTTTGCATCAGATACACCTTAGAGGTGACACACCACATCACATGGCAATTGCAGCAAGTTGCTTTCAAAGCAAAGTAAAGACTGGCATTCTGAATATCAAGCTCCCTGTCCAGTACCATCACTACAACTGAAGAAAGAGGTATCATCCTACCCAACAGAAGACAAACATTAAGGAATCTGTAACGGGACATCGGCGTAATGTTTGCAAAGGTTCTATTTCAAATCCAATTTAAACCACTACCAGCCTTACTGCTAGCAGTATCAGCTACAGGGTATTTACAGCAATCTGAAAAGTCTTTTCAAACTCACTTTTGTGCATGCAGCTCAGTAACATCCAGGAAAATAAAAGTGGCCCTACTCAGTCTGAAATTAAGTTGTATGCTGCAGCAGGCTTACAGGCCCAGATAAAGGAGAGCTCAGCAAGCACTTTGCCTTAGAACCTCCAGCCATGCATACATGCAGGAGAGGAGAATCATCAAATTGTCAGAGTTGGAAGGGATGTCTAGAGATCATCTAGTACAACTCCCCTGCCAAAGCAGGATCCTCTAGAGCACTTTACTCAGGACTGCATCCAGGTGGGTCTAGAGTATCTTCAGAGAAGGGGACTCCACAACTACCCTGGGCAGCCTGTTACAGTGTCTGTCATCCTCACCGTAAAGTTTTTCCTGGTATTTAAAGGGAGACTCTGGCTCCATCCTCTTTCCACCCAACCTTTACATACTTCTAGGCATTAATAACATCTCCCCTCCACCTTCACTTCTTGAGACTGAAGAGTCTCAGCTCTCTCAGCCTTTCCTCATAAGGGAGATGCTCCAAATCATCTTCGTTGTCCTCCGTTGGGACTCTCTAGTAGTTCCCTGTCTGTCTTGAACTGGGGAGCCCAGAACTGGATGCAATATTCCAGATGTGGCCTCACTAGGGCAGAGTAGAGGGGGAGAATGGAAATAAAAAAAATGTATTTCTCATTTTACCTCCTGAGACCAGAACACCATCGGAATTCACAGCCAGTGTGTTGATGATAGCATTGTGCCCAGAAAGGTTCTGAATGAAATTTCCATCTGGGAATTTCCACTGTTTAATATTATCTGGAGAACCAGATGCAAATGTGTAACTGAAAGAAAATAAGCACAGTATATTAAAGTAAGGATAAAAAACGTCCTTTATTGAAACTACTGTTAAATGCTGGTTGTGAAGTTACTTAATACTAAATGCTTTTCTTTGAAAAGTTACTTAATACTAATGCTTTTCTGACACTTAGCATAAAATGGAGCAATTTTATTAACTCATGAAATACCTACCCCCATTTCCTTTCTGTTCCATAGATTACCTAACCTTTATAAATCCTTTGTCACACAGGATGTTAATATGCAAATATTAAAAATGCACGTTACATTATTGTCAGTTGTTATTCTGGCAAATTTTCAGGTATAAGGGCACCACCAGTAAAGATACCAGGAAAAAAAAATTGGCTTGTCCTCTAAAACTACACAACTAAGGATAAAGCGCTGCAAAAAAGTCAACTATAGCAGAAAACTTGTTTTATTGAGTTACCCTAAAATAGTAAATTCCATCATTTTAACATGTGGAAGCAGATAAGGTTATTTGGGTAGCACATACAAAGCCTGTAGGAAATGCTGTTGCCACAACAACTAAGCAATTTTTTGTCTATTTAGAAGATTCTTCAATAACAAAATAGGTTAGGAAAAAAATACTGAAATATTAAAAAACAGAAATACAAAAAATAGTATTTTGACAGTTTCTACTTCTCAATAAAACACTATTTTTTTTTTTTCAAACAAGTATGATGGATGAATCTGAAACCACTTTTTTTTTTTTCAAAATATAATTCAAACTAAGGTTTTTCTCTGCTACAGCTAGGAGGCATAACATGAGATTTTTACAATTTTTCAGACACACAGATTGGATCAGAACTGATTCATTTAAAAGATTCCAAATTTCTGCATTAACAGGATTTAATCATCAAATACTGAAGGTACACAAGTACTACAGTTCTATGTGAATTCTTTTTCTCCATTGTTGAAATGGCTATTTATCTGAACAGACAACTGCAATACAGCAACTAATTTCAGAGTACTTCCAAAAACACCCTCTTTGAAAATTATATACAAGAAGTTTAAGGTCAGTTAGACTGAAATATCTTGTGCAGTCAATGACATATTCAAAAAGATGCTTTTGCATTAATCAGTCTCCTTCAGCATTATTTACATACGTGCCACTTTACATTAATCACTTCACTTTCTGCTAACAATCATTCAGCTATGTATTTATTATTAGACTTAAAAAGGCAGTGTCACTAGTTTCTCAAGGACTGCATCAAAGACACATACATAAGAAATTCTGTGGGATATAAATAATTCTCAGGCTTGCTAATGTACACCAGTGTCAATAGCTGGGGAGCACAATCAGTGTAGTAGAAGTATTTGAGAACAGATATGTACACTTTTACAGCATTTTAAGCTCATTAGTTTTTCACATTATTATGCCCTACCATTCTAAATCATCACTCACATTGGCTTTCTGTCACCACTGTGAAAGTGTAAAAGAATGAGGAAAACTTACTGTCTTGGATGTAGCACTACTGCTCTTACAGATTTTTTGTGATTTGTTAAAGTAACACGGGTTTTTCCTGCCACCAAATCCCAGAGCCGTATGGTAGTATCATGACTACCTGCAAATAAAAGAAAATACAAAGCAGTGGAAATCATCATATTTATTATTTAATAATTTTTTTTTTTTAAGGCAGCCCAAACTTCTTACGTGAGACAAAAATGTTGTTAATGTTTGTTACAAAAATATGATACTAGTGGCTACCTCACACAAGAAAGGTGCTGGGTTTTAGCAGTCTTTTTAAGCAGTTTGAAATTCAAGGAGAGCTAAGTAGTTACAAAATAAAACTAGAATTTGACATAATGGGGAAGAAGATGAACTTTCTATTTAACCACGGTACTGGACGCTTCTTAAGTGGATTGGAAAGAACTGTGAAATACCATAGAAAATGAAGTCTCAATACATATCACAACAAAAAATATGAACACACGAAGCGCAGAAAGAGATTCAAACAATGCACATCTGTATTTACTTAAACATACCATTAATAGCATGAAATAACCATTGCAAGACCCATTTTCAACAGAAAAATAAGGGAAGTTGAATAAATTAACAAAGGTAAGATTATGAACTTCACAATTACTGAAAACGAATCATATGTTCACGATAATGTTTTTCAATCATGTTACTTGTGAAACCATGCCCACTATACCTGTAATAATTTGTGGCTCTGCAGCTTGGCATTTCACTGTCGCTACCGCATTTGTGTGTCCCGACAACGTGTGCACGCTGGCTTTCGTCCTCACATCCCAAATCTGTGAATTCACAGGAAATAGGCCACAGAGGTGACAGGTGCATACTCAATGTATTTTAGGCACTGTCATTGATTACATGTATTCCTTGCCATAGTTCTACAGATTACGCGATGATATTTAGGTTGGTATTTTCATTAAACAATCACACAACTGCCTCAGCTGGTAAATTTCAAGGGGAGCAGGGAGCCTGCCACTGAACTTCCAGACACATAGATAACTTGAAGTCACCATAAAGCCATATCATCTTCTAAACGCCACAAAGTGATCCTATATATACTATGAATTCTACCAACTAAGTTAAGAAATAAAACATCCTTCTGAAGTAACACTGCATTTTTGTGTATTGGGCCTTCAGTTTTTATCAGTGATAGAAGACATGTAACACAAATCATCTTAGTATTTTCATCTTCACTCATATTAACTTTTGGGAAGTATTTACTTCTACAAATGGAACCTGTTGAAGCACAGCAACATATCAAGAGGTACAAACATAACGATGCTATACTTACTCGTGCTGTTGAATCTCTGCTGCATGTTACCAGGACATCTATTGTGGGATGCAAGTCTAAACCATAGACAGCACTTAGATGACCATGGTAATGTCTGATAACCTAGATGAATAAAAATGCACACACAATAACTGGACATTTGAAAAAATATTTTCAATGTTTTGATTTTTATATTTGCCACCACCAATTAGTTCAAATTAAAGAAACTGCAGGTTACCTTATTGTATTCAAGATCCCAGCATTTCACTTGCTTGTCTTCTCCACAAGAAAAGAGGTATGGACTTCTTGCACTTACTATCACCCCTCGTACAGTACTGATGTGTCCCGTCAAAGACAATTTCAATTTCCCGCTAGCAAGGTCCCATATCTGCATCAAAATAGGCATTTTGAGGTAAAAAACTAAAAGCTACACATTGGCAGTCTCGGAAAACAGCCCAAATGTAGTTAACTCTTAAGCCTGAATTTTAAATTAGTAACAGTAACATCAACGTTTGCTTCCCAGCTGCTACCATGTAATTTAAGAAAAAAGAAGTAATACTCCACAAATCCTTTACGACTAAGTAAGGAAAAATGTTCCGCAGTTCATTATTCTGCAAGCGGTAACCAAGAACTTGTTTCCAAGGGCTGGAGACTTTCCTAAATGAGAGCACAAAAAACACCCCCACACAAACTGTCAGTGACCTTTTCCAGCCTCTTACCTTTATAGTTCTGTCAGCAGAGCCAGTAACAAACCACTGATTTCCTGGTTCTACTGCAATGCATCTCACCCAACCCAGGTGACCACTGATAACCTTGAGAAAAAAACAAAAACTTTTCTAAACCTAAAATAATACACATACAACTGTCAATATAATTTTCCTTCTCCAACAGTGGAATTTGTTAGTATTGACCAAGAAACACATGCCTCCCAAAAAGTTAAATGTGAAATTAGTTCTGGAGAGCCTGATTTATACTTTAGCTAAATGAAGAGACTACTGGAAATTCACGTGTCATACACCAGACTTGGGGAACTTGCAGTACAGAAAGATTCTGCTCCTATAGGCAACTTTTTCAAGTCCTTTGAGAGTCAACAACACTCAGGCTTAACGATGCTTGGCAGAAAAAGATTGTATTTAAACACAAGTTCCTGCTACTGCTGTATATTGCTTATACAATAATGGTTGAAGAACAATTACAGAAGATCCTGGAGAAAGATCTCACAAGAAAAGCTCTACCAATGCCTGGTTTGCTTAAAGCAACCTTTCAGTTTGTCTCATTTCTCTGAAGTCAAACGGCTAAATCAAAATGTATTTGGTTTCACTGGATGTCACATTTCAGTTACTGTCATAAAGGTAATTTCAGATCATCTAAAACTTGTTCAGATTAACAAGTTCTTAAGAAGGCAAAAATACTTTGGAAAACTAAAGTGGATTCTTCTGACCAGATGAGACCACAATGATCACAGCAACATGCATTCCAGACAGCTGTTTAGATTTCTTCATGGTCTAGGAATAGAAATTGGCATTTACAGGGAAACAAAAAAATCTAATAAATAATTCATCTGACCTATTTTAAATCCCCAGTTTTCACAAACTACTTCAAACCAAACTTAGGAAGACCAGCTAAAATGTAGATTTTAAACAAGAGATAAGATGAAACCCCCATTTGGTATTCCAGCTACGCTTCTGAGTTGCTTGAACAAGTTTTTGCTGTTGAGCAAGGATTTTGACAGCAAGCCTCCAGTAAAACTGTTGACATGTAGAATTAGTACAGTGACTTGAATTGTATTTACAGTCTGTCTCAAAGGAAAGTGCTCCTAACAAGTAGGCATTTTCATTTGCTTTAGCTTATATCTCTCAAGGCTTTGTTTTGGTGCCATTTTTTTCAAATGGCATTTGCATTGACTTCTTATAAAGGATGTTCTAATACTGCTCTATTTAGAAAATCTTCATATTCTTTTGAAATCAAGTGGTTTTAAAAAAAACAAAACAACCTTAAGATTTATAACTAATACAACATCCAGGACTCTTCTGAAGATCTAAGTGTACACATATAGCGCTATATTTAGATGAACAGTGCTAAACCGATATAATTCTGATAATAGAGCATGAGATTTTTAAATACCAGGAAAGCCTGATGTTCCTTAAGCAATATTCACCCTTTCCCAAACAAAATATTACATTGCTTAAATTTCATAGTAAGAATCAGCCCCCTAGAAAAGAAAAAAGTAAGCGTTCAGAGAGACTCAACTGAAAAATTAAAGCTTTGAACCAATGCGTAAGTTTAGAGATTTTCCCTTCAACTCAGCTACCTTGACATACTCATCATCAAAATGCTTAATTATCTGAGATTTGGGGAAATGGCTATTATTACTCCCTAAGAAAATTAAAAGACAAATTAGACTAATTTTAAAAAGACTAGAAGTCAAGCAATCTAAACAGCAGAGTTAATTAATAATTCAATAATTTATCTTTTTTCCCCCCCATTTTCATAGCAAGTAAAACAAGTTTGGCTGACTCAGACAGTGACTGCCTTTGTTTCTGTGGACAATACCATTACGTTTACATTACTAGAATATTTCTTTAATGTTATTAGTTTCAAATTATGCACCTTGTCTTTCCACCTCTACCAAAGAATCTGACCAAAAAAAAGCAACTCTAATTTATCACAATACAACTAAACCTATGTAAACAAAAGTGTAAAATTAATAATACTCACAAAATATTTTTCTAAATCAAATAAAAATGTTCATACTCTAATATCAGTTATGAAGCGTGCATATACAACTTAGTTATGATCACTTTTTGTTTCATTTTTGTGAATGATAAGAAAAATAATGATTTGAGGTCTTTACAGGATAAAAAATAATTTACTTTTATATGCATGGTGATGTCGTAAATTTGTAACTTACTCTGTACAGTTTCCAAGGTGGATGCCACTGTGGTTTAGGCATGGTTGGAGCCTTCTTTGCCATTAATGCAGAATTTTTGTTTCCACCAGCTTCTACCATAGCCTGTAAGTTAAAAGGAAGGTTACTTTTATGCTTTATAGCTTACCTCTTTTTCTAAAACCTAAAGCCTTCTCACACCGATATCTCAACCCTGACTAAATTTAGTCAGTCAGGAGATCGCCACACAACACAGCGATGAATCCAGAAGCAATCTGGTAAACACTCTGCACTTCTCACACTAGATGTGCAACAAACTTACCCCAGACATCCCAGGAGGCTGCGAACGCTCAGATATTCCAGCGTGCCTGTAAATATCACCCACACCAGCAGCTGTTCGATTGGCATCCAACCTAGGTTGAACAAAAATGGTTGATGGGTGGGAATCAACTGCCTTTCACTAAGTGGTAAGGTATCACAGGGATGCAACCAGTTGAGTGTTGTAGACCTCCAAGGATGAAGACTCCACAACCTCTCTAGATAAGCCATTCCAAGGCCTGACCACCTCGAGGTAAAAGACACTCAGAAAAAGTGCCTCACCTTTATCTTGTACCTAAACCAGAATTTCCCTTGCTCCAACTTCTACCTATTGTCTCTCACAACGCTGAAGAAAAAAAAGTACATAAAAATGATGTCTGGCCACTCTAAAAGTAATTCTAACTTTATAAATCAGAACACTCAAAATACTCAAAAGTACCTTTTATCCTGACTCTTGTGTCTTGCCTTGAAATGCCCATAGATAACAAAAATGTGTTAGTGAAGTAACACCACAGTACCTGGACTGAGAAGCAGGAAGTGCTACAGCCAAGGACTGTGCTGCAGACTCACTAGGCATCCTCTGGACCTTAGAATCTGCTGTCAGAGCCACACCTTGAAAAAAAAAACAACAAAAACCGAACAAGTATTTGCTAACCTTGGTCCTTCATTGCAGTTCATTATGCTGTCACTATGTGGTGGTTGGTATCATGCAGTGGTGCCAGAATTACAAAAGCATTAGTCCTACCAAAGTGAGTATTTCAGACTACAACTTAAAATTTACAATCTCATCCTAAGAACTGGAGATGACTTAAAAAAAATTAACAACTCTTCGCAAAGTGTAGTTTTGGTGTACACTGGTAAGCTTATTCCACACTCCCATTTCTACATTTCCTTCCTTAACCAAAGTTCTGGCAGATGAAAACAAAAACCATATTCGGGTGAGAGGTCTAGGCTAAAACAAGAAACAACATCAAAAGAAATCTTACTTTTAATTGTGACATATTTGATTCTGTTAAAAGAACACTGAACTTGGAGAAACCTCTGTGAGCAAATCTTCTCCCCACAACTAGAGTCAACTATGCACATTTTTTTTAATGGCTGAGGGTCCACTGAACACTTGCATTTATTAACTTCCAAATCAATCACAGAATCATAAAATCATCCTGGTTGGAAGGGACTTCGAAGATCATCAAGTCCAACCATAACCTAAATCCCCCTACTGTAACCTAATTTACCCATTCAGTGCTTAAATCATGTCACTAAGCACTATATCTACATTTCTTTTAAATACCTCCAGGGATGGTGGCTCCACCACCTCCCTGGGCAGCCTGTTCCACTGTCCAACCACTCCTTTGGTAAAGAAATTCTTTCTAATATCCAGTCTAAACCTCCCCTGAAGCAACTTCAGGCCATTTCCTCTTGTCCTGTCATTATTCACTTTAGAGGCTAACTCCCACCTCCCTACAACCTCCTTTCAGCCATAACACATTTCTCACCAGACTGTAGTAAAATTAAGCACAGTAAAAGACAAACAGCTAAAACTAAATTGCTACAAGAGCAGGACTGATCAGTGAAAGTGCCAATTAGCAACGGCCAATGTCACAACACAGAAGCACAAACCCTTCAAGCATAGACAAAACCAAATGACACTAACACTCTTAGACTCTAGTAACTCTTTTTCAGAAAAAGGTGGTGATACCTACACCTTTCTGCTCTGGTGATGAAAAGCAGGACACATTCCCCCTTTTCTTTCAACTTCCTTCTAGCTGGAATGCCCCTTTCTTGCTCACAACAAAACGTTAAGAGCAGCTCTTCCACATCAGGGATCTGTGGGACTCAGCAAGCTCTCCAAGAGAAGGGATTCCTAGGACATTTCTGTTATGATGCTACCACCGGAGGTGATACCTCATAGAACAACTGATCATCTCACAGCCAGCTCACATCCACTGATGCTTAGTGAGAAGACACGGCATCTATTCCTAAATCCTCCTTGTACCTCCTATCCCAGAACATTTAACAGGGACAAAAGCCTGCTCCTACTAGGATGGAGGATACCTAGTTCTGACAGGAAAGCAAAAATCCCAGGAAAACATTCACAGAATTTTACTTACCGGGCCCAGGTGGATACGGATGTGTACCTGTTATCAAATACTCAAGTTCTTGTCCTAAAAGAGCAAGAAAAACTTCATAATAATAACCAAGTTCTGTACTGCACTGCAAATGATGCATTCAACCAGGAAATGAAGGAAAACAGAGCAGGTCATATGCAGCAGGAGACACCAGCAATCACTTCTAATGTACCACACTTAGACATTTCTGATTTTCATTAATTTTGTTATGGTCACCTCAGCTTTTAAAAAATAAAGAGTAAAAATACATTTTTGAGATGGTGATGCCACTTGTTATCAAGAAGGACTCTCTCAAGACAAAAGAAGTCCACGGCGCCAAAGATACTTTTTTCATGGAAAAGGATTAAAGTACACAAATATCATGAGTGTGTGAAACCTAAGCAAGCCACAAGAACTGATTATGTGTGGCACTGGAAAAGAAAAAGGTTGTTTTCTTATTAAAATATCTATGATCTCTTAAGAGTCTTATTACTCTATTACTCCTTTGTTAAACCAAACCTCCTCCTTGTTCTGAATCACTTACCTCCTGTGGACCCTAGCAAGAAAAATACCAGTGTAAAAATGCTATTTTTATTTCCATCTTTATCTCTAACAAACATTGGACTGCATTCTTCAGATTTTACATCAGTGAGACTGTCACAAAAGACAAATATACCACTAAGAGCAAACTAACCTTGATTTCCAGAATACTGTTTGTGTCCATAAGGATCCCCAGTATTTGGGCCTCCCTTCTCTCTTAAGTTTTCTTTAAGAGTAGGCATGTGTAGCACTGAGCCATACTCTGTACGCAGCTTGACTGCCATCTTCACTTTGTGACTGTTGGAAGAGTAAAACACAGTCCTGATTAAACCTCAAGTTTTAAATTGTTATTAAACAACTTAGTACTTTAGAAAAGTATTATTTACAACCTACTTTACAATTCCAATATTTTATTCTCCCCTCAAGGCTACACTGTTAAATCTCCAGAAACACCTGAACTTCTGTCTTCATGAAGCAATCACTCACACGATTTAAAACTTTAAGTCCTACCAGAATTTCACTGATTGCAGTACTTACCTTTCTTCATCTAATGGGATAGGCTTGGCATTATCAGCTACAAACATATCATGGGTTCTCTTCAAAGATCTGAACACAAGTGTGTGCACAGAATGCTTCTGGACTTCCTAAAATAAATAAAAGAATATTTCAAAAACATCTGGACATAAGTCAATGAAAAATGGAAACATACATTGAACTAAGCAGCTATTTCAGTATTGCTGGATGATACAGCACTATTTGGCTCACAGGAAACACTGCTCTTCTTGGAAGCTGAAAAATTAATTGCATCTGTTAATTGTTTTATTTCAGTGTTTACACAAGCTAACACTCCCTTTCTTGGAAACTGCCAAGACTTTGAAAAGCAAGCCAAAAACTTTGATCACACTTTCTGCACTGGCATCCTGAATATACTCCTGTAAATTTTATTTCACTATCAACATAAAAAAGAACAAGGGTAATCATCTGCTTCTGTGCAGTGTCATTTTATGCAAGCATAGCACAGTTTACTGAGATAAAACTTGGGATCAAACCTAACAAGACTTGTTTTCCTTTTATAATTTTTATTTTTTACTAAAATCAAAACATACTTAAAATCTCCTTCAGCAACTAATAAGCAGAAGTTATTAACTTATATTTGCCCCAGCATTTGGAATTAGGTTTTGAATTTCATATAACTGGAGAAAGAACTAAGAATCACAGTAGCTAATTACTATTCCACAACAGCAGCTGTTGAAATCACTACATGAGTAATAGGTAACAGAACACCTTCCCAACAGGGAAGAACAACCTGCAAGTATTCTTTGACAGAGACACCACTCTGTAAAAAAACAGTTAGTCCAGTGTTACACGAGGCAGCAGTCTTTGCATCTTCTTCCATGCTCCTGACACCACCACTTGCTTTCAGACACGCACGACATTCACCCCACAGTAACTACTGCACTGCCTACAGGACCGGGGTCCTTCTCCCCAGCTTTAATTCCAAGCCCTCACAAAAAAAAAAAAAAAAAAAAAAAAAAAGAGCTACTGTTTTCTTGACCAGCTGACTAAGCCAGC
This sequence comes from Apus apus, assembly GCF_020740795.1. NCBI lineage: Eukaryota > Metazoa > Chordata > Aves > Apodiformes > Apodidae > Apus > Apus apus. Next base: position 71,075,284 of record NC_067285.1, read on the forward strand.
GAGGGGCTGGAGGCTGGGCATTACAGCATCCTCTCCCCGGCACCAACTCCGCACCCGGTGTAAGTCCGGTAAAGCAAAACAACCGCCTGCTCACTCCTGCCCCAGACCCAGAGACCGAGCGAGGACCCGCACCACGGCCCCGCCAGGCAGCGGCCAAAGCCCGAGGACCGGCGGGAAACACCCCTCCGCCGCCCCGAGGGGGCCAGGCAGGGGCTGGGAAGGCGGAGGCACCGCCCGGCCCGGCCCGGCCCGGCCCGGCCCCGCGGCGGAGGGCGGAAGGCGGTGGGAGCGGGTGCAGCTGTGGCCGCCCCGCGCGCGGCTCCCCCCGCCCCGGCCCCTCACGGGCCCAAGCCGCCCCGGCAGCGCTCTCCAGCCTCAAGGGCGAGGCCGGCAGGACCCGAGGGCCCACAAGCGGGCCGGGCCGGGCCCCCTCGCCCCTCACCTCCCCCATGGCGCCGGCGAACCCCAGCCCGCAGGGAACCGCTATGGAGGCGCTTCCGGCGCCTGCCCCGAGCCGCGCCGGAACTGACGCGCCGCGAGCGCGGGGGGCGGGGCGGGGGCGGCGGGTTCGAGTCCCGCGGGCGCCGTCGGGGCGGGCGGAGTGACCGGGTGCCGGGGCGGGACCCCCGGGGCGGGACCCCAGCGCCGTCCCCTGCCGTGGGAGGTCTGCAATGACGGGCACCGACCAGGAGAGCGCAATAGTCAGCTTTCTGAAAGGCACCCGGTGTTGTACGAACTGCCCCCGAGCGGTGAGGCAGTGGATGGTGTCTGTGCAGTAGCTCCCCGCGCCGAGGGATTTGAATTCGCTCTGATCAGCCTTATTTAATAGAAGTTTTTGTCCTTTGAAATTGTTTTTTAGGTAGCGCAGCTGCAGCTTTTAAGTGTTGTTTTCTTTGTGAGTTCAGAAGAATAAAGCCAGGGAACCACTCAAAATGCGGAGGATATGGAAAAATAGTCCCAGGACTGAAGTGCCACCTCTAAACAAAAGAACACAGTGCCATATGGGGTGTTGATCATTATACCTGGTAACCCCCTTTTCGAAAAAACATCTTTAGTTTAAGTCCAAAGGACCTTCTTCCAGTGAAGACTGAAGCCTGAGAACAGGCTGCAACCTGCACCTCACGGCAAGGTGCACCTTGTGAAAGGGCAGAAGTTGCAGTTCTTTTCAAAATGTCTCCTTACATGCCAGCAGAATTTTCGCTTGCCTTCGTAAGCAGAATAGCCAAATGCACATGCCCAAATTGCAAACAGGCATGTAGCTTCTTCACATGCACTCATCTGCTCTTAAATTCAGGGAGTTTTCCTCTAAAGCTGGGATTCGGCAAGAACATTGTTTGCAGCCCCACCATCATGTTGCTCGACTTTACCACAACACCAGCCACTTACTCTGTCTGTGTGCCTGAGCTGTGAACAGTTTACAGACTGATTTGGGTTGAAAATAAACCAGTACAACATCTGTTGGTTGAAGCCTGTACTCTGTTTTAACCACAGGATGGCTTTAGCATGGCACTACTTCTGGCACACAAATGGCCTGCTTGGCATAATGACCACCTCTTCTCTTTTCTGGAGCTGATGGATCATTTCTGGCAGCTACACTGGTTGTTTATGTTTAGTTAGTTGAGATACAGTGATAGCTAGAAATGTGCTCCAGGTAACTTCAACCTCCAGTCACTGGTCTGGGGTTGAGGTAGGGGCAAGGTGTCCATTCCCCCCTGCCAGCAATGGTGGAGGAGCATTGCCAGCTCCGGTTCAAGCCAAGCCAGCCAGGTTTCATTTTTAATGTGAGGACCTGTTTTTGTAGTCCCTGTGGTGATACTGGGGATCCCCACTGGGTTTTGGAGCCTGAGGTAAAGGTCAGCACAGCACCTCACGAAGGGGGAGCACCATCTGTCCTTGCTTAAATTGTAACCTAGAGTGCAAACTCCACGGGGAAGTGTGTCAAAATGGGGCAAGTCTGTTGAGTCCTTCTGGGCTGGTGAAGCTAGACTGAAGATACACAAGATTTAAAAGGAGATCTGAGGGGCAAGGAATTTCAAAAAGTTTTGTTCTTTTCAAGTTTGTACAACAGCCAGCATGTGTTTCTTGACTCGTCAATTGACTGATCATTGGATTTGATGTGTGGAAATCGTGTAAGGGCTAGTTTCTGGCAACATATATTGTGTCATAACATAATTGTTACCTTTCTACTGTCTGTTGAAATAAATCAGGCTTGTTTTTACTGCCTATTTAAAGAAAACTAAATTTGAAATACAGACTTATAGTCTGTATTCAGTCCAAGAAAAAAAATCTGCATTTATATTTGCAAGAAAGCTTCACTTATATGTGCTGGTTTTATTGTTGTTGTTAACATGGCCCTTTAGTTCTAATTTTGTCACAAACATTCCCCTCAGAAATTTATAATCACCATTTTTTTCCTTGTGTCCCTGTAATGCTTTAGGAAGCCAGAGGACAAATTAATATTTGTAAATAATTTATCTATTTTTTCCTAGAAGGTTTAGTGTAAGTTGCATGTTCATCCCAGAACTTCAATAAATCATGTCAGCAATATTTATTAGAATATTTTCTTTTTTTTTTAAATTATGTGCAGCTACTTGGTGTCTTCTTGCATGTCAGCTACAGCTGTAATTCTGGAAATAATTGCGTAATTTTTTTTGTACATCACTACTCAGAAGATGACTGCTAAGTTGTATGCATTTCAGTGCTGTTTTAAGGCTCAAGTAAACAGCCCCACTCATTAATGTTTAAGAACTTGCTCCCAGAACATGAAGATAACATTGTAATTTGCGATAAAACTTTGAAGTAATATTGGTTACCAGTAAAAGCAAGAAAGGAAGATGCTCACCTCAACAGAGATGAACATTTAATCTTACCAGATTCTTTTCATAGTATGACACTATTCATAGAATCATAGAACTATTCAGGTTGGAAAACACTACAACACTATTACAACACTATTTTTTTTTTTAAAGGACATTTCTAAATCAACTGCTATTTTAAAGTTTTACACTGAGTAAACACTATAGTTCATTGTAGCACAAGAAGGTTCTGTTCCCCCACCCAAGACCACCTCAGAGGGCACATTTATTTCTGAAGAGCCGCAACCCAGAGACCATGACTCGCCTGCCAGGGGGTTGTGTAAAGAGGGTTGCACCACTGGCAGACCTGTCGGCACAGCAAACACAAGGGCAGTGAGCAAATAGTCATTCCTCAAAACACACGCACGCCTCTGACAGTAAGTGCCTTTTCAGTACAAATATACTGTACAAAGGGATGTCCTGGAACGCTGTCTGGTCCATGTTGTATTCTTACGGTTCCTAAGAGCAGGTGTGATTTGGCATGATTACCACAGTAGGTCCGGGAACAGCTTCTCACTAACTGTATGAATTGGGGGAGGGAATATGACAGAAAAAAAGATTAGATGTCCTGTTTTGAAGAGAAAGACTCTTTCATACAATTTTTAGAATAAATTTAATCCATGGTTTGCGTTGTACATAAGGCTTCATTCATTTCTTAGAAAATGTTAGCCCAACTGTGATGGTTGCAAGCATGAGAGAAAAATCACATCTCATAACCAGCATGCTAACATGGATGAAGTTCTGCTGCTGAGGTGTTTTTCTATATACACATATGTTTCCCAGTATAGATTGTGCTGTATGTGGTTCCAGATTGGGCTTGTTTTCTTGCTGATGAAACTCTGCAGGCCAAATCTTTGCAGCATAGACAAGGCCTCCGCTTGCCAGCAAAGCGGTCACAGAACCCCTGTCCTGGGGCATCTGCTCATTTGACACAAAGCTGCAAACCTGCTGTGGTATGACATTCATGGGATGTTCACAGTGACTCCTCAGGGAAACACAACTGCTGGACTCCCTTGGGGAAGCCAATGCAAACGTATTGGAGCTGGGAGAGTCAAAGGCTGAGTTTCAAAGGGGAAATCCCATCTAAAGGCAGGTGAAGCCTGGGGATTTCCCATGCTGGGACTCTGGAGCAGGCTTGAGGGTTTCTGCGCCAACCCCCACCATCTGGTCCCTGAGAGCCTCTGCACAGACACGGCCACGTTTCTTCATGGCGGAATGAAGTTTATTTCATGGCTGAAAAGGGACACCAGAAGGTACTGCAGAACATGGTGATGGGTTCAGGATGTATGTAGTAGAAATATAATACATTTAATTAAGATCTGTTTGGACTGAGCCAGGGTAATTTAAGAGTAAGTTTCTAGCTCAGGACTAGTGAGACCCTGTTTTCTTTCCACTATACCACGAGCTACCTGTAAGCCATGGACAAGGATTCAGCATACCTACGTCCCTTCCTAATACATAAAACAAGGGTGACTGAACTTCCTTCAGATGTACTAGCGTGGAAAACTGCATTGAAATTTAGGATATTCCCAGAATCAGTGAAAGTTGAAATTGCATGTTAATATTGTCAATTTGGGCCTTAAGCAGATTGATACTTGTTGGGAGAAGTCTGTGTTGTTCCAAATCTCATAGCATGGGTGATGTCCTCATGCAAGGGTTCAAATTCAGTAGAGTAAGAGCTCCTATAGCCACAGCTGATTTTGGTCCAAGCTGTTTAATAATTGAACCAGAACCCAGTCAGGTTAAACAGTTTTCATATTTTGGGAATCTCTATTTAGTTTACAAGAACTCTGACACAGCACAAATACAGAAAACAGGCCAAAACGCAGCAATTTTAGCTGTTCAAATCTCTGTTTATCACAAAAAACTTGTGCTCCATCAAGTTGGTCTTTGAAATGGAACATCAGTTCATGGTTTGCATCTTTTCACGTCTTCATACATTGATACAAATTACTTTTGAAAAGTGTTCTGGCCCTCACTCAGCACATTTTATTTAATTCAGTATGTTATGATAATTTACAATGCACAATAAAATCACAGGATATGTTGACATTGAAATGTTAAAAGTCTGCTAATATGAGGACAGTGATATGCTGTATTTTTATAAAGCATCAGAAAGCATGTTTAAGTATTCCACTATTATTCCAAATAGCTTCATCCTGTATTCTTGTAAAAAAATATAAAAAATATTTAATAATGTTTATAATACGTATTTTTGTATTAAAAAAGGAAATCAGCACATTAATATGTAAAATTGAATACTTTTAATTAATTTTAAATGTCCTATTTCTAAAGTAATGGAATAGCATTGTTTTATGCTTGCAAAATTAATCTGATCTTTAATTAGAGTTAAACAATGCTTTAATGCAAAATTATTAATGTGACAACCATAATATATTTTTTTTTTAAATTGTACTTAAAGATAGGCTTGTTTGAAGAAAAAAAACCAACATGTCACATTCTGTGACATCTGACCACATTTGTCTTCTTTAGACGTTCACCTTTTTAGCTGTTTTAAAAGGCTTTTGATTTTTGAGAAAATAGTAACAATGTGAATATGAGCAGGAGGTACTTTTGAGATTTTAAACATTTATTTGATGCCAGCATTGACAGAGGTCTCTGGGACATGTAGATAAGAATTCTCCAGAGAAATTGCTCAACAGCAAATGTATTTGGGCATGCAGTGGAGAGAAAGATTGAATATTAACAGAGATACAGTGATTGCCCAGAAGGGTTGGTCCTATCACTGTCAAGCTGGGAAATGAGGGCTGTTGGCTGTATATATGGGGACACAGGGGACCTCTCCCTGTCAGAGCTGCTGGTGGGACAAGGTCACTGATCTGCTCAAGCAAGCCAGCACCATGAAGCTGCTTCTGCTCTTCCTGCTCTGTGTTTCCTCTGTTAAATCCCAAGCCTCTGTTGAATACGACAATGAGGTTGTAATTTGTAATTAATAATAATAATAAGAGGAAAAATTATTAATTTTATTTAGTTGCATGCATGACTTATTCAGCTTGTGTGAGTCAGCTACGGTTGAAGCTGTGGGGAAAAATGATCCCTTGCATGTTCTTTTTCTGCTTGAAGTGTCAAAGAAATAACCTTTGTATAATTTCTTGGTTTGTGTGTAACTGCGCAATAATTATTTTCTAGTTTTGGATGTATTTCCTTCCTATTTTCTTTCTCTGCAGGGAATGAAGAATGTATGGTGATAGGAGTATTTATTTAGCTGAATTTATTGAAGAATATTAGTTTATTAATGTTGACATATGATGTTGAAGGCAATTGATTTGTCAAGTGAGAAAAAAAAAGTAGAAATATGTGATTAATCATTACCTGTCTAGAAGACAATATAAATCTTCTATGGATTCAGTACACATTGGGGAAAAAAATGTAACTGCCAGATCATATAGCTTTACATTTGAAGTGAAGAGATTACAATAGTTAAGCAAAAGAGGCAAACAATGAGGATCAATATAAAATAACAATATAACCATAGTTTTGTTTAAATATAATATTTTAATGTGAAATACAATTTAGAATCTCAGTGCATTTTTTATATTTTGAAAATCCCTGCAAAAAACAAATAGGTCAAGGTGATCAGAAATTAGATTTTTCTTCTGTTATGTGATCTAAGTGTTTGTGCCTGTATGTTGACTACTGATAAGACTACTATGCTAAATAATTTTCAGCAGTTTTGTGATTTCTGTGCTACCTACTTTTGAAACTACTTGAAGCCTCTGATCCTGGATCCTTACAAATGTTATTTGTTGCTAGGTCTGAGTAGGACTGGGGATGGTTGAAGATTTTGTTCCAGTTGTTCAAACAGCAATTATTTTAAATGGTTTCTTTTCAACAGCTGCTTAGGATCTGCTGTTTTCCATGCTTAGCCTTTTAGACTTTCTTATTTCTGGCAATGATGGGGAATGTATTCATCAGAGGGAGCTCTAAAACCTACTGTGAGAGATGTTATTAAATGCTTTTCCTAATTCTGTCAGTTAAGAGCTGGCTTGTGGCCTGAGACCTCATGATGTATTTTATTGTGGCCTGATCTTTTGAGACCTTAAAAATTTTCCTGTAGCCCAATGAAAAACTGGGACACCGATAACATGAGGATGAATATTCTTCTTAGCCACAAGAATATCTATTAACTTTTTTTAATATCCTACTACTTCAAGTTTCATGGTGCTTAGTGGCTCTGAACTATATAAACTTTATTCCTTGATCAGAATGAACTTGTAAAATATTGTTTTGCTTTTGTTTGAAGGCTTTTTAGTTTGCCTGTATCTAGGTGGAGGTAGTGTGACTAGTCTTACAAGGGAGACCATACAAGGGAGACTTTTACATAACGTCAGTATAATATTTCCCTTATGGCTTTTTCATTCCATTCTATGTATTTCTTTGGTGTTTAAAATGCTGAAGAGTGCTGGACAGGTGCCTCCACCCTGTGCAGAGCATTTCACAATAGCAGTCCCAGACTGAGGGAGTTTCCTCTTCCCCTGGCTTTGCAGGATGACAGCCCTTTGTTCGACGTTCGAGGCCACCGACCCGTGGACAAAAGGCGAGAAGCAGCCCCCACACTCCGACCTGTGGCACCTCCCATCAGTGGAACTGGGTACCAGCCCCGGCCCCCAAAGCGGGGGAAGCCAAGTGACAAGAAAGAGCAAATCATCTACCCTGATGCTGGTGGCTGCAAGCATCCTCTGGATGAGCTGGTGGGTTTCTGCCTGTCAATGCAGCTGATAACAGACTGTCTTTTTCTTCTAGCATGCCCAACAAGGAGTTTTCTTTGCCCAACAAGGGACAGTCAGTCAGTGAAAACAGCCCAACTTTGAATCCTTTTGCTTGAGTCTGGGAGGACTGCATTCACAGGAGTAATGTCTCGGAGTCTGTGGGATTAGTCACAGTCAGCCTACAGTGAAGATGGGGAGATGAGATTTGAACAGCAACTGAGGAAAGGAAATGTGTGGGTTAGCCTGTGCTTTCCCAGTTGCTTTTTATATACCAATGAAGAAAGACAGAAAAAAGCTCTGCAGAAGCACTGGCTTGATTTTCAGATATTCTCAAGGAAACCTAGAGACCAAAAAAAAGAATCTCCCCTGTCTGTCTTAAAATTCACTTCAAACCATAATTATGGTCTATCTTCAGTCACTGCCCCTGCTCTTACAGCAGAGCAAGCATGCCAAGATCTAGCATACTCCTTGCTGCCTTGCAGTGCTCTCTCACACTCTCTGAGTTGTGCTCTCTGCTGGAAAGCATAACAGGGTGTAGAGTCATCCTGGTGTCAGAGAGCAAACTGTTGGAGGTTTCCAACAAATGAAGTCTGTTAGCTTAGTGAATACATGATTGTGGTGGAGTCCCACTGCTGCTTGGATATTTCAGTTCTCGTGGGACTTCACTATTTCCAGCCACCTTTTCAAACACTGGTATCCTTGACGGTGCAGTGCTTGTTGCAGAAGCATTGGTGCTTAGCTTCTTAAGATTATGGTTTTTGATGAAATGTACTTGGTGATTTCATGTGAGAGATACAACATGAACATGGTTGATTCTCTGAGGCCAGTGAAAGAGGAAAGGGGTAGATACAAACAAGCACAGGCAGCATGTAGTTCCTGACAGGCTTTAATCATAGGTCAGGTGGCTTAACACTGTGAACATTTAACAGTGCAGAAAAGTGAAAAGCAGATGAACAACCAAACAAGTGTGAAGAGAGAGGTCTTTTTCTGAGATCTTCAACAAAAGAGACCTCTTGGGGACTCAGGGCTTCTTCTTGCTTCTTCAGTTTCTGTTCTTCAAATAGGAGTTGAATGTCGAGTCCTTATCTAGATGCTTGAATATGTTGTCGCATATTACTAACTATTCAGTGTGTCTAAGGTATGTGCATTCATGGATGGTTTTAGAAACCTTATATCTTGACTTTTATTCAGAACCCTTTTCATTTTTTTTAAGGGAGTACTGTGTCCAACTGGATGTGAGCTGCAAACTGCACTGGTAAAACAGGAAAAAAGTTTGAAACCAGTTGTTCGTGATCTAAAGGACAAAGTGAGCAAACTGTCTGAAACCTCTACAACTTTCTTTGAATATGTGACTGTTCTAGAAGATAAGTTGGTAAAGAGGCAAAAACAAAGACAAGGTATGCTATTTCTAGGAATTTTTTCTGTCAACAGTAGTGCAATTCTATTTGCACTGCTACTGTTACTTGTTAGTGGAACTTCTTAAAAAAAAATTAAGAATACAATGAGATATCTAGGGTTCTATGACCATGCCATCTTGCATCTTAAAAAACACTTTTGAGAGAGGCAAAGGGATGAATCTTGTACTAAGGCAAGATTCATATGAGGCCCCTAAATATAAGGGTCGTGTGTTCCCCCATTTCCTGCATTCCTATGTCCATGCAATCCCATTATGCCCAGCTCCTGGCTTGGCACAATGGCTCTCTGGAAAGAAAGTAATTATAGTTCTTTGACAGAATGTAGCAACACTGATAAATCTACTAGCTAGCAAAGAAGTAACAGTACACGTGCATCACTTTCCTGAAAATCTCTGCATAGTTTTTGCATGTTTTGGAAAGGTAAGCAAAAAAAAAAGTGTATCCTTCCTCCCCTCTAAGAAATGAAGTGTCTTCTCAAATTTTGCATGCAAGCTTCATTATTTTGTAACTGGAAAACACATTGAAAAGAAATCTGGTTTTATCTCTTTGCTTTTCTAGACAATGATGCTATACTTTCTCAGTACAACACAGAAGTGGAATTGCATTATAATTATATAAAGGATAATCTGGATAATAACATCCCATCTAGCCTCAGGGTCCTCCGTGCAGTTGTGGATTCTTTACACAAAAAAATACAAAAACTGGAAAATGCCATTGCAACTCAGATGGACTACTGCCGTTCCCGATGTGTTGTTTCCTGTAATATTCCAGTGGTTTCAGGCAAAGGTACTCATTTAACTGTAACAACATCTCCTGTTTATATCACTGTGCAAATCGATAGATGCTTCATTCAGTTGGTGCAAACATTCATTCCTCTGAAGCCTGTGTCATTGGCTACAATAGCAGAAAAGATCGAGGATGATTCCAAATGAAAAAGAATAATTTAGGGGTGCCTGAACTCCTGGTCAGACCAAAGATCCTCTTATCCAATATCAGTCTTCTTTAGCAGCCAGTAGCATTTTAAAGAAATATGTGCTTCAAGGTCTTTGTAAGGTGGAGGTGATACATTTGTGACTGTATTCTTGATTTTTTCAATCAAGAAAAGTTGTTCTTTCACAGGCTTGTCTAGTTCAAAAAGTCATTTGAAAATACACAGTCATCCATCACTCTGGTTGAACTTCTGGAAATTCCTGTGCAAGTGCACTGTTCTTTTTTTTTTCTGATTCTTTCACATGATGTATCACAGAAATCAAAATCAAAGTAGAATTTTATATATATTTATAGTTGTTTCCTTATACTCAGCAAACTGAAGGATAAGAAGATTGTTGAAGAAGTTCAGAGCTCTTTCAGTAATGGTGTCTCTGGTTTACTCTTGCAGAATGTGAGGATATTATCAGAAAGGGAGGTGAGATATCTGAAATGTACCTCATCCAGCCAGATCCTGTTGTCAAACCATACAGAGTATACTGTGATATGGACACAGATAATGGAGGTTAGTGTGAAATAACAATATTGTTAAATATTAATTAATATCAACGGTACAAAATTAATATTAGTAATTTGCATTTTAAACAAACTAATACAGAGTTATTACTTTTGTAATTATTTGAGAATGTAGTCTGATTGAGTCACTCAGAAAAGTCTTAGTCATCTTCAGATGCACAGTAGGATACATCTGCAATGAAAATGGCAATAAATTACTGGGATGGGGTTAGTAAATAAAAACATGTCTTACTATACCTAAAATAGGTAATGTATAGGTGGGCAGGCAAGGAGGGCCTGCCTCATTTCTTGCCCTGATACTATGTGCTAGATAAAAGATGGTGGCAGTTCTTCAAGCTCCACCTTTCTTTATGAAGCAAGGAACTACTTGAGTGTGATTAAAAATGGCAAGGCTGAGCTTGTAAGCAGTGAAAACTCAGACCTGCTGTAAGGAAGCCATATGCTCTACTTGTCTTGAGATGAAGATAAAAGGGTTTTATCTTAACATTTCATGCTCCTTTCTTAATGGCAAGTTAATCTAAATTGTGTCACTCCTGCAGGCTGGACTTTGATTCAGAACCGCCAGGATGGCAGCGTTAATTTTGGAAGAGTATGGGATCAATATAAAAAAGGATTTGGAAATGTTGCAAAGAGTGGAGGGAAGAACTACTGTGATACACCAGGTAAAATGCTGAGCATGAAACAAGGAGAGCTCTTTCTGCCGAAACTGTTTTCTCACATTTCTGGAAGCTCTTTTTGTTGTGGTTTGTTTTGTTTCGGTGGGTTTTTTTTAAATCAATGAATCCATTTTGTCAGACCTGTAGGGAATTCATAAAGTTGTCTTGAAGTATACCCTGCAGGCTATTTCACAGAGCTCTCCTTGTTGCTTCTCAGGTGAATATTGGCTTGGAAATGACAAGATCAGCCAGCTCACCAAAATAGGGCCCACTGAAGTTTTGATTGAAATGGAGGACTGGAATGGTGATAAAGTATCAGCCCATTATGGAGGTTTCACCATTCAGAATGAAGGAAACAAGTATCAGCTTTCAGTTAGTAACTACAAAGGCAACGCAGGCAACGCTCTAATGGAAGGAGCTTCACAGTTGCATGGAGAAAACAGAACAATGACAGTTCACAACGGCATGTTCTTCAGTACTTATGACAGAGACAATGATGGATGGTATGTACTTACATTAGACATTAAAAAAAAATAATTAGCAGGCTGAATGTTTCTGTTTAAAATAGAGCTGAATATAGAATATATTTCTATTTTGCTGTTAGTTTTCAGAGCAGTTTATAGTATCTTAAAATATGTTTTCTTCCTGCAATTTACCAGCCAAATGGCAGAATTGACATAACCAAGGGGTGGGTAAATCTATAGGATAGGTTAGTGCTGCTCCACAGCCAAACAAGAAGCAAGTGCTGATGACACTGTCTTGCTTAAGTAGGAATATTGGTACTCATTCCAGAAGTGCTTAGTAGGTCCTGAGGAAAGAGACAGCATGTCCTACTTAAAATACAAAGTTCTGCCTACTCAGACGACAGGCTCAATTCAAAAGTATATAATTTAACACTGTATCTCTACACTACGTTCTGTGTCTATATCTTAATACCGAATTTCATATTAATGAATAAATTAATTTTATAGATTGGGAAAGACACATATTTCTCATTATTTTACATCTTTAAACTGCATTGATGTTGTAATTATCATTATGAACTGCAAGTAATTGTAGTTAGCAATTGGTTAACTAAAATGACATTCCCAAAGAGTTGCAGCTAAAATTTTACTTGTTTTTCATAGCTACTTCACCTTCCAAGAGCACTAACACACACTTGAGATGATTAATCTTTTACAGAATATGCAGAGAGGATTTTAAATGTTCCTTATGCTTTGAAAATTTCATACAGGGGCAGGTGTATGTACCCTGTTGATATGTTTACAGTTCATCTGTCACTTTTAACACTTTCTTTTTCCTCCTCAGGTTAACTGCAGATCCAAGAAAACAATGCTCCAAAGAAGATGGTGGTGGATGGTGGTACAACCGCTGCCACTCAGCCAACCCCAATGGCAGATACTACTGGGGAGGGACCTACAGTTGGGATATGGCAAAACATGGTACAGATGATGGTGTTGTGTGGATGAACTGGAAAGGGTCATGGTATTCAATGAAGAAGATGAGCATGAAAATCAGACCCTACTTCCCGCATTAACCATTACCAAAATGTACAGAATCAGGGATTTTCTTTTAATATTTGTACATGGTTATCTTTCTTAGGCACAATATTCATGCTTGTCTTTACATATGAGAACCAAATATGTATGTATGAGCATTTTGTGACCTGAAGTGAAAAGCTGTGTCAACTGTAAATCAAAATCTGACCGATGAAAACAACTTACAAGTGTATTTTGTTCTGTTTTTCATCTGTTTACAAGACATAAGTGACTAATACAGAATAATGCTGATAAAAAAATCCAAAACCCAACTTGTTTCACTCTTTTACAAGGGACTTCTCTATGACATTTGAAGAAGGAAAGGTGTATTTTAAAATGTATTCTAAAAATTTAAGAAAGCCTTAAAACTTAAGTTTTGTTCACATGATTCCTAAGTATTTATGTGTTATATAGGAAGACGAAAACACATTCCACCATGTAAGAGATGTTTGTATTGTTTTGTATCATAAAGGTACAGTAACTACCTGTGTAACAAGGAATAAAATGAAAAGATAGTATCTAAAACATGGCTAGGTCACCAGTCGCTTAGTTCAAACTCTGTATGCTGGATAAAATATTCCCTTTACTGGGACCTGGCTCACATACTGTGCCTCATTAACATCCATTTCACCATCCCACATACTTTTATCAGAGAATAAAATACAATGTTAGAAGACCTGGCTTGCGTATCTTTCACACAATCACTATCATAGGACTAGAGCAGTTAATGATGCCATTCATAGGTTAGGTGGAGGCTGTGTATTTTATTGAACCTAGTGGTCCAGGCTCCCTCTGTAGCCAGGAGCAGAAGTTGTCCTAAAGACAAGACTTCCCAACCCTATCAGGCAGTATCAGCCATCCCTCTGAGACACTGTCTTCCTCTACAGAGGAGGGGACACAGATCACTAGTGCTGGATGGATTCCCACCTGAAACCTCTCATGTTGATTTAACATACCCAGGAGGACCAGGAGGAGATGTCATGGCAGCATCTCACCACATGAACACGTGTTCAGCACCCTCACAAGGAGGCTTCCATTGAGGCTAAGGTGCAAAAATACACAAGTTGTAAAGCAGAAATGCCTTTTCCAAGAGTACAGACACTTCTTCACACACACCTGTAAAGATGTCTTTGCTTTTCAGCAAACTCTCAAAAAATGTAAGACAGTGACTGTGTTTGATAAGCATCAAGCCTTTTTGCCACTTTTTTATGGCATTGTTAACTATGGAACATGCTGGGCCAGTGAGATTGGAAGCAAGGAAGTTTGCTTGTTTCTCAACAGAAGCACAGAAATATTAAACAGAGTAAATACTTGTGTAATTTTATGTCATATGGTAGAAAGGCAAATACAGCATGGTCTTTTGTAACTGTGTAATCAGTAGACCTGTTTTTCTATGCAGCCAGCTTTTTGCTAAAATATCCTTACCACACACACTGTCAGCAAGTTGCTGATTTAAACCCGTTATCTGTAGAAGAATCCTTGCTTGACACGTGTTGAGAAACATTCTAAACCAGGGAAATATATACTATAGCCATCCAGGTGCTCCTCATTTGGCTTGTGCTGGTTACAGTCATAATCTTTCAGTAGTCACTAGAAAATAATAACCTGTTTTGGGAGTTGTGTTTTGATGAGTTTTCATAAGCTGTCTTATTTTGGATGCATGGTAAATCAATGGAACAGAAGATCTACCTCCATATTTGTGCAATCAAATCTTATGAGATCCTTAAAAGTCAGTCCTAAAAGTGGATGCATCATTTATCAAAGTGTACTCTATGTTAGTTAGGTGTGTGGTAAAAGTGAGAACCCAAACTACCCATGGCTCTGCCTGAGAACTGACTCCTGCCACTGTTGTGTTCCCCACAAAATGGAAACGAGAGGAGCCAACCTAGGAGTGTGATTGTCATACTCAATCAGACTTTCAAGGTTCATGTTAGAGGAGAAAGGAGTGTGTGGTGAGCATACTTCTAAGCTCTTTTACTTCTTTAACACCTTTAAACAAAGTGAATAATTCAAATTATAGTTATTTTTATCTCCAATCAAGATGAGAGCTGCTGAAGACATAGACATAGACCAAGACATAGACAGAGACATTGTCAAAGACATAAATAAAGTTTATGTAAAAGAGGTTTTTAAATAAGTATTTCCTTCACAAGTTTTGTCAATTACAAATAAGATGAAAGGACTGTTTTGTTAATAGTTAATCAGTGTTTATTTTTTAAGCCACAGACATGTCCTGTTGCCTTCAAATTCACAGGGTAAAAGTACATTGTGCACATATATATATATAAAATATTTTCAAGTTGTAGTTGTATCTATTAAAAACCTGTTTTTCTACAGGGTTTCTATGGGCCTGATTTTCATTCTCACAGTTTTGAGGGAATAGTCAGAGGCTCTAAATGGCAGCCAGACAACACCATTTTCGATCTCATAAGGAACGTTGTACCTGGGATCATAGTGGCCTCCCAGGTAGTAAATGCCATTGAGGTTGGCTGCCTGGCAGCTGTTGTACCACCAGCCGCCCCCGTACACCTCAGCACAGTTCTCCTCCCAGCGGTCATGGTCCCGGTCGAAGGTGCTGAACTGCATCTGGGCGTGGGACGTGTACTCGGTGCCCTCCTCCAGCCAGCCAGCGATCAGCGCGTCCCCGGCTGTCCCCTCGTAGGAGGACACAGCAAGGGCATACCCTTCTGCTTCAGACCCTACCTGTATGACATATTCTGCATACACAGTATTTCCATCCCAGTCCTCTAACTCTACTCGGAGGAGAGTGTCATTCTGAGTCAGCAAGTGTATGTTTTCATTGCCCAGCCAGAACTCTCCTCGCCCTCTGCCATCCACGCTGCCGAAACCTCTCTGGTAGTCTTGCCAGGTCCGGTTAAAAGTCACTGATCCATCCATTCTCTGTTGGATCAATAGCCATCCTCCCAGAGTGGTCTCTTGGTCGCAATAAACTGACAAAACTTTATTGGATCCCGCTGGCTTGATTTTGAAAATGCCACTTTTGGCACCAAAAGTGTGTTTCTGGCGGATATCATCACAGTCTAAAAAAAAAAGTTGATCTGGTTTGACAGGAGTTATCAGCAAAATTTAATAAAAGGTTCAGGGGGAATCCAAGTACCAATAGCTCTGAGGAAAACTGTTAAACATGTATTTGACTATACTAGGTATAGTGACAGGCAACATTAACATAATTCAGAAAAGAAAATGGTATATTTCTTAAACTGTGACTTGTCTATGCAATACCCAATTATTAATGAAATATTTGTTGTTTCTAAAGTGGCAATGAACAGACACAGTGCTTCCATTTTACCATCACACTGTTGTACTGCAGTATCTAAAACAAATGTGTCAATTTGCTTAAGGATGGAATTTGGCTCCGCTACCTCATTAACTACTTCTGTGATGCCTGTGTACCTTTCCCAGTGTTGGGTGTCCTTTGCTTCACTCCAGGTGGTCTGAAGCTGCGTGCCTGAAAGTCTGGGGTATCCTCTGCACTCTCATCATGTTGCACCCCACCTAGCTGCTCAGTTACTTCTCGGGTCTTTAGTGATTTTGTTTCAAAAGTGGAGCCTCCCTTGTTGAAACTAGAAGAGGCGCTGGTCACTACAGTCTTGGAGTGACTTGCACTGCCAGATGGGAATCCAGATGGCTGAAGGTGAAGTCTTCCAAAGTCATCTTCTTCCTCCTCTCCTAGGTCTGTAAATTTGCCTTTCCCCCCATAAGTCCCTGAATGACTGGTTGCCCCACTGCCTAAGTGGCTACTCCCTGTGCCAGTTACTTGGCTGCTAGATACACTAACATGCCTACTAGTAGAGGATGGAGAGTCAGGGGTGAAAAATGACTCTAGCTCAGGGAATAACACCTCTAGCTTGTGGAAGTCATCAGTCCCACCAACATGGTACACGCTCCCTTCCCCTCCAACATTTCCCACTCCTTGCAAATGGGAGCAGTCAGAGCCATCAGGAGAAACTGTTTTTTCAACTATTTCTTCTCTAGGGCCATCAGGGCCAGTGACACGTGTTTTTGTGATACTTTTGGTGCATCTACGAACAGTGGAGGAGGTTTTGTCTCCCAGACTGGGTGTTTCTCTCCCATGAGTAGAAGTAACTAATTTGCTGGTGTATGAAGGTCCAGCCCCCCTTGACTCTGCCATGTGAAACAGGCTGTCGCCTCGGGAGGGATTTGTGTCTGTTCCTGGTCTTTCTAGTACCGCTTGCATCTGCCTGATGTTATTAACTATGTTCAGAGCTTGCATTTCTGGCAGAGGCTTATGCTTAAAATGCTCAGGAACGTTTGAGTCCTTAAGTGGCCTCATTTTCAGAGTGCTCAGAGTGGTTGTTTGAAGCTCTGGGTGCAAGTCGATTGAGTTGGCTTGGGTAAGCTGCTTCTGAATGTTGTTGTAGCTTTCTTTATCCAGCTGGTAATCAAAACCTCTAGCACAGGTTCCTCTGCAAGCTCGTATCTTAATATCAATGTCCACCTACATTAATAGAGAGAAATAATTTGGTTAGGGGGCTTTCCTGGTTTTCTCAAGCAAGCATATGCTTTACCTGGACTGG
The DNA here is from genome assembly GCF_020740795.1 of Apus apus. NCBI lineage: Eukaryota > Metazoa > Chordata > Aves > Apodiformes > Apodidae > Apus > Apus apus. The sequence continues at coordinate 71,092,540 of NC_067285.1, forward strand.
GGAAGGGTGGGAGCTGCACTGGTACCTCCCACCTTCAGTTGAATTTTTCCAAATTTCCGAATTTTGAAATCACCGCTGGTTTTATTTCCACTGTAAACATGACATATGTAATAGCACAGCACACAGGTGCTCCATGGAGAAGTATGTTGTAACACGTTCCCAATCTCTGCTCCCTTTGTTCTCAGGGCATAGTGTTGTATGCATGAGTTTGGAGGGAGTGCTGCAGAGCTGGGGGAGCTGGGGCAGAAACAGGTCCCTCAAGGAGAGGGGCAGACACTGAATTTGTCCCAGAGCCTGTCATGGTCCTACTGTGAGGCCTGCCATCATGGGGGTACCACTGCTTTCCTAAATGATCCAAAAGCCATATCTTTGATCCAGGGACCAAAATGGGCTTTTGAGAAAAACTGCTGTTTGTGCCAGGACATTTCCTTGCATTACCATCAGGAGAATTGGCTGCAGCCTGGGAACACAGGCTTTAAAGCCAGCACTGGCTGTGAACAGTGGTGGCAGCACTGAGGAAGGATGGGGCATGTCCCTCTCATCCTAGCTGCTCAGCAGCTCCCTAGAGGAGGACAGATCCTTCATACACAGCCAGTTATCAACAGATACAAAATCCTTCCTGCCTGTCTGAGAGTAGAAGCAGCGAACAGGACCAGGAGTCCTCCTGAGCTCACTCTGGTTCCCACATAGCTAGAAAAAACAAACAAGCTGCACAGAAAGAAACTCATTGGGGGATTTGCCTCAGCAGGTCAGCTCCCATGAAAGCTGCATCATGTTTTCTTTCAGAGGGAGAATTGCTCACCATGCACAGTATAACAGATAGACCCTCTTTCTAGAGCTTGGCTCTGGAAAGAATAGAAATTACGTAGCTACCTACCTCCAAGCGCTTCATCTCCACCACCTGCTCCTGGATGCTGCTCTGCAGAGCTTTAATTCTGTTTACTTGAGTGACAACTCTTTGCTTTAATGTCACAATTCTCCGCCTCAGTTCTCCTGATATATGATCGTAAGCCTCCTCGTTCTCTGAAACAGAAATGCATCAGTCACTTATGCATGTGTGATTCTATTCCTAAAAGAGTAGCATATTTTTAAATATGCAATTAAAACATGCAATTATGAACATATTTCTCACAGTATTGAGCAGGTAAAAATTACATTGGTTTTTACTAGTTAGCAATTAAGAGTCTTGTATTACAATATTTATTCTGGCTCTTGATAATAAGGTCCAGTGCAATACAGATTTTCACTACATACTGCTTATGCACCAAAAAAAAAAAAACAAAACTCAGCAATGGATAATAAAATTGGGTGTGAGATACTCACGCTGAGCACTGTCCAGATTTGGTTTTAGTGTATTTATGGTTTCCACAACAACCCGATTGGATTTTTTATAGTTGTTTTCATTTTCTGCTAGCAGCTTCTTGATTTTGTCAATTCTGTGACTATAATCCTGTTCTGTTTCATCAATCAGTCCTTGTATTCTGCAGCCTGATGGACATTTTGTACCCTAAGATTGGAAGAGGAAAATAATTGTGTTTAAATCTTCACAAGAAGACCTTTTTAAACATGTTTGCAGGCTTTTGGCCAACACTGAAAACACATTTTAAAAAAAATTAGGCAAGATTCTGCTAGATCTCTTGAGATTACCTGTTCTATTCATGCAACAACTTTGCCAAGGACTTGTGTGACTTAGAGCAAGACACCTGAGGGTTGATCCTTTACCTCCTATGCCTCTGACATTGGTGTGATGAAGAGCATCCTCAGAAACCTTCCATAAAGGGAGAATCAAGTAAATCCCTAATTTTCCCTCTTCTCTGTTCCTCAGAGGTGAAATTACATATATATATATATATATATATATGTATATACACACATACACACAAACACATGTAGATATATGTTATATATTGCTGTAAAGAGAAGTTTGTTGTCCAGTTTGAGAAAGGATGTCAGAGGAAAAATTATTTAAGCAAATTTTTCCACAGAAAACCCTAATGTACTTACAGACTAAAGCTCTTTGCCAAATAAATGTAGCATAGAGATGGGCTGAAATGGACGTGTAAGTTATTTCTAGCTTTTCTTTGACCCACATCTTTTGTTCCAGTGCCTTTCTCTTACCAACTCCAAAAGTGGCAATGTTAAAATTCTGAAAAGAAACCCTTCTTATTTTTTTTCTAGGAATAGCCTTCTTTTATCTAATCTTTCTTTTCCAGACTTACTATCTTTTCTGATTCTGCACTTCTGAAAACTTCTCTTCTCCCTCTCTCTTGCTTGTAATTTTTTTCTTGCATTCTTTCCTGCAGGAGATCTCTTCAGGCTGCCTCAACCTGAAGCATTACCTGTCCTCCCTCAGACCTAAAGGCCACCCTTGCACTGGCTGCCCAACACTCATCATCGTGGTGCTGCTGAGGCCCATGAGCACCCTGCTAATGGGCACAACCTTCACCCCCAGAGCCCGTTGCTCACCCAGTCATCATCTGCACAGATGGGCCAGTTCTTCTCATACTGACAGGTGGTCTGGGACATGTGCTCCACAATCCTGGGACCACGCACTCCCGCACCCTCCTTTTCAAAGCTGGTTACTCCACCTTGTGCCTGCCAGGAGGAAAAAGCAAAACCGAGGTTAACTCACCAGCTGTCAAGAGAACAGAAACATAGCACTGATGTCCTCAAACAGTGGCATAGGTGATGTGTGGAAATATCAGACATCTAGAAAGCATCACACTGAACAATGCAAGGATTTTACTCCTAACATTTTTGTAAGATTGGTTTGGTTTGGTTTGGTTTGTTGGAATAAGGCTTTTCATCTCTTAAAATTAATGCTGCTACATAGGAACCTGGTGATGCTCAGGATATATTATGATGAAATCTTTCCACATAAATATTGTGTGAAAACATAAAATTAAATCCACATTAGAGTGAAACTTATTAAGTTAAAGCAAATACTCAGAAATAATGTGTTCTGTTTCCCCTTGATACAGTATTCAGACATTTTACCATTCTATGATTCTATTCCTAAATTTCTATTTTCATTCTACCACCTCCAGTCTACACAAAACTGGCTTAAAGATATATATGAAGATAATTTTCCCACTATTGTTTCTGATTTTAGTCATAGTTGCTAACTGCAAGCTTTTAGCACTACTCTGGCTGGCACAAAAAGCAGGAAGCTAAAAGCATTGTAATAAAAATATCATTGTCAGTGGTGGATATATTCCATTGTGCTAATGGAAAGAAGAGAAATAAATATATTGAGATTCTCTTCAAATGTGAGAAGCAAAAGTGCACCTATACAAGCTAATTCTAAGCCAAAATGCTGTAAAAATTCCTACTGTGTTATTGCTCAGTAAAAGACTGAAAAATAATTATTTTTCATCAAAGAAATCCCTGTTTTAGTGCTTAAGATGTAATTAGATCTGACTGAACTCCTCTGCACACCTTACATTCTTTTCAAGCAGCATAATTAATGCTTGAAAATATTAATTATTTGTTGTTATTATTATGATTAATGATTTATTCTGAGGTCAAGAGACTTTTCCTAGCCTCCAGTGTCAGAACCTCAGCCTTGGGGAACTGGAATGTCATTATTAAAATCAGTTGGTGTGATTCATCCTGAGGATCTGGTACAAATAAAAACTTTACTTTCAGGTGGTTTGTGCCCTTTTTAGCATTGACAGCTCCAATATGACTGCTCCTGTTTTGTCACATCCACTTCCTATAATTTCTGACATTTGTTAAAAGATGCACATTCTTCAAAAAGCAGTCACAAAGAAACATAAATAAACTAACATCAGATTATGACCTGAGACTTCAATGAGAAAATAGCCATGTTATATTAGCATAGTTGAAAATTGTCTCTCTTTTTCATGATCTAAAAATTTATTCTTACTTAGCTCTCATTAACCTGATATTGCTGTCACAGGAATCCTTGTTTTATAATGTATATTTAATAATAAAGGTATTGTGTGTCATTTATACATGGAAAGCCCTGCAGGAGTACTGTCCAAAGGAGAGTAGGACTCACCCTAAGAAACAAAAATTTCCAAACAGGCTGGAGCCACTAGCATCCAGTCAGTTAGGTTTAAGACTTCCAGCATAGCCTGTGAATCTATTTAATTCGTGTTAACATATCTGCTTTGCTGCTTCTGAAGCCAAACAGATTCAGACCTGCATTAAGCAAAACTGGAGAGCTGGATGATGAAGAATGACTGATGAAAGCCCAGCAGTGAAGTAGTTGCAGTAACCTTGTGCATATGTGTGTGCATTGAATTTTAGGAGCTAGGTGACATGCAAAATGTATCTATCTAATGAATGAATATTAAATAAATACTCACTCTTCAAAACAGAAATATATTAAAAGAATCAAGTAAGCAAACTCATACCCAGGCTAAGTTGAGGCACAGCAACACACAGAGGATCCTCATTGGTGTCATCTTCAGGAGAAGAGGGAACTGAACACTGAAAAGATGCTCTTCACTGGTCTTTTGGTGCAATTTAAACCTTAACATGAAGCTGAGGTTAATCATTATGCTACCTTCTGTTTAGAGACAAAACATGCCAAATGCCCTCCAGTTAAGTGATTACCTATGGCCTCTTGCACAAGTTTCTGATGTTATTTGCTCCAGATAAGTTTGTACAACACCAACAAGCGGGTAACATCACGTATTCCAGGAAAAAAAAAAATCTGTCTAAAGCTTAGTTTCTCGTAACTGGATATTCAACAAAGGTGCGTGCAGGACCTAGTGTGATCCAGCAATACTTTCCCGCTGGAAGACACACACTCTGTGCATTGGGCATTTAGTTCACATAATCAAAAAGCTGATATTTGGAAAAGGAAGTCTTTGGTTTGCCCTTTCTGGGTGACAGTGTTCCACTGCTGTGAAATCCACTGGTCTTTCCAAAGCAAATATTAGTCTAAGAAAGGCTGATACAGCCTATGTGTGACCATGTGGTCATCAACCAAAATTAATTCCTGAGGACTGCAGAGCTCAGTTTACATGCATTTTTATAGCTGGACCTTACTGGTGTTTAGATAATGCACAATGTGTCTGATACCATGCTGTCACCTATACAAATGGTGTATTATAATTTTTTTTATCAAGTGAGTTTTATTTGAAATTAATACGTTTATGAAATTAATTTATGAAAAGCACAGTAGAGTGATACTTGAAAAAGTTCCAGAATCAATATTAAGCATAATTAAATCTCCCTATGAAGTCATGTCTCCTTAAATGTTTGTATAATGGGTACATAGATTTTGGGTGTGGTAACTGATGATAAAGTGCTGCTGCTACGAGTTGTGTAACAAACCTTACTGGAAAGTGTTGTCCATGGCTATCAGACACTTTAGAGATGCTGCCTATCTCAAAAGTTGTGACCACAGTGAGCAAAAATGAGCAAGAAAACCTCTACTTGAGCAAATGTGAGCCTAATCAGTTGAAAGAACAAGAGTCTTGGCTGTTTAAAACATTCACAAAACTCTTCATCATCTACAGGCTGCAATATCTTATAATATTCTGCTTCAGAGGAACACATTTAAGCTTCATTCTTGCATTGCAGAACATGGAGCTGTTTGAGTGAATCCAGAGAAGGGCCACAAAGATGATTAGAGGGCTGGAGAACATCTCCTAGAAATACAGGCTGAGAGAGCTGGGGTTGTTTAGCCTGGAGAAGAGAAGGTTCCAAGGATACCTTACAGTGGCTTTCCAATACCTGTAAAGGGCCTACAAGAAAGTTGGAGGACATTTTAAAAGGGCATGTAGCAACAGCATGAAGTGGAATGGTTTAAATGCGAAAGAGGGTAGATTCAAATTAGATATTAGGAAGAAATTCTTTAGTGTGAGGGTGGTGAGACACTGGTTCAGGTTGCCTAGAGTTGTGGATGTCCCCTCCCTGGAAGTGTTCAAGGCCAGGTTGAATGGGACTTTGAGCAATCTGGTCTAGTGGGAGGTGTCCTTGCCCATGCAGGGGGGTTAGAACTATATGATCTTTAAGGTCCCTTCCAGCCCAGAACCATTCTGTGATTCTGTGGTTCTATGATATTTAATTCAAAATAGCTGATTGCAGCTTTGGATCCATTTCAGCAGTGGCTCAGGTTTTCTCTTATCCTCCTTTCCCCTGCTTTTCTTCCTGCTTTCTGCCTTCAGGATGCTTGAACCCTCTCCATGTAAAGTTCACTGCATTTGAACTGGACCCCCTTTCTGGCCTTGCACTTCATGCTTCTCTTACCTAGGAAAATCCTTTTAAACTTAACAGAACTTATGTCCATCTTGTAATAGAGAGACATATAATCAGATAGCAGAAAATGGAAGAGCTTGATAATATGGTGCTACATTGATTTATGCCAGTTATGAACACCTACACCATCAGAATCTGGTTTTGCATGGCAAAGGGTCTATATTATATTTAAGGCTTAATCTTACTTGTTCACAGTCTGAAACAAGATGTTTTGTCTCTTTCAATTTCCTGCATCATGTCTTCTGTTTAATCCCACACAGTGCCAGTAATACTATGATGCAATAAACCTCTTCTGGTTTCAGCAACAAGAGAACCCAACTAACTTCAGCAACAAATGTCGAAACAGTCCACATGTTACCTTTGCTCAGTTTGAAGATCAGCCAGCCATGGCTGTGTTGCTTGGTTGATAAATGTTTGTAAGGCAGCTCCTGAACTCAAAGCAGATAAACATACCTACAGACCAAAATCCTCAGCTTCTAACTTCAACAGGGGCAAGACTGGGGATGCTTCCCCGCTTCAAGTCCCACACAGTTTTATTCACTGTGTTGCAGCAGTTCTATTAAAGAATTATAAAAAGCTCAAAGAACCACAGACTGCTTCAAGGAGAGAAAGACCACAGTGAGAGGAAGACTTGCAGGTTTAAGATTAATTCTTTTACAGAACAGAGTAAAATGAGCTTAATCCAAAATCTACCGGCGTCCATGGAGTCTCCCACTTAATTTTGTGTTCTTCAATATTCTCCAAACATTATTTTTGTAATTTAATAGGCCTTAAAAATCAGGACCAAGCAGAGGAATTTCTGCCTTTTCAACCATGATAACAGATGTGATGATTTGTGAGGTGATATCCCCAGTACTAGAAACCAGTGTCAGACTGGACATGGCAGCAGCATGTGCCAGGTGTCTTCTGATGCTGAAGGAGAACATAGCCCTCTCGTGACCTTCAAAAGCAGAAAACTTACACTTTGGTCCAAGTTAAACTCGGCTACCAAGGCTAGAGGGACTGGAAAAAGCTGATAACTCATCATAAACATTAGGTAAGCTAAGAGGGTTTTCCTGCTTCACATGAAGGGAATTGCTGGGAAAAACTGAAGTGAAGGAGGAGCTCCTCAAGTCTTCCAGATGAGGGCTGAAGCTGGGCCTGACCTTCAGCCTGTACCTTTTCTTTCATGTTGCAATCATCCAGTCACTTCTACCTGTGTTTGTTGAAAGAGCAAAGGCCAAGAGCTATATAAACTTTGGATTTAACTTTAATTCATGATCAAATGATGGAAGTGCATTTCACTGCTTCAGGGCCCTGCTCTTGGCAGGTTGCCAAAGCAATAACTGGGCAGTCTGGGATTTAACTCTGGTTTGTGTGTCCTAGATGTGAGCCTGCCCTCGTTTGCCCTGCACTGCAACTGTCTGCTGTCCTACTACCAGTTCCCACCACCATTTCCAAGTGGTGCCTTCCCATCCTCTTACCTGGTCATTCCTGTAGCTCCTCTTGATATGTTGTCTTAGGCTCCATTCTCCTTCAGCCCCAACTCTCAGATCCACTTTCTTTTCATGTGCTCATCAAAATACTTATTTTTTTTTAATTTATTATTAGCCAGTCCCAGCATCTGGTCCCGCATTTTCCCCATGCAATGCCCCAGGGACTGAGGGACCCAGCAAGTTCTCCAGTCCATCCACCTTATTTGCTTCTTTCTATCTCTCTCCCATCCTCATTCACTTTTTTGTTTTGTTTTAGAGTGAGCATGCAAAAGAAAAAGTATTTCTGTTTCCAGTTCCTCTGTTTTGTCTTGTAATGAACTTCTATAAGTTCAGAGAGAGACAGGATTTCCTGAATACAGGTGACTTTCACTGTAGGCTATGGTCTTAGGGTCATGTACAATAAAGACTGATTTAGAAAAGAGAAAGATGAGCATCAGTATACAAAATAGGAGCATTAAGTCAAATTGGAATGTATTTGCTTGCAAAAAAATAAGACTGACAGCATCACTCTCTCTCTAAGAGTCAAAATAAATAGAAGATATTTTCAGGCCACTTTTTGGTAGTTTGAAGGTTGAAAACAGTAAAATGGAGGTCCAAAAGGCATGAGCCTTAACAGCCTTCTTTCAGGCTCCAGAGACTATAACTACAAGCTGAGATCCTGCAGATTCCCTGATGAACTCTGGCATAGGATTTCTTTGAAAGCTCAGGTTTCTTGAATTCAATAGCTCTGACTCTCCTGACCACTGAAGCAGATGGCCCTTTCCAAAGAGGTTAAACAATCTGTGAAAATTTAGGACACCAATAAACAAACCAATTGGAAGAATAAGCCAATCTTAGTTCTAGTGAGCAACCCACAAAATGCCAGTTTTTCATACCAGTGAAATGTGTGTAGTTACAGCAGATTGTCATCAAATAATTCATTGCAGCCTAAAGATAAACTAGGAGAGGTAAATCAGTGTCCAGACCTAGCAGAGTGTGGACACAGAAGTCAAAGTGACAGAAGGGAAAGGAATATTTTTTAATTCCATGTTGCAAATATATCATAGAATCATAGAATCATAGAGTGATTTGAGTTGGAAGGGACCTGAAAGATCACCTAGTTCCAACCCCCTGCATGGGCAGGGACACCTCCCACTAGATCAGGTTGCTTAAGGCCCCATCCAACCTGCTCTTGAAGACCTCCAGGGAGGGTGCATCCACAACCTCACTGGGCAACCTGTTCCAGCATCTCAGAACCCTCACAGGAAATAACGTTTTCCTAATGTCCAACCTGAATCTCCCCTCTTTAAGCTTCAGACCATTGCCCCTTGTCCTCTCACTATACACCTGTGGAAAAAGCCCCTACCCCAGCTTTCTTGTAGGCCCCCATCAGATATTGGAAAGTTACCATAAGGTTACCACAGAGCCTCCTCTTCTTTAGGATGAACAACCCCAACTTCCCCAGCCTATCTTCACAGGGGAAGTGCTCCAGCCCTCTGATCATCTTCATGGCTCTCCTCTGGACACACTCGAGTTCTACATCCTTCTTATGTTGGGGACTTCAGAACTGGCTACAGTACTCCATGCTGGGTTTCACCAGAGCAGAGTAGAGGGGGAGAATCACCTCTCTCGATTGGCTGGCTATGTTTCTTTTGATGCAGCCCAGGATGCAGTCAGCTTCCTGGGCTGCAAGTACACATTGACAGCTAATGTTAAACTTCTGGCCCACCACTACCCCCAAGTCCTTCTCCTCTGGGCTGGTCTCAATCCTTACTCCTCCCAGCCTGGATTCGTGCACAGGACTGCCTTGACCCAGGTGCAGAACCTTGCACTTGACCTTGTTGAACTTCATGCAGTTTGCACGAGCCCACTTCTTGAGCCTATCAAAGTTCCTCTGAATGGCATCCCTCCAGCATGTTGATTTCAGCACAGTTTGGTGTCATCAGCAAACTTGCTGAGGGTGTACTCAATGCCACTGTCCATATCGCTGACAAAGATGTTAAACAACACTGGTCCAAGTACCGAAAACCCTTGAGGAACACCACTTGTCAGACATCTCCGTTTGGACATTGAGACATTGATCACAACTCTTTGGATGCGAACAGACAGCCAGTTTCTTATCCAACAAGTGGTCTATCCATCAAATCCATATTGTTCCAGTTTTGAGACCATATTATTATATGAAAATTATATATATTATACTATTATATGAATAATAACAACTTTGAAGTTGTGTCATAGGTAGGATAAACTGAAAACAGAAAGTGGAAGTGTCTTGGCCAATGGCACTGAAGTTGGCACTGTTTTGCAGAACCAGGATCAGAATGGGCTTGCCAACCCCCAGCTCACATTCTCCCCCAAGACTCTCTGCGCTAACTGCTTTAGCTACAAGGAGCCATGGGAAAAGCCTCATAGCACAAAGCATTCAGAAAAACTGCTTTGCTTGGTGAGGAATTGGATGCCAAGGCTGGCAGTGAGCTGCGCAGCATGGCTGGTTGCATGGGTACAATAGACCTGTGAAAATGTGCAAACACATCTGTTCAGTGGTGTGGAGGGGTTGTCCCTCATCCCAAACAGTTGTTACTCCTGAGACACCTGCCTTCCTCTTTGGCCCAAGGGTAAAACTTGAAGTCAAAAGAACCTCAGTAAAAATGACAGGGGGACAGCAGCTTGTCATGCTGCAGAGACTCAGGTTCAGGAAAGAGGTTCAGCAGCAGCCTTGCTAGAGACCTGGACACCAAAACTTGAAAAGTGTTGATGCAGCATAAATGGCCTTTAAGATCTATCTTACTAGTGCAATGTCTCCCTGTCTTTAAAATAAAGCATTTATATGTGCTCATCAGAAATGCCGGATGAACTTCTGGCCTTTCCTTAGTGGCTAATAAAAAAACATACACTTCAATTTCACTTCTTAATGTATCAGCTTGAGACAGATATGGATTTATAGAAATACAAATATACATTATAGTTCTGAATGCATTTTTTGTTGAGCAATCTATCCACAACCCTAATCTGATTTGTTAATGCACTCCTCAAAAGCACTCATCAAATATTCCGGGCGAGTACATTCAGACAGCATTGCAAACTCTTTGCTGTTCTTTATCTGTGCTGTGAGTGTGCTCATGTGGATCATACAGAAAATTATTGCCAGATGTAGAAAAAGAAAATGCAAGTAAAATACAATTAATTTCTGCTGCAAATTTTAACATTTTTTGGTCGGATAACAGCACTAGATATGTCAAAATAATTTTAAAATATTGGGTGTATACAGGAATAATGGTTGTGCAATGTAATGCTATGTGCTGTACAACAAATGAAAAATTTATTCTGAGTTATATTTGAGAGGCTTGTTAATATGTATGCTCTGGAGTAAAATAACTGTTCTTGGTGACTGAGAGTATACTTTGTAACACATCATGACTGAAAATGTATTCATTACTTTGTCCTAAGCTCAGTTAAGTGGCCTTCATCAGTAAACTAGGCCTCTTTCAAGTTGCTATGTACTTTGTTCTATGTCACAAATCAATTTAGTCAGAAAACAAAGTGAAAACTTCTTTAAACAAGCCAAGTTTTATGGAGAAACAGCTCCAACATTCTCCTCTAAACAGACAGCAGAAACTACTGGCGTACAATTCAGGAATGACTGAATCAAGCAATTTTGATTAGAGTAACTTTCCAACCATGATAAAGTTTACTTTTGTTTGTTTGGCCAACAGTAGAGCACAGAAAACAAGTCTAGATTTTTTGTAATTATAAAAATTTATTGAGAATTTGTACAGAAAAAAAAATAACCATGTACAGAGGTAAGCACTGCTCAGGGAAGAGGCTTGGGCATTTTACAGTCAATGGTGTTTTATAGTAAAAACTGAACTGTGTAATGTTAGGTAAGCTCAGTGCCTAAGAGATAAAATATTTGTTTTCCCTGTTCAGACCACTCTTTGTGAAATTGTCCCTTTAGGAGTCTCCAACCTACAACAGAAAAAAAGAGAGCATTTTAATGTTCTTCTAAAGAAAGAAGTACATAAGGCTATGATGACATGTTGATAGTGTTCATACATAGATACACTAGTTGGAGATTTAAAATGTATCATTTACAACACATGAATACAAAGGATTATTTCTAATCACAAGACTACCCATTTACCTATCTGTTAAAGGAAACAGTAATGTGGAAGGTATATGAAAATCAAAGTGCAAACATTTATGTGACAAAATGGTAAACAAAGCCAACTTCTCTACGATGCAGTGGGCTTAACACTCCAGCTGCCCATGTTCAGTGTTTGAAACAATAACTGTGTTCTGTTGTAATTTTAAATATCCCCTCGTCCCTGTGGTTGAACCTGTTTGGCGCTGCCGAGGTTGTGCTGCTGTCCATCTACTGATAGTCTGTTGAACGGGATGATTTTCATTGCAGTTTTCTTCATGGAGTACCACCGGTTACGCCAGGTTGCCCAGATAATTCCATTGTCATATCCAGATGGACCAGCATCTTCCGATGTGTACACACCGTCTAAAAAATACCAGTCAGAGCAAAACAGTTAGTTGCTTTCTAAAATAGTTACTGTGTCCATACATTTTCTGGTATTAACAGCTCCATGGTATTCCTGGGCATGCAAACAGGCCCCACTCACTGCCCTTTTTCCCCTGGTTTGCTTCTCTCAGGGCTGATTCTCTCACTTTGGGCTGGAGAGCAGCTGTAAGATCCTACTGCTGCTATTCACAGTTATTGCAAAGAATGGCCTTTGCCATATGGCAAGACATACTCAATGGAAGTCACTCATATTTTTTTGTCCCTGAAGTGTGTTGTCCTGGGTTATAGGTATTTAGAAGATACTTTACCTATATAATATTTGCCATTGAGGTGGGCAGCATGACACCTATTCATCCACCATCCAGATCCATCTTGCTCAGCACAGTTGCCAGCGAAGTTATCATTGTCGTTATCATAGGTACTGAACCGCATGCCATTATGATAAGTAAAGGACTTGTCACTTGGATCATCTCCAAAATCAAAGCCATCAAAGGCATCCCCAGCTTCACCACCGATAAAGTAGGCATAAGTCAGTCGATACTTGTCTTCTTCACTGCCCACTTTGAATACAGCATAGTCAGCAGTGCTGTTAACAAAGGAGAATGGTGAATATGAGCATGCTGCATTCCCAGCACATGCATGAATGAAAAATACATAGAAAAGACATTTATGGCATCCTAGCATATGAAAAGGAGTTGGTCTTGCATGACTGTGTGCCTCAGTTCACTGACCCACATCCAACCAACTTTTGTGATCCAGTATCAGACTTTTTCTGACTACTAGTCTTCAGTGATGTACGAAAGATACACATTATCTAAACACACACATATATATGTCTCCCATGTTCATAATAGTTAGGCTTGTGTAGGTCACATGGAAATTCTGGGCAGAAGAAGTGGATGTTTCAAGAAGAGGAGAGGCAAGGTAAGAAGAGAAGAATTCAGTTGGAAGTGATGTAAAATGATCATCTAGTCCATAGGATGCAAAAGATGTGAAGAAACTTGGAGGGAAGAGACAGATTCCTTATGCCAAATAAACTAGGGCTACCAGGATGTGGCCTCCAGACATGCACATGTGCCTGGCAGCAAGTCACACACAGTGATTGCTGTCACAGCTGTGAGTTCAGAAGCTACAGGAGTGTCCTATGCATGGTAGCAGGCCTAAGGGCTCATCATTTTTTCAGAGAGCTGTACAAACTGACACAGCAGTGGGAGAAGTAGGTTTTAAGCTGTCATATTCAGAAGCATCATGAGTAAGTACCTTTTTTTGCCACTCCAGTCCTCCAGTTCTATTCGTAAGGTGTACGGCAGAGTGGACTGCGTAGTTATTAAATGAATCTTTTCATTGCCAAGCCAGAACTCAGTGGTGTCATCCGGAGACAGATGTCCAAATCCTTCCTTGTACTGAATCCAATTTTTTCTGAAGTCCTCACTCCCATCCAGTCTCTGAGGAAAAAAAACACCACAAAAACCAAAGCAAAAAAGCTCAATAAAAAATTATATGTATCTTATGTAGGTAAATAAAAATTTGCAATAATACTTAAGTGGCATACCCTCTGTAACACTGTCCAGCCATTGCCATATGAGTCAATCTCACAGTAGACTAGGAATGATTGCTTGGCTTTTTGAGGCTTGATAAAGTAAAGACCACTTTTTCTGGCACCTTTATTTGCAATGTCTTGACAATCTGAAGTAAAGATAATAAAAGGGTTGTTATTAATCTAATTACATTCTATCCACACATTTACATGATATTGTGACTTTCTTAGTGCAAGAAACAGAATTAATCTGTATCGTCATTGTTGCAAAGTTAGCTATTTATTCCACATACTTTAATGTCATTGCCATAAAAAACCTGAATGAAAGTCACAGGAGTTGTGTAAGACGAGGAGGAATTTAGTCTCACACAGAGTTTAAGCAACTTAAATGTAAAATATAGTTATTGCATACAAAAGCAACAAAAAAGGCACTTTTGGAGCTAACTGAATAATTATTTTTTTTCAGATGAGTCAGTAGGAATGTGATAAAGAGTTATCTTCTGTTTGCCCTATGTCTACGAAACCTCTACTCATGTTGTTCGTGTTTAGAATACATTTTAGGAAAACCATATTTTGGCTGAAATAGCCAAAGGAGCAAGCGAGACCTTTGTTCCATCTTTGCAGAAATCTATGGCCCATAAGATTACAAATAACTCATTGCTGCAATGCCAACAGTTGATACTTGTAGCTGAATAAACCTTTCACCACACAAGAAGCATTTTGCACACCTCTTCCAGTTGTTTCCTGTATTTCAGCTGTGTCTTTACATGGCTCCTGACAGTGTGACTCAAGCTGGGCAATCTTCTGTTTCAGCTGTGCAATCTTGTTGCTGTTCAATATATGTGTGTCTGTCAACTGTCTGGACAAGAAACATAAAAATGGTTTGTGGTTTCATCTGTTTATGAAGATGTGATACACATTTCACTGCACCTGTGCCTCACCTCTGTAGCATGCTGCTACACACACCCCTGTAAAAGGGGGTGCCTCTGTTAGCATTGATATTTAAAGTTGAGGAAACTAGCCAAAAAGAAAGCACACACTTAACCTTATGCAAAACTTGACTGTAATCAGCAACATTCAAATCAGTAATTAATGTATGACTGTTTCTTTGTTCTCTTGAAGGAGAATGATAAATTATTCCTCTTAATTATGATACATTTGTAAAACATAAATGTTGTAAATAAACTGCTGCAAGTGTCAGAATGTCTAACTAGTCTTTGGTATAGTGTTACAGAATTGGTGAGTCTTATAGATTCAAGTCAGAAAACATCCTTAAGATTTAGAAAAGTTAGTGATTTTTCAATTTTGTTTTCAATGTCAATTTACAAAAGACTACCTCTGAGTTATAGTAACTTACTATTTATATCAATGCAACTGAGCTTATTTTCATGCATATATACAGCAAAATTATCCAGAGTGAATGACTGTACAAATAGTCCACACACTCTGCATTACAGCACAAACTCATATTAATAAAATCATAGAGTGGTCATGGTTTGGTCATGGTCATAATAAAATCTCCAAAGGTCATAAAAAAAAAAATTAGAAGTAGCTGGCACAGCAAAAGAAACATCAACAAAATTATCTCCATGCTTCCTGAGATTCTTATCTTGCACTTCTTGCACCATTAATGGCTTATGCAGATGAGCGGATTATGCAGATCACATCTTCATGACCCTTCCATGTTTTGCTAGGCAGCTACTAATGACAGTGTGGGCACAGTGGTCCACATGAGCATGAAAAAACATTTCTGAAGGAGCCTTAGCTGCACTTGATAAAAGAACAGAAAGAAAACAATCTGGATTGTCAAGTGGCATAAAAGGTGGAAGATACCTACTGTATAGTATTTTCATGAGACAAAATAGTGTTTTCATATCTGATAATTTCTTCAATTATTTTCTTGGACTTTTTAGTAAAATCATCAATTGAATCTGTGAAACAAAGGTACAAAATTATTGCAATTAGGCCAATTACAAAACAAGAGAACTACATAAATGATATTTTTCATTTGGGTAGTGGTTTTGATATTCTTACTTGGTAATGTCTGCTTCTCTGGAGGATAAAGGCTTTGGATGTGTTGAATCAAATGTTCTGCTGTTCCTGTGCTGTTACTAATTTGCCGCAAAATTACCTCCATTTCCTGCAGTTCATTATCCATAGTAAGATGGTATTTATTGAAGAAATCTGTAATACCACAGGTCGTTGGGCAGTAACTACCCTAAAGAGAAAAGAATAATAATTGGCAATGTTTCAGGTAGCAAAAAGGGAAAGCAGAATATTTGGGCAGGGGAATTTTCAGGCACCACTTCTACAAACGTTTGTGGATAAAAAAGTTCAGGCATTTGCCACTTTGGCTGCAGTATTTGCATTTACAGAGCCAGTTTATATTCACAGTGTGTGTAGGTACACACACATAGCAAGAAAAGGGTGCATGCTGTTACTTGTATTGTCTTCTGGATATGTGCTTTTGTCAACAGCACAGCCTCCCCTGCATTGTTACCAAGCATATACCTCTATTAATAGATAACAGGTTTAAGTGTAGTGCATTTAATAAGGATTGAAAACAACAATGAAGATCAAATAAAGTTAGTTATAAGTGATAAAGGTAGTTAATAATCAGTGTAGGGAAACTTTATTATTAGACTCCTAAGATAAGAAAAAATTGTTCAGGTACTTACAAATCGTTCATCTAAGATGCAGCAGTTATCTCTGGTAGCAATGTACTGAAGGGAAGAAAGACCATTTTCAGTGAATTTTCTCTGACAGTGCTTTCTGCACCAACGTGTTTTCTAACACTGCCCCTTCACTTACCGCCATGCTGGTAGAAAAGAACAGGGAGAGGAGAGGCCCCAGGGGAGCCCAGCTCCATAACCTCAGCACCACCATGTCTGTCCCTCCGCTGCTGCTGACTGCTCAGTACAGTGCTGCAGAGACCAGCCGAGTAGGTTGCTGCTACCACGGGACAGCAGGGGTTTAAGAGAGCAGGCTGAAGCTGGGGGCGGGCACTGTGAGGTGGCAGGAAGAGGTGGGGTAGAGGGGTTGAGGTGGATTCCCAGAATTTGCACAGATCTCTTACTCGTCCCATTTTCAGAATCTGCTTCCCACTTAATTAGCTTGTTCTCTGCTCCAGTCAGATCTCAGGGTAGGCAGAAAGGTGAGACAAGTCATGGAGATGCTATTTCTAGTAACATGAGCATAAGGAAACTCATGCATTGCTTTGGGATGGGGCTGGCAGAAGTTTAATCCAAACAGGATATGGAAAAGCCACAGTAGCTATCTGAATTCTGTGTAACAACTATCAATAGCCTAACAATAAATACCATTTCACGGTTACGTAGACTTTCCTGCCACGGATCTTGGTGTGCTTTGCAAAGAGAATTGTCACGGTTTTCCCTATTTTGCAGATGTCAAAACTGAGACAGAGAAAGGTCTGAAGTCATGTTGGGCATGGCGTATGTGGAAAAGAAGTCTGTAGTATTTATCATAGGCAATGAAAACATGAATCTTCCCTATCCTTTGAGGTTCCACCCACATGTTGCCAGAGATAAATCTGGGTATTTATGATGCTACAAATCAAAGTTGTTGGACACTTCTGTGAAGCTGAAGCACCATTCGCATACAGTATCATGTGATGAGACAATGTTGAATTGACTTCAATACATGATTGACCAAATAATGAAAAGAATGCTAGGACTGGGGCTCACTGGTAGATTTGTTGTCACCTTTGTGATTTCAGTCAAATTACTTCACCACTGTACAGCAGGATGGATTTTTCAGTTTTGCTTAATAAGTATTTAAAATCCATGGACAAAAGCATTCTGTAGAACCTGGAAGTTATATTATCACAAAATTAGATATGATTGTGCTGTGAGTTCCTTACCTGTCCTCTTTGCATCTGGTCACATCAGGTTAACCAACTGCCAGGCTGCCAAAATTCCTTTCTAAAGAATGACTGATTCTTGAAGTTTAGCCTTCCAAATTTGGCATTAATTACCTTCAAGACTCATGTGCAGGAAGTGCTTCTTTTATCCTTACTGATACAAATAGGACCTGGCTCCCTTTTACATGGTTTGTTCTGTTTTCTAAAGAGTGAAAATAAAATAAATAAAACAGGGTAAAAGTCTACCTTCCCTAGTGTTTTCTATTATTGCTTCATTAGTGCAGTTAACATAGACTCAGGAAACTACCAGTGAATTTCCTTGCCACTGCTGCTCAAGTATTGCTTGATCTTGCTTTGCTGCTTTGCTCCAGGTCCAGAGGGTCCTGGAGGTACAATTTCAGTGGCTGTGCACCACTAGGATTCCCATAGATACAACTACATAGTGTGAGTATGTTGTTGGTGTGAACCTTGTAAATACCTGGCTCAGCATCAACCACAGATGTACACTTAAAAGTGCAAGAGGCACATAATGTTCATTACAAGATGTGGTGAATCATGGAACTCAATCCAGGTATGCCTCAACCTTTAACAGAGTAAAGAACACATTCTTCCCTTTTTTCACTAATATAGTACACATAGGCTTGAAACTCTTTCAGAGGAGTATTTGGTTACAAAATACATAAAAATTTGCTTGTGTTCCTAGGCAAGAATTTCAGAAGTCAGAAAAGATGACAGCAGTCAACGCTGGCAATAATAGCTTAATCTTGAGATAAAACACCTAACTGTTTAGAATTAAAACATGAGAATGGCTGTAATTAAATAATTTCAATGCATAAATAGAGTTTCATTGTTCTAGGCAATTGGCTAGTTGGGTGGGTAAAACAGAAGGATCGTTATGCCTACAAATGGGCTAGGAACAGGAAAACTGAATTTTCAGTGAGGTGCTTCTGTTACACAAATTTATCACTGTATAGATTTACATTCAAGAAGGAATCAATTTTAAACATTGATTTAATTATCTACACACTGCATTTGTAAGTGTGGCCTAGTTGTATTTCTGGTTGCAACTCTTGTATTCTTAGTAGAAGATGTGACTATTTAAAGCTCAGGAAATTTTGGTTTGCTTTACTGATTACATGGTTGGGATTTAGCCTTGAATAACTAGTCCTTTCATACCTTTGCTTCCTTCTCTTCTCTTTTATGGTTTCACCTTAAAAATAACTTATTCCTGCCTTTCATTAAGTTGAAAACAATGTGTATTCTTAGTGGAATGGCTATGTAGTATTTTTCCTCCCTTAACACACCATCTTGTGTTGGTTGGTCCTCACTGCAAAATAGCTGACCCATTTACCAAACAAATGTGCAAGAGACCTAGTTGTACCCTGAAATGTGTCCAATGTAATTTGACTGTGTTCATTTTCTGGCCAGTTTTTCTTTCCAGTAAGTCTATTTGCTGATTTGGCAACAAATGATAAACTATTCCTGTAGCACAGGCACAAAGAAGAGTTCTCAAAGATGGTTTACTTTTCTTACAATTTATTTTTTAGTAGATAGTAAAGGTGAATCACTATTTGTTTAAAAGAGCCTTCTTGCACTCAGTTTTGATTAGTACTTTTGTCAAACAGCCACTGGGAGACTATCCAATGCCTTCCCATTATTCATAGTAAATCTTCCCTCAGAAATACAAAATCACAAGAAATATGCCTGTGTTTGGAAATTAGTTCCTGAATATCGGAGTGTTCTTATGGCTGTCTTGGAAAAACAGCTGTGTTTTAAACTTATGAATCATGCATACATACTTTAAAAATCAACTTGAAAATCTGTCTATACCATTTCAGAAATGCTACAGTGATCTGTTCTAACATTTCTAATGGGGCTTTGTTATTGTTTTAACTGCAAGTGTTCAGTGGACTTGACTTGAACTTTTTTTTTTCTGATACTCCAGAATGGGATTTTGTAATGGAAAAAATAGATAAAAAAGCTGAAAACCTCCCAAAATTAAATATTGAAAAAAAGCCTGCCTACTTGCTATCCATAATCAATGTGCAATACCCTGCTTGTACTACCAATAAACTACACAGATTAGTGGATAAAATCCCCTTCACTAGGCCAATCAGTGAGTGAGTGACAATTAGGATGAGAAAGAGATGACTACAAAGCTGTCTAGTACTGAAGTTACGCTGCTAGTGTGCTATAAACCCAACTGGTTTACAAACAGAAGCAAAAAGTGAAAATGAAAAAAAAAAAGATAACGGAACAAATCTTTCTCTTTCAATTTTCAAAACTTGGGCTAAAGGTAAATGGCAACATTTTTTTGCCGATCTGATAGTCTACACTGTGCAACAGCCCTCTTCCTCACCCTTCCTGAAGTGGAATGCCTGGAGAAATTGTGAGTCAGCAAAAGGCAGTTCTCAGTTGCTCTGCCTGGAAGAGGCTTTTCTTTCTTTTTACTTATGAAACCAGTACAGATATCGCTATGCTTCAGCTCAAATACAGGCTGTAAATGGTTTTGCTTCTGAGGGAATTTATGTGTATGAAATTTATGAGATATGAAATTCATGTACTTCGTGTCAGCCATGGTTTTCCATTTTGGAAAGAATTAATGAGATATTTTGCTGTATGCACACTGTGAATACAGAAAAATCACTCACTTTAGATTGTATTCTTATATAATGATGGGATATTATTAAAAATTTAAGCAGGGAAACTGCACTCATGAATGATTGCTAAAAGTCATTTGGTTTGTGACTCATGTTCTGGTCGTCATTTTCTCCAATACTTTTTCTACAATATAAAGTGATGTAAAAGACCCTTTCAGTTCTGCAAAGAACACCCAATGGTTATTTTGTAGCTGATGCATCACGCTTTAATCAGCAGTTCTTATTTTTATTTCAAGTATTATTATAAATTTTCAGAAGTATTTAATAATCAAAAAAGCCAACAATCAAGACAATTCATCTTTACAGTACTTCTGAAAATATCTCATGACCATAACGCAGATGTTTGGTGGTTTGAATGAGCTATTAACTTATTTTTTAAAAATCCTATAGTCTTTCTTTTGAATGCTTACTCACTTTCATACATTTCAGATTTTATTTAAAGTTCATTCAAATGTTAAGGACTTAAGAGAGAACATGTCTCCTAAAATCAACATAAATGTGTTGTAAAGGAACAAAATCTACATGATTCAGAAGATTACATACATTATTGCATTTTCACAACTTTTTTCTGAGTTCCAGAGCATAGGATGTTATACTTCAACATGCTAAAAATTTATTTAAATACTAAAATCCCCCAAAGCATGAGTTGAAATCCATTAAACATCATTACAGAGCTTTGAGTTGCTTGTGTCTTGTATAAGGGTATTAGATGCAACATGGCAAATTCTCTCCTTTTACTGATTTACAGAGATAGTTTTCAACTGTTGATTCACTTAGAAAAGGTTGGTTTTCAGACTGTCTGCAAAAGAGAGATTGCAATGTATGCTTTACCTTGAGGGCAAGAGCAGCGAACTCCATTTGTTAAACAGAGATGCCCTAATTTGTGGGAATGAGATAAGTAATGAATTCAAATATTTGCTGAGTATTTTGCAATTAGTTGAAAAGAAAGAGCTTCAATAAACTAAACAGAGCCTCCTCAAGAAAATAAAATATTTGTCGGTATCTGCTGATAGCGATGGTTTGGACAGGAACTTACTTACTGTGACATTAAAGGAAATGGCAACAAAGTAAAATATTTCACAGTTGAAACCTGGTCTGTGAAATACTTTGCTTGTACTATTTTAAGCAATCAGAGGAAGCTTGACTGTCAGAAAAATCCTAGGAAAAAATGAAAGTGTATTTGCTTTTGAAAAATATACTCTGCATTGTCCTCTTTGATTTCCAGGATTAGCTCTGAGTGTTATTAATTCAAGATGATGGTAGTAGAAGAATGAATTTCAAATTTATTTTACATATTATCTGTGCTCCATGTTGGTGCACAAATCTGTTTGCAGGGAGGGAGGCAAAGGCCTACATTTGAAACATCAATGGCACTAGCATAATAAAAGTAAATCTAAGTATTTAGGGTCACTGAAGGAAAATGTATCTCAGACTGACCTACATTTGAACCATGAACAGGAAAAAAATCATATTATTTAATCTTTTCCTCCCTCTCTAACCTTTTTCTTCCTCCAGCATAAAAATTAAAGCCAGAAGATTTTTCCCACTTCTTCCTCACAATTTATCAGATTAATTTAAAATCTGTCTTACTCTTTAAAGTTGTACATAAAGCAATGGAGCCAGTGGATGTGGATTCCTACCATGCGACAGAGTTATGGTGTCAATTATTGTTGCCCAGTATCCCCTATGCAGGCCACAAGTACAGTCAAGTTTTTTTCCTCGCACCTCGAGTATGAATTCCACATAGGCTTGCTACTGACTGCAGCTTCCTCAGGGCTTCACTGACAACCACACAGTGCCATCTGATGTCCTCAAACAGCAAGAAACTGTTTCTAAAACCTGTCACATTACACAAAGGCCAAAATCTCAAAATTACGGCTTGACCATCACAGAACATTGCTTCCCAAGCCTACCTGGAAAAATGCCTCTAAATAACTTGCCTTTGTTTTCATCAAAACTATCCATATCTGGACTAATCACTACTGCAGGACTGTGTTAATGCCTTACACATGTTGGATATGAATTCTCTCACACACATGTAAACATCCATATGCAAATTCGCTAGAATTGTATGAATGCTCCATAAGAGCTTTAAAATGGTTTCAGAACAATGAGCAGTTGATGTCAAAATCCATGCTATGAGAATATTTGAAAGAAGTTGAAAGAATATAGCACCTTCCAGTTTCCAAGAGTGTTCTACCAACGTACACATGGGCATATGAATATATACCTCAATACAGATAAAATGCATTTGTTCTTCCCGGGGCAAAGGCACATATCTGCCTCTTTGCACAGTGCAGACAGCACGGGGGATGCTGTCAGGAGCAGATGACGCTTTTTGAGACCAGGGAAGTGTTTTGCGTGCGAGGTGGCTTGAACAGTGGTGAAACACAGCCACCTGCCGGCCTCTTGTTCGCATTGTTTGAACAGCCTCCCCTCCTCATGTCCAGAAATTCAGTTCTGCAGCCTGAAATCTAGGCCCAACCCATCGCAGCAGTTTCACTTACATTCATGGGTTATAAATGAGTACGGTTGTTAGTGACTGGCATTCACTTTGGGTATGTTTGAGTACAGGAGTGAGGACTGCAGCACACTGGTGATGGAGTCTCAGCCACAGTAAACCACATCTGAATTTCACCACAGGGTTTGAGGTCATTGCAAGACTTACTGAGGATGAGCCATCCTGCTACATTACATTACGTTGGAATCTTACTGCAATGTATTCCGTAGGGAAACACACGTGAGAGACACTTTGAAATGTAACTAGAGAAAGCAACTGTCTTTATGGCTGCACTGATAGCTGTGTATTTTGTACCAGACAGTGCTCTTTTTTGTTCTTCCTTCAAAGTTTATTTAAGGAGCTACAGAAAATATAAATTCTGGACAAAGTTATCTGGAGTCAGCTATGCATTGTTTTTTTCTCCCACTATGATTGTTTGTTTGCTAGTTTACGGGGACTCAGAGCCTGCAAGCTTTCAACATAATAATTACATATTTTAATTATTTAATAATAAAATGATAGGTTCTCTCTATGTGTAGGGAATGAACTTTTCCTTCTCTGTGACCTCCTTGGTTTTGCCTGTCTATTAACTTAGGACAGTAATTTTAGGCACTGAGAAGGTTAGAAGATAGTGTTTTACGGCCTTTTTTGCAGTAAGAAAACATCGCACCTCCCTAAATAACAGAATTCTAGGATCACATCATGACCGTTTTCCATCTTCTCGCAACTGCATCCTTTCTAACTGCAACTAGCCATCAGTCTAACCGGATGCTTCAGCAACAATTTTCACAAGTACTTACTTACATATACTCAACATGGCTATTTTTTACATCAGTAGAACTACCTTTTGTTGTCATATACTTAGTAGTATGTTGTCAGTGTTGCTCTGAAAGTTTGTCTCCATCTTCGCCCTGCCCGTATTCTTGCTTGGGATTGCCCCAACACTCATGCAAGAGCTTGCACTTCGCCTCGTTGAGGAAAGGGTTTAACAAACGTTTCACAACCAGACTATCTCACATGCTTTTGATGCTACCACAACCCCCAACAGGGCTGTTGCTTTACAGGTTAACCCACACCACACGTAGTGCTTTGGGAGCGACACGGGTGCCCCTGCCACCCCTGCAGGGATGCGGCAGCCCCAGACCCACCTGCCATCGAGCCGCTTCGTGCGTGGGCCCGAATAAAACCTGAATAAAGCCAGAACCCGGGCGGACGGGGTGCTCGGGCCGGTCCCGGAGCGCAGCCCTCCCACCGCCAGCTGCCCGCTGCAGCTGATACCGAACCAAGCGGCCCAGCCGGGCCGCGCACCGACTGCCAGAGGCGCGTCTCACTTTCCCAGCGAACGCGGGGCTCCCAACTTCCTCCTCACTCTTTCCCAAGGACCTCCGCACGCCCTCAGCCCCGCCCCGCAGCTTCTCGGGCCGCTGCCGCGGGGCGGGCCCGGGCCCCAGCCGGGGCGGTCCCCCCAGCCCGCCCGCCCGCCCCGCCCGCCGCCGCCACCGCCACCACCATGAGCTGCGCCGCGCTGCTGGCGCTCCGGGGGCCGCGGCTGCGGGGGGCGGCCGCCCGCCCGTGCCGCTGGAGCGGCCGGCGCTGGGCCAGCTGCGAGCCCCCGGCGGGCGCCGCGGTGCGCATCGGCTGCGCCTCGGGCTTCTGGGGCGACACGGCGGCCGCAGGTAGGCGCGGGGCCGGCGGCTGCCGCTCGCGGGGCGGCCGGGAGAGGCGGCCGGGCGGGCGGCTGCGGGGGCAGCGAGGCCTGGCGAGGCGGCCGGGCGGGCGGGCGGCGGCTGCCGGCGCCGCGAGCAGCCCCGTTGCGTAAGCGGCCGGGCCGGGGCTGCCGCCGCGCTGCGGGGAGGGGCGGGCGGGGCTGGGCCGCCTGCCGGGCCGTCACCGGGAGCACGGGCGGGAGGGCCCGGCCGGGACCGCGGGCTCCCGCGGTGGTAACGGCGGCTTCTCCCCTGCCCCGGCAGTGCCGCAGCTGCTGTACGGAGGGAAGCTGGATTTCCTCGTCTTCGATTATCTCTCCGAGATCACCATGTCGCTGCTGACGGCCGCCAAAGCCCGGTCTCCCGTAAGTAGCGGGCGGGAGCCGCTGCCCAGCCCCGGCGTGCCCAGCCCGGCCGGGAAGGAAGGGCCGGGCCCGGGCTGGGGGGCAGCCCCGGCTGGTCTCCGGTGCCCCACGTCACCCTCGGAGCCCCTTCAAAACATGTCGGGTTTTGTATACGAATTACTTGCATATATTTATTTATTTCAATACATTCCCCTTCACCGAGTAAAAGCTTTCAAGCTTTCATGCTTTTGTTACCAGACACTTTGAGAACGAGTTGTTCTTCCTTGTCTTCTCTTTTCTGTTACTCAAGAAAAGGGATTGGGTTGAGGTAACAAATGGTTACACCTTTTAATTCTTTCAGGCTTTAGGTTACACTCCAGATTTTGTCTCTGCTGCCATGGCTCCCTATATAAAAGATATTCACAGGAAAGGTATGCTACTCCTTCTGTTAATTTCTCTGTTATTTGAGTCCAATTGCTTAGGAGGGTTTTGTATAGTTGCTGTTCCTATAAACAGCTGTTTTTCACCTTGGTGTTTTGTTGTCCTCTGGACATCATGATATAAACATGAGCAAAAATGCCATCATAGTAGATGTGACGTGCAGGTCTGATGGTGACATTTAAATTGAGTTAACTTGAAATGCTTGCAGTAATTATAAATATATATAGATGTAATTTTCCATTTGTGAATGGAAAATCGCTTTACAGATCTTTGTTAAAATGTGAGATCTAGACATTTTCCATGCAATCTAAAAGTTTTTCAATGTTCCCATAGAGTTCTAGCATATCACTTGTTTTCTGATCAGTTTCTGTTTTTCCTGTTTATATTGGTGTAGCTTTGCAGCTTTCCGAGCTGAAATTAGTTCTAAACACCCACCCAATATTTTGCTAACACAGCCTGAAATTTACAGAGATAGATGCATATTTCTGCTAAAATGTAGTTGTTTGGAGAGCGTGGATGCTTGAATGGGTTGTGTCTGTACCTGTAGGAGTTGTTTTGATTCTGTCTGTCTCATTATGTATGTTTTTTTCTCCTTCCATGCATAAAGGAAAGATGAGAAGTATCTGTAACAATTCTTTTCTGTAAACAGTTTTTCCTTTGGCTTGTTCTGTGAACACTTTTGCTTTGGTTTATTCTAATCCTTTCACAGATGAAATGGACTTCATATTTTAATGTTATTTTAGTACTTGTTTAGATGTTTGACACCTTGCAAAGATGATACCTTGCTGGTGTTTCAGCATGCTTTTGAGTTTTTAAAATACAAGTGATTGCTGATGCTGCAGAGCTTAATTTGTCTCTTTTTGTTTAGGTGTTCGTGTAATCAGTAATGCTGGTGGAATTAATCCACTTGCTTGTGCAGCTGCCCTTCAGGAGGTGGCAAAGAAGGCAGATGTTGATTTGAAAATAGCTGTTGTTGCTGGAGATGACCTAATGAGTGAGGTATTTTACTTTGTCTTAAGGGTCACCGTGATGGAAATTACTTTTTTCTATATAGCATGAAGGTGGCATTTACTGTCCTGTAGGAACTTATTTTTTGTAGCTTTATGCAGTAGCCTCCTACTGGTAAAAGCATCATTAAATTGTTGCTTCCTTTTCTTTAGTTTTTTTTATGAATGGAAGCAATTCATGGCCCATCTTATGTTTGGAGGGTGATGGGGGGAATTTTATAGGACTGTGGACCTACTGTTTAATCTTTTTGAAGCAAACGTATTCTGACCTAAGGTCTGCTTGTTCTTCAGGAGAAGTTAGGATGTGCTGTTAATTACAGTTTCTGTCTGAACTAAACCATCCTGAATGTTAAATCTCTCAATTTAAATGTGGTGAAGTTGGCACGTGTTCAAATGTTCATCCCTTCTAGCTGTTTTGTAGTAATGTACTGACATTTCCTGTTGTTGTTTTGTTTACAGGTAGCTGTTTTTTCTGGTTTTAATTAGTTTATGGCCAGTAATGTTAAGTAGGAGGACAGAAATACTAATATTCTAATTCTAATATATTCTAATAAATACAACCCTGAAATCTAGAGATGAAATGTATGGCTTTTTTTGACTTGGAGAATGATGCTTTGTATATGAAGTCTGGTTCTGAAAAAGCATTGGCCAAACCTGAAAGCTTATTGTGAAAAGTTTAAACATGAATAGTGATTAAGAGGGAATAGTTTGCACTGTAGTTAAATCTCTGTCTATAACTTGGAAAATTGTTTATCTGTGTAGGCTCTGTTACTCCTTGCATGCTATTGAATGTGGACGATGGTCAAGTAAGATTCTTTATTTGCGAATTATGTGTAGTGCTTGGACTTCCTTTCAAGAAACTTCTGCCCTGCTAAAATTACTTTAGCATCAGTGGTCGAGAATATTATTACTGGTACAATAGTGAAGTGGTCATTATTTGAGCATGGCTTAGACATTTCTGATCTGAAATGGATTCTTTTCTATGCTGTTGTCAATGCATAACTTACAGAAACAAAAAAGGAAGCTTTTGCTGTCTCCAGGCAACTTTTCTGTTGATACCAAACATTGTAATTACACTAGAAATGTTATTCGTGGTTTGGTGGATTTAAATATTAACAGAATAAAGCATTACCTTGAAGTGGATTTTTTTTTTTCCCATGCTATATATTGCCCCTGGAACTAGCATTAGACTTTGAGTCTTTGCAATCAGTGGTTTCCTAGGCTGCCTAACACATGGTCAAAAACACCCACCTCTCCTACCTATCTCTCCGGAAACACGGTGTATCACCTGGAGCTGCAGAGTTAGCCTTGTTTTCTGGCCATGCCACCACTGCAGTTGTGGCAGACCTTTCTGTTTGCAGGGTTTGGTTTATTCAGTTATACAGCAATAAAAGACAGTTTAAAAGCCTAGGGAAACACTCCGATGTATTGCAGTTGATCATCAGTAAACATACTAGCATTCTTTAAAGATTGACTTTTCTGTGTGCTGGAAGCCTGGATAAAAGTGTGTCTAGCGCTTTTAGCCATTCAACTAATGTTTATTGTTGCTAATTTTAATGATTTTACTTTGCTTAGGGTTGCTATGAAGTGGTTCTGTTGTCTGCTACTAATAGGAGGCTTAAAATAGATACTACAGTACTCATAGGTTTGGTGTTTTATTTGTTTTCTAACAGAAAGAGAACCTAAAAGGAGCTGGTATCACTGATTTAGAGAGTGGCAAACAATTTCCAGAGAGCATTCATAGCATGAGTGTGTATCTTGGGTAAGTTATTTTAGCAAGTTGTTTTTCTTTATTATGGAAAAATACTTTTTAAGACTGACTATGTTAAGTTCAGTTTTGCAAGTAGAATCACCTAGTATGTGAGATTCACCTTGGCATTACTCAGGCAATCAGGAAGCAAATTTTGTTTGTAACTTGTAAATAAACTTCTAATATAGAACCTTGCCAGTTGTGACTCCTTAGTATTACATCTCCTGTGAATCCTTAAGTTTTAGTTCCAGCCAAAATAGCTTTAGTTTAAATATAACAAAAATATAACAATTGCAAAAGTCCTTTCTTGTATGCAAAGTATTCGATTGCTGCATGGAGCAGCTGTTTAGGATGTTGTCACTGAAGAAGTGCAACCAAGGAATGCACTCTGAGTGCAGTAGGAAGTTTCATTAGATGGTGCTGAATTGTGCATCAGGCTTTCTACTGTTCAAATTTTGGAAGCTGGCTTGCCAGGATGAATTACTGTTTTGAAAGATCTCTCTTGCCCCCTTTATGATGCTAAAGGTCCCCCATAAATCTCTAAATGCAAGTGTTCTAGCTGCCTGTTCGTCAACAGTTGTATTTTCATTGCCATCATCATCTTCAGATGAATCAATGTAAATCAAGTCTGTTAGAGGGGAAAGACTGAGATGTGGAACAATGGTCAGATGTTCCCAAAAGCCAGCATCTCTTGTGAACCCATTTTTGCTTTTTCATCTTCCATGTCTTGTATATCATTGCTCCTGTATTTCTGTTTGAAGTATTTCTCAGGTCTGTACAACACAGTCCCTTCTTGTTTACATTAAACTTTATGGAAAAACTTCAAACTGCTGTGTTCTGTCTTCTGTTTTTATCATTGCGCTTTCCACAAATGTATCACTGGCCAATAGCAAGTTCTGGCTATACCTAACACAGCATGTGTTTGTCACTGAAGTAAGAACTGTTTAACAGATGACTCTTGAAATTCGTCTTAAGTGTTTTCTGTTGTTGCTGGATTTTCCATTCCTTAAACTTTGATTTGCAGTGCTTGCAGGTCATGAGTAATGGTATTTGAAATCTAACAAATAGTCGTTAAGATTTGTAATTGTGAGAAAGTGTTCATTTCAAGAGTTGAAATGAACGTGATTGATTTGTAAACTAAAAAAGCAAGGCAAATCAAAGCAGAGAGGACAGAGCTAGTATGAGGATGAGGTCCTTAAATAAGTTACCTCTGTCCCTGCTTCATTAACAGGTGCTCTTTGCTTTCTAATAAAAGCAGTATTTCTTTATGGGCCCCTTACTCTCAGTTGCATCAAAATGTAATGCTATTACCATCCTCTAAATTAGTAATTTCATAAGTTAAATTTTTGACAGCAGCAGCAATGGGTGCTTATTCATAAAGCAAATGCCTGTAAAATAAGTAAACACCAGAGTGTATTGGGTAAAATCTGTATATTCTGTAGACAGTTCACTTTTCACTTTCTAAATCTGATTATGTTTACAGTTTGATACTTGATTCAAGTGCATAAACTCCATCTGAAAAACTTGCATTGGGATATCAATCATTAAGTGTTGCTTCTGTCCCTCCTGATCTTGGGCTGTTAGGTGTTCCGTGGACTGAGTTCACAGCCATTTTTAACAAAAAGAGCCAAATGGCTTTATTTATTGCTTTTTAAAGGTAGTTACACAGTTTTTCTATCAATATCCTGTATGTGTGTATGCAGAAGCCCTATTTGTGCATTGTACCCGTGTTTTTTACTTAACGCTATGTCCAGAGATATAAATGGTTTCTGTGTGCCGTGTATTTGCTTGTTATTTTACTAATATCCTTTGGTTCATGTGGCATTGAGAAAAAAAAACAAAACACCATACATTTTATGTTTATATCGCTAGGAGAACTTCTTTGTCTTACCTCTTGACAAAAACAGGGCTAAATCTGTAGAAACTGTAGAAGAAGACTGCTCTTGGTTTTGTTCATCAAAGCAGGTGGTTTACGTGGTTTATGTTTTCAAGGCGCCTATCTCATGAAGAGTAGAAAGATCCAGCAGATAGCATGGGTTTAAAAGCTGGGAGCCACACACTCTGTCAAAGCTTGCTCACTACAGTGTGTAAACTTGAGTGGTTCACCCTGATGAATATTTTCAAGCCTGACGAATTTTGACTGGGCTGACTTACTTGACCAATCTGGAAAAATCTGTTGCCTGAGTTTCTTCAAAAATGACTGCACAGTGCTCTTCTTGAAGTTGGTTGGTAGTGAAAGTTCTAAAAGTGCTTAGGGAAATTCACCTGAAAGGTTTAAAATAGGAGGGCCACATCACCAAGCTTTCTGTGAAGGATACTGGTCTTTATACACTTACCTACAGATGAAATCAGGCTACTGAATCTCTGAAAAACACAATTTTCTCTTCCTGATAATAGAAGTAACCCTCTATGCACTAAACTCAAGACAGCTTTTATAAGCATCAAGACAAGTGTTTTATGTGTGTCATTTAGGTAACAAATTGATAGGGTGTTCTGATGATTGCTTTCTAAAATATTGTAGAAAGAAAATGACAAATCAATTGTTAAAGCTGATTTCATTGATTTCCTATGAGATTTGAAAGTGATTTTTATCCTGTATGTGTCAGGGAACTGATTTTTTTTAAAATGATGCTTTGAAAAGTAAAAATACTTGCTGCTGTGTTTTTTTTGTCTTTAGTGCAAGACCAATAAGCAGAGCTCTTGACCTTGGAGCTGATATTGTTGTGACGGGTAGATGCGTTGACAGTGGGATTGTATTAGGACCACTTATTCATTCGGTGAGTACAAGTCAATTTCCATATATTCCACAAACTCCATATGTGAATGAACATTGAGCAATCATTGTCAAGCAATTTCTGCTTCTTAGGAAAGTGTAGATGCTGATTTAAAAATAATGAGCACCTTAAATTCTGAGGGTTTTGTTGTTTTGGTTCTTTTTCCTTACATGCGTGAAGTTGCCAGCTTTTTGTTTCTCCTAAACTTGTCACAGGTGTATGTATGAACTCGTGTATCATGTATTTCACCAGTATTTCATTGTTACTCTTTTCCCCTCATCTTTAAATTTTGGTGTGCAAGGTTAAGAAATGTGTAGATTTTTCTTTGTCACAAGGTGGCAATAGTAGAGCTCACTTTGGTTTTTGCTGGAGGGGGGCAGATGAGGTAGTCTAAACCAGTCTTTTCCAGTGGCTAAGCAGTTTTATTTGAGGAGTTGAGTTTCAGTGCAACATTAATCAAATTCCTTGAATTAAAAAAATTAAATAAGCAGGAAATTTGTTTTTCTGAAGTATTTTGAATAGGTTATACATTTCTGTGAATGAACACACACTGTGAAGTATGGCAGCTTTCTTTTGGTGCATATTTTAAAAAAGGTGTGGGGGGGAATGTATTAGTGTTTAGTTAGAAACACCCTTTCTAAAACTTAATACTGTTCCAACTTCATGCATGTCAAACATTGCCTAATATAGAATTAAGCTTTCCCATTTATAATTTCCATTATGACTTCTTATTTTATTCCTAGCTGTTTATATTCTCCAAATAGCGGTCATTGTGTATTGTCTACCCCAGAAAGGCCTTATGTAATTTATTGAAGGATTTTAGGGAGATTCCTTCTGAGTTCTAAGTAAGAAACAGTGACTATGTTGTTTACGCTGTATTGAGCTTGGGGGGGAAAAAAACTCTTAAGTTAAACAAAACATACTGCGAGGTTTTAAGGATGACTAGTAGAACTCTAGGAGCTGATAACTGAAAAAAAAAATTGTTGACGTGACACAAAATAGGTGGTAGACTTTTAAGCCTTCAGCTTACACAAATTCTGAATAATAAGCATATTACACTTTTACGGTTTTTGTAAGAGAGTGACTTTGAGAGTTTATGAATTCTTGAGTGTATTAATGAGAGGAAAACGGAAATACATCAGTTTTCTTTTTCTAATTTACTGTATAGCTACTCAAATCCACCTACAGTGCCTCCTAATTACTGTTTGTTAGACTTCTGCAGGAAGTCTAATGCATCTAATGCATTGCTACTCAAAGCAGTGAACACACTATGAGCAGTTTTCTGTACTGTATGAAATTCTATATGTGTAAAATATTAAAATTTTTCTTCTAGTTTGGCTGGAATAGGGATGACTTTGACTTGCTAGCTGCGGGAAGGTAAATTATATAAGAAGAAATGGGTAAATTTTCTATTTCATGTCCTATACTGTCCGGATAACTTTTTAAGCATTTAGTGATTTTTGCATGTTTCAATGTTTTTCTTAGGTTTTGGGTTCTTTTGTAAGGCTCACTTAATACTCTTTCATTTGGAATTTTAATTACAGAAATTTAATTCTAGAACTAACTTAAAATAACAAAATGAGAAAAGAAGTGATTTTATTTAACAGTTTAAACTATCTCTTCCTGTCCATTTTGTGTCAAGAGATGGAACCTTACAATTCAGACCAGGGATTCCCAGCTTTTTCTCTTTTTCACCATCACTTTATATTTGTGATGGTGGCAACTCTTCTCCTCAAAGATAAGCAGAATGAGATTCAGTCAGGTCGGCATCCTGGTACGGTTTTGCAGAAGCTCAGCGTCAGTACTCCTGTTTGCAAACCCTAGTTGTAGGTTCTAAAGTTAGGAATCGGGAATACACTGGGTAAAATTCTGTCAGCTAATAAAACTTTTCTGCATCAGCTGACTGTGTTGGAAGTCCATAAAAATGAGTGACTACTTAGGTAACCTGAGTACACCTAGTAGTGGTGTGCTTGGACCTCCTATAACTTGAGAATAATTGCAGAAAGAAGCTGCAGCTGCACTGAATTGGAGATGACAGAGATGAGGGTTTTCACTGTAATTCTATTGAGTATTTATGTAGTATTGCAATAAAGGGTTTGTACATCATAATACACAATCATAATACATTTTTTCCTTTACATGGGAGATCTTACATCTCTTGATTTAAGAATGGGCTATGCATAATTATTTACACACAATGCAGACCGCTGAGATACTGAATTTATATAAATATTTATTGAAATGACCAATGAAACTTGTTATTTGGTGTCAGATAATCTTCTAGGTGTTCCCTTTTATTTCAGGAAATTCACTTGAATCTTCGTATAGAAGTTACTACTTTGACTCTTTATATATTCAGCTTTCGCAATCCCTCTTGATATTTAATGTGTCATTTATAAATGCATTAGATCCCTACAGAGGGGAAGTAGTTAGAATGTTGTGTTGTTTAGCTTTATTTCCATTGTGCTATTATATTTTAAAGCTGGATTTGTGAAACTTGATTTTACAGAATACTTAGTTATTTGAATGCCATTTTCCCAGCCTTGCAGGTCATCTCATTGAATGTGGTGCTCAGTGTACAGGTGGAATATTCACTGATTGGCATACAGTACCAGACTGGTAGGTAACCATGGCATCAACATGAATGTTTGTAGTGGACCAAAGATGAAGTTTCCTGCTGTATCTGTGTTGTGAAAACTGCTTCTGCTTTATCTTAGGTAATAGGGGCCTCTTGGTACTTTTCCACCCTAATGTTACTGTTCTACAAGGTCTATTATCCTTATTGCAATTTTCCTTTCTGGCCAACTGGGAGCTTTCTTTGTTAACTTAAGATGCAGATGATTTGAAAAAAAATGTAACCTTTTTCTTTATATTTTCTGTTTCCCTTTTTTAATTATCTGCTTCATGGGAATATATTTTTTTTGGCTTTCATGTGTGATTAATGGAAAAGACAATATGCATATTTTGGGTGCTCTTTCGTCAGTCTTCAGTTAGATCAGAATTGCCTAATGTTCAGTCACAAATTTTATGTGATTTCCTTTGGTAGGGATGAATGTAAGCCACAGTCCTCTCCTGCTGTGTTAGCTGATCTCAACAAATGTGTTGAGCTGTCTTTTCATAAACTTGTGTGTATCTTGTTTTCAGACCTACTAAATTAGACTTTCACATAGGTAGGTCCTTCTGTCTCATGAGAAGTACCAGAAAGAAGAGCTAACGTAGCCTGCTTTTGATTAGCTTGTTCTTTAGAGTAGTTTAACCGTTGAACATGTTTTGCACAGGGCGAGTGATTCTTGCTGCAGTTTTTTATTATCTTCGTTGGGATGGAAGGGAGGAACCTTGTTGTGTGCAATGTCATGAGAAAGGCAGTGCCTCTTTTGAACATGGGAGAGATGCAGGAGAGAAGGGCATCTTTATCAGGTGCGTTCCTGCTCCCAGAGTGACCCTGAGGAGGAAGCCACCAGGGGCTGCTTGTAGTCCAGGTGGATGAACTAACAGGGTGCTGTGCCCTGCAGTCTGAAGAGCTGCTCTCCAGAGTTAGTTCCCTAGGGCTGCCAAGTGTTTTTCTCCCACTTTTAGTGACTGTTCATGATTCAGAGCATGATCCTGAAAGTATTCTTTTCCGAGTTCCTGAACACAACTGATTTGCAGGTGAAGGCACAGAAGGCATTGAAAGAAAGAGGGTCAGACATTTCTTTTAGCCTGTTAAAAGGCTATGAGCCTTGAACAAATTTGACTCACTCTTTGCTGTTGTCTTCAATGGGAATTCACATGAGACACTGTTCAGTTTAGAAATCTATAACTGCTAATCTTACTCGTGTTCTGATACAACTTCTGATGATTTATTATGCTCTGTCATGAAACTTCTTAAAATCTTCTGTAAGTGTGACTCCAAAACACCTTGCTCTATAAAAGAATGAAAGAAGAAAACAATACTCCTCTTCAAATTAAAATGCTTGGTAGTTTATTTTTAAGCATTTTTCTGCGAGAAATGGCAGTCTGGTTTAAAAAAAAGGGAGTTTGAGTATAGTAAGCTATGAGTAACTTGAGCAGGAGTAGCTAATTCTATGGACAAGTATATGCACATTGTATATGTGTAACTAATACTTGTGTGTGTATATAAAAATCATATAACTGTCTAAAATTATAGTCTTGTGGCTTAGAGTTGTCTGGTCATGACTTGAATTGCTACAAAAGAGTATGGAAGTTTAGCACCCAGTACTGCTCTATTAGCTTGTCCCCATATATCTTCACACGGACTTCTGAACCATACATGATTGTGTCTCTGCTACTAAAACAGTGATTTGTTTACCTTCAGGTTAAGTCCACTAAAGAATTAATCATGGTGCCATAAAGCTAGTGGTTTTGTTTGCAAATGGAAAGAGTCTTAGGTGTTTAATTGACAAAGTTCTTGAAATAAAAGCATGTTACACCTCAGCCTCTATGGTAAAGTTCTAGAACTAAAAAATAAAACCAAAATAATGTGTGAGCTTTAATTTTGTATTTGTAGAGGCAGAGAAGGAGACTGACTAAAGTGAACTTGTGGTTGAGCACATCCTTCCAGGATATGGGGAGAAGGAGGGAGGGAGGATTAGAGAGCTTTGCTGCTTCCCTCCCCTCGCCACCTTGATAAACAGTTGTTTACTATTTTTAGGCCTAAATGCATGAAGGGGAAAATATTATGTAAGTTTTTGGGCTGCAAAAACGCATTTTTCATTTGATAGCTTAGTAGTCACCTGTTGGCTCCTTAACTTAAAGAAACTTGATGGGTTGGTGTTTTTCTTATTTGGACAGTCTGAATTAGTTTTCAATGTATGCAGATAATGCATTGCATAGTAATGCACAGTAATGATATGATAAGTCATACTTTCTGTAATGACAAAAACATGCAAAGCGTGCTGCCACCAACATCACTTATATTACTTATATTATGGAGCTCTGACAGAGTTTGCAGAAGTTACTTGGTTATTAATGATGTCTAGTCTGTTAATGATTTCTGCCTCCTGAGAAAAAGCTAAGTTTTTTAGCAGTCTACTGAAAGTGTGTGTACTTTACATCTCAATAAATCGTGTCTGTAGTACCTAATAAATCCAGACCAGCCCAACAAAGTCAGTAAATGTGGGATCAAGTCAAATCTCTGTGTTTGTCGTTGAAGTGCCTTTCAGGTATTAATTTCTCACTGCCTTGAGTGCATTCCACTTACTGCTCAGCTCTGCAAACATTCACTAGACCTTTATGCTAGAGCTTAAGAAAAACGTTCACATCATTTATGCTGTTGTCTGGTAGCTAAACACTAGAGGGCAATCGCTGTCTTTTCCTCACATCTTACTGCAGAAAGTAAGTTTGGTTACGATTAGCCAGGTAAATTTTACTGTCTTTGGGGTTTTTTTTCCTCCCCAAGAACAGTAGTTCATGTTACTGTACTGTCTTTGGCTGCTGAAAAAGGTGCAAGTGCGCTGCTAAGAAGGACTGATGGGCGTGAGATTTTCTAACTTTTAAACAAATAAAAGGAGAAAATTTGTCAAACTTTAGGCTTATAAATGTTATCTGTCTGTAATTTGTGCATAAGCAAAAATAATTAACTGTGTAAACCTGAGCACCTCAAATTAAACTGAGTAAAGCTAGGCAAGTCAGAGCTCACATTACATGCGTTATGTCTCTGAGTATTGAGGTACTGGATTGGACCCATTTCATTAATCCAACATAGGGGTTTTTTTGTTTGTTTGTGTTGTGGTTTGTTGTGTTGTTTTGGGTTTTTTATTTTCTTGAAATGTTTGATGTACACTGCTTCTGGGAACTCAGTTCCACTGCAAAAGGGTGCTTTAAGTCTCAGGAATGTTCATGTAGGTATGTTGTGACAATTGAATGTTTAGCTATTAAACCTAACCTATTCTTGCTTTTTCTTTGTTGCCTTGTTAAAGTAAGTTTTTCATGTAGAACAAGTGAATTGCATGTTGCAACTTATCACTCTCCTACTTATTTCAGTTGATAGAAGCCAAATTTAGTTGATTTCTGTCTGCTGACTTAAGGCACTGGGCTTTCTTGAATTGTGCTGGGTATATCTCCTTAATGTGTTTGACTTAAAGGCAGGAACCTTGAAACTGTAGAATTCTTTCCAGTTTTCATGAAAATGGGCAGACAGATAGAGGGAACAGATGCTGTTTGCTTTTCCAGTGAGAGGAAGGCTGCTTGGCTCATCTCTTGTGTGGTTTCTTGGATGTTCAGCAGAGAAAATGCAAGAAACCATTCATTAATTCACATTTTATAGAAGATTAATATACATTCTGAAATTACTGATTTGAAGTAAATGTTACCAAAACAGGCACTTACTTACTCCTTTTGGTTTTCTGTGTGTAGTAATATATGTTAGCAGATGGTCAGAAGAAGTGATAATATATACTGCTTCCTATTTAGTGTGTAGTGCACAGTGTTCAATAGGGATTTCACACAATGTGTCAAAATGAACTAGATTCCAGAACTATATTGATATCACACAGTTCTGTATTTAATTTCATGTTACCCTGGACATTGCTGTTTCTTACTATAATTTAGTGCCAGTGGGTGATTAGTACATTGTTTTGTTTTGTTTTGAAATGCAGGAGAGAATAAACTAATGCTGATCAGTAGAGTAATCATTTTGAGGAGATGATAGACACTGACATTTTGCCCTAAGCCAAGAGTGTACAAGGGTTGAGACTGCATAATCCTCTGGCCTGGGATGACCAAAAGGGTAAGTCGATAGTTGTAGTCTCTTAAGGGCTGGATCCAGGTTGCTTAATCTGGGACTTGAACAGAATCCAGCATGCGAATCCCAACCAGCAGTGTAGAATGCCTTTTTCTCTGTAGCGTCATCTATTCCAGGCAGCTGAAAACACTAGGCAGCCTGTCTGATTGGCATGACATTGCCTAGACATTAGGAGTTTACATACAGTGCATACTCTGAAATGCCCTTAGTCAGAGGAGGTAAGTTATGCAGTTAATAAATTTTGCCTAAATCGGGATTGCAGCAGAAGTTAGGAAACATGTTGGTACATACATGTAGAGAGATGCATATACCTTAACCCCTGTTTGTGCTAGTCTTGCCTGACATGGTGGCAGTTTTGAGTTGGGTGTAAAAACATTGCTAGAAGTGATAGCAGTTTCTACTTTTTGCCTAATACCATTGCGGTTAAAATAAATGCCCAGGGAGTCAGAAGCTTAGCTTAGAGTTCTTCTCAGTGTGGTATTCATTGAGTCATGTCCCAGGAAACTGTGCATTGGCTGTAAAGCTCTAAGTTCATATCACAGCCTGCTTGGACCCTGGTTCACTTCCTTGTCATGCATTGCTGTGGGCTATTTTGTTTTTTTATTTCTTGCTGCATCTTCCACTGCAAATAAAAGTACTACACTAACTGTCCCACCTTTTGTTGCCTATAATCTTCTCAATCTACCAGTAGTGGCCAGAATTATATACTTGAGGCATTTGGCACCTTCTGAGGGAAGAAATAACAGTTTTATTTTAAACAATGTCTCTCTGAGCCAAACAGGACCCAGTACTGATACTGGATTTTACTTTTTTGTAACGCAAATTATGTAAGACAAGAGGGAAAGCTGTCTTCATAGCTGCCCAGACATTGAATAGTGCATTGTTCCAGAGTAGACAGATTTCTGCTTAGACAGTTCATGTTGTCACCTGTGACATACCCATAAACTGTAACATTTCTGAGAGCTAAAACTGAAGGAAAACCAACATTATGCATGGGAAAAATTAATGCAAGAGTAAGTTGTTGGCAGGCTGAGAACTGACAGGAGACTCCGTTTCAGAGCCCTGATTCCTGCTAGAGCATGACAGCAGCTGTAGGTGGTTCATGACAAGGAGATTCATCAAGTACGGTTTTGGAACTTCATTACTCCTGTGCTGTAGTCAGTGAGAACCTGCAATAACTGTTAAGTCCTCACCTAGCCCCAGCTTGGAGGGGGTTTTTGAGGTCTAATCTTAGCTTGGATTTATTTGGTGCTCTGGTTTACTAGTGCAAATAATGTATTTGATGTTAAATATCAAAACCAACTCAGAACAGACATTCTGGATAGAAGAATGGTAGTTGTCATCTCCTTTCACCAACTGATGTATGTTAACTTCTGTATTAAAATAACTGCTCAAAATGTTTTGAAAGTAACACTTTCATATTTATCTCTAGTATTGTATTAATTAGATTATCTTGTAATTTCATTAGATTTCACTTCAGTAGTTTTCTTTCAGAATTGTTTACATTACTTAATATTGCCCCATCATACTAGGAGATTTTATCACTAAACTGATGCAATTTTTACATTATTGAAGGGTGCCGTTTAGCCACTG
The DNA here is from genome assembly GCF_020740795.1 of Apus apus. Classification (NCBI taxonomy): domain Eukaryota; kingdom Metazoa; phylum Chordata; class Aves; order Apodiformes; family Apodidae; genus Apus; species Apus apus. The sequence continues at coordinate 71,131,696 of NC_067285.1, forward strand.
TGCAGCTTTGAATGCCATGACTGTAGTTGCTGCTGAAGTTCAAGTTCACAGTTCTATGGTTTAACTGCCCTGCTACACTGGACAAAATGCAGCTTGGCTGAAGGTTATAGCCAGCATAAGGTTGGCCTGTTAGAGAGTGGATGTCATATGATATGTAGCTATTCAGTAAAACCTACTAGTGAATCAGGCAAAGGCTTCAGTGGAGTTGCTGATGGTTTGACCATAGTACCTGTGGTATAAGCTAGAATACCCCATCCAGATAGCTTTGAGTGGTGTGGCTAAGCTGCAGAAGGCAAAGGCAGGGACTGCAAGAAGGAACTGCTTGCTGTAGGAGAAGAACCCGTTCAAGAACATCTGAAGAACCTGAAAGCGCACAAGTCCATGGGACCTAACGAGATCCATTTGCAGCTCCTGAGGGAACTGGACGATAAAGTTGCAAAGGTGCTTTCCATGACATTTGAAAAGTCTTGTCAGTCTGGTGAAGCTCCCACTGACTGGAAAAGGGGAAACATAACCCCCATTTTCAAAAAGGAATAAAAGGAAGACCTGGAGAACTACAGGCCTGTCAATCTCACTTCTGTGTCCAGCAAGGTCATGGAGCAGATCCTCCTGAAGGCTCTACTAAGGCACATGGAAAATGTGGAGGTGTTTGGTGGCAACCAGCATGGCTTCACCAGGGGCAAACTGTGCCTGACAGATTTGGTGGCCTTTTACAATGGGGTCACAGCATCGGTGGACAAGGGGAGAGCCACTGATGTCATCTACCTGGACTTGTGCAAAGTGTTTGACCCTGTCCCACACAACATCCTGGTCTCTAAATCGGAAAGATACAGATTCAATGTATGGGCCACTTGGTGGATAAGAAATTGACTGGATGGTAGTGCTCAGTGTAGTGGTCAACAGCTTGATGTCCAAATGGAGACCTGTAACGAGAGGTGTTTGTCAAGGGTTGGTGTTTGTCAAGGGCTGTTTAACATCTTTGTTGGTGATGTAGACACTATCATTGAGTGCACCCTTGGCAAGTTTGCTGACAACACCAAGCTGTGTGGTGGGGTCAACGTGCTGGAGAATGCCATCCAGAGGGACCTTGGCAGGCTGGAGAGGTGGGCCCATGCTGACCTCATGAAGTTCAGTAAGGCCAAGTGCAAGGTCCTGCACCTGGATTGGGGCAGACCCAAGAACAAATACAAGTTGGATGAAGTATGGATTGAGAATGGCCCTGAGGAGAAGCACTTGGAGGTACTGGTTGATGAGAAGTTAAACATGAGCTGGCAATGTGCATTTGCAGCCCAGAAAGCCAACCATATCTTGGGCTGCATCAAAAGAAGTGTGGCCAGCAGATAAAGGGCAGTTATTCTCCCCCTCTGCTTTTGTGAGACCCCACCTTCTGTGCTTTACTGGTCTTTGGGTCCCCAGCACAGGAGGGACATGGAGTGAGTCTGGAGGAGGGCCATGAAAAATATCAGAGGGCTGGAGCACCTCACATATAAATATATCAAAAACTATTTAATGGAAGAGACACATGAAGACAGGCAGTGAGTACAGAAGAATGTGAGTTTGAAACAATAAATAAATTCAAGGCATTCGTAGTCAACAGAGACATTGGGAAAAGGGTGGTTATAGACAAATCTTAGATACCTGGGGGCATTTAAGAGTTCCTGGGGGTATTTAAGAGTCGTATAGACGCAGTACTTAGGGATATGGTTTAGTTAAGGACTTGTCCATGTCAGGTGAATGGTGGGACTCTATGATCTTGAAGTCTTTTTCAATCAAGGTGTTTCTGTGATTCTCCTACAATGACAGGCTGAGAAAGTTGGGGTTGTTCAGCCTGGAGAAGAGAGGGCTCTGGGTAGACCTTATAGTGGCCTTCCAGTGCCTGAAGGGGGCCTACAGAAAAGCTAGGGAGGGACTTTTATAAGGGCATGTAGTGATAGGACAAGGGGTAATGGCTTTAAACTGGGAGAGATTTAGGTTAGACATTAGGAAGAAATTACTGGGCGGATGATGAGACACTGGCACAGGTTGCCCAGAGAAGCTTTGGATGCCCCCTCCCTGCAAGTGTTCAGAGCTGGGTTGGATGGGGCTCTGAGCAACTTGGTCTAGTGGGAGGTGTCCCTGCCCATGCAGGGGGGTTGTAACGAGATGATCTTTAAGGTTCCTTCTAAACCAAACTGTTTTGTGGCTGAATCATGTCATAGGGATGATTTAGCCCACTTTGTTTCCAAGCTGAAAACTAATTTTAAGTAATATCTTCTAGCAATATACAAAATAGAGTTGTATCCTAAACATGCATGTGTTAATGTACCTTGTTATTGGAATCTAGTATGAGAGAGTATAGGTTGTATGCATTTTCCTAGTCATCCAGTTACAACAGAGATGCAATCCAGGGGCTTCTGGCTCAGTTTTTTGCATCTCTATGTATGAATTTTCAAAAGTGAGGGGAGCTTTCGGAGCTCATGTGACTTAGGAGATCACATATTTTATACAACTAAATGAGCATTCAGAAAAGTTCATTGGGTAACATTGGACCTTGAGGAGGAAACATCCATCATGCTTGGCTCAGATGAAGGCAAAAAGGCTTCACTGGTACTTTCACTAACTGTCAAAACAGTAGTATTGAAAGAGATGATCAATGAGTAAGTCACTGGTTGTGGAGTTCTTTTCATTGATCTTCTGGGTTGTGGATTTCAGGATTATTTAAATATAGCTAAAAATTACTTTTCCAGAGTATAGGACATGCTGGTGTCCTGTGTCAGCATGTCTTTCTTAGAAAGAATTTTGGTTTTCCCCTTGTTTTGGTTTGGTCTTGTTGGAGAGGGCTTTGTGTTAGATTGTCTTCTTCATACAATTTTTTTGCAAGCTTTGCGTCAGCGCTTCACTGCAAGTGGTAGGAGCTGAGTGTCTTTTTTATATAGCAAATCTGCCTCAACCTTAGATGCTATTTAGAAGCTGTTTCAGAAAGTACATTTGTACCTATATGGTCTCCTCCCAGCTACTCTGACAGCATGGAAAATGCCACAATAAAGTTCTTGTGACTTTGATGGCCCTAAGATAATGGGTAAAAAAATAATCTAGAATAATTTGTATTAAAAATTGTTGATTCCATTCAATTCTTTGTATTCATCAGGGTGGATGGTGGGATTTTTTTGTTTCCTTTTATCTTTTTAGTTGTTTAAATACTTTCAAAGACCAGCCTATTAAGGTGTAATCTTCACTGATTTGTCATGGGCTTTTCTAGTTGTCCTACAGCTACTCTACTTTCCAGGTTTTGTACATTATCCGTATTAAAGTTGCTGAGCTCTGGTAACAGGGCTTGTCTCTTAATCCTTTTTTTTAAAAAATAGGGTTATGTTTGAAGCTTCCTGATGATAAAGAATCTGTTCAAACTCCCATGAACTTTTACAAATGTTACTTAAGCATTCACTGGTTTCTTTGCTTACTTCCTTCAAAACTTTGTGGATTTATGTTATGCAAACTATGTTAATCTAACCTTTGCTGATAACCAGCTTGGTTGTGTGTTCAGCATGTTGTTCCCACTATCACCCAGAAGTAATTTCAGGGATGGACTGATTGTAAATATCTATCTTTGCACAAATTTACAACTTTTTGTGAGAGACAAGTGAACAAGGTAGCATTTTTAAAGGATATTAAGGCTCTGTTTTAATTTTCAGGTACTTGTAATTTTAAATTTGTTTGTTTGTGTTTTGTTGTGTTGTTTTTTTTAAGTCATTACTCTTGCTGAAATTGTCTGTAAATAAAATAAGTCTCTTAGCCAGGAAAGCAGATACCCAGATTTCATCCACATAACCCTGAAAATTCTGCTCTGCTACTGTAACGACCAACATTTGCCTCTTACTATGACTTATTTGATCACTTTCTGCGTATCATGCTTGTAAGAATGTGAGGAGTATTTTCATTTACAAACATATATATATATATATATAGTATTTTATATGCAGATCCAGGCTACAGAATGTATTTACATGTCTTCACCTTCATGCTGTGTGTGCTGCTGTAACCAAACTAGGCTAGAATTAGCAACCATGGTTTTGCTTCTGAATTTACTTCCTTAACCATAGTTCTAATTCTTTTGGCTTCTTTTTACTTTCACCATTTCTCTTGGTGTCCTTCTCCACTTCCGTCTCTGCTTCTATCTCTTTGTTGGTATCTATTGTTACATCTGCACTCCTTTGACAGGCAGTACGTTGTATTCTCTTATTATTTTGGCTGGACAGTTTGTTCGTTGCTTTTCTTGTGTATGTGTCTGCAGAAGCAACCAGATGTTTTAAAATTCTTAATCAATTTTATTTAATTAGTCATTATCATAAAGTTCTGGTTTGTTGTTAGTAATTTTTCATCTCACTTTCCCTTTGTATTTATGGTGTTTTTTCAATGTTTTTCATATTCTAGGCACAACATAGGCTTTCCCATTGTAGAATGTTCCTCTGAAGGAGACTTTATTCTTTCCAAACCACCGGACACAGGAGGACTAATCTCTTTTGGTACTGTAGCTGAACAGTTGGTGTATGAATTAGGTAATCCTCAACGCTATCTTTTACCAGATGTCACGTGTGACTTTTCTGAAGTTTCCATCACTGAAATTCCAGGTTAGTCCTCTTAAATGTTAAGAGATCTGTGTCAATGAATTGGGTTATTGGACTGAAGCAATTACGTTATTTCCATGTTTTCTCTGCGTATTTCTTGTTAAATCAGTTCCTTAGATTGTGGTGCTGTATTTAACAGGTTTTTGAAGGACTTCTGCTAGGAAGTCTTTCAGAAATTTTAACTATATTCTTATTTATGATGCTGGTTGACCAATTTAAATCTTTGATCACTACTCTTTTTTTCTTTTTAATGCACACCTTGGACCTACCAAGCCTTTAAACTAAGTTTTTCTTAGACATTTAGGTAGATCATACTTAGTTGTAGAAGCATGCTTAGGTACAGGATTTCTGCCAGAGGACCTCTCTTCAAAAAAGTCCCTTTGCTATCCTCAAAACTCTCAAGACAAAAGACTGAAGTGGATATAACGAATGTTGTGGATTTAGCTTTAAAAGCAAAACAAACAAAAGAACCCCAGGCTAAAAAGATTTGGAGATCTGTAGGTTGGATAAGACAGCTTGAAAAAATACTTAGCTGCAATCATTTGAAGTTTGTTTTTTACTGCAGCTGTATTATATATTCTTTTTCATTCTATTGGAAATTATCTGTGACAGTATGCTGAGTGTCTTTATAAAACTTAGAACAATCAGAATCCCTGTTTATAAACTGAATGTGCTAAAACTCAAAACACGGTAGCATCAAAAATAATTTGCTTCAATAATAGAAGTACCCTAAGTTGTACAGTGAGCCTTCTGCTCATGCAGCATAAGCAAATGGTAGTCTGATATGGCCAGCTTGCTGCTCTTAGCCACTGGTCTATATATATTTTTTTTTTAAAAAAAGAAAAAAACCCATAACCTTCCTATGAACTTTCAGCTTGCAAATGACCCGATATGACATGTTTGAACTTTAAATGAACTTTCACATGAACTTTCAGTTAGCCCTCTTAGAAATATAACAGATGGAAAATGGGCAGATTTCTTAAATATTTTTAGTTTGAAGGGCTTTGACACGTACACCAGTAAAGACAGGCATGCTATCTATTTTTGCTGTTTATGTTGCCACTTTTATTGTCCTGCTGGATTACTTGCAGTGTTTAAACCAAGAGATGCTTCTGTTTTCTTTTTGTCAATGAATGCTATATATTTTGTTTTGTGGGTTTTTTTCTTTGTGTTACTCCTTCATCTGAAACGTGTAACTGTTCCAGAACTTCACCCTGATTGTGGGGATATTGTTCTGTACTGAGAGAATTAAATTAACCTTACATGAATCTTGCAGAAGGAGTCATTATGTTATTTGAGTGATGTGTAAAATTTCTGCTAGTCAGATTCACTTTTGCAGATAGGATCTTATTTAATCTATTCAGAGTATTTGTGTAAAAACTTTGAACTTCTTCCTAAATACTTGGAAGCATAGGTTAGGAACAGGTGAGCTACAGTATAATTCTGTCTGTCTGACATGAGGTGTTGAACCTGCATTGCTGATTTTCAAAGAGTCACATCTATGGATTTTTTGCAGTTCCAGCTCCAGCCTGATGGCATGGCAACAATTCTCCAGTTTCTTTTGGGCATTAATATTACTAATACTGAACATGGTAGTTGCCTTGGAACATATATTCAAACTGTTCTGTTTCTGTTACTGACAAGAAGGCTAAACTTATGTTATGCATTCACTTACTAAGATACTGGCAAATTAGCTGTCACTGGTTTCTCGTCTTTCTTGTTCTGCTTCTTTGCCAGCTGAAGGACTGCAGTCCACTCTAGCCAACTACAGTAAATTGTATGCTTTGTGTGTGTGTGCCATAACTGGCTGCTAAGTGAAAAATAACTATGGGGTCTGAAGTCCTAAGACTGCTTTCTGTGTTAAGTTTTTTCTAAGTACATGAGTAAACATTTCAAGCATTCTATTAAAAGGCTCATCGAAGTCATAAATTTAGGCACCAATTTGCTGTTTGAATTTCTAAGGCAAGGAGGACTGTTTCATTGAAAGATTCTGTAGTCTGTGGCAGGACAGCTATCAATTATTTGATTTTTAATTAAATGCATTTGATTAATATGTATCATGGAAGAATGTCCTCGAAGTTACATTGAAGAATCTTAAACTGATTTTTAACCTCTAGGTTTTGATGGTGGAGCAGTGAAAGTTCATGGAGCAAAAGGATCACCTCCTTCAACATTTTATAAGGTATTATCTCTTTCTGTGGAGAGTAAGTTGCCTGAAATACTCTGTTCAAAGGAACCTGCACTACTAGTAAAATTATGAAGTTTGATGTTTGTTGGTCTTCTATGGATTCTTGCATCCTGAATGGATGCTATGGTAATACAGTTCTGGTGAAGTACCAGTAGGGCTGGGTCCTCCTCTCAGTTAAACTAGTGGCAAAAGTGGTTTTATAGAAGCAAGGTTGAGATCAGAAATTACCTGCGTAGCACAGCCATATCAAAAGCAAGGTAACCTAAGCAGCAAATTGTGCTAATATTTCTGTTTAAATAATATAATGTATGCCTGAGCATAGTTTTTCTTTGAAACTTTTTACTGCATTTTAAAAAATACTTCTGAAAATTTTAAAACCAATTTTACGTAAGATAGAATTTCAGTTTTTAAAAACATGGTATTCCAAAGTTAATAATAATATTGCCAAAGCAGGTTTGGTTTGGGTGAGTTTTAAAGTTAGAATAGAAGAGCTCTCTAAATGCTCTATAGTTGAAGCATACTGACAAAGTGTTTTTAGAATCGAGCAGTATACGATGGGTCACTTTTCTCATGCACAGTAAGTTTTTCACTTCTGTCAGCTTTCTGTAGTAATCGTGTTTCTATCGGCTTAATGAAAAAGGTGGTTGATATTTTTAAAGTATTGTGGGAGTGTAATCTGAACATGGATTTTTCTAAATTTCACCTAATACAATGAAGTGTTGATTAATTTTTTTCCCCTTTTCATAGGCCACCTACAATTTCACTGTAGTATTGTCTAGTCAGCTTTTTGCATTTCCTCAGAATTGTAATTATGAGTTTGAGTTCCAGTTGCATAATGCTGGAACAAGAAGTTTCCTTTCTCTGAGTGATCAGTGCCTGCATTATTTGGATGTGGGAATAACTGTGTTTTTTTTAATCTGAAAGTTCATTTGTGTCATGTTTGAAACAACAAAAGAGTTAAAATTCAAATTATAAGCACATTTCTAAAAGATGCTTAGTTTTAAAAATCAGGCTTAATGTCATTGTATGACTGACAGAAAAGTCAGTTTAGAAGCAATTCCTAAAAATGACATAGGATAAAGAGCATACTTTTTGTACAAAACAGCAAATACCATCAGTCAAATGACAGGTATGCTAATGCTCTTATTCCTGTAGTTAATAGTGGTATTTGATATGGGCAAATGCAGCAGGGAGGTCGTGTATGAAGCAGAAGTTTTTCTTCCTTAGTCCAAGTGTGCAATTTGAAAGACTATTTTTTGCTGCTCATCAGCAACTTTCAGCGACTGTTTTGTTCAGTAACTTTGTTGTCCTGCAGTTTTTGTCCTTGACTTTGTATCTCCATATTTCTGTATATCTGAAGAAAGTAAATGAGGTATGAGATTTTCAGTTGACAAACCATGAAATGTAATAAACAAAACAGAATGAGAGGGATTTTTTTTTTTACAAAGCAGTAAAAGATCTTTATTTATTTATTTTATTTTTATTATGTTTTAGGTAGGACATTTGAAATGGACACGGTTAGGAATATTTTAATATATCTATGTTTTTTATATTAAACAGTGTAATGATGCTCTAAAATACTTAAGTTAGACTTCTGTGAAATATTACCATTTTTTGAAACTGTGTAATTGGCTGGTAGTGGTAAATGAACATATGTTTTGCATACCTGTTTTAGAAGTAATTTTTTGGAAATTAACTTGGCATGTTCAGCTTGGCTAAGAAGTGACGGAGTGGGCATTATAACAACCTAGACATATTTTAAGGGTGTGTTACATCTTTCAGCGACTTTACAGTAAGTGTAGAAGATAATATAAATTGCTATATTAAAGGTGAAGTGTATTAAGTAAAGTAGTGGTAAGAATAAGTGAAATATGAGGTAAATATCAGGGAAAATAATGATAAATATTTTACCTGTGAAATAGCTTCTCAAAAGAAATAGCTGAAACAACTTTAGGGACGTTTAAAAGTAGGCTGGGTAAAGTGCTTGAAAATGTACTGTACAAGAAACATTTCTAGTTGTAGAGGGTTATGCTGAATGGCTTACCAGGTTCTTCAGTTTCTATTTTTGTTTTTTCTGTGAGGTAACAAATGTTGAAAATGCTCAATACAGTTGTATAGATCTGCTAAAGATTTTCTACTTATTGCCATGCATTATGGTCAGTACTTTCACTGTATTACAGCTCTGCGAAGAAGCTGTAACACTGGAAATCTAGTAAAATGCTTGCAATGTCTAGCATGTTCTTCTGTGTGTATATGTGGTATTTTTCCACATTTACTTTAATGCTTCTGGGAAACTTATGTCTGATCTATTTCACTATGATAGATTACTCAGCTTTTCAACATCAGAACATGCCCTATATGCCCAAATAGATAAGTACAGAAAAATTTAAAGATGATAATGAAAAGTGATTCAGAGTTTCACAGTTATGAAGATTTGAATCTTCCTCCAATAGAATATTGAATTTTAAATAACCTAATAAATTTTTGTGATGATGATGATAGTTTCTTGTTATTCTGCTTCTGCTTAATGTATAGATAACTATTGTCAGAGGGCATTTGTAGCATATTGGTACTGAATATCATGTAATTTCATAATCCCTTTATTTTTAGGTAAATGCCACTTATCTTGATGGCTTCAGAGCTACTGCTGTCTGTCCAGTGGGAGGTCCAAAGGCAGTACAAAAAGGAAAACGCACTGCAGAAAGTATTCTGCAAAGGTTGGTATTTGAGTCTTGAAAGGGCTTTTTTGCTTTTTGTTTTCAGAGAGAATGAAAATAGAACTGTGACATCTGTGGGTAACCATATTAGCCTTCTCAGAAGCTAGAAGATGATAATATTCCAGCTGAGAGGACATTTCCAGACTTTAAATAGCCTATTTAGGAAGTCCGTTTTCAGTGTATAACTACACTTCAGCTGCATTTGATAGTGAGAAAGGTTTCAAGTATTGTTGAAGATAGATGGCTGCACAGCAGAAAGAAACCCAAATTAATGAGGAAAAAGCTGTGATTAAGATTAACATTTATTAGGTGCCAGAGAGAAACCCATGTGAAACTTTTTCACTGATTTTCACAGAATTGCTTTTTATCAGAAGTCTCAGTGCTATAAAATGTAGGCAGGTTACCAAGTTTGTGTTTTAAACAAAATTATCTTAATACCTTGTAAAATGTGACTATTTTTGCTAGAACAATTTTACAATTGTAAGACAGCCTGGTAAGACTTCAGTCACATTGTCATGCCAGTACATTTAGGTGAGGAGGGATTCCTCTTAAATATAGTTCCATATCCTCATTGAAGCCTCTGAGCATTTACTCCAGTAGCCCTGATCTTTCTAGTTACGAGATCTGTCTCTTTGTGCCATGTTTTAGATAGAACTTCACACTCCCCCCAACCCCACATTGTACTGTAGTCCCATGCAGCAATTACACTAGGATGGACACCTGTCAGAAATGCAAGATTTACTGTGGCCTTAGAGTGACTTACTGCTTGCGTACAGCACTGTGATGAAGGAGGAGACTGTGTGACTTCCCTCAGGAGACATAGCAGATGAAAGTGGGCTGATATGGGATGTGTAATTAAGCTATGGAATCCCATTCTTCAGAGTGGTGCAAATGCTGTAAATATATTTATGTGTCCAAGAACTACTCAGAAAATCAATGAAGAAACCCCTTCAAGAGCTGTGAAACACAAAGATGTGGGGACTTAGAGGTCCCTGAAGAGCAGTCTTTTCAGAAGCTAGATGATTATTTTTGGGGAAAATAAATAAATAAATACGTATATATAATGGTATATTGTCTCTTTCATGTTTACTCTTGGACATTATTTCAGAGCAGACTACATCAATCTTTTGTCTGACTGAAACAGCTTGTGTTGCTGCTTCTGTGACCACTAGAAAATTAATTCAGCTTGCTTATTGTGCTGTCCTGAGTAATCCTCAGAAGAGGACTGACGGAAGATAGCCAAAGGCTGGTAAACTGGCTTGATAATTGGCCTCTAGCCTGTGAGGCATGCCTGGAGCAGCTCTGGAGCTATGTGTTAAAAATCACAATATATTCTCCATCTCAAACACAGTTTTAAACAGCTTAATATGTGTGGAATAACTTATTCATCATGTTTGAAAGATTTGTGTATGTCAACCCAGATATAGAATAAGAGTTAAGCTATTCTCATCACTGTCAGAGACTGCTCTACCAGAAAATATGTATCTTTAGAAAACTCATGACTTCAGTCTTTCCACCAATTCCTCTTGCAAGAGAATGTCCTTAAGGACGTGATCTTCTGGGTAGCCAGCTACCAGTCTGCTCTAGATTAAATTCTGCCTGGTAATAATCTAATGGCAACAGGTACAGAATAAGGTGCACAAACTTAAAGTGCTTCAGTTTACACAGGTACAGGTCGAATTAGTTGGCAGCCGAAGACAGTAAGCAGCTTTGGCAGCTTGTAATAGGACTTCTTTCACCTCTTTCTTGCATGCTTCTCCTTCATTTGTTTAATCACTTGTGAAAGCAGGAGCGATTTGGCAATATGTGGTGTGAAGCATTCTCATTGGAGTCACATTTGATGTCCTGTTGATTTTTATGGTTCTTTGTTGCATTACCAGACACATGAAAGGGCTAAAAATTACTGACAGAATGTATTTTGACCTGTAATGTATCTAATGGTAATGTTTGTAGAGAAATTTCACTTAAAATACTATACTACGGACACTGTTTGCAAATTTAGGTACCTTAAATCAAGTATGTCTTTTTGTGGTCATCAGAATAAAAATGATTTGTGGTACATGGATCACCTTCATCTGTTTATAGAAATTAGAAAACTTAAGTTTTATCTTGAAGTCCTGTATACTGCTTCATTTTTCAGGTACCATGCTAATATGTACAACAACTGTGGTATACTAACAGTGTCTTCAAAATGTTCTGCTGCTGAAAAATATTTTTCTCATCCTATCGTAACTTCAGTATTTCAACTGAGAATTCTTTTTGTATACAGCTAGAAGGGTAATAGGCCAAGATTATTGGCAAAAACGTTTAGGTGCTTCAGAATGTAACATATTTTTCCAATCTGCAACATGTAAATGAGTTGGACTATTCTTAATGGTTGAATTGTTTTAAAAACTTTTTTAAAACTTTTTTTACTGTTTATTTTATTTTGGACTTTGAATTATGTTTTGATTTTGTCTGTTTTTTAATATAGCAGTCATTTCCAGTTTTAGTGCTTGTGAGTTGAGCTGTTTACAAACAGCCTATCTAATCCAGATTTAGTATTCATCAAAACCCGGTATTAATTCCTGGGTCTCTTAAGGCAGTGTGGGTTTCATGGTGTATAAAAAGAAGGTACTGTTCATCCCCATTATTAATCATGATTGGACAAGCTTGGCATTCTTGGCACCTTGGGCTTTTGGTGGAAATCTCCTTATAGAAAGAGTTTGAGAGGTTTCAGTGCCAGGCTGAAAATGCACAAGTAATGAAGAAACGGTCTCTTTAAAAACTTTATCTACTTTTTTTTGGCATTTATGTCAAATGGTGATTAATCCAAAATAAATACCTTTAAGGTTTAAATGAAAGTTCCTTCTTCAGTTTGATTTTTCTTTCATTGGTAACTGTGATATGAGGTAGTTTTATGTATTTATTGGTTCATAGTGCTTTGCACCAGAAACAGAGTTAAGAACTGAATTACCAGTATGGAAACCAATAAGATTGCATGTACAGCAATTACATATCAAGCTGTATTTGTTTTAAACATTAAAATAAGTGTTGAAATCCATGTATTTGTCTTTGCCTGTCATCTTTCAAATAACTCAAATAAACAAAAGCATCAATTTTAAACCTAGGGATAAATTCAGAGGCATAGCTTCCTTGTTAGTAATTGCTTGATTCATAGTATTCAGATATACTTTAGTGTGAAGTATTCACAGTCCAGCTTACGTGGCAGAGCTAACTCCTGTGGACCACACAGGGCTTCTTCTGATAATCCTTTTGAGGCAGTTTACTAATAAAAAAAATCATTTGTTGCAGGACCCGTCTTATTTTCAGTCAGCTTGGGTATGAAGATTACAGTGCAGTTAACATACAGGTTTTAGGGTCTGAAGATACATATGGACCTCATGCTAGAAGGAGTATAGATGGTGTAAGTATTCAGTGGAGTGTTTTTAAACTTTTACTGACCTCTTTTAATCTCTCCATATTGTTATCTTTTCCACAGCTTTTAAGGAAGTCACTGTCCTCTTGGGAATTTCACCCCATCATCTTGCAAAGAATTCAGTGTCACTACTCACTGTACAAAATCAACACTGACAAGGTCTTTACAGTATTGGGTCTTCCAGAAGCACTGATAGGAAAGCTTACAAAAATGGTGTTGTAGTCTCCTCTAATGTTGTTAATCTAAATAAATAACTTCTTATAAAAGTTCCTATGATATAGACTTAAATTGTGTTAGTGTAATTCTAAAAGACCACATTATAAAAACTGCAGTCAGTAAATGGCAGAATTATTGTGGCCAGTGCAACTCTAAAACTGTCTGTGAGTACTATTTATGAAGCAGTCTTCAACTGTGTAATTCTTAATTGTATTTTGTGACTGAATAAATTAGTATGTAAGAATATGAATGATGGCCATAGCCACTGCAGCTGTGATATCTGTGGTCTGTTTTCCTAATGTAGAATATGGAAGTCCTTTTTAAAGGAAAAAGACTGTACATCTTGTCCTCAGTTACATTCACTTTAAATATTTAGATAGTTTTGTTTGTTCCAGAACAGTAGCATCTAATTCTTTTTCAATGGCAGTCTTGCAGAATTCTGAAGGTACATGTGGCAAAACTCAGCTCTGAGTTTGATCTTAGGAGCACCAACACTTAAAATAGCCAACAATTTGTATAGGAAATAGGAACATGATGTGGAGAAAAACAGCAAACTTTTTACTGTAGAAATTTATTTCTTAGAAATTGGGCAAGTTCTATCTGCGGCTGTTTAGTTAGTGCTTGGGCTTCGGTTTCATTCTGCACAGCAGCAGGAGTTGCTTTCTGATGAACCAGTTTTATAATGTGGTATTTTTCCTTTTAAGACTCTAAACCTCCAATGTTACGTGTGCCACTGACATTGCAGAATTAAAATTTTGAAACAGGAACAGATGGTCCAGATGTTGAAATAGTCTGCCTTCTGTTTGTACCAGCTCCTCATGATTCTGCATTCTAACACACTCCATGTAACAATTTAATTAAATTTTTCTGTCTCGTTTTATATAGTGAATAATGATTTTGAAAAAGAGCAGTTTCTTCTTCCTTTTTGTTAGTTGCCTTCTGTATAGTACATTAAATACATTTTCCAAATTAAATGGAGGATTTTCAATATTTTTTACTTTCCAGCCTCAACTCCTAGGTCTCAGAGTAAAAGTAAATAGAGTTTTATCTCCATTGCATGTGCTTCCCATGCATGCCTGAGGCTGAAATACAGGAAGTCACTCTGTTGCCTTCCCTCTTCATCCTGTTCTCCAACAGTTTAGAAGAAGCTAACCAGAGGAGTTTTCCTCTGGAAAGCAGATAGAGTAGCTTGAGAAAAAGGGGTAGGGAGTGGAGTTTGCTTTTCCATTTAGAATACAAAGTCACAGAATACTAAGGATAACATCTGCCTGTTGGGGCTTCAGGTAGGAATAATGTGGTCTCTTAAATGCCCTTCCCTGCTATGTCTTTCCATACAAAATTAGACAACTGTTTGGGTTGCAAATAACAGTGCTGAAAAGCAGAGCCATGCATGTTAGATAGTATATTAACACAAGGAAAGCAGTTCTTGATTTGAAGATTCTACCATCTAAATTTAAAGAGGAGAAGCAAATATGTATATGAATAATACCAAGACAGAATAAGTTGAAGAATATCTGGATCTTAATGTAGATGTCTGGTGTGCCTGGACCAATTCTCACACAGGTCTGTCAAACTGGGTGCAAATGTTTGCCTTTGCAACTGTGAAATCACTGTATATCCGAGGCTCATTGGAAGCCTCTATACTATAGTCTGAGCTGCTGTGTGGAGTATTCACTGATCTGACAAGACAAAGTATCCTAGTGAAATCAAGAAATGCTTCCCTGCTTTTCTTTCTTAGCCTTCCCTGCCTGTTTATGTGGTTGCCACTCTAAAAGCTTGCTTTGTCAGCAGCAGCCCAGCATGAGCAAGAAAGGGACCTGAATCAGCACTAAGTAAGCCTAGTGGTGGTTAATTTTTAATATTTCCTGCTCTGTGGTTTTCTGTTGGGGAGTAAGAAGGGATTATGACAGTGCCACAGCATTAATGAGTTCATGGTTTAGAAATATGGGATGTGTTTCATGTGAAAGGTATCTATTAATAGTACATCAGGTATCAGAATTTGCTATATAAAAACTGCATGTGCCATGTCTGTTAGTTTTCTACAAACCGTTTGTTAACCAATTTACAAGGCATTGGTGAAGTATAACTTTGTTTTGCTATTTTCTGTTTTAATTATGATACCGTAAGGTAAATTACTTTAAAATAGTCTCTATATCCAGTTTTAAAACTGGATTCACCCACTCAGAGCAGAATTCAGCTTACTATTTTCATAGACATTTGTATCTCACATCTGTGGCCAAGGACATAAACCTAGAACTGTAATGTTGAAGACGTGGTAAAGTTTACAGCTAGGAAGCAGATGTGAATGCATAACCATGTTTTCTGCAAGAGTATTTGTTATTGTTTGTAGTAATTCAGTTAAGCTCTTGGTAACTTTGGGAACACTGAACAAGTGTGTATGGCATGGCTGCATATTTTCTATTAGCAACATTTTTTAAAACAGTTAAATTTTTAAATTGCAAAATTTATTGGCTTCTTATTTATATTATCTTGATCAGGACATCTGCTTTTATATTCATAGAAGGAAATTTCTATTATGTCAGTGATCCATGAGAGAGAAATAATCTTTAAACTTCATGAATATTGAAGACTTAGGTTTAAACTAAACCAAGAAGGCCCTTTAGTATTGGGTTTTAGCTGGTTGCCAGCTGTAAATTCAGAAAGTTTTCCTCCCGTGGTATAAGCTGACATAAGTGAGCTTGTTCTTGTTGGGATTTTGCTGTGTGTTTGAATTGGAATAGAGGATTTAGTAGGCTGTTAATGTAGTGATCTCTTTGGGATACTCTTACAGTAGCCAGAATGCTTAGTGCAGCGTATTACAACATTTACGATAAAGGCCATTTCAGCAGTTGCCAGTAGGAAAGGCATCCATGTTCCTGTATTGCTAAAGTTACTTAACTGCCTGAAATTGACTTAAGGTTTTTGAATGTTGACATGTTCAACAGTATTGCTTTTGGGCAAAAAAGAATTGTATAGGTACAGGAAAATTACAGTAATATACAAGAATTACAGTAATATACAAGACTACAGTATTTCAAAAGCTAACATTAAATTAGCTGGTTTATGTAATGTTTTTAAAGAATGCAGCTTTACTGAAATGTGAGCAATGAAAATGAATGACAATAGAGTTAGGAGATGTGTTTAAAAAAATGTGCAATTTAGAAGTTCAGATCCAACATGTAGTTTCTCATGTTATTCTGAAGAGGAAAAAATATATTTTTTAAGTTTAAAATGTTAAGTCTTAACATTGGATGGGGAATGAAGACTTTGTGTTTTTTATGATACTGTTAAATTTCCTAAAATTCGAATGATTAAATTTGTTTTTTGTTAGGCGTAATAGTGTAGCATGTTTTACTGCCAGCTGTGTAAATTGACAGTTGCTTCAAGTACTTTTAGAATTGTTTTTGATGTGACTTCTAGTTCTTGAAATCATAGGCACACATTCAGCTTTGGGTTGTGAATAAACATCAAAACATACAACAAGATGGAAGAGACTTGATTTTGTTTGGCCACAGCTTTAATTCAGTTAATGTAACAACTGCCTGCATATAATATCAACTTCAAAGTGTTTATCTTTTCTCTACTGTTTCTGCGTATTAAAAGGGAGATGCTATTAGCATGAAAGGGGTTCTTCTGTCTTTTCAGTGTTAAGTCATGAAAAATGTGGCTCTGTGTAGGATGGTGCTGTTCCTTAGCCCAGAGGATAGAGGCCTCTTAAGGAGTCATTGTTCCATTCTTGTTATCTGACCAAAAAAATGTGTCCTCTGCTCCACACCTCAGTCTCTGCCTTTTGAAGTTGGGGCTGTTGAATTCTAGCAGCATCTGTATCTTTCCTGTCTGCTGAGTATTTAATCTCTGATATTTTCAGAAATGTCACTGGTTTGTGTATTCATAAAGTAATACACTTTCTGCTAAAATCTCTTAACAGTGTTACAACAGGAGGAAAACTGTTACTTTAAAATATTCTTCATCATTTTATGCACAATTGGGAAACTATTAAATGCTTCTGAAATTACTATATATAAGGTAAAAAGTTGGTATACCTTTAAACATCTGTATTCATTTCCTGGTATAGCAAACACCTGACATGGATAGAGAAATGGTTGAATCTTCTAAATTCCAATTGTTCCTATCTTCCAGGAAAATGTCCTCTGCAGTGCCCTAAGTAGCTCTATGTTCAATTTTACATTACTTTTTTACATTTTTAGTAGAACAGCTACCAAATCCGCAAAAATTCTTCAGATAGGGCATTCAGGGAGTTGTGAAGTCCTTTGAGATTTGTAGAGTAACAAAAAAACCCCACACCTCTACCCCAAACTTTGGTTTGATTTTCATGCTTTCATGAATGCATCCTTTTCTGTTGACATAAAAAGGGACATAAGCATTGGAAGAAATCCCCTGATATCTTATAGTTCAGCCCCTTTTCTTTGCATTTTATGTTGGTTAAAGTAAACTAAGAATTTCATGTAAGGTTACCAAGGAACTTCCAGAGAGCTGACTGCCAGTTAAAAGAAATAGCTTGCTGCAAAACTTCATAGTGGAAGTACTGCTGTGTGAGGAACTCCTGACCATTAAATTTTGAGATCTTGTGCAGTTCTTTTACATATCTATGATGGAAATAGTTGTGCTTGTGCTTTAGGACAATTACTAGACACTTTGGGACAAACTTGTATTTTAAGCAAGTTTAACCTTTTTAGAGATTCAAAGGTAGACTAAAGGTGGATGCACATATTTAATAAATACAGTCTTTGCTTTAAGCAAGACCTAATGTTCACTCTAAGGCTTTTCTCAGAGTATTGATTCCAGTGATAGATCTTACAGAAAAGTGATTTTTTGGAGAAGTAAAAAGTAGGAGAGAGTGTTTATCTGCAAAGGTGGGTATGTTAGTTGACTGTGGAGTAGGGAGCAGAGTACTGATTTGGTTTACCTTTAGAAGAGTGTCTGCTCTCTTCTCTGGAAACGTGATGAGTGTTGCAAGTTCCGTTCTCCCATTTAACTCCCAAGGATTAGGCTTGAATTCTTTTTCGTGAGCAGATCTGCTTACTTCTCAATGCTAAGAGAAGGAAACTTGACACTAACTTGACCCTAAAGTATTCTCAGTGCACTTCAGAGGAAAGTTTTTTTGCCAGTTCCACTGACAGTGAAGCCAAGTATTTAGTGTCCTATAAAGTACTGTTATAGTACTTGATTATTTAAGAATGCTGGGCAAGCAGAATGGTATCCTAGTAATCTGAAATACACAATAGTTGATTTCATGTTAGCAAAATATGACAATGTTAACAGAAAATTTTAGTGATGCTGGATGACAAGTCGGTGAATGAAAATTGTAGTTTGTAGTAGTGAGCACTAAACATTTCCATTAGATTTAACTTGAATGCTGATCTGCAGTTATTTCCCAGTTTGGTAAATTAAACTGATGTTCTGCCTCTAAGCTAATCTAAGTTCTAGTTTTTTGAAGCAGGGTCCTCGGGAAGCTGTTATTTGGCTTGCTGTACACCATAAGCAAAAAGAAGCTGTAGAAATCTTCTCCAGAGAGATTGCACCAGCTGGAACTGGCATGGGTAAATATTCTTACAATCTTCAAAGAATTTTGAAGTTTCTTTTTTTTTACCTGAGTATTACTAACACCCAAAGACTTAATTGTGTTCAGTTTCATTGTACTATGCATAGTGAAATGGTATTTCTTTAAAAAGTATTTATATTTGTTGTAGAAATGGAACCTGCAGACATTAGCAAAATGATAAAACTTCTGGAAGACTAATGTTTTGTTCTTTGAAGAATCTTTAACCTTCTGTTGCTGCTACTCTCCATTCCTGCTGTTCGTCCTTTTCCTCATTTGTCTTTGTTTTTCTACCTGTAGTGTTACCATACTCTGTTTTACCATGTTATTAAAACTCAGCACTTCTTCTAGGCTTCACTGGCAGTACACATTAAGAATGTTGTTCAGCTAACAAAAACTTACATATTGGCTATAACATGGCCATGGGTTTAGAAGGTTCTCTTCAGCACTTAGTGTTCTGATGTTAGTGCAAAGGATTTTGATAGATACTACTGGACTTCTAACTGGTTTACTATGTAGCTGCTTGTGTATGTAATTATAGCTTTCAACAATTACAGCAATTCAAAACTGTTTAATACAATACTGCAGTAAGAATGCTAATGGCTACCATCTAATTCTTTATTCAGAGTCTATATAAACTTAAATTCTGATTCTGCACTGAAGTTAAGTTAATCTGTCTTTAGCATTTAATTTTGTATTAATTTGTAGTGTACTGCAACTAGTGCAAGATTTTTTTAACTGACTTTTGAGGTAAAGTCAAAATACTCTGATTTAATTACGTCTGTCTTAATTTTAACTGTATATTTTAAGGGTCACTTAGTGTGAAATGCTCTGTGATTCTGTTGTTTACCAAATGTTTGCTCCAAAAAAACTTCACATTTGTTCTTTGTCACTGAATGCTCTACACTTTCTAGGAGGACTTCCTGTTGTATTATTTTGAGCAAACTTTTATTTACATTTTTTTCTTCTTTAATTTTTGTCTTCTTATCTCAAGTCACTTTAGTGTCACCGTTGTATCCATCTCAGTTGTGATTTGCTGCTTGCTTTATGGATATTCATCTCACTTATGTAAAGAAGTGCAACAAAGTTTTTTGCCTCCATGATGTAAATTACTTGTGTCAGGGTATCAGAGCTGTTTACTGACAAGCTTCTGAGTGCTTGAACAACCCCATAAATAGTAATGTTTTTAATTTGCTGAAAATATATTGAGACTGCTTCATACAGTTAGTTCTTTCAGTTGTTGTGTAGTAGATTTCTGTATTACCTGCACAGATGAACTTTGTATATGCAGATAAAGGTCAGATTTGGGATTTAAATGCTTAGCTGCTTGTTGATGGGGAGGTCTTTTAAAGCAGTGGTTCTAAATAGTCTTTTTTATTTTCTTATTTACTTCAGTGAGACTTAGCAAAAAAAAAAAAGTGCAGTACTGCCAAACAATAATTAGTGTTGTACTAATAACTGAATCAGCTTAATGATACTTAGTTTCTGACAGTGGTGTAGGTGCCAGAACTTGCTGTGAAAAGCAGAACAAGGAATGCCCACTGCTTAGTTGTCTTAAAACAGAGAGCTCTATAGAGAAGACTAAAACTGTTGTTGGATAGATGTTTAAATGATCTTGGCAACAGAAGCCAGAACAAAGATGATTGTTGTCCTAGGTGAATTCCTAATAACAGCACCTAATGTTCATTCCTGCCCCCTTCTCCCTTGATTTTTTACTCCCCCTCTGTTTCACTGGGCCACTTTCACAGATCTTTACTATTCTCTAAAGTGTAGCAGCTTCAGCAGGAAGCAGAGTGTGTGCCCCATGGGAGTGTGGTCACTCTTATGGTAGGGCTGGAGTGTCCATAGGCAGAGAAGAACCCAGAACCCTGAGTAAGTGCTCTGGGCAATGAACACCCAAGGTCTTTTTCTGTACAGTGCTGTACCACTTTTTCTCACTGGACATGGAGTGAAGATAGCTGCAGCTGCTGTCTCTTCAGTGAAAGGATCATGTCTGTTAGATGTGGTTTCACACATCCCACATGGGTCTGTGTAGAGTGTAACCCTGTGTGGCTTTTTTGTACCAAAATGGTGGCAATTCTGGGGATGTATACCAACAGTGATTTTAACACGTGTGGCTTTCCCTGATGAAAACACAGGCAGACTTTAAGCAAAGAAGTCCTGCATTTCAAGGATTGCCAGCTTGGTCATGCCCCTCCCCAGCTCTCCTGTGTTACTTCTCTTCCAGGAGGAGAGGTGGGGACTGTCAGAATGACTGCAAGTAACCCTTCTTCTTTTGGATGTTATTTTAATGAAAAACTGAGGAAAAGCAGGAACAAGTTATAAATCCTTCATATCCAGCATCAAGGAGAAAGGAGGAGCTGTTGACTTGTAGGGTGATGTTACCTGAACTGAAACACTTAGCTCCATTACTTTTTGGACGTTTTTGGGAGTGACCTTTAAGAAACAAAGAACACTTAGTCTGTACCAGCCAAAAGTTAAAAATATTTTAAAAAGGAAAAGTTTTTCTCTTCTACTTGGACTGTATCTAGTGATTTTGAAGTATTGTTTTTATCTATATTCTTCTTCCACTTCAGTAGCAGTTTTGTTTTTGTTACTCTTAAGTGATGTGTGGACAGTTGTACAGATAACAATTTATGTATATCACCTGTCATCCAGGAATCTTTAGCAAGCTGTGTAAACACCATCAACTAAGCTTTCTAATGTCTACTTACACTGGAAAGTATTCTGTCTGCTTTATACAGATGGTTTCCTTAGATAGTTTAAGGATGCATAACCACAAAAGAATTTGAATTGAAGTGTTTGGTTCTTTCCCTGTAAAAAATACTAGAGAGGGACTCCCATTATTTAGGGGGACCACACTGGCTAAAATTTAGGAAAGGGCAGTAGTGGAGAAGAGAGATAGTGAAAGGAGGTTTGATGGTTCAGAATAAGGATGAGGAGTCCTAAGAGCTCCTGTGCTGGTCCGTGGGATTTTCTAGTGCTCCTATATCTGAGAGAGTGGCAGCACCAACCTTAGGCTTTTAGAGGTACCAGTGTTTATCAGCTACAACTTTAGAGATTAAATTCAGGAGCACTGTCACTCATGTTGTTGCCAGGTTGTTTAGGCCGGCTAGTCCCTACTTGTGGAGTCCTGAGCAAGATTTGGTAGGCAGTTTTATTTTGGTAATAGTATCATAATACAAGAATTGTAAGCTATAGGTAAAAAGGGTATTATTTTCTTTAATAGGTAGTACTAAAGGGTTAGTTTTGGTGGCTTCCACTTAGGCTAAATTTAAATTACTTGAGTCAGATGTTTTTTGAGCTATTAAATAAAATTTTTGGTGGAGTTTTCTGTTACAGATTTCAAGACAAAAATTAATGATTTTTCATCCTGTGATTAAAAAACATATTGCAATAATTTTTTGAGGTGTGATCTTCCTAATGTTTTCCAGCGGAGACTTAGAACTTAAGATGTTACGTCCTGAATTTCAGAAATATGCTTTTTAGCTCTTCAAGTGAATTTAAAGCCTTACTGTCAGCATTTATTGACTTTTGGCTCATTTTGCAGCTTTTATTCTTTCAAAATATTTTTGGATAGGATAAAATTTTTGTGTATTTATATATGTAAAGGATGATAAAACTTAGGCCTCATAAAAGGAGAGCACTGTATAATTTGTGATCAATTTGAGAGTGTTGATTCCCTATCACCACCGCATTTATGGTAGATCTTAACTTCTGAAAATTAGTAGAGAGACAACCATCTCAAGGCATTGTGCTGATTTGAAATTCCCTGTAGCTTATGAAATCTCTTCCTCTGTTTCAGAAAGAAAAGATAAAAGAATGCTACCTATATGCTGGGATGAGCCAAAGCATGTGTGTGTTAGTGCTTTTTAATACAGATGAGTTAGACCTGCAGGAGAGAAGTTTGGGAAGGTGGTATCTTTTAAAAATCTTCCATAGTAAAAAGTGAAAGGCTGAAGTTTTCATAGCTATTCCTAAAATCTTTTTCTAATGCTTTTTTAATTTCCATTGTTTTTGTTGACCAGTGGGGCACATGAATTTACTTGTATGGAAATCTTTTGAAGTGTTATTAAAATTGCAGATGAGATTCTTAAGCCCAGAGAAGAATCTGATGTTACAGTAAATAGACATGCCATACATTAGAGAGTGATTTGTTTATTTTCTGTTTGGAATGGAAGACTTTTACTGTAAACTTCTGTTGAGCATGGTATTTAGTTTGCCAATTTGGACACTTAATCAGTTTTCACGTTTAGATTATGCTTTTCTGAAGGGTTTAAAGCAATACAAGCTAGTAAATAAAAACCAAAAACAAATATAATGCAATATTTTTATTTTTTACATTTAACACCTGAGTTTGTTAAACTTTAACAGGGAAAAGTATGTTTTCTTTTTATTTCTCAGGTTTTTTTAAAAGCAACCAGCAAGCTTGTTTGGTTTTATGCTTGTAGGGTCTCCTGAAAAAAAGACAAAACTTTATATGTGTCTGTAATGTTTAGTTTTAATAGTGGGATCTTTGCATCTGTTTTTCTGTTGCTACAAAGTGGGCTTTTCTATACTTGGCAGTGAAGTATCTTAGACACACAGACTCACTTTTTAAAATTTGTAGTAGCCTGTGGGAGTTCTGCAGAGTTCTGCAGAGTTCTGCAGCAGTTCTGCCTTGCTCAGTCTATAGAAATTCATCCTCACTTCATAAAAGTTAGTAAGGGCCAGGTTTGTACTGCTCACTGAAAATGTCTTCATTATGTGTAGTCGAGTCACCCATATGGTTAGTATTTAAACAGTTTGTGTTAGTGTAGTGTATTTATTTTGTCTTTAATTCAGATATTTTATTCTGAATAAAATGCTGTGTAGAAGAGGTTCAAGAAGAGCTTTGCGGTGGGAAACTGGTATTTATAGTTTAATAGGGGTTCAGTAGCTAGGAAATGTTTTACTAATAGCTGAAATCATGTGCTGACCCTTATTTCACTTTAAAATGACCGAAGTTTGACACTAACATGACAGCTGGTTAATACAACTTGAGATTTTAAAGTGCTTGAGTATATGTAAATATTATGACTGATGTCCTAAGCGTGTTGGAACGTACTTGCAGAAATGTCCTTGTTCGAACATTTTACTGCAGTCCCTAGTTTATCTTCTGCAATATTATTCTCAGAAAAATCTGCCGTATTCAGAGGACATAGAATAATTAAGAACATATAATTGACTCCTGTAAACGAAGACTGTATGTAGTCTGTGCTTCGGCTCAACTGTATTATAAGAACTGTTGAGTATAAAGCCTTGAATTTCAGATTTGTCAAGTTTAGTTACCTTAAAAAAAAAATGCTTGAGGAGTAGACTTCTTTGATGTCTGTATTTTATATATATATATGTATGTATGTATGTTATTCCTTAGAATATGCAGCAAATAGATTAATAGCCTTTTGGTTGAGTTAATTCAATCACCAGAAATACAAGGGACAAACCACTTAGGGTCAAAAACTGTAATCTGGTGAGCAAGAGACACTGTATTTTGAAACTAATGAAGTTTCAAAGAAAGAAATGTCACCTTTTGAATTTAAAGTAGTTAGAGCTTTTTAGATTTCCACTAGTCAGCATTTTAATGCTTTTATTACTCTGAAATATTTTGCAAAATGTTCCATGCAGTGTCATCATTCTTTCATATATTGCATTATTTTTTTTTCTGTTGAAAAATAGATAGATTTGTATAGAAATATGTATTATTTTTTTGACAGAAGTAGATTAAAGAATAAGTAGTAAGAAACCCAAATTAGATGTGGCCCTTAAAGTAGGATTTGAATAGGATAGAGGAAGTATTAAGGAGGCAAATATGTAAGGCTCTCCCACCATCAGAAAATCCAGTGAGGAATTATGAGAGCTTGAAGGAATGAAGCTTTTTCTGCTGGGATTTTGCATCTGATGGGTTGATCGCAGGTTCCAGCTGGAGTTTTTCCTGCTGTGGGGCATTTTACTGGGTATTGTATCTATGGCATAGATTATGACGTATTAGAACATAGTGGTTTTATGTATTGAAATAGGTGCTTGTTTGGGCCAATTTTAAGCATTCCTTTGCCAGGGCTGGTTTTCACTGGATCCACTCCCTGAAAGGCTCATAGGATCACGAGAGCTGGTGCAAGGGAGGAGGAAAGAATGAGTGACAAAGGATGAGAAGCAGGGAGCTGTGACAGCCTTGACTGAGAGCAACACTGGGTTTCCCAATACGCTGTTTTCACAAATAACAGATCACTTCTTTTAAACTGTAATAATTTATGATTCGCTTCATTTTCCCTGCCTGAAGTCTAAAGAGGAATTGCATATAGATAAAATTAAACTTAGAAGCATTTCCATCTTACTTATGTAAACATAAACGATGAATGGTAAGACAGAATTAATAATGTTGCAACTGGGGTGCTGGTGTAGCTTTGTTCTGCAGATCTGCTGTTACAGTAGCTTGTGCGGGAGAACTTTGCAAGCCTAGCCATAGCAAGCAGCAGTACCTCAAGGTGTGAGCAGTGGTTGCTCTTGGATTGTTTTCTTGTCTGTGTTTAGACAATTGCTTTGTTGTTGGAGCCAAGTTCCACTGTGTGAGAACAGGCAAGTGAAGAGCTTTCTTTGAGAGCTTTCAGGAAGTTGAAATTGATGTCAGAGCAAAATCTGGTGTCCTTAATGAGAAGTTCAGCTGCCTAGCAGGAAGTGAGCCATGTGACAATCCTGAAATAATTTAAATTAACTAACTTTATGAAACTATATATTCAATGTGACCTTACCTTATCTAGCCTCCTCTCCCAACAACAGTAATAAACACACCAGGCACATAATTCACTAAAACAACTGCATTTGGTTTTAATGTTGAATGGCAGTTTTCTGCTTGAATGAGTGTACAGGTAATATGTATAGGGTTGTATCTTCACTGGATCTAATAAAATTGTGTAACACTAAAGTAAGGGATACTTTCACATTCTATCCACTGCAGCTTTTTTTGCAGGATTGTTTAGTGGGTAGGGAGGTGGTTATTCAGGGTTTTTTTTGTTTGTGGTTTATTTTTTTGTTGTAGGCATTCAACAAATACTGGCACCCCTAATCCCTTCCAGTTGTTCTCAACCATAGCACCTTCTAATGGTGCTGTGTTTTGTGGTTGGTTTGTGTTTTCAGCCTCTAGCTAAAAATATAGGGAAGTCTGTTTATCTTGTGAATTAGTTATAATGTGCAAGTATTGTTCTACCACACTGGCCAAGCTGGCAGTGATTATGGGCTGACCTTAAGCAAAAAACCTCATCCATAACTTTAGGTTTATTTACTGTAATTACTGTCTCTGAATCATTCATTCAGATGATACTGGTGATAGAGCAGTGTGATCAAGATAAGGACTATGTAACAGTATCCTTCTTCAAAAACTTCATTAAAACACCTTGTTAACAACCGTTTTAAGGAAATCGCTTCCAGTGAACATACATATGGCAAGACTCTAATCTTTGCAATGTTGCACCATCTATGCTGTCACTGGCATGTGTCCACATGACCAAGGCACTGAATCCAAGCTGAAACAGCCTGCTGAGAAGTAGAGGTTACCACTGTGAACTTAGTACCTCAACAGCACAGTTACATGGCTTTTACTCTGTTCGGAGCACAAACAGAGAATTCACACCTGGAGGAATCATGAAGCCCATTTTAGTCAGGATTAATTTGGGTAAATATACCACATGGGCAGCTCCATACTATATGGATCTCTGATGTATCATATATGCATGATATCCATGCCAGAAAGGAGGGTGAGAAGCTATGCTCAGGATGAGAAGAGCAGAACCGTTTTTTTCAGAAATACTGAGCTGAGTAGATGAGTTTAGTGATAGTAAAGCCTGGCAGCCTGATAGTGAGAATAAAAAGGAGTCTAGTCACTTTGCTGACTTACTGCAAATCTGGGATCATGCTCATGATGTTAGCCCCTAAGTTACCTATGTACCAAAGAGAGAAAATGTGATCTGAAGTACCTACCACCTTTAAAAAGCAAAGCTAGCTAGTGAAAATGCTAAAGGGAAGGATGCAAGTTAATATGAAACAGTTAATCTAACAAGCAAAGTCTTCTTAAACAAGTGTTAAAACAAACTGTGCTTCAGGTCAGAATTGTTTATCTGCACTCTTTAAAAATAAATAAAACAAGGAACAAAACCCCAAAAGCTTAGTTACATTTCTATCAAATGTATCACTTGACTGACACTGGTATGCAAAATATTCAGAAAAATTCAACAATTTAGTTTATACTTCGCACATTTCAAAACAAATTCTTATTTTTTGTTAAAAGTTACAGTACCTTTTAAATGTTTTGCCTTTTCTACTGTTGTATAAAATTTTAAGTTTTATTAATTTATGAGAACATACTTAATGCTGTACTTTCCTATATATTTTCTAGCATTTATTAAATGTGCATTATAGGAACACTTCAAGTTACAGTAAATGTTGAGCTCTAGTGTTTTGAAGATAGCTTTAACAGTTCCTTTGTGAATTTCATTTCCATTTCCAGCACCTGGCCTCACTGGAATTGTTGGAGGGCGCCCCAGAGTGTAAGTTAACTCCTAATCATTAATTTGTTGTAATGTATGACAGTAGTGTTCCTGCCACCCACCATCACAAGCTTCCTCACCTTGAAACATCAACCACAGAAGCAACTGAAGTCTTTCCATTGCACACCATGCTCAATAAGTGATAAGAAGTTAGTAATGAGTGCTACAGGGTCTGTATGCAGATGAGTCAGGTAAATCCCTGATCAGCTAATAACAACATCTTTGCTTCATGACCTGTGGGGAGAACGTTAAAGGTGTCTTTATGGCAGGGCAGGAGCTCAAGCATGTACCAATACATGCAGATTTCTGGACCAGATTTCTCTTGCACCTGTTAGATTGGAATATGAGCACAGCAAATTTATGTCTGTACTAGCTCACTTCACCTAGAAATAAGAGGTCTTATGTCCCAGAACATCCCACAAAATGAGCTCATTATGTGAGCAAGCTGAACAGAATAATGTTGAGCATATTAAAACTAAATCCTGGTTTGATTCAGTATTTTTCTAGATATAGCTAAAATCTGCTGGTGATTTCTGTGCTCACCTTTACATACTTACTTATGAGAGCATCTAAAACTTTCCTATCCCTAACCAAATACTTTGATATGTCTGTTATTCTATGATTGTATATATTTTCAGTAGCTCTGTGTCACTAGCCTAGGTATCAATGTGAGGCTAGTGACAGTGCAGTAGAGCACGATGTCAAGAGGTACATCCTTAGTCAGGAAAATGTTTTTGGTATTTTGGCTACTTGCCACTGAAAATTTTCTTTTTTTAAAAAAACTCATGACAAAATATTACTTTCTTTAAAATGATATTTAAGGAATCTCTATACTTCTTGGGCTTTCCAAAGTTGTTTGGAAAACGATTGCTAATCATGGCTAAATAGATTTTAATTTCCCAAGTGTTTGTCTGGTGTATGAATAGTCTAAAGATGTGTGATTTGACATTTTCATTAGTTTCTCATTAAATGCATTTATGCTTGTGTTGTGTGTCTAGGTCTCCAGTTTTGAAGCCATTTTTTTTCTATTATCCCAAAAGCAATGTTCAGGTAAGACTTACTTCTCAAAGCCTGCTCTGTTCTCTTTGAAGTAATTTGAAAAATTCTTCTGACTGGCATTTTTCAGTGACTTTGAGACCTAAAACTGCGAAGTATTCTGGTAACTTTGATTAAAACTGTTTTCCCAGAGAATAATGTTATTTGCACAGAATGTTTTACAACAGTTGAACTTGCCAACCTTGCCTTTTAATTGCTGTGAATTTGAAATGTCTTGCATCAAAACTTAATTTCTCTTCTGAGGTTCCTAGAATTGTAGGATTGAAGTGTTTTTACTGCATTTGCAAAGAGTGCTTATGAAAATTATATTTTTTGAAACTTAATGGTCACTCCTTAAAGAGGAGACAATTGAGTGTTCATAGAGTTGAAAATTAATCTTGTGAATCTGGACACATCTTCTGACTTTTAGGGTGGTCTATGCTTTGTGCATAATAATGGAAATAAGTATTAAAAGCAGTTAATTTCCTCTGACCTTACCAGAGAGTTGGTCCTTTTCCTTCAAAATACCCTGTCTATAAAAATAGGAGTCGGAATTTCTACCCTTGCCTATATTTCAAAAACTGTAAAATTAGGGAAGCTTGTGCGACTGCTGCGATGAATGTCCTGGAGGAGCCTGTGAATGAGATCTGTTTCTGTTCAGTTTATAACAATAGTTTATTTCAGTCTGACAAGTTATGGTTCAGGTGAGTAGGCAGTCCTAGGAAAGAAATTACAGTGTAAGGTGAAACACTGAGCTAGAGCAGTGCTTCATTATGCATGTACCTCTGTGTAGGTTGCAGTCTTCAAGATTAAACTGAAGAACTTACTTTACTGAAAACATAAAAGTATTTTAATTTATAAATGTTGGTTACTGCTTTTTGAATGTTACCAAATACTTAATTTATCCTTAGGAAACTGCAGACAAAACTGTATATAGGCCCTTCTTTTTCCAAGGCCTTTAACTAAATTTTAGCTATTGCATGCATCTCATGACAAGGCATCTTAATTATGAAGCTTCTCACTCAGTAAGAGCTTTCTCACTCATTAATCATGAAGCAAGTGGCCAAAGGCTTCCCTGCACAGCCAGTAAGAGCAAGAAGAGATGCTATTTAGTTATTAAAACTATGTTTATATACTGTGCATAGTGGAAAAACCTTAAAAAAATCCCACCTTCTTTTCATTTAAAGAAACTCAAGTACTTATTTGCATTGTCACTTAACATTTTTGTTTATACAAATGGCCTGATTTTGCCAAGTTTAATATGAAATTATCGTCTTTATGAAAGTTCAGGTACTACTGTTTTCTTAATCAAATTAAATATAAACTTGTTAATTAGCCCTGCATTCCAGACTTGGTAAAATGCTGTTGAGATTAAATACTGACCTAATTTATCAAGGAAATAAAGCAGTATCTCTCTACTCTTTTCAACA
This sequence comes from Apus apus, assembly GCF_020740795.1. Lineage (NCBI taxonomy): Eukaryota > Metazoa > Chordata > Aves > Apodiformes > Apodidae > Apus > Apus apus. Next base: position 71,161,422 of record NC_067285.1, read on the forward strand.
CAGAAAATCAAAACCCTTGCTCTAGGTAGCTAAGCTGATGAATGCACTGATAAGCTGTTAGCAAAATGCCATGTGACCTGTCACGGTTGTACTGCAGTAATATTAAAGGTTATGTAAAAGTGTGGTGTAAATAATTTAAGTCTTTTGATTCTAAGTTTTAGCTATTTATTAACAACTGTGGTCTAGCTAGAGATTATTACAGTAACGTAGGTATGAATTAACTGCTTTTCATGATGGAAAGTTCAGTTACAAAGAGTCTAGTTGCTCTAGTTCAGGATTTGACCTAAAACCAAAAAAACCTCCATAAGGAGATTTTCAGATATTTTAACATTGCCACAGTGGGTCCTTTTGTTTCGTGTTTGATAACACCTTTCTAGGTGTCAGTTTGGATTCAGTTTCTCATTTGTTGTTTCCACTGATCTTATATAATTGCCCCAAAATTTATCGTAGTTCACCAGTGGTTTTTACAGTGCAAACAGTAGTTGGTTTCCATGTACACTTTTTCATGCTTAAAAAATAGCCTGAAAGTTTCCCTGCTGAAAAAAGATCTGCTGAAAGCAAGAGCAGCTTTACTGAGACCTTTTTAATTTATTTACTTTTTAAAAAATCTTCTTGCATAAGCATTGGAAGCCCTTGTCACGGCTAGCTGTTCTCTAAGAACAAACTTGAGAAGTAGGGCTAAGATGAGAAAAAGTGTCTTGCATGTGCTGATGACTGAGCACTGGAAACTGCTGCAGTTAAGTTGGTCTATATTGTCCTGTAGTGGCAGTGTCAGCTGGCTGTATGTCTGAGTCTTTAGTACTGGGAGTCCTCCAATGCAGATGAAATGGATACAGTTAATTTTTCTACATGATTGTGTTGTATGATTTAACAAACAAACCTTTTCTTACATCTTAAGTGAACAGTCCAATCAGTTATTGAAATAGCAGACTTGACTATCTTTTCAGATTTCTTTGGTGGCTGGCGTATGGCATTGGGCATGGCATTATTTATTTCATATTTTAATCTCAACATAAGCCCAAAATATCCAGTACTAATTTTGTTTTTATAAGTTGCTTTCACAAAATGTGTTTGAAGATTAAGATCCAAAGAAAAGTTTGTCATTAATACAGACAGTGCCATGAAGAAGAAAAGGTGGTTATATTATGGAAGAGCTGGAAGCTTTCCAGTTTTGGGATCAAACTGTCGAGAATGACACACAATTCCATGTAATGCTGATGTATATAGAGAAAGGTAGAAAGAAAGAGATTGTCTTTCTTTAAAGCATACCCATTTGGATACAGCTTTTTTCTGGTTTTTATTTTCCCTTACACAAAAATGTCTTTCAGGTGTCTAATGGATCATTACTGGTTTTGTGACTGTTTAAAAGGGAGGGACAGAACTTTATCCATAAAGCTGTTACTGACAATTTGCCAGATTGGGACCTTAATTAGAGATACGATTTATTCATTCACATGTCACCCTGGATTTCGAATTTGATGGTTTGAATGTTTTTCCAGATCAACCTATTTTTAAATGGGCAGCATGTTGAGACATTTGAGGAGGATCTCACATTTACATCAAATGAGGTTGTTTCATTTGATCCACCTAAGATTAGCAGTGAATTAAAAGGTATGTTCATCTTTTTATTTGTGAATATCTCATTTGCTGCATTTTCCTTTGTTTAAGTTAATTGCAAAACACTTAAGCTACATTTATTGCAAAAAGGGAGGGTAGTGTCACACAGTATAAAATGTATTTGAGATTATAACAAGTATGTAAGTAAATTGTCATTCTAAAAACCTAAGTCATTGACATAACTGAAGATAGTTGAACACTGGCTTGAAATGAAAACATCATTTTCAAGTATACTGCAGTCTTACATAATTAATCCTGGAAATAGCCAGGTCTACCTTACATCAAAATAATTATGTTCAGAACAGAGGACAGACTTACAGAATGCCTAGCATTTTCATAATTAAAATCTGGCCCTATTCTGTAGGGCAGCCTTCACAAAATGAGCAAGAATGGGATCAACCTGGAACTGGTGAATGGGATCAACCTGGAACTGGTGACTAATAGGGAAAACAGACTAGGCTAGTGATCCAGCATGATGATTCCTGTGTTGCTGTTAGACTCATCTAACCAAATTCTCTGAAGAAAGACGGCACTTGAGAAGGGCAAATCACTGAGCTGAGCAGAGGAGGCTGGGATGTCTGCAGCGAAAAGCAAGTGTTCAATCAGAGTTGTTCATACAAGCTAGGTACTAGGTTTTGGATTATTCAAAGTGCTAGACATTTGAAGATTTTTATGTTCTTTCTAATGGCAGAACTGTATACAGTATTTCTTGATGTATAACATACTTCATAATTCCCTTTTGGTCCAGAGTCTTTATTCCCTCATTCCTGGTCATCAGAGAAATGAGAGAATTAATTTAAAGCTATAGATAGATATTTTCAAATTTGAATGAGGTTACTGTGCCTAGAGGTTCCTTGTTGGAAATATTTCTAAAAATAATGCTAATGCTGAAAGAGTAATTCAAGTATCTAAGTCTGTGGAAACTCAAAAAGTTAATTATGTGAAGGCACCAATATGTCAAGATTTATTCTGGGTTCCGGATATAGTAGTGTTTCTCAAAATTGATAATAGAATAGTGCAACAACTAATTCTAAGTTACTAGGAATGTCCTGTTAGAAAAAATAATAATATATATTTTTATATATATATATATATATAACTGTGTGTTTGTTGCTGTTGGAAAGTCAGTGATATTGGATGCCTGATTGCCTTGCATGAGTTCATTTTCCCCATCTAGTCAGACATCTCTTCAGTGCAAGGAATTTTGTTGTACAGAAACAAGTTAAATGCTTAAATATATTTTCAGCTTTTATGTCTGTTGGAAATCTAACGTCACACCAGAATCTCTGATACCTAGGAGTCCTGGTACTTTTTTGTTTTAAGGTGACTGCAATGCTAAATATTGGAGAAAGGAAAAAGCTCTTAGACTCTTTGTTGCCTTTCCAAGATGCCTAACATCAGCATTTAAGTACTGAACTCTTAAGACTTCATTCAGGCAAAAACCCACTGCTGAGGAACGGCAGAGCTCTTCTGGTTGTTTCCCCTAAGAAGAATCTCTAAACTTTTGCCCTTAGTTGTAAATAGAGAAGTTTTCTGTATGTGACTAAATGCTTGCCTACTTCTGTGGCTGAACACATGGACAGCACAGATGAGAAACAGGCAAATGAGTTAGACTGTAAAAGAAGTAAATTCTGCTAAAAGATTTTCTATCAGCATTTAGTAAGGAGGGGGGTACTTTTCTTAGTTTCATGGTTATCTCAAGTGTGAGGGACTGTTAGTTGTCTTGGAATAGATAAGAGAAATATGCGAAAATGGATTTAAAAAATGCTGCTAGATGTGATTCTGGGAGGGTGGAATTTGAATTTACCATTTGCCCTAGCTTTGAAGGGAATTATTTTGTACATTTGTTTAAGATGTTTATTAAATGAAAGCAATTTCCTGATAAACAGATAATGAAAGATAAATCACTTAGAATAATAATAAATGAGAACACCAGAACACTGTCTTGAGCTGGATTTGTTTAAAGGGAGACTCAAAAGACTGTCTGGGCAGTAGCTGGACTATTTCAGACCCCTGTCAATGGAGATTTTTAATCAAAAGTAATATTCCCCAATTAAATATACCCTTTAATATTTTCTGCCTAGTTTCATGGCACATCTCTGATTGCATTTTTCATGGAAGTGAACATGGAGGAGACTGAGCATCAAGTTCAAAACAAACCTCTGTTGTCAACTCTTTCATTGTATGCTTTCACAATTTCAAATTTCATGCTACCATAATTTATTACCAGTTAAGAACCATTGTGCCAGACTAAACTATAATCACTCTTTCAGCTCATCTTTGACAGCAACCCAATATACATTATAAAACTTCAGTTCTAGTTAAACGAGTTTAACACTGACATGTTGCTGTTTGGGGTGTGGGTAGATGTTTTCTTTCTGATCCAGCTGTGCAAGTAGAAGCGATTGCTGTGGAGAGCCCCCAGTTGTTACTGTTTTCCCTGTTATTGCCACTCAAATGTGGCAGCAGGGCTACTTTTGAAAGTGTTGCCTGATCTGTTTCAACCAAGTAAGTATCGTGATACACATTATGTGTCAAATTGCAGTGAAGCATTTTTGTCATTCACAGTATCTCCCACCCCATACCCGAATGAATGTTTGGGATCTATCCAGCTGCCACTGACATAGACTTGCAGCCTCCCTTTTCAATAGGGATAGTGAAAACTGCAGCCAGAAGGACTTGGACATAGCAAAGCTGGGGAGGAAAGAAATTAAAACTCTTCAGGTAGGCCTAGTACGTAACTGAGGAGTCTGGAATTCTCTCTAGGCAAGCAGGAGTTGAAGGTAATGATGATTTGGCTAGGGCTGGGCTTACCTGATCATCTGACACAATTCATTGAGTGTCTGTCTACCCATGCCTTATCAGTAGGTGCACTTAAATTTAAATCATACGTGAAAGTACGATGGTGTTAATTTTGGTTTGAACTATAATTTAAACATTTATATGTATCTTGAGGTTGAACTTCTATCAGATAATTACACTTCTTAATACAGTCTGTCTTTGGCCAGCATTTAGAGCAAAACATCTTTAACGCTGGGCCTCTTACTCCCCAAAATTAAAAGCAAAAGCACAAAACCCAGCACAATAGTTTGGTATCCTCAGCAGAAGCTGCAGCAATGCAGAAAAGATAGTGATTGCAACATGAAGTTTGTCCAACATAATTGATTTACAAGACCCTCTCTTCAATTAATTTAATTTTTTCTGGTTTTAACTCATTAGACTGACATTTTCTGTGACAAGCATGTGCTCTGGATTTAGTGTTTTATGAAAATTAAAAAAAATAAAAAAATTTGGACATTGGTCAGTTGCTGCCAGTGGCTGCCACCAGCAGCTGTAGCACCAGACATTGTGACAGAAAGCAAGAAGGCTGTTACTTGGCTGCTCTGAATGTTCCCCTTGCTGGTGCCCAAGGAGCAGAGGGGGAAGAGACCTGCCATTTGCATGCAGAAGGATGAGAAAACAAGAGGAAAGGGACAGAGGACACAGCAACTGAGGGTTGAGATGTCTGCACATGGATCAGGAGCATAGATGGGTCTGTTGGAGATGCTGAGACTAAAAAGCTGGGGATGCTGGAAGAGCTGATACGGCCATAGGAAAGCTGGAGCAGAAGCAAAACTGGCTGGAAATTACTAGATGATTACTGCCTAAAAACTGGGATATAATCTATGCCTCAGGTTTCAATATTATACTGCTATAAGCTTGGTGATAAAATGAGGACTTCATCTCGCTTTGGGGGACAGAAAATAGATGGTGACAACATACTTCTCTCGGGAATCAATGATTGCAAGAGATGTGTGCCAAGTAACTTAACCGTCAAACCTCACATTTAAATTGCATGGATCCCACAAGATTGAGTTTCTGGATTTGGTCAGGAACAGGTTTGCTTTTTTTGATGTGAAAACGGATAAAAATAATACTTAATATGAACTTTGTTCAGTGAGGGGCAAGAATCTTTATGTTCCTAAAAGCTTGAAAGTCTAATACTCAGACATAGACAAGTTAAATTAGGATTGCCTTCCTATAGAGGATGCTTTTGTGACCATTTATGACCTTTTCTTAAATACTACTAAGATATTTACAAAATTAGTAATTTGAAAAAGAAATCTAGCTAGAAAAAGAATCTAGCTGAATAAGTAATAGCTGTTACAACAGTGCATGTGAAAGTTTGAGACATGCCTTGAAAAGGAGTTTGAAATTGCGACTGTTTTCTACAGACAGAATAAACAGACATTACAGAACTATCAGGACCATAGCAACTGTATGTATTTTCCACCTGCACTGGAAGCAAAGAGATCTGAGTGCTAAGAGGGAAAAAGTTGCAAGCTAGTCAAGAAGTTACAATGAGCTGCCATGCCTCCTTCAGAGATACCACATTGCTAAGACCAAGATGAATTTTCATATCTAAGGTTGGTGGAAGAGGGGATACCTGGCACAGCATTCAGCTGTAAAAATGTAAAAGGAATTTGAGAGAGAGAGAGGGAAGGACTAATTTCATAATTTTGTCCCCAAGCCTCACATCATGTTCCCTATGTGTTCCTGTGAGAAGAAAGCTTTGGAAATGTTTCCAGGAAAACCCCTAACAATGCAGAAAGGATACAATTAAAATAACAATTACTTCTTAAAAATGTGCTAATATTATTTGTAGCTATCACTAAAATGCATTCACTTTTTTATTGTATAGATCTGCCAAGCGGTCCACATACTTATCGCTTAGAAGACCTTGCCTATACTAGAAGTGGAGACAAAGGCAACTCTGCAAACATAGGTATTTTTATTTCTTGCTTTCTGAAGTGATGTGAGATTTTCAAATAAGAGTTATATATCAAGTAGTCATTAATATTTTTTTAAATCTATCACATCACTCATTTTTTTTAATTGCGTCTGTGCTGAAACAAAACTAATTCATCCAAAACAAGGATTTTACTAATGAAATGCCTGTACCTTTCTCTTTAGCAGCTGTTGAAATCTGAAAAACTAGGAAAAAATACTTGTATGTCATACTACAAAAAAAAGATCTTTGTCTAGAGTTACAAAGTCATGCTCACCAAAATTAAGAACTAGCTTTTCAATTTTCCTTTACACATTAGTTGCTATACCTTTGTGTGTGTGTGTTAGGTAATAGAATCTTTTGATTGCCTGATCATATATAGTATTTCCATACATTAATTTTGTAGCGTATATATCATAAAATTGCAGAACGGTTTGGGCTGGAGGGGACCTTAAAGATCATCTAGTTCCAACTCGTCCGCATGGGCAGGGACACTCCCATTAAACCGGGTTGCTCAATGCCCTATCCAACCTGCTCTTGAACACTTCCAGGGATGGAGCTTCCAAAACTTCCCTGGGCAAACCTGTTCCAGTGTCTCACCACTCTCACACTAAAGAATTTCTTCCTAATGTCTAATCTAAATCTCCCCTCTTCCAGTTTCAATCCATTACCCTTGTTTCTTGCTACAAGCCCTGTTATAAAGTCCCTCCCCAGTTTTTCAGTAGGCCGTCTTCAGGTGCTGGAAGGCCACTCTGGGGTCTCCCTGGATAGTGGCCTTTTATGTATGGCTGAAACATTGACAGTGTCAGGAAATACAAAAGTTGTTCTTGCATGTAAGAGAATATTTTTATTGTTAATCCAAATGGTGTATTTCACTGTGCCGTCTCTTTACATTTGATTGTGCTGCTTCTTCCATTGTTTAATAATCCCTTCTATTCCTTACTTCTGCACGCAACAATTGGCTCTCTTACTTGTTCGAAGATGAGAGTGTGTGGTGTTCAAAGCTCAGTATGAATTAAAGGTGCGTTTGGGATTTGATTTGCTATTAGCTATCATGCTATTTAGGAATATAGTTTTCTTACCATTGTTTGTGAAACTGGTTTTTGAGTTGAAGAATGAAGGAATGCTGATTTTTTTTTTTTTTTTTTTTTTTTTTAGTGAGGAAGTCACTAAGACTTCCTCATATATAATGACACTGTTGCTTTATTAAGGAGTAATAGTAACAACAAACTCGACCTCTAAGATTAAGTCAGCTTTGAAGTTCACAGGTTCCTATTTCTCAAGAGATTCCTATGACACAAATCTGCTTTCCTAATGCTTCTGTGGAACGTCAGGTTGAACTGATCTGAAGCTTACGAAAGCGTTTTGACAGCAAATAAATGTCATTGTGATTTCTCACACATCAGGATCTCATACAAGGAGTGGAGCAAGGACTTCAGTCACTGATAATGACTTGTTAGGGTTAAATGTGATTACTTGTCTAAGCCAGGCAAGCCATCCAGGGGAAGAAAACCGCAAGTGGCGTTTTTGTTGTGATTATGATGTTGTTCTTTAGGTGTCTTTCAATGACAGGGATTGTTCGCAGCCAGAAGTCGTCCAGTACTCACTTACTCTGAGAGCATTGTTTCATGTCATGTTCCACACTGCCTCTCCACTGACAGAGGGAAAGCTGTCATACCATTGTTTTTTAATTTGTTTTTTATTCATTAAAGAGGATCCATATGTACAGTTTGAGTTAGGAGGAGGGTCTCAAGGCAGTTTTGAAAAACAGATACAAATTGGTTTTAATAGCTCCTATTCCAACTAACAACAGTTATATCTAACAGGTGTGATAGCACGGCATCCCCTCTACTATCCATACCTAAAGAAAACTTTAACTGCTCAAGCCTTGGAGAGTTACTTCCAACACCTTTTAGAGCGAGAAAAACCCGAAGAAGAACTAGTAACAAGGTGAGTAGGTTGCTGCTCAGTCCACAGTTGTATGGTAGATACATGATGGTATTCAGAACTGAAAGTATGTTAACATAAATACTGCAGATGTGTGTGTTGTCTTCAGTATATCTTATGTATCTTTCTTTGCCTTTTTAAATAATAACTTGAACAATAGTAATTGAAGAAGAACATGAACTCGGACCTTTCCTGACACTGGACAAAGGTGTTGAATCTGTTTAGTGAAAGGATTTAAATTCTTGAGCATATTAATGTTGGGGCTATTTATTTATTTTGTTCCAGTACAGAATGGCTCTACAAAATAGAAATCATTTTGCTTGGTCAAAGAGCTTGAATTGGAAAGTGCAGCTCAAAACTGAGAATGAGGTTGGAGTTATTTCAGCTACTGCTCTTTGAGTTCTAAGTGCTGTTCATTCTCTGCATAAGCAGCTCAGTGCAGATCTTGCCCACTGTTTTGTAAGTGCTAACAAATCTGTGTATGTAATAAATTCTTATACCAAGAAATCTAATTAAATTTCCACTGAAACAGAACAGAGAAGGGAAGAAGAAAAAATGTCATGCTTCCTAATGGTACTTCTAGAAATTGATTCATTGTGGTTCCTTCATGCTGTTTATGTTCATAAATAAAAGTTGAAATTTGCTGTGTCTGGATGAAGCCAATTTATTTTGATTAATTAGATTATCTGTTCTGGGTTTGGCTTCCTTTAATGATGTGATAATGGAGCTCTGTGAGTGAATTGAAAAACTGCTGGAGAAAAAGAATAAATCTTTTGTGGAAATATTTAGGATTATAAGGATTATGGCCATGTGCTTCAGATTGTGTACTTTCTTTTTAAATTGCTTGTTTATTTTTAGTTTTAGCTGTCATTAAAAGAGCTATCATACTCTTTCATTTTCTTTCATTCCCTTTATTTAAAATGTGAGTGGTTAAAAAGTGCATTAGTTTTGCTACTAGAAACATACCAACAGTGGCTCTGTCTCACTACAGAACAGAGATGGTCAGCCAGTTGCCTTTCATTCTTTTTAATTAAGGCTATTAAATAGGTGTCCTAAACAGAGAAAAGCTGGGATTATTGTTGATAGAGAGCACTGAAAACTAAAACTTCCAGATTTTCAGGTAGCAGTAACAAAACATGGTCTTTTAACCCCCCCACCTCAAACCTGCAAACCTGTGTGATTGCTTCCCCCACCATGTAGAGTACATTCTTAACACTTAATCAGAGTTTTTCTTGGGCATAGGAGTGATGCACAAGCTCAACATGAAAGGTCAGCCCGATCTGAGGGTGAAGGTAAGAAGACAGCAGTATTCAGACAGAAATTTGCTCCAAGTTTAGGAAAGGATGTAACTCTTGAATTCTGACTGATACCACCATTAAAAATAGCATCAATGCTGCAGGAAGATGAGTAGCTAGATCATAATGCATGTGAAAGATTTTTTTTTTTTTTTACCTTTAGCTATTTTTCCCTTAATACTAGTTAATCTGCGTGGTGTTTTGTATATGAGACTTTATAAATTGAGATCTGATAATCTTAAAATATGGAATAAGAAACTTTCAGTTTAGTAGTCCAGTCATTTAAGAAGGATAGTAAAATTGTCCTTTGAGAACTTACTGGTTTCATCTGACTAGATACATTTATCTTCCTTATGCTTTGAGAGGATTCCAATGCTCAGAAATACAAGTATGACAGCTGATTTCTTCTTACTGGATATTTTTAGTAGGAGCTAAAGAACAGAAGAGTGAATACTGATGCTTCTACATTGCTTTTTTGTATTTATGTTTATTATGAGGGGAAAAATACTTCTCTACAGTGTATCTCTTACGCAGTCACCTCTTTTAGCCTATGGACTCAGTTCCTGATTTCTTCTGATTGGAGAAATCCTATCTTTGTCTTTAAGTGCATTAAACAGTTTCTGTACCATTATTATTTTCATGTATTTTAACAGGGTATTCACAGGGAAATCTGACTTCTTTGAATATACACGGACAGCACTTTAAAGGAAGTAGTTAAGCAGGCCCCCCATTGGGCATAAGCATAGGAGCTCAGCTAGAACAGTGAATTTTCCTTGCTTTATTGGTTTCTGTCACAGACAGAGTAGTCTTTGAATGGTTCATTTGCTTTCTGTGCTTTTTAAAAGTACCTCTTAAAATTTTTTCTTGAGTTGTGCAATTAGATAATATTTTCTTCCTTTAGATCTCAGCTAATTAACCTTAATTGTTCAATTATGCTGGGTAAATGCATGCCAACATTTTGGTTGACTTATTGTTGCTGCTTTAAGACTCTTTTGATGGTTATAATGTTTGTTTATTATAGGAGTGTTCTTTTTTGTGTAAAATATTTTGGATGCTCAGATGCTTCAAACAGCCCTTGAAATATTGAAAACGCTGACCTCTGTATATTATTCTGTAACTCTAGTCTTAGCTAGAGTATTCCACTGTAAATACTTCCTCAAAGTCCTTGAAGTGAGTGTACCATTCTGTGATGTTCCAAAGTAAGATCTGTTCCTTATATTACATGCACTCTCTGCCAGAATTACTGCAGAAAGTGAAACTAAATTCCTCCACTCTTTTTTGTCATTTGCTTATGTATATTCTTCAGTTTCTCTCCTGATTTAAATGATTTGATTCTTCATTAAACTTCTTTTAAGAACTGAGGTATAAGCTTCTGGAGTACATATTCTATTAGTCTAGTTTTCATGGGGACATCTGCCAATTGTGAAGTCACTTGCTGCTTGGAAGTTTTTTGCCAGTTTTTCAGAGTAAAATTTACATGCAGTGCTTTGGTAGACCTCTAGCACTCATGGTATGTGGTTATTGGTAATCTCTATTGAGTTTTCTTTAGTTGAAGGTGTGGAGTCCTCTGCTCTTTGTGTTGATGATTATGCTACTAAATTTAGTAAATTATGTAGATGACTTATTGTGGAAATGGCTTTAATTTTCATATCCCTGTTGTCTAGTAGAGCACTGTTGGATTAATAGAGCTTTCCTGACTTCCCAGTGGATTTGCCTTTAAGCATGATAATGTTGCCTGGCAACAGAATGTTAACACCAGTTTTCTTCTTAATAACAACTAATAATGTTAATACTAAAGTAGAGTGTGGTAATGAAAGAGTAAAAGGAACAGTGAAAACTCCTTGCCTGGGAGACAGGTGCAGACATTCTGTGACTGCTGCTTGCAAGAGCATAATGAGAACAAAGTGTTCACCAGGCTGCTCAGCAGAATGAGAGGCTGAGCACATCTCCTATGAAAGGTTTGGGTCTTGTGCCCAAGCTACAAAGGCATACAGAGCTGTGAATATCAGCAGCATCCATCATTTTCAAAATGCTAAAAAGGAGCTTAAAAAGCTAAATCTCAGACTGACAAAATTGGCAGTACAAGAGCACTGTGAGAAATTCTAGCTATTTCAGAGGATAGATTTGAAGAAGCTGTCCCAAACAGATGAAGATCAGATAGATGACTAAAGAAAAATATGTGATGATGGAGGGAGCGTGATTTAAATTGCAGCGGTCAGTCGCTGGGAGACACAGCAATATTGTCTTGCTCTTACCTTTTGATATTGTCTTTCTCTGTTACTCCTCATGTCTTGCTCTGATTGTCATGTTCTGATTAAATCCTTTCCTGTGGAAAAAAGGAAAGCTATGGAGTCCTTACACAAAGAAAATATTGGAGGAAAGCAAAAACAAATAAAAGAAGTATACAAGGAAGATGACAAAATATTGAAAAACTGGATGGAGAGGCAAATGGAAATATGCTATGGACTTGTTCATGGAATTTGAAACAACTTTGTTAGGAAACCACTGAGCCATCTGCCAAACTTCTGCAAAAGTTTCCAAATTGGAACTGCACCAGTCAAAAGCAAGGATGGAAAAACGCTTAACGTAGCAATGGAACAGAGAAATAGGTCTGTGACACTATAGTAACATTTAATCTGAGCAAAGTACACGGCTCCAAGAAAGCATTGAAATGTAGCTCTACTTTTCATTTGTTATAAAATTCTTATGACCAACTACAGATAATTTGATCTGGTGACTCATAGTTATTTCACAGTAATAAAGAGGATGCCTTCTCAATTAGCCGGCAACCTTGGTTAGCAAATAATGGTAGTATTTTTCAGTATCAGAACTAGGAAGTATTAAAAATACTTCCCTATGCCCACTGTGTTGACTGAGCTTATACTGGGTCTTGAACCTCCTGGCTCTGGAGCTTTCTGTAGGGGATTTAACTCTTAGGGAGAAAAAATAAATGTAGGAAAAAAACTTGATAGAAGTAAAGTAGTTTTGAAGTTGAATAAGAGGAGGATAATTACTTTATGGTCCTACTTTAAAACCATTAAGCACTGTTGATTTGGAGTAAGGGGAAAGAACAAGAAGGCAAGGAAGGCCATGAGTTAATCTTCAGTTAGCTTTTAGGCTTGACTCAGCAGTGTGGGATGCCATGAAAAGCATGAAGGTTTTGTATGCTGTCTTTTGCTGGATGATCTGTAAAAGTGTTTCTTTCTAATCTTGTGAGAAACAATGTGTAGATTTTATTTTACAGGTACGAGTTGCCAGGAATCCATGGATTAAATTTTGTCCTCAGGAATTCCCTTGGTGGTGGTGGCATAGCATCGCTAAGAAGTGACCCACAGGCATGTATGAAAGCATTGATTTTATGCTTTAATCTTTTATAACTATGTATTACACAGCCGTTCTTGGGATGGATCTGGAAGCTTTTAGTTTTGACTCTTCAGTTCCTTTTAATCTCCTATCAATACACTTTATTTACTTAATTGTTTTAAGGTTGGAAAACAATATAGGAATTATAAAGTTGATATAGAATATTTGGTAAAAAATATGAGTACAAGAAGCTATTAAGAGAGTCTTCAAATCTATTATGTTCTTTATTATGTGCTACCTGTGGTTTTTGGATGCACCAGCAAAATTAACTTCTTAAATAGTCTGTCATGTTTTGAAGAATGCAGATTTACAGGATAATTCTGATTAAGTCTTTCCTAGTGCATATAGAAGCCATTAACTGTCCAACAACTCCTCTAGCTTACCCTATGACAGTTAAATACTGATAGAATCATAGAATCATAGAATCATAGGGGTTGGAAGTGACCTCTGAAGATCATGGAATCCAACCCTCCTGCTTCAGCAGGATCACCTAGGGCAGATCACACAGGAACACAGGATAATTCATATAAATCTGAAAAACAGCTAGATAGGAGATCTTTTGTGTTGACCACGTTATGGGAATCTGAAACTAACATTTTTTGCAAGTGTACAATTGTGTAAGTATAGGCAATGATAAATACTCATAAAACTTAAAAACGTACTGAATTCTTACATTGATTATAGGAAAAATACCTATTAAACCATTTTCAAAAACTTAATTTACAAATGTGGTATATTTAGATAGTAAAATTAAATGTCATTTGTTGTTGTTTTGCTTTTCTTACAGGGGAAAGCACTTGGACAGATGCTGCTGGATTTCCAGATTAAAAATGTTCCTGATTTAAAATCACTGATAGAGTAACAGGTGTCTAGTATATATACTTTTAACGCTGATTGGTGTATAAAAATATGTTATAAACAAGAACTGGCTTCTTGAGTGAGATTTTCTTTTTAAAAGTCAAAGAACAGAAGTTAGTGACAGTTATCTCTCAGAGGCCTAGCTATACGGCACAGATTAGCAAATGTTTTGAGTAATACCAGACTAACAGCTTTGTCTGTGACTGATAACATTTCCTGTCTAAATAATACATTGGATGAAGAATTAATTAATTTCCTGTAAAACAGAATTAATCAAATTGCAAGATAACATTTAATTAGGAGTCGAGGTCATCTTTGTTCCAAGATGGAAATTATCTCCTGTTCAGACCATCTCTCTTTTCCTTCTCTCAGTCTTTATTTGAAAGTTAAATGAACCAAAACAGTTGAGCTCCTGTCAGCAGTGTTTGTCCTGTGCATAGAGTGAGGCTGGGTAACCTGCTGTTCATTGCTATGAAGTCAGCACTGTCTCCTGCTGAAGAACAGCTTTCTCTAATGGGCAATGAGGAAAAGTAGTTACTGTTACAGTATGACTGGTAGTAAATGCTACCTTTGGTCAGGATCCACTGACTTCCAGCACTTTGTCCAATTAATGACAGACTTTATGATTACAGTTTCCAACATCTCTTACTAAGTAATCCATTGGTTGGAAGCACTGACTAGCAGTAAATTGTAGATCTTGGCACGGGAATAAATTTGAAGATAAAGACAGGAGAGAGCGCTATGAGCTAGTCTGCCTGCCTGCTCACTGTTGTGATGGTGCATTCCTGACAGGTAGGAAGGGGGCCATGTGGTGGAGGGATAGATACCTTGTTTTGTTTCAGGGCTGTGAAGTTGTTATTTTGTGCAACAGAGTCCCATCTGGCTGCACCTCCAATACTGTGTTCCGTTCTGGGCCCCTCACTACAGGAAGGACATTGAGGTGCTGGAGCATCTCTAGAGAAGAGCAACAAAGCTGGTGAAGGGTCTGGAGCACAAGTTTTACATAGAGCAACTGAGGGAATCGGGGTGTAGTCTAGAGAAGAGGAGGCCGAGGAGAGACTTAATTGCTGTCTACAACTGCCTGAAAGGAGGTTGTAATGAGATGGGGGTCGGTCTCTTCTCCTGTGTGACCAGTGATAGGACAAAAGGAAATGAGCTGAAGATTGGATATTAGGAAAAATTTCTTCACTGAAAGAGTAGTCAGGCATTGGAACAAGCTGCGGTCAAGTCGCAATCCCTGGGAAGTGTTCAAAAAACGTGTAGACCTGAAACTTTGGGACATAGTTTAGTGGGCATGGTGATGCTGGGTTGATGGTTGGGCTTGATGATCTTACAGGTCTTTTCCAACCTTAATGATTCTGTGATTGTCATTTGCATTGCCCTTCCCTCAGAAAGGTCCACCGATGTTCCACAAAAAGGTCTGTTCCCTGCTGTTAAGGAATACCATGTTGAATATAGTGTGCTCCATCTCTATTCTGATGCCCAGCCTTCACCTCCCCATCTCCCTTGCTGCACAATATAACTAGCATGTTCAAATTGGGATGCTCATAAACTTCTTCACCTGATTAAACAGAAACGTAAAAATCTGTATACTACTTCCTGGGACAATACCACTGTGATAGTTCTGGCCCAGTAACTCTGTATTTCCTCTGCAGAAGCCATATAAATACTACTCCACATGTTCGGGAATTTTATATTCAGAAATTAGTATTTCCCTTTATTTTGGGGTGACTGTATTAATTGTTAAGTGCTGACAAAATGAGACGTTACTAATACCAGAAAATAATATGAAAAGAAGTATTTTTAAATTGCCACCAAAACTGTTAGTTTTGCCTAATCTCAGTCTGTGCTACCACTGTTGCTAATTTCCTAGTCTCTTGCTTGCTAATGAGGACTATACACTGAATTGTTCCCACCTTTTCTGTGGCTTTATTCATTTGAATTAAGGTATCATAAGTGAACATTTTATCCATCTAAGCATGTTATTCTGTTAGCAAGTCGTAAGTACTATCTGTGTATACAGCATGATTCAGTCTAGTTGTAAAAAAATGAGTCAGTATTTCATTGCAGAAAAATAACCAACTTAATAACTTCAAAAGGGAAAAGAGCATGCTGGTTTTATTATATTTACAGTCATTGATTGTGAGAGAACCTGTTAATAATTTGGAAGCCTGTTTAGCAAAACGGACAAAGGTATTGAGAGGAAATAAAAAAAAAAAAATAGACCTCAGCAAACCTACAAGGATAAAAAGGCTATGGTAAATATTTGCAGTTCACTCAATATGCTGCTTAAGTGACTGTAAATGTGTATGCAATGATTTTTTAATAAAAGTGAACATTCATAAACTATAAATTTTAGAAATTTGTTGTTTCTTCTACTGGAAGAGAGTGATACTTTACAGGTACTTTGTTTTGAGGTTGTTTCACTTGCTGGCAATTTCGTGCGTAGTCTTGCTGGTTCCCTTCTTCGTGTTTTGTCTCTTCTGTTCCTAGTCCTTGTTAAATACAAAAACTGAAAAAGTGATACTGTTTTCTAGAGAGCTGGTCATTTATGGCTCTACAGTGGAAGCTGTAATTTCCTGAAAGGAATGGTACAGTGTTCAGATGGATTGGATATGGGAATGCAAAGGCATTATTTTTTGTAATCTCTGGAGTTGCCTTTCTGGATGCTGTGAAACCATCCTTCACAAACATGTGTTCTGCCCACTGTTTATTTCAGTGGGCCAGCTTAAACCAAATGGTATTGCTTTTCAGAAAATTTTCTTGCAAATTATAGCCCCCAAAAACCTCTATCCAAAGATTTTGTTCTATTTGACCTCCTCAACATGTTTTGAATTCATGAACCTAAACTTGTTCCAGCAATCCCAGCTAACCTGAAAGTTTGTTAAAGCTGCATTTGTTTCTTCATCTATCATAGATGATTAATTGAGAAAGGTTTGGTAGAACATAAATTATACTTGAAGGTGCGCGTGTATGCAGTCAGTTAAAAATGCATTTTGCCTACTTGTTAAACCAGGCTGTTCCTTATATAGACAAGAATTTGCCCTTCCAAGTGCTTTTCTTTTCTACCTTTATTTTTCCCAACTGCTTTAGCTGTGATGGCAGGATGGAAATAATAATGTCTAGCTTATAAAATAAGGTTCCATCTAATATACAAGTTTCAGTGTCATGGAAACTGGCTTACACCTCTTACCTGGAAAGTTTTTGTGCTGCGGCTCATCTGCATTACAAAACAAAGGCTGCATTGTCTTACCACTTGCAGCTTTCTTACTGCATCTCACCTAACTCCCAAAAATAAATAATGGGTTTTATCATTAAATTATTCTACGTAGCTAACTGTCAAAATACTTTGTCGATGTTTGCTGGTTTATGTTTAATAATTTGAAGTCATTTTCCCACTGCAGTTTGTGTGTTAAAGGTACAAAAGTTATTATACAAAAGTGGCTCAAGATAAAGGATGTGCCAGGAGGGTTTGAGGCACAAAGTGAATTTTCAGTTTACCCATCTCCAATGGAGCCAGTTTTCCACTAAAATACCAGGGGAAGGGTTTCCCCTTCGGAGCAAAGGAAAAATAATAGTAGCTATACCTTTTAAATAATTTTTGCATCGTGGCAGTTTGAAAGTAATAGGAGAGTAGTCCTTAAGGTCTGAAAGCGGAAAATCCTGGTTTGCAGGTTGCCTTTCAACATCTGAATGGCTTCATTCAGAAATGACACTGGTAGTTGTATTAAGTGATTTGCACACAGGAATGCTTGCAGCAGTTGCAAGGTAGTGGTGAAGCATTACTTGGGCAGTGGATATCACTTTCTGCAGCTGGGTAGGTGTGTTGGCCATTTCACAGATCTGTCAGCTGTATGATGCCTTTTGTGTGTGTTTTGGTTGGGGATTCTGGGCCTGAGAGTGAGGAAGAGGCTGGGAGGAGGCGGGGGAATAGGGTGCTGAGAGAGGAGGCTCATTAGTGCCTCAGGTATGAAGAAACCACACTGCAGAAATGTCACACCTCTCATTGTATTTCTTTGAAGCCCTGCCATGCAGTAAGACTTTCAGTCCTTGTAGTGATTCCTCTTCTTTGGTTTCATCCTGGTTTCCTTTCCGGATTTACTTGAAATGGACCCTGGTGATTTTCAGATTAAAGCTAACTAGCATTAAGAAAGCAAACACAGGATGCCTCAGAGTAAAAGATCCCACTGGGAAATGTCTGTTCCTGCCTGGGAGTTCATCTGAATTCTTCTGCTTTCCTTTGGGCAGGGCAGAGAAATCTAAACTGTGTGACTGAAGCATCTCTAACATTTATTTCAAAGAAGACCATCCAGGCACTCCCTTGACAGCTTTGGGGAAGGGGAGGGGTGGATGTCTTGAGATGGCAGCACAGGGCAGGACCACTGCTTATCCTCCTTGGAGGGAGAGGGAAACCTTCTGTGCCAGGACTTTCTGTGGCTCCTTCATAAATTTTTGGCTGTGGCACAGTGCTCCAACTCTGGAGAAGCTGATGCGATTATCACCAAATGGGTGAGACCCTTTATCATGATGAGGGAGTTTAATTTTTTCTTTTTTCCCTGTCTCTTAAAAATAATGCACTAGTTAAAAATGAGAAAAGCTCCCCCTCCTCCCTGTCTTTATCTACTAGTACCAAAAGCTTCAAACCTTCCAAATATATTTAAAACACCTGGATTTGAGAAGATGCTGTTTTAATTATATATGTGGCTGGTGGCTAATCCACAAGATTCCTACCAGCATCATAAGCCACAATCTATAAGGTATTTTATCTTTTGTAAGTGATGCAATTTGAAGCAGGGGGCTTTAGAGGACTAAGCCTTCTGTTGTGTAAAAAAATTGGCTGTGACTCTGCAGGGAAAATGCCAAATGCCTGATCACTGCGGGAAGAAATGTTTGGGCTCTGGCTTGTAATCAGCAACCAAATGAGGTGGTGGTGGGCCTCTCTGCAGATGAAGCAAGGTGAGGATAATCTTCAGTTCCCCAGGAAGCTGCTCTTTGCTCTGAGCAGGAGGAAACGGAGGGCAACACCAGCCACTGCTTCTTGGAAAGCAGCGATGTAACCTGCTTCCCTGAAGTGTTTTCTTCACTGAGGGGAAAACCTGCTTTGGCTCATTGATAAGCGTTGTTTTTCCTGTGCACAAGATCCTGCCTTGAGCCTTCGTTTGGTGTCTGGTGGTAAGAGGCTCTTACCTGTTGGGTTCTTCATGTCTTTCCGTTCATACTAGAGCTGTTCCCTGAAGGAATGGAAAGGGATGGTGAACCTTTTCTCTTTTTTGCTAGCATAACCAAAGGGGGTTCTACAGCTCAAGGGTGGTCTAGGGATTTCATTCTTGATCCACAGGTTCTTGGGCTTCAAGTGACTGATGAGGAGGGAAGAAGAACTTGCTGTTTAAACATTGTGCCTGTGGAGAGGTGCTGAGATGTTGTACCATAGTACTCGTTTTCTTTCTTCCCTTTTTTTTCTCTTTATATTTGGCATCGTGTATACTGTGGTGTTCGCCACAACCTGCAGGGGAGTAGAGCCTAGGTTTGGGGGAACATGCTTTAACGAACTACTCCAGCACTGCTTCCCGCCTCGTCCGCCCGCTCCGAGTTTCCCACAGAGGCGAAAGTTTCCCCCGGAGCCAGAGGGCTGGGCCAGGAGTGTGCGGCATCAACAGTGCCACCAAGTCAGTGGCAGCGAGGCGGCGGTGGCGGCGGGGACTCGGTGAAAGGCTGCGGGCCCTCTTCCCTGCCACCCTCCAGGCCCTGTCATCTTCCAGGTAAGATGAATGTCTGTCTCATCCATCATCTCGCAGTCCCCAGGAGGAGGGAATTTGCTCGGCTACTGAAGCTAGCCTCAGACGGGACGGCTTTGTTGACCTGAGAGGGCTCCTCTTTTGTGGGTTGTTGCCAGGATTTAGCCATGTATATAATGGCTTAGCATGAAACAAAACGCAGGGGAATGCCTCTCCGCCTTTTCCCACTCCCTTAGCTGACGGTTCTTTCGGGTGACTTAGTTTATAAATGTGACTTCCCCCCTCTTCTTCCTCGGGGACCCGTTTTCTTCCGAGGGAGCAAGGCGCGCTGCGGGGTCACCGTCTCGCCCCCCTCTCCCGCGCCAGCACCGCGGCAGCCTCCGCAGCTGGTCCTCCTCGCCCCGCGGCCGGCGGGGCGGGCGCCCAAAGCCCTTGAGGGTCTGTCTCATCGGCGGTGGAAGGTGAAAGAAGCGGCTGCAGCCCCGGGAGCCCTCCGCTGTGCTGCCCGGGCCAGATGAACGTACTTTTTCTCGCCTTTGTACCTGGGCAGCGCCGAGGGAGGCGCGGTGAGGAGCCGCGGGGAGCACTCTGCCCCCGGGGCCCAGCACCGCGCCCTTCCGCGGGCCGAGCTACCCCCGGCACCGGGACAGGGAACGCAGGGTCGGCTGGGGCCGCCCGCCGTGCTCCCCAATAAATCGCGGCCGCGCCTCGGGGCGGGCACTGGCCTTACTCCGCTCACCCGGTGGGCTGGCCCGGGTGCCCGCCCCGCCCCCGCCGGTAGCCTAGAAAAGCGGGGCCGGGAGGTGGGGGCTGCTCGCCAGCAGCGAGGGCTTCCCCCCCAAAAAAGGTCCCTGCTGACCATGAAGAACCCAGTGCCGCAGGCGGCCTCGCTGCTGCTGGAGAAGCTGCTGCTCCTGGTCAATGTGCGGCCGCTGCCCTCGGGCTCCGGCGGGGAGTCCTCGGCTCCGGCAGCCCCCGGCTACTACGACACCAGCTGCTTCAAGCGGGGCGACCTGCTGGAGGTGCCCCGCACGCTCTTCATCCACTTCGGCATCTACTTGGGCGACAACCGCGTCGCCCACCTGATGCCCGACATCCTGCCCGCCTTCACTGGCGACCGGCGGCAGATCCAGCAGGTGGTGACCAACAAGCGGCTCATCCTGGGCGTCATCACCAAGATGGCCAGTATCCGCGTGGACACGGTGGAGGACTTCGCCTACGGCGGCAGCATCCTGGTCAACCACATGGACCGGCTCTTCAAGGACCAGGTACTGAGCAGCGAGGAGGCTGCCCGCCGGGCGGAGAAGCTGGTGGGCGCCACGGCCTACAGCCTGCTCTGGAACAACTGCGAGCACTTCGTCACCTACTGCCGGTACGGAGCCCCGGTCAGCTTCCAGACCGACAAGGTACGGCCGGGCAGCCCCGCAGGGAGCGGTTGCGCCGGGGAGGCGGCGGCCGGGGGCAGGGACGGGCCTGCCTGGCCACTCCGCTCCCCGAAACGGGGTCAGCCGCCGCCGCCGGGCCCCGGGGGCTGCTCCCCGGTACCGCCCGCCGGAGCCGCGGGCCCTTCTCTGGGCAGCGCGCAGTGCCGCGGGTGCGGAGCGGCGGGAACCTGGCCTCTGGTGGCCTCCGGTGGCGAGGGAAGCCGGGCTGAATCCCCAAGGCAATTAACATGCTCTTCAAGTGCTCTGAGGCTGCCAGAGCCGCGGGCAGTACCGGGGCTAAAGCTGGGGTCGTGAGCCAGTGCCAGGCTCGCTTTTCGCCCTGGGCTGCGCCCCGGAGAGCCTGTGAGGGCTGGGGTAGTAGCTGCTCGTTTGCACTGGAGAGAGTGGGCACCTCCAGCTGCTTGGTTAAAGCTTTCCTCTTTAACCCGTATCTTTTATGTTCTTTTTTTTTTTTTTTTCTCCTCCAGTTCTGTGAGACTGTGAAGATGATTATTCGGGACCAGAGGAGTGTTCTTGCTTCAGTGCTTGTGGGATTAGCGTCAATAGTCTGCCTGGGTTTGGCACCCTCCACCACACTCCCCACGATCTTTATTCCCTTCATTCTGTGGATGGCTGGCTAACAGCCTTCCTGGAGGGAAGGCTGCTCATGGCCAGCATCTGTATATAGGATGTACACTACTGTATTTATGAAAGCACAGATTACTCATCAGCATTGCATAAAGTTTCTTAACCTTGTGTGCCATTTTTTAAATACAACTTGTCTAGAACACAAGGCATAGCTTACTGTGTAAGCCAAGTAATAGATTTCCTGAAAATCTCAGTACATTTTAACACACTTTTAAATAATGAAAAAGTAGGGTTGCGATGCAGTTCTGCTCTTTGCCTTTAGCCATAAGTGATTCTGGTAATATCCTTCATGTTCTTCAATTTCTTAGCTGCATACTCGGGTGCTGTAACTATTAATAAAAATTGGTGATGGCATACCACAAAGTGATGGGTACGAGCACAAACTGCTAACCTCTTTGATAGATACTGTTTATACTGAAAAGTTACTGTCTCCATTACTAAAATACCCTTTAGCAGAGGTAGAAGTAAGTAAACTGACTCTTCTTGATGGTAAAGAAAAAACAACCCTAGGCTGGGTGCTGTGTAGTGCAGTAGCACGTCTGGCCAGACTGGCTACAGTCCTTTGAGTTCCCTTCTGGGAAATGCTCACAAATCTCTCATTCATATTAATTATGCAAACATTTGCTGCTGTATTGAACAACTTTTTAATTGGGTTGGTGGTAAGGAAAGATGGTGATTCCTCAGCATTTTCCTTGCTACTGATGGTGGTTAGTATGGCTAAAATAAATGATTACAGAGGGTTTAGGGGATACAGGGGATACAGCTTGCTTTATGACAATTAGTGACCTACAAACATCGGAAATTTCCAGTGTATGGGGCACATGGTAAGGAGGACAGACACTGATTTAGTTCCTACCTTCTTCAACTATGGAACCCATGTGAGTGCTATAATGCATCAGGGATCAGTTTCTGTGGTGGCTGTATTGTCATTTTGGCTATTGCCTTGAAACAAGATGCCTCTCTGTGAAAGATGGTATGTCTTTCTATACTCAGCTCTTGCAAATAAGTATTCAGTTGCAAGCCAGCAGTTGGTGCTAAAAAATGTTTTGTCTTCAATATTGAGGCTTTTCCGTTTATCAATAATGCATAAAATTAGATTTCAAATTGAGCTCATCTGGACAATCATTTGACTGCTAAAAACCTTTGCTATTTCTTTTCTTAGCAGTGTCTTGATGTATGCAAAGAATGCCTTGCACGAGATACATGCACTTGCAGGTTCACGCGCTATGCTCGCCTTCCTTTCTAGTCAAAGGCGAATAGGATGGTTCTTCACCAAGGACTGCACTTCAGATTTATCCTTCTTATGAGTCGTTTCAGTTTCCTGTTATCAGCTCTGCTACTGAAGTGGCCGCTTTCCCCCATTTGTAGAGAGAGACTCATTTTAACTGTGCTATACGCCCACTTCATCTTTCCCTAGACCTTACAGCTGTTTGAAGACTGGATTCTTGAACTGTGAGTCTACTTGGCTGCTCTCTAATCACCTTTCTTCTGGCTCCTCTGCTATAACCGACAAAGAATGTAAAGACTGGGGTGAAATTCCAGGTTCATAGGAAAGAGCAGCGTGACTGCTGCTGCCATCAACCAAGAGGGGATTTCAGCCCAGCTTTTTCAGTACACGTTCAGTCTGCAGCCCAGCCCCAAAGCAGCTGGATATCAATTACTCTTGGATCCTTATAAACAACTTCTCTTCTGCTTTCAAAGATTGCAATGCAACTGTAAATGTGTAACTGTTTCTGGTAAACTTTTAATATTAAGGTGTTTTTTAATTAACATGAATTGCTTTTTCATAGTGTATGCATTAGTAATATTTTCATAAATCCCAGTGTGGTTTTTTTACTTGCTGTGCATAAGGTATGAACTGTAGTAATTACTGTAATTATATAAATAGAATTTATTCATTTAAAAATGTCTGCAGGCCTCTTGAAATTGAGTATCATGATACAGCATTTCTCTAAGGTATCCAAGTAGGGGTATTGAACAGTTTATTAACATGCAGTTACATGGGGTCTGATTACAGGTGGGCTTTTCTTTTCCCCTTTATTTACTCAGGATTTATATGAATTCCAGTAATTTTTATGAGTCACTTATACAATAAACAACAGGGTCATGACCAGTAACCAACTTGTAAGTGGGACTGTTGGAAGGCAGAGAAAAGTTCCTGCTCTAGCTTTAGTATCAAAGGACCAATGGCTGATGATACTGAGCAAGAAGCATCTGGATTAGACTGAGAGACTAAATTGGGATTCTGCTAGGTGTCTGTATGACAGAAATGAAAGCAGGCTTCCAGCAGTATTAGTAGACAATTTTCCTTCAAAGTATAAAGTTTTAAGTTAATGGGATACTACAAAATGGTCTAGAATGTCTTGCTGCATCCTTTCATCAGGGGCAAGTAATAACATGGGCAGGGGAAGAGAAATTCAGCTGCATGTTTAGGAGTGTTCCCTACCAACTGTAATTCTAGCAGAGATCTGAAAATTTTGTTAAAAGTCAGGCATGAGTCAAGTCAGTCATACTGTGAGGGGGAAAACAAGTCTAGCAGGCATGAATTCTCATGTTCAGCTCAGCGGGTGGTGCTTGTGCTCTGAAATATTTTGGTAAATGTCAGTGTCAACTCTTTTTCTGTAATTACTTGAGTAAAAATAAGCACTTGCCCTAGGTGGAGCATTGCATTTCAGACTTGAGCTCAACTGTGATGCCATTGGAATGAAGGAACTAGTTATAATAAGAAAAACACGGAAAACTGTGGAGCAGTTCAGCTGTTTGGAAATGTGTGTTTCACTTAGAAGTGAAATTGTTCATCAGTAACTGTAAGTGACGGTGATGGGGAGTGTAAATCTAGAGCTGCAGCACGTTTTGGTGGTGGAGCTGTTTTGAAAAGTTGTGTGGTTAAACTTGAATATGTAATGGCAGAGTATAACCATCACCCCTGTGCCACTGGGAAAGGCAAGTAGTGAAGACATCAAGTTAAAAGGATAGATGTGTCACTTCAGGCTTTCCAAAGAAAACAAAAATAAAATGAGCATTCACAAGGCTCAAAATGTTTTTTTAAAAAAACCCTGTGTTTAAAAAAAAAAAAAGTTGCTAAATGAAGAAATTAGAACGGTGAGTTTCTGTTTGTATTTATTTTAGCTTGGAACATAAATGATTACTCATTTTGTGGTGAACAGTCATCTGCTGCTTGATTTCACCTTTGGGTCCTGTGCTGAAGGAGAATGCTACATATAAATGCCATCGAGGCTTTTGATGAAAACAAAATTATAGAAATACTAGTTAAAGTCTGAGGGGGTGGGGAGGAGGGAATTGTACTTGTGTGTGACTTGACATCGTCCAGATAGGGTTTAGAAAGCAAGCGGCAGCAACAATAATCATTAGAATGGTGATCTCTAGAAGAGATAAAGTGTTGTATTATTTATTGCATGTTCTCACATTAAATAAAATGTCACACACCACTGAATGATACAGAGCTGTATTAGACAGTCAAGTAGTTAGCATCTCCTTTCTCCACTGAAATTTAAAAAAGTTCTCGTGACTCTAGGAGCTACTTAAGCTTTGTAATAGCTTAGGACACAGTCCCTCTGAGCTGTCATGAATGGGCTTACTCATAGGAAATGAAGATACAAAAGCTGAGTAGTTTTGCAGCCTTAGACAAATTTTCAGAATGTTGTGCTGGTAAAATAAACTACCTCCTCTGCTGTAGAAATACATCTCTAAAAGTATTTGAGGGCTATTTTGGCATAATTTCTTAACAATATATTCTGTGCTGTGTTTTGTGGCATAGCTTTGCTTCTGAAGTCAAGGGACCGTTTAGGATATTGTCCTGAGTTCTTAGAGACTGTGGGAGAAGATAAGAAAGTGATCTTTCGGAGACTTAAACAGAATGATGTTGCAGTACCACGTTTCTGTCTGTGACAAAACTTGTGATTTATGTTTACTGTTTCAGTGTCTTGTAGGGTAGAAAACTTTCTGTAAGATGTTCTGTAGCTTTTTAATGTTTTCCCTGTTTATTAGGAAACTTTACTTAGCTATGTGACCTTAGTTTAGTAGTAGCCTCTTCTCTATAGCACATCTGTGAATTGGAAAACAGACAGTGGCTGCTTTATGAAGGTGCAATTTGGAGCAAATAGCTGCAGAGTCCCCTACAACAACCTCACAGCAGCTACAGCTGGGTGCTTGGTCTGAGCAAGGCAGTGAGAACACAGGAGGCAGAGAATGCTGATGGTTTCTTTTAATTGTGAGGGCAGGTCAGGGCATATTTAGTGTGGTGAAGGACCAGTCACTGAACACAGAGGTGTGTGCCTGTGAAGACCCTGATGCTGCTTAGTTGGGCATGATGGGCACGGATGCTTCTGCTCTCCTGTCCCTTGCTGGAATTTAGGGGGCCCAAGAGGGGGTTGCATGTTAAGGCTGAGATTAATCAGAATAATTTGCTTTCCCTAAAATGGAGAGGTACACTATTAATGTCACAGGCTGTCATCTAATCTGGTAAATCAAATGGGCTAGGGTCCATCTTCTGATTATGTGGTGGTACACTGTGACTCATGCTGGAGCTAAACTACCCCACTGCTACAGCAGAGCTTCACTGCTGCTGGCTACTGGTAGTGTTCACTGGCCTGCCTTGTCCCAAGGCACACTCCAAGAGAGCACTAGTTACCAGGGGCTGCATCTGAGATAATGCAAACAGAAGTATGGATGACCATCTACAAATACACAGACTGATTCTGTGACCTTGTTTAGCTGATTAACCTAGCCAGCATTTTAAGACAGATGTGCCTATTTGATACTCAAAACCTCAGGTCCCTTCCTGATTGAGCAGCATGTGAATGAAAACAGCAATGCCATTTTACAAACAGTGCCAAAATGACAGCATTTCTGAAGGTCTGGGAGACCTATTCCTAGGACCCTGCTCAGTACATCCTGCAGGAGACTCACCGGACTTTGGATAAGACTGTGAGGTGACTACTCTTTACCTTTTCTAATTTTATCTTATGGTTAGGACAGTTATTATTGAATTTATTTTAGGAAGTCAGGCAACACCTGTGGCTTTGAGTTAGAAGGAGAATATGGCTCTCTGGCCACTCTCTGTTGGAACAGGCTCTGTTTGGGCTCTCCTATTTGCCCCCTCAAAAGGGGAGTGTTGCTTCTCATGGACTATGGGCTCCAGTGAGGTTCTGATTGTGGACCAGATCCCTAGCTGCAACCAGGTACTAGGAATGCTAAAACTGGGACATTTCTGACCTTGACACAGCACAAACTGCAGCTTTTTAGAAAACTTTTGGGTAAAATTAAGGGTGAGACTATCAGGTAAGACCAAAACTTTGCTGCTTTGCTGCAGTGTTTAGTTAAAGCAAATGCTTTTAATTAAAGCAGATACCTGCTGGACCTCTCTATTGCCTACAGTTTTTGCTTTTTAATTCTTTCCCATTGCTGTAACTGGGACAATAATAGTCTCTCTCTTTTCTGGCCAGCTGCAAGATTTGGTTAATATTTGCATAAGGTTGTGGTTCCTTGCATTGGACACACCAAATAAATAAAATGCGTGGTTCTTTACCACAAGGCAATTTTCCTGCCTGTGAAACCAGAGTTTTCTGTGAGGCTAAGGAGGTATACTATTTTATATAATTAAGAATATAGGCAAATGAAGGGTTATACTCTGCTAAACTTGCCAAGCCACCTTATCTTCTGTTTCTGCATAGTCTGAGACCTGTGTCAGATTTGCACCTGTGCTCCTTGCAGTTTTGCAGAAGAGTGCCCATGTATTTCCATGTAGCACTGCATAAAAACACAGGGAAGGCTGGGCCTGCTACTGCCACACAGTAGGTAAAAAGTTAGTAATCAATTCTAATCAAAAGTGAAGAAATGTAGGTGTGAAAACAATGAGAGGCCTCCTGCATCCCTGGTGGGAAGATTAGAGTTAGATTAAACAGAGTAATTTTGCTATTTCTGTTTGCAGACGAGACTGTACGTAGCTCCAAGAGAATGCTCAGGAGGAGGGAGGCACCTGGTTTCAACCACAGTCATTTGGAGTCTGTCTACATGACATGGTAGTGCATTGTACAAGTAGCCTGGAGCCAAAGATGACTTGGTTGCCTCCAGGACCAGAACCAGCATGCAGTAAAAACCCTAGACCTGCATTTGCCCTCGGGGAAGAGGACTGTTTGGTTCAGCATTGTGCTAGCACAGCTTTTAGCACTTTTGAAATCTGCAGATATGCCCCAGACTGTTTAAACTCCATCCCAAAGCTTGTTTTATCCAGAACCTGTTTTATTAATGGGTTACTTTACAAGACTTCCAGCTCTGCCAGTTCCTGAGGGGTCCTTCCCAAGGTATCTAACTCTTCCCAAGCTTTGGAAAAGGAGCCTGAAGGCCTTGCTCAGGGCTGAGAATTACTCCAAACTGGCAAGTCTGTAACACTGCAATGCCTGAAGTATATGTGAAGATGTAGCCTGCAATATCCACAGTCATGTTGCCATGTCCCATTCCGCAGTCTTTCATCAAGCTCAGGACATGCACAAAACTCAGCTCCTCTAGAAATCAAAATATGTAATAAACTAGGACATAGCCTTGGCAAACCAAGGCATCCAGTACATTAGCCATTTAGCACTGACAATCCCATGGTAAAGACAGCTTTTTATTTTCCTTTAGTCATTACTCCTCATTTCTGACAGCAATGAGGCTTGGTCACGCTGTATGTAAGAAAGAACCACTCTGTTGTACAAATAACTATTGTAGAATGACAATTTGATCATGTATTGACAGACAGGGTGTAAACCGGGAATAAAGTCTTTTCAAAAACTTGCCTGGAGAAAGCAGTAAGTCTGCTTGGCCAATGAAGTGAAATTCCAGTGAGAACAGCGAGTTTCTATTTCTGATGTCTTAAAGCAATTCCAGCAACTCTAATACTGTTAGAGCACTGAGAATTGCACAAGCAGTAGACCTAATGCATAGTCAAGAAACGTGTTTCAAAATTATAATAAGGTTTTTATGACTTGCAAAGAGGTTTTTTTACAAGCAAACTGAAAATATCCACCCAAACCAGTTATAGAAATTACTTTCCCTCAGGAACTTTCTCGTTTGCATATTTCAGTTTGAGAATGTTTGTCTTAAAAGCTCTCATACAGACAGCACTCAATCCTGCAATTAAAACCAAATTTGTGCTTGCAACAACAGTCTGTTTTTATAGGAAAGACACTGGAGTCGTGACACAAATTGTGAGCTCACTGCATAATTAAGCAGGAAGGGAATATGGGACATGAGCAAGACATCTGTTTATACAAAAAAAAAAATGATCTTAGTAAAAAAATCGTAAGAGAAGTTACTTTTAGAAAATCACTTTACTAGCACCTCATATTTAAAAATTACCCCATTAGGACAGGTCCTCAGTAATTCACTGGATCTACCATTGAGCATGTAATACTCCAAGCTTCCTTATTGCAACAGCATTTTTCATTTGCTTATGTCTCTTCCAGCTAAAATTAGTAAGAGTTTTGTCACTGTCTTCACAGGGAGCAAGATTAAATAAGAAGTATTTCCACCCACTCCCTGACCTCCCCAATATCCTGTACCTGTGAAAATTGAATAATGATGTTCAGAAATGCACTCCCTGATCACTACTAACCTATACACTGAATTAGGATTTGAAGAATCATACAGGTCACGAAGTGTGCAGCTTTTGTATTTTTTTGTAGTTTGTCAAATCTATTCAGACAGCTGCCTACAGTTGCTTCTGTGCTGTCACTTGTGTTTCTATCGATCTTTTTTGCTGGTCTAGGCAATGTACTCTTCAGCTGGCTTCTGAGATCTTTTTCTGTGGACACAACTACTCCCATTAATCTTTAGAAAAACTGGACTCTCAGTCCAGAGCTGCAGCAAGACAACCAGACGTGGGTAAAAACTTAACTACCTTTGAGAGCCTGGAGCTTACAAACGAGGGCCAAATTTTGCAGCATCACAGGAATGAACTTGGCAATATCTGAAAGTCAGGTTGGCCCTGTATCATTCTCCAACAGTGAGCAACAGTGAGCACTCAGGGACAGGGTACGGGTACAGAGTTGTGGTATATTGCAAAAATTTTTCATAAGCAACAATTCACAAACTTCTAGCTTTGAAGCTTGCATTCATTTAATCATGTTTAATACTCTTGCCTACATGAGCTTGTCTTACTTCTCTTTTAGCTTTGCTGTCTGGCCTCCAAAAGGTTCTAAGATGACATTGATTATGACATATGAAAAAGCACTTTATTTTAAATTGGCTGCCTGATGATTATATTAGCTCCCCCTCTTGTACTACAGGGAACAATGAATAATCATTTTGTGTTCATTTTTTCCATTTTCAGTCTTACTATTCTCAGATATTCCTGGTGTGAAGTCAGATTTTTTTGCAGTTTCCACAAATTTGTGCTGAAGGTCTTCTGAAAACAGCTAATTTGGCACCATCTTCCTAGTACCATGGCTTCCCTCAGAAATTTAGTACATGTTACAGCTCTCCGTCCACTAATATCACTCTGGAGTGTCTCAGGACTTGAATACACTCAGCCTTGTCACTTTGGGTTGACTCATCAGTCCAAAAATACCTTTTATTGATTTCTCAGTTTAGGAGTAATGTGGGAATGTATTTCCTGCAGAAAAGAATGGGCTTCCTTTGAAAACTTCTCAATCACTTTTATATTGAATACTTCTGCAAAAAAAAAAAAAAGGTGTGGGGGGGCTTGGATTGTTTTTGCTATGGTCTCATCTTCCTCAAAAGGTGCTTTTATATCTTTATCATCAACAGTTTTCTGTCTGGCAAATGCCCATCTTTGATATGTTTTAATATATTTTAACACATTTTAATTATTAGCTTGTTATGTTAGGAAGCTGATCCTCTGAATCTCTTTTAGCCTGGGTCCTTGGGGCGCTCTACGTTAGTAGCTTATGCAGAGTGATTGTGGTCCTCATGTGGAATACAAGCTCTATTTTTTGGAGAGTGTAATTTGTAGTAAGCCTTTGTCTCTGCTCTTCCAGCTCGAGTCCTCCTGGGCTGGAGGAGCAGCAAGGTGGGTGGTATCTCCCCAGCGTCCAGAGTGGACACGAGCATCGAAAAATCCCAAATCAATCAGCAGCTCGACATGGTGTGGGGTGGTACTGCAGCATCTCCCAGATGCTGGGAAAAGGGAGGTGCATAGCTCTTTCAAAATAGAAACGGGGTTGTCACTTTCTTTTCAGATAACATACTCCCACCTAGTGGCTCTCTTATCTTCAGGAAAATGCAGTATGCGGATCTCCAGCAAATTGGGAACTGTTAACTGTGAAACTCGTATTATAAAAACGAGTAAATCAGATATTTACTAAGTTGACATAACTGCTAATTAGGTTTAGAAATGCTGATTTTGAATTCCTGTTTCACTGTTGTAGCTTCTAACTGGAAATCTGAAAGGAACAGTTAAACTGCATAACACTGTTTTTTCCATAGCTGCCCACAATGTAGTGGTTCTTGTTTTAGTTTTTCATTGCAATTTTGGTTTTGCCAGTAGGAAGGACAATAGCTAAATAAACATTGAAAAATAATTCTGTTACCTGTATTTAATGATTACTATAAAAACCCCCAAAATATAAGAAATGGAATTCGATTTGTGTATAATATATAAATATGTGTAGATACAAATGAAAGAAGCACACAGAAACACAGGTTACATTGCTTCAGACTTTCTTAATTGTGTCTCCAAGCATAGCGTTATATTCTTAAAGCCTCAGGAAAAATGTAAAGAAAATTACACGGAAGCATCATAAATTGTTTAACTATAATTGGCATTGACAGTCCAGAGCTTCCTGACTTAAAAGCTAGTTAGCAGCTCACAGCGCTGGATGATAAATTAAAAGGATGTCAGCTTGATATATCAATGCCTTTTAGGATTCTCAGAATAAGCTGGAATTCAAATAGAAGTATAAACAGCATAAAGAAACAGTGGACTCTCTACTTCTCAAACTACAATTAAGGTATTTTAAATATTTAATTCTAAGAAAAGTAAAAATTAAATTTTGTTCTCTACTGTTGCCTACAGTGTAATTCACTTTCAGAATAATTAAATATTCAAAACATAATGTGATATAAAAATCTTTAACCTCCTTGGTAAACTTCCATTTAGCATCGGGACAGGCTCAGGTATGACCAAAGCCTTCACAATTTGATGCCTTCTGTCTGTTTGTTCCAATGCTGAAACCATGCTGTAAGATTTTGACTGAAGCTGAAGCCATGAATACAAGTATTTTCTGACAATATTTTCAGAAAAATAAACAACTGGCCAGTGGCTTAGAGGTGACTGTTTCCAATCTTGCTGTGCCTGTCAGCGAGGACTGAGACACCCACTCTGCAGAACTTGGCACTTCACATCCTTGTGGGAAGAAAACTTCCATTACCAGGTTGTTGGGGCAGCAGTCACTTTCAGAAGCACTAAAAAAGCCAAATGTCTTCATTTGCTGCTGTACGGACATGCGGAGAACACACATTCAGAACTCCTTTAAAACATCTGCCTAAAGAACAGGCAGGAAAGCATTCTGTAATAGTGGAGCATCAAAAGACTGCAGTACTGCAGGACAGGATTCTTCATCTCCCTTGGCCCTTCCCTCCTTCCCATCCTTCTGTTCCCTGACACTAAGCTCTTCTGCCACCAACACTTCATGGAGTTAGCTTTTTCAGAAATTCCCATCTGCTCCTTCCCTGCCAGGGGTTAGTCGCACTGTTAGAAAACAGCCATTTTGCTCAGTGATTAAAGGTGTGGCTGTGTCACACAGCATCCAGGTTTTTAGAGTGAGAACCAGAGGGAGGAGAAAGCAATAGTTCTGGAGGTAGTGAGGGAAAAACAAGCAGATTTTATACACTTTCTTACAGACATTTTACATCACTCTGCACTCAGCAATACTGGCTTAAAGTTGATTCCATTCCATTTACATCAGTGAAACTGTTGGTATTGATACTTCTGTAAGTGAAGACAGAACATGTTTCAGGATCCATTTTTTCATATTCATTGCATATCTGCCTGTTAAAATTATGTGGTATATGTGTCCCAAAGTAGATTACAAAAAAAGAAAGCAACTCCGTGCACCCGAAACTTAATCCAGTTTATTCCAGCAATAGCAGATTTTGTAATTTTGTAATTTTTTAAAATTCCAACATTCCAACTCTTTTAAGGCAGAAAGCTGAATGAGAGCAAACAGCACCTTTATGAGAAAAGACCCTTCAGGCACTAGAATGCCTTGTTAGGAGAATCCTACCAAACAGGCATTGCTGGTACTCGATAAAATGAAACCCAAAATAAAGTGGACTGATTGACTGAAATTAAGTCTTTCTAGACATCATACAAAATTAGATTTACAATCATATTATGTCTAGGTTTTCTACAGAGACCTTTGTTTAAACTTCAAAGGACGTCTGCTTCCTTTTAAAGTATTTCCACTACCTACATATCAAACCTGTCAGAGTGCAGAAATACTACATGCCCTCTTTTCCTGCTCCAGGCCATAGTAAAATTTACACTGACAAAAAAAGCTTATGCTTCTCTTAAAGTGTATTGCAACTGCTGTAATAGACCACTCCAGGAATATATATGCCGGGGCTTGCTAGCATTCCAGTGAAACAGAAGTTAAAAAACATCAAGGATTTCTGTGTTACAGCTACCTAAAGTAACTTTGAAGGAAAAGAAAAGCAACTGTCTGGTGCAGTGCTATAAAATAAAATGTGTAAGAAAAAGACCTCTTTCACATTTTCAAATGTAGCCAAAGGAATAAATGTCATAATCTTGGCAGGACCCTGCCCTCATTCTTCATTCATCAGATTTGTGACAGTTTCAAAAATACATCAGTGAGGAAACTAACTCAGTGCTAATACAAACCGTATAAAGCTTTAGGGCAAATAGCATATTATTTGCAATTTAAAGTAATTTTCTAACCAGAATTTGTGCTGAATGCTTTTTATAAGTTATATTGTGACTCTTGTAAATAATCCTTAAATAATTTTCTATTTTTTTCAGGTTTAAAAGTTAAAGTTATGGACTATGGTATTGATTCAATAAAGCAGTAAAAATCTAAATACTCTGATAAATAACAAACATTCTTCTGGGCTTGGGCTTCTTTCACATTCTTTAGTAAATCTTCATTAAAAATAATTGGATGAGTGTTACTTCTATGTGTATGAGGAGAGAGAAAGACGTTACAGCTGAGAAACTGTCCCTTTGCTGTGAACAGTTGTCACTGCTAGAAATTGGAATTAAAATGACAATATCCCTTCTCCTGCCACATTTATCCAAATGATGGCTACTGATAAATGAGTGAGGCACGTCTGTTGACTGCACAATGCTGCACAATGCAACTAAGTACTATGTGAGAAAAGGGGAAGAAATTAAAAGAAGGGGGAACTCACTTCATAGTGCCTACTATAAGGAGGACAGAGGCGGCTGATCTCCAACAACTGTACCCAGCTTGATAGAATCATACTTTTTTTTTGAGGTTAAAAGTAACTACGCCTAATTTTTTTAAGGGGAGATGGGTAGAAGGGTTTGCTTGGTGAAAATTCTGCTCATTGTAATACAAGAAAAGCAACATTTCAGGGAGTGTGGAGGTGAAAAGGTAGTTTTGATTTAGCCATGAAATGCTTTCAGGTGTGCAAACTCTTTTTTGAGGACCTGAAGTTATCAGATATACTGCTTGATTGAATAAAATTATTGTATTAACCTGTAAATCATGTCTTACTAGAAAAGAAATAAAAATATTCAGTTCCGACTTTATCACCAGTCACAGCAAAATCCAAGACAACTAAGGTTAGAAACAGTTGTTCTTCATAAAACCTAATTATACTAAACTATTAGACTGGCAGCTAGCACCTGTGGGCAAGGGGGCAGTAAGAAGTCTGATGCCCAATTAGTATGTGGGGAACAAAGGAAGAAAAGGATCATAAATTTGTTTTAGAGAGGCAGGGGTCAGCAAGGAAAACCAGATGAGACTGTAGTTTCTATGTCTGAATTTGGTGTTTAACAAGAGATAATAATGTAGACATTGAATAATTTTGGTTGACTTTTCTCTTTTGTTTATGTAATAAGGAGAAAAAACTGATGGCAAATGTGCATGTTTTTCTTGAGAACTTCTGCTGGTAAGTGCTGGAATGGGTTAACATTTCCAGCTGAGCAGCTGTTCAGCTCCTCTATTGTAGAGTAGCAGTCATTTGTACTCCAGAAATGGCTGCACATGGTAACCCATCTACTGAGACTTCACTTTCATGAAATACAAAGAAAATGCTGGAGTCGTTTGTTTTTTTGTTTGTTTGTTTTGTTGTTTTGTTTCTTTTTCACTTAGACAAGATTGCATTTTTTCAGTACTTTCCACCAGCAATAACAACTGAAACACAAGGAGTTTTCTGCCAGAGAGTAAGCAGTCTCCAAGGTAACAGGGACACTGAGCTGCAGTCAAAATGCCACAAACTTTAACTTAATATACTGCGAATTCATTCCCATCAGAGGCTTGGTGGCTGATTTAGATGTAGTCAAAAAAGAAGAGGACATGAAATGAAAAGGTGATGAAATGTAACCTGGAAGGCAATAGCTTTGGTATGTTGACCATTCAGAACTTGGAGACATATAAATTGTAAAATAGATTATTACTGTATTAACAACAAAGGCACAATAAACTTCCTCTTTGAAAAAATATGCTAACTTGAATAGGCAAATGTCTAGTAAGACATGACAGTTTTCTGGCAGTACATATTTAAAACTAGGTTGCTCAAAGCTCTGGAACATGTTCATAATAAAGATGATTTTACATATCCCTAAGCTAAAATTTCTGGGAATCTGCCTTATTAAAAAGTACAGTTGTGCATTTAAATCTTAGAAAAGGGAGGGAGCTAAGTCTTTGATAAAATTGGAGATTTTCCTTCACTAGGTGGGGAAATTGAGCCACAGCATTTTGGTTACCAACTGCAGAACTCACGAACTAACCCACTATCGACTCAAGTGCACTTAATGTGTGCCCATCAAAGCATCTTCTGGCTGCGACCCCTCAGGAGTTTTGATGGGAGGCCAAAAGCAGAGCTAAAGCTGCAAGGCCTCCAGCTCAGCTGGCCTGAGAAGTGCTTACAGCGGTCGCTAAACTAACCTGGTTCATTTGTAAGACACCGAGATATTAACTAAATCAATAAGGACTGAAAACAGGCCCGTTTCACTTAAGTATTACAAGTCAACATGGGCCTGCACAGCACGAAACGCTCCCTGAAGCACGAGCCCCCATCGGAGCACACACTAAAGGCCCAACATAGACCTTCTGGGACCCGACGAAGCGGAGAGGCACAAAACCCACCGGCCACGTCCCGAGGAGCGCGGCAGCCGCCCCGCCTGCCCCGGGAGCCCCGCACGCCGCCCCAACCGCCGCGCCGCCCGCGCCACGCAACCGTCCCCTGTTTTAAAAGCGCTCGGGTGCCGGGCGCGGCCCTTTGCCCCGCTCTGATTGGCTGGCGCCGCCTGTCAATTATGTCCGTGCCCACCCCGGCCGCCTGCTGATTGGCTGGGCGGGGCAGCCCGAGGCGAGGCCGGGCGGCGGGGCCGGGCGGGTGAGGCGGTGGCGGAGGTGGCGGGTAGGCGGTTGCCAGCGGTGGGTTCCCCGATGTGGTGCGGGCGCTGTGCGGGGCTGGGGGCCGCGCCGCGGCCTCGCCTCGCAGGGGACCTCGGCGGCTTGGGGCCCTGGCTGGGCTGTGGGGACGGGCAGAGGCGGCGCGAGGACCAGGGCCTGTGGAGAAGGGGCCGAGGGGGCTGCCCTGAACGCGCAAGTCGTCGAGAGTAGCGCGGGGTATTCCTAGGGCTTCTGTTTTTCTGCCTTTTCTCTCCCTGCCCACACGCCGTCTTCAGATGGTGTTTTTGCCTTAAGGCCCCTCCGTCGTCCTCTTGGTCACGCCTCTGGTTTCCTGTCCTAACTGCTTCCCCTTCACCTCAGGGAGTGCTGTGTGCACCCTCATCAACTCCCACGGTTTTAATAACATCCGTAAATACAACAGTGGAAGGGGCTTGATCATGCCATGAATGTCTTGTATAATCTCTCAAAAAACTTATATGTATGCAAAACCGTTTTAATTTGAGAGATTGGGGTAGTTTTCAGTGGAATATGTAAGAGAAGAAGCAATAACCTGAAAACCTTTACATACAAGATGGATGGGATAACATTTGGTACATTTACTACTATGTATGACTTTATTTTCACTAATTCTTGTTTCTACTAGTGTGAGGGAGTTACAAAGTCAGATGTTAGGTAAAATAATTGTGGATTATTATGCTCATTTGGGTGATCAAAAGTAATAGTACGAAAGTAACAACTGACAAGCTGAAGAGCAGAGGGTGGCTTCAGCTTCAGACTGAAAAAAAAATTGTAACTGGTTTTGAGCTCTGCTTCCCTCTGTTTCGCCAGTGTTCAGTGCAAAAGGTTAGACTTTACTGCAGCACTTGAAATACTTGCTTTTTTGGGACCTGAGCAAGTGGGTCTGATGAAGAGACACACACGTGAATGCTTATGCACTCGTTACCGTCCCTGATTTATTTTCCTATGTCTACTTTCCAGATAATTATTGAGACCTTAAATATGAAGCCTCATTTTTGGTTTAAACTGTTTGTTTTGTTTTGTTTTGTTTTGTTTTTTAATATAAACTGCTGGTATCTCAGGACATTATCTCTGGACCCTGGTCTTGAAGACAAAGCAAACTGAAAACGTAAGGGACATTAAAGAACAAATAGGAGTCAGAGCTTATTCTTCTGGTGGTGATTTTTTTGCAGCATTTATTTTGCAGAATGGATCGCATATACTATTTGGGTAAAGAACTGAATGTTGAAGATGACTTGCTGAAGTGTTGCAGACCTTAAGGCAGAAAATTTTAGAAGAAGAAGATGTAAAGTGGGGAAGGAAAAAGAGGCAGTGAAAAAAACCAACTTGAAAGTTTTCGGGTTTTTTAAGGGCTTGACTAGTAAAGTTGTTAATTACCAAATGGGTTACTTGGTATGATTGTTTGCCGTCAGCTGGATGGCTGAGACCTGAAGCAGTGCAAAATCAAGGCATGACAGGGAAGTAGTGGATAGAGCAGCAGCAGCCATACTGATAAACTTTTTTTAGTTTTGGAAATCGTGGAAGTGGATAAAGTCATGAGATGGGATTATTTCAAACCACTAGTTTGCCACACAGTTCTGCCTAGTTTTATTATATAATGGTTTTAAATTACTTCTGTTAATTAATTCTTTGTATTCTTAATTAGGCATGGATTGCCTAATTAGACATGGATGCCTAATGTATGCCTTAATTAGGCATGGATTTAATGTATTTCTTAAGTATTTTTTTTGTACTAAAATGCAGTTTTAAACTAATTGGTATTTCTATAAAATGTAGTAATAAGAAGGAGGAACTTGTCACTTTGAATCGCATTATGGATCTCTACACAGCTGTGATTACGTGATTTATGTAGGATGGAAGCCTTATGCTAAACAAAGTCACAGTACATAGGCAAATATACCATAAGTTGTTTTTCTGTGCTTTGGTACCTTCTACATACATGTAACAACTTAGAATTATCTGAATTGCAATAATCTGCAATGTTCTGTTGAAGCTGTTGCAGATATGCATGAGGAAAATAAAGCTGCAGCAAATGGGTGTGGCAAGATCCGAAGTGGCACTCAGAATGAGGCTGCATTACTAGCCCTGCTGGAGAAGACTGGATATAGCATGGTTCAAGAAAATGGGCAAAGGAAATTTGGTGGTCCTCCACCAGGTAAGCGTTTCTTTTGAGAATACAAAGTTGGAATGTATTTTCTGTAAGGAAAGCTATGCTGAATCAGACTGAAAATTTGTGTAGCCCCACATCCTGTATCTAGACAGTGACCAGTAGGAGATGCTTAGGAAAGGAGTGTAGGAAACACAACACATACGGGGTCCTGATGTGTTTTACAGTTTCCAGCAGCTTAAGATCTCTTTCCTAGACAATACTGAACATTCGCTGGTGGTGGATTTAAGATGTCACAGCCTTAAAAGCAGCAAAAGTTGGCAGGTAGCAAAACAAATGTGCAGCTGAAAGTACTGAGTGTGTTCCATATAGCTGAGAACACACTTGAAAACATTTCGTGGCATATACATGGAATATGTACATTGCAATTTGCAAACAGTGGTTCTTGGTTAGTAAACACTTTTCAGCGTGTATGGCTTTGGAACGCTTTATTTTTTCTTAGGTGTTAAATGCTATTTCAGAAACATATCTGATACTGTGATTAAGTGACGTAGCAATAATCTCTTGAAATAGCCCTATCCCCTGCTGAAACGCTTTTGCTGAAACTGCTGCTGCTGATTTAGTTCATAGAAACAAGTAACACTCACAGGAGCTGCAGGGAAAAGCCTTTGTTCAGCACTTTAAATTTTTTCGAAAAGAAATTTAAGTGATACTTAGTTTTAAGTAGGACTGATAAAAGGTGTTTTTGTTTGAAGATGTTGCAAGATCATTTTAACTTTAAACCATGGTTATATGAATGCTGGAAACTTAACGGGTTTATCTAGGCTGAAAATTTCTGAAATGAATGGATAAATCCCAAATGATTGAAGTTGTTACTGTTTTGAGAGAAGACACTTCAACAGAGGAGGAGGAAGAGTTCAGCAGATACGTACTTTTCTTCCCATAATGATCTTTTTTGGTCATTAGTCCCCTGTTCAGGATTTAAAATTAATGTTGTTGGGTTTTTTCCCTACCAAAATGTAATTTTGTTCTTCTCAATAATATGTTAAGAAAGAAAGCAGTTTCTACGTTATTTAGTTTGAACTTCTGTGTATTTTACACATTTAATTTCTGCTTAGTGTTTATTGTGCTGAGCCTGATGTCTTTTTTTTTGACTATGACATATTTTCAGTATCTAGGTTTGCTTCTGAGAACTCTAAAAGGCAGGGTTATCTACTGCTACACTTAGCTTGTTAAAATTGTTAGCATATTTCCTGCTGAATTTGCACTTTATTTCTAATCTGAAAGGTTTTTTTCTAATTTCCTGGTTGAAATACCTATTACCTGTAATTCTGTGTAATAACTCTGTGTCAGTTTCCTTAATCTTAACATTTCTTGTTACTCTGACGAAAGTAATCAAATGCCTTAAATCTTTATGAAGCATTACTTTTACTTTGAATGATTTTTCCTGTGTCGTTGATGTCAGCAATGTACAAGAATTTTGCCATTAGTCCTGGTTGTATCACATGGCATACAGTAGCTTCTTTTTGAGTCAGATTATGCAATTACCCAAGCAGAAAGAAGGAGAATTCTTGTGCTGCTGTTTCAGTTCATTCTCACTTGTGGCTTATGATCCTGTATCTTTGTAATTCATACTTATAAGCATGAATTTTATTGCCCATGGCTATATGTAGTTTAGGATACAGCAGCATGAATAGTATTTATCTTTAGAAGTTTTTCCTGTTTAAAATTATGTACATACTTTTACTAGCCTATATAAAATAGCCAAAGGAGGACTTGTGAAACAATTTTGAAAATGGCATTGTAAAGAGAACTGCAGGGCATCGCTGGCCTACTTCCTGAGGGCTCAGCCTATTTAAAATAATTTAATACATTTTTTACATTATAATTATGATTTTTAATTAAAATGTTAAGCAGTATTAAGTGTATTTGTCTGGCAGAGTTACTTTTATTAATGACATTTGCTGATGTTTTCTGAAACTAGATGTGTTTGACAAGGTGTATCTTCCATAACTCTGTTCATTGACATTAATTATATATCTCTTCTTTAAATCTTCCTGCATTTTCATACTTGTTTAAGCTGGAAATTACCTTAAGTTATGTTTTTCTAGGCCAGATGAGACTTGAATGTTTGTGATGGCTTGTAGGAAGTTACAATAACTGTTTGTAAATTAAGAGTTTCACTGTGAATTTTGCCTAAGATGTGGTTTCTATAAGCTTGTGTTGCTGCTGAAGAAGATGGTCTCTGTCAGCTCTGTTTTCCTGTTACCAACTTGTCTGTCTGACTGGCACATTATCAAGAGCAGGCAGCTGATCTGGCTCCAAATTACCCTACAATATTTTTTTTTTCCCATCTCAGTTGGCAGCACAGGTCTTGTTCAGCTTGTGCTACTTGTGGACAATGTATCTGTAGCGATTAAAAAAACAACAAAACAACAAACCCAAAAGAAAGGTTAAGAAAGTTAATTTCAGCTGCTTTGTTTGGGTCCTTGCTTAGGTTGCTACAGACCTAATGAGGTTATTAGGTATATAAGTCATTAGAATTACATGGAAGAAAATTTAAGGTGGCACAGAACTCACTAACATCGTAACTATAATTACTGGAGATGCTGCTGCAAAAAGAGTCTCCTGTGATCTATCGTCCAGGGATGAGTCAAGCACCCAGTCAAGGAAATTCTCAGGTCACTTGGTAACTACGTGAGGAATGGTGCATTTGGTTGTTTCCATATTTACTCTGTTAAATGTGTCTCGCTCATTGGCAGATGTGGCACAGGCCAGGTTTTCTTTAAATTGAGAGTCACAACTTACTCCCAGTAGGCATTAATGTGCTGTAACGCTGTTAGTATGCATGTTTAAAATCAGAAGGTGGTCTTTTTGAATGGTAGATGGCTTTTACTTACTCTTTGATCAGTTACCAGGCCTGAGGATGATTGTCTAGTTAGATTGTCTAATGGACATTGTTCTTTGATTTAATTATTTCCTCCAAAAGCGTAGCCTCCTCCCTTTTTTCCTGATTAAGGTGTGCAATTCCTTTGGTCTTTGGACAAAATTATGTACTTTTGCTTTATGCTTTTTTATGTGGGCAGCTGACAGGCACAATGTGAGTGATGGCAGTACTAGCTTGCAAACTGTTCCTTGCCATGTCTTGTCATACCTCAGCTGAAGTGGTCATAAATGTTTATGAAGTAGAAAATGATAAAAATGTTGAATGCTGTGTGGAACAGAACCAGACTTTTTCCTAGATAAGTTGTGACAGCATGGTTCCAAATGCATGGCAATTCTGATGCCTTGGTTGCTTCCCTGTGTACCGTGTAGTTCTTAGTAGACATTTTACAGATGAAAATTTATTGTGTGATTCTGTGAAAAAATTCTCAATTCTGTTAAAGTTTTTTTCACAAATAAAATGCATGCTCTTTGATGTTTTAATTTCATTACAAAATCACCCAAGTATAATTTATTCTGAACTTCAAGCCAAATTAAAATACTTAGTTAACTTCTTGCTGTAACTTGTCATGTAACAGTAATTTTTTTTCACCTGGTCTCCTTATGCTTTGTCATATCCTACTAGCACTTCGCAAATTTTGTGTTATTTTTTCTACCAGCTTTGCACTTCTTGCTTTCTCTTCTGCAGAGAACCTTTCTTGTAAAAGCTTTAGAGAAAGCTGATAGTTATGAATTAACTGTTATTCTGCCTTTGAAACTTCTGCCTGATTTGTCTAATTTGTTTTAAGAAATTAAACTTTTTTATTTTTTAATGCATATTTGGGAAAATGGATTTTTAAATGAACGTATGAAATTTTACATTATCTGTTGAACATACCTTTCAGCATATATGGGAGAGATGTATGGACATCCTTTGCTTGAGGATGGAAGCATGGAGCTTCTTGTAACTTTCAGATGTGAACTAGGGACTTCCCTTTTCTATGGATTTTTTTAATACATTTTTCCTACTATCCAGCTATGGCCTGTGAAAACTGTGGAGTGTGTTTAGAGGAAAAGTGTTTATTATTTTTGGCTATTGAAAGGAGGGCTCCGTATCCTACCTGTTTTAGTGAATGAATGTAGGAGGTGGAAGCAAAATGTTTGGACCTTTTGAACAATGTCAAAGAAGAAAAAAAGAACCGCACTCGGGACCCTGACCAAAATTTCTTAAAATATGGGCAAGAAGTGCAGATAAATATTTGCAACTTTAAAATGTTAGGGTAGAAAATACAACTTAAGTTCTTTCTTTTTGATCACGTATCAGTTTTATTAATAACGGACATATGAGGGGCAAAATACTATTGAAATGTAGACTACTATAGCAAAGCTATCAGTATTTTAAATAATGCTAGTTTCAGTAGGTTGTCATACAGATTCTGGTTTCAAAAAAGAGAAGACAGAATTAGAAGAAGTACAGATTGTGGGCTTACGGTACTTTTAATTTAAACATTAAAAAAATAGAATTAATGGATGTGAATATGCTAGTTTTTAATTGAGACTAAAAATATACTTCCACCTCCAAATTATGTGGCGGGCGGAAGTGTGCCTGTGTAAGCATTTGTACTAAGATCATTGTTGGACAATTTATTTTAAGGTTGGAAAGGTCCTCCACCACCTCGTGGATGTGAAGTTTTTGTGGGTAAGATTCCTCGTGATATGTATGAAGACGAATTAGTTCCTGTTTTTGAGAGAGCTGGGAAGATCTATGAGTTCAGACTGATGATGGAATTCAGTGGTGAGAATCGAGGCTATGCTTTTGTGATGTACACTACTAAAGAGGATGCCCAGCTAGCCATCAAGATTCTTAATAATTACGAAATTCGTCCAGGGAAATTTATTGGTGTCTGCGTAAGCTTGGACAACTGCAGACTATTTATTGGAGCAATTCCAAAAGAAAGGAAGAAAGAAGAAATACTGAATGAAATGAAAAAACTTACAGAAGGAGTGGTGGATGTCATTGTTTATCCAAATGCCACTGACAAAACTAAAAATCGTGGCTTTGCTTTTGTAGAATATGAATCTCATAGAGCAGCTGCGATGGCTAGAAGGCGGCTAATCCCAGGTAAAGCTATTTGCAATTACATTGTGTTTTTGGGGGGAGTGTCTGTCTCCAGTCTGTAGGGGGTGGTGAATAATCTGTGTTTCCCTTTTTGAGTTACAAAGCTGCAGTAGTGCCTTTCAGCTAAAGAGGAATCTGGGATTGGTTGGTTGGGTTTTTTTTGGTGGTATTTTTTGGCTTGTTTCAATTTTTTTAAATTTTCTTGTGAAAGAACTGTAAGGAGTTCTGAGAGTAAAAGAAGAGGCATCTGTTTTATAAACACAAGTTACTGTAATTTACACCAAGATAGGTATTTGCTTGGGCACACATCCAGTTTTCATTTACATGCACAAGTCCTGGTTCAAGAATTCTCTTAAGGCTGAGCTTAAAAAATCATGATGCATGTAATGTGTCCCTTATTTTCTTTTGAGAGTCATGACTGATGTTATTGATGTGTCATCTTTTTAAATGTTTGAAAGTAATCTTTAGT
This sequence comes from Apus apus, assembly GCF_020740795.1. Classification (NCBI taxonomy): domain Eukaryota; kingdom Metazoa; phylum Chordata; class Aves; order Apodiformes; family Apodidae; genus Apus; species Apus apus. The sequence continues at coordinate 71,205,297 of NC_067285.1, forward strand.
CTTTTACTAGGAAATAATTTTAAGAGTTTAGCAAGTAGAAGACAACTTTTCTGTTGCACCTTATTTTATACATTTTGAAGAAGAGAAGCAGAAGGGTTTAAATGCATTGAAAGAAGAGGGAATAGGTGAAAGTACAGTTAAAAAGGGAAATTCTAGAAGAGAAAGGAAGATAAATTAAATAGGGAGGAAATGGAACAATATATTTGGAGAAGCAAAGTCATTCAGATTAATAATACAGCATTGCCCTTGCTGAAATGAATGGTGAAACTCCCTCTATTTACTAAGACTAAAATTTAGGCAAGTCTCATGTTAATTGCTGACAGAGTGTTTGGAAGGATTGTTAGCTAAGACTTGCATAGGCCTTGCAAAGTAATGAGAGAAATATGGCCAGACCACTGAATGTAAAATAAACTAGTTGTGTGATAGCAAAATGTTGACTTGAAATGAGTAACAGGGAGGGCTTTTTTTAGTTTGTGGTTTTGGTATCTACTGCAACATAGACTAAAGTTTGTGCTAGTGCATATACATCTAGATGAGTTTTTCCAGGTGCTGACCTTACTTTTTAAAGTGGTAGTAGTATTAAAGAGACTGTGTTTACTATCTAGTAAAATAGTATGTTGCATATGGTTGCTTTATGTATACATGTATATGCATGTCACAAAATCATGGAGTCTAGGTTTTGATAGCTTATGGTGCTTAATGAACCCGAAAGGTAGAGATAGAACACTAAATTTTTGCAGAATCTTATTTTCTTTAGTAATTTAAGGTAGCAATATTTTACATATTTTGCTTAAGCAGATGCAGGGAACAAAAACCCGTTTCATTTGGCATGCAACCTATTCTGTTTTTATAGAGATAGTTGATAAGAATTATTTTGTTTTCCAATATTTCTTATTGATGTAATGCTGCTTTTGCTGTAGGAACATTCCAGCTCTGGGGTCATCCTGTTCAAGTAGACTGGGCAGACCCTGAGAAAGAAGTTGATGAAGAAACAATGCAGAGAGTCAAGGTACTATATGTGAGAAATCTAATGATATCTACCACAGAGGACACAATTAAAGCTGAATTCAACAAGTTCAAGCCAGGAGTAGTTGAACGTGTAAAGAAGCTGAGAGACTACGCTTTTGTACATTTTTTCCACCGAGAAGATGCAGTTGCTGCCATGTCTGTAATGAATGGAAAGTGCATTGATGGAGCTAGTGTTGAGGTAACACTGGCAAAGCCAGTTAACAAAGAAAGTACTCGGAGGCAACATTTTAATGGTCAGATAAGTCCCAGTTCTGAAAATCTCTTTGGGTTTCCTCACAAAGAAGATGGTCATCAAAAATCCTTAGGGAAACCAGCAAGTCTTGCGGTTTGTCTTAATGGTCAGCAAAGTCCAGCTCTTCCTGAAGCTGAAAGATGTACCTACCCATTTTTTCCAGGAATTAAGCTTACTCCAATTAGCATGTATTCCTTAAAATCCAGTCACTTCAGTTCTGCAGTAATGCACCTGGATTATTTTTGCAATAAAAATAACTGGGCACCACCAGAATACTACTTGTATTCGACCACAAGTCAGGATGGGAAAATACTGTTGGTGTACAAGGTGCTTATTCCTAGTATTGCAGATGTTTCCCAGAGTTATTTCATGCCAGACAAACTCTGTACAACAGTAGAAGGTGCAAAGGAATTGGCAGCACAGTTCACACTTCTACATCTAGGTAAGCATAAATATTTTCAATTAGTTAAGAAATGAAGCTAGAAAAGTTACTTTAAAATTGTTCTTTGTGTATAAATCTTGGCGTGTGTGTGTGTATATCTTTATATGAAGTATAAGTTAGTCCAGAGAAGAATTGTTTCTTGTATAGTCTTGTGAGAGGTGATTGTCCCCCTGAACTCCGCACTGGTGAGGCCACACCTAGAGTATTGTGTCTAGTTTTGGGCACCTCAATTCAAGAGAGATATCGAGGTGCTGGAGCAAGTACAGGGGAGGGCAACAAAGCTGGTGAAAGGCCTAGAGAGTAAACCTTATGAAGAAGGCTTGAAGGAGCTGGGAATGTTTAATCTGAGGAAGAGGAGGCTGAGAGGAGACCTCATCAGTCTCTACAACTACCTGAAAGGACATTGTAGAGAGGTTGGTGCTGGTCTCTTTTCACAGGTAATTAGCGACAGAACAAGAGGGAATGGCTTCAAGCTGCAACAGGGTAGGTTTAGACTGGACATTAGGAAAAATTTTTTTCACAGGAATAGTGGTTAGACACTGGAATAGGCTGCCCAGGGAGGTGGTTGAGTCACCATCCCTGGATGTGTTTAAGGGTTGTTTGCATGTGGTGTTGGTGGATATGGTTTAGGGGAGTACTTTGTAGAGTAGGGATGATGGTTGGACTTGATGATCCCAAGGGTCTTTTCCAAACTGAATTCTATGATTTAAGCACTGAATGGGTATATTAGGTTATGGTTGGACTTGATGATCTTCAGGATACTTTCCAACCAGGATGATTCTGTGATCAGGTGAATGCACTGACGAAGCGCCATGTAAACATCTATATGATGCAATGCCAGGGTCATTTTTGCTTGCATAATACTTTATAAGGAAAAACTAGATGACATGTTAAGTGACTTAGGTATAAGGTCATCTGTGTGATGATTATAGCGCTGAAAATTTATTTAAAAGGCTGTCTGCATTCTTGATTTATTATCAGTAGGGAAAACAGAGTGGTAGATCCATAGTCAGATAAAGCAATAGGTTTGGAAAGCTTTTTGATGCCTCTTTATAGACATTCTTAAGGCTATAGGAGAGTATACTTACGTCTCTATATGTATTGTCTTTGGGTAAAGAGCGCTGTCATTTAGTGTTCTTTTTTAACCAGAAAATGGGAGAAAATAGGGATAAAGTTACTCCTAACTAATTTCTAAGTCTAGCATCTTAATATATGTATATATATATTCTATTTCTCTAACATTAGAATGCAACTACTAGAAAAAAGATGATTTTATATTATGGAAAGCTATGGTAAAATCTGAGCTTTTCAAAACTAAGATGACTCATTGCTGACAGTGTTTTCCCCTGTTGCTCTATAAAGTGAAATACATTAAAAAATACAAAACATAACGCTTTTGCCATCTAGTACCTGCCCAGCATTTTTCAGAACATTCAGCACACAGCATTCAGAACACAGATCTGATTTCTAGTGCCAGGTTGTTTCATTACTATTTGTGGTCATCATCTCATCAAACTTCATCCTCAAAGAAATCACATTTTGGCAAATGTTGAATGATGCTGTATGAATGCATGTGTTGTGGTTTTGTGGTTTTGTTTTATTTGTAAGCAGTGATTTTAGGAAAAGTCTGAGTGTGTTTCTTTTTGGAAGCATCTTACTATAAGCATGACTGTACAAAGCTGATACAGGGATTAATTCCTTCTGGTAAGTAAATTCTCTGACAGGAACGTTATTTTGTTTCCCACTGATTTTTCATGATGTGTGGAGGTTTCTGTTTCTTCTTAAAGCATATAAGCAGACTAAGGTAAGTGAATGAGAAGGGGCTGCTTTGATAGAATTTTTAAATTGGGCTGTTATGATTAATAATCTCAAAGCACTCTTCTGTTTTTTTATGGGGTGGTGCTTATTTCTGTATTTATTTCACATAACAGAATACTTGATTGTTAATGCATATAATAGTCCTGAACAGACAGCAGTACACCAATTAACCACTTGGTGTCACCTGAATATTTTGAAAATGATGCTTGGAGAAAATAGATAAAGCTATTAATTCACTGAAAGATTAGTAATATATTTTGATGTTACTAGATAAATCATGAACATATCAAAGTGAAAATACTCGGTATTCTTTAAAAATATAGAACTTACATGTTCGTTTATGAGAAGGGGAGCAGAACTGATGTGTCCCAGAAGGACTTTAGTAAAGGCTGAGTCCTGAGGAGTTCTTTTCTGCTGAGTCTGACTTAAGGGTGATGGAGAAGAGCAGAAGTTTCAGTGAAGTTTCCTCAGTTTCAGGGATCTGCCGGATTTTAGACATGTATTCCACAATAGGGTATTCTTTGTTCCCTGTCATGTGTTTTTCCATGTGTTGCCTCACTGAGACACAAATTAAGAAATTTGGGGTAGAAGACAGTATTTAAAAGTAAGAGAAAGTATTAAAAAAAATAAATACTGATAAATCTCTGAATCAAGAAAAAGCATTTTAATAAGTAAGTATAGCACATAAGTAACAGTTTAATTCCGGTTCACCACATACAATATATATAGTAAATGGTACTCAAACAGGTAGACCAGGCATTATATCTTACTACTATAATTGCCTTGTTTAAGCTTCTTAAATACTGCATGCAGTAGCAATTTACAAATAAAGGATAAAACTTGTATAAACTAGTTCAAGACTCTGTAGTCAGCATGAGTCTTGTAGACTGCTGTCCTAGATTTTGGACATAAAAATCCAAGTGTAACATTTTTATTTTACTGTTTCATTGTATGAATTTTCTTTACTTCAACACTGCCTTGGTTTGCTTTATCAATATTATTCTGCTATTATGTTATTATATAGCTGTTGGAACAAGAAAGAGCCTGGTACAAAATGTAGGATGTTTAAAAAAATGCAGAAATTGTTGGCTTTGTTCAGCAAATACAGATATGTGGTGTTTGGTGTTTTTATTAAAAAAGGCCCAGAATGCAGTAGAAGATTTTCCTTGAACAGTATTAATTTAGAAGTCTTAAATATTTATCAGATGACTTACACGTAATGTTTTTTATCACAGCCCCTGAACAAGCATATATAACTTTGCTGTCCCAGAATGCAGCATAGCAGGATAGTAGAGGTGAGTGTACCCCGTGGGATTTTGTTTGATGCAGGTTTTTGTCCCCTCAAAGACTTTGCCTTAGTTGCAGTGTTTGGGCTGTTTGTTAGAGAAGTTGGTCTCAAGGGTGTTCCCCCATGTTCACACCCCTGAGAAGGCTTGAAGAAATACTCTGTACATTTGTTTTCCCAAAGGAGACCATAGCTCTAGTGCTGTAGACCTGCTGATGAATCATGCAGTCTGTTGTTCACTTGGATTGTGCAGCACAAAGGAAGGTGATGTTTTTTCCTCCTAAAAAGACTCAAGTAATTTTTTGGTAATTTCTGATTTATTTGCTTTTCCAGCTTGGATTTGAATTAATGTGTAGAACTGGAGTTGTTACCACACTAGTGACTTGAACTGTTTCTTTGGGAAGTCAGTTTCATGTAAAAAAAAAAGACTAATGTCTCTTGATTTCTGCGTTTTATGCTACCGCGAGTAAACATTCTCTTTTTGAATATGCTGTTGTGGACAAATTGAAATGGATGTCTGTCACTTCTGAGGCCTCTTTAATTTTTTTTAAATGGGGATAACCATCTTCCCTGAGTGTCATGAGCTTGATTTTTAAAAGCTTATAAGGCAGTTTGAAAATACCATTAAATCCATGCTCAGTGTTAACTTCACTGCGGGAAGCTTCTAATCTGAGTCACCCAGGATTTGTCCTGAAGATTCAGGTATTTTCCTGTTGCTGCTGCCTATGGACAGGGAACATAAATTTGTCAATCTGGGACAGTGTAGGAAAACTTGGAGGAAAAATAAGGATACAACAGTGTTGGACTGCATTTATCCGTGAAATAACTGAGTTCAGTAAAGTCAGTCACTTCAAAACAGGACGGAATTTAAGTGCCCTTTTGTAGTCCACTGATGACCACAATGAAGTTGTGTTATGTTTATGCAGTGTATGTCTGGCAGAAATTGGTACTTGGTTAATAGTACACCCCAATCTGCAGTGGTAAAAATACAATATGGAAGACTGCTGCTATGATACACATAACAAATTAGTACAACTCAGAACAGTGATCTAATATGCACATGAAAATTATCTTCATTAATATTTTGTGTTCAGTGGAAGTAAAACAAGGTGTCATCATTATAAAGTTTTGTTAAAAAATATATATATATAGGCTGAGAAAATGCTTATGTTCAGTGCTGAGGAATTTGTTTTAAAAATATAAGGCTTTTGGGGAAAAAACCCCCTGAGATTAGCAAGTTCTTATTTTTATCTTTTTACAAGGTCCTTTCTCATGTTGTTTGAGTTGTTCACTAAATAATTTAAAAAATTGAGTTAGTATTAGGGGTGCAGAGGAAAGGGAAGAATGCAGGATTGGTGTAGAACTGGTAATGCTTTCATTACAACATCATCTTAAATTCTATAATAGTTACATCCGTCTTGGCACAGGTAATGCAGTATGCTTGCTGAAGTCAAAAGTCTCTCCTCTGCTTCCTCCTTTTTTTTTTTTTTTTTTTTTTTTCTGCAGCTAGCTGTACACCCTATTTCGCTTGAATTACCCTGAAGAAGAAAAGTTGGGAATTTGATGCTTTGGATCTTGCCACAAAAAAGAATGCTACGTTGATACATCATTACTGGAAATTACATTACATGTTTATTGATGAATAATTCTTCAAAGCACACGTTTGTATTAAACATTTCACTTTAAATATTAGTGAAATTGAATGTTAAATTGTTTTGGTTAGCTTGATTAAATTTGTTTTGGGAAGATAATTTGATTAGAAGATTTTTGTTACGTGTAACAGTGTGTACAACAGTAGCTTGTTTTTAGTGTTGAAATAATTTGCTACGATTCCTACTCTTGTATTTTTGAGTTTCACGCAGAATTTTACAGCTTTTGTTGTAAGTAATAAATCTTAAGCATACATAAAGAAAAAAAAAACAACAACCAAAATCACACCACCCTGGCAGCCCTGCCTTTTCATAGATAAACATACATAATATGAAACTTAAACACCACACTCAGATTTGTTTCTGTAACTTGATGCAAAATTTTATGGGACAAACATGTCCAATCAAATCTTTGCTTCTGATGTAATTTTGTACCATCACTGGAGAAGTGGTATTTTAAGGGGCTTTATGTCAATTGTACCATCAGGCTACATGAGACATATTGCTGTAGTCATAACATTGAGGTTCAATACCTTAGATAATTCTTTGAGACAAAAGTGGGGAAAAAAAACAACCCTTGACGCATACAAATTACATGTACCTTTATGTACAGCTTACTAAGTTGCATTTTGTGTTGTTAGCTCCTGTCTGCTAGGACATGTGTGTGCTTCCATGTTCACAGAAGGCCTTTATCTTATCTAGGCCCTCCCTCGTAACCAGCACTTCTAATTGCCATTGGTAGCCGTGTGGAACAGTGGCTTGCTCACTTTCTGATCAGGCCATGTTCTTCTTAAACATTGTTTAGCATTAAACTGAAAATAGTTTTTCAGTTTTTTAAATCAGGTATATGTAATTAATTTGGAGTGAGCCATCTTCATTTTTATTGTGACTATTTAGCTTTTCTTTAGTGCTTTGTTTATTGAATGACAAAAAATAAAGGCCTTTCTTTTGTCTTGGTTTTTTTTTTTATTTGTTTAAATCTCAAACTAACACAGTAGATTGTCCTTTTTAGTGAATTTGGTATATAGTTCCTGGTCAAGGAATGGGCCAAGAGTCTAAGGGCCTCACCTATGCACATATTGGTTGTAAGCCATTTTGCCTGAAAAGTGTTTGTCAAAAAGCAGTATTATGTAGACAGAAAACCATGCAATTGAAAGATTTAAAGTTGAATAATTTTTCTTACAAGCAGTCAACTTCTGTGGTCCATTACATACTTTAGTTCAGTGTGTTTCATCACCATACTAAATTGACTTTTTTGATGTTAAATTAGGTGCAGTTATAAGAGTTTAATTTTATTTGCATTTGATATTAGCTACCTAGTAGTAGTTTTAAGTGTTGTAATTTTTAATGTTGAAATCATGTGTTTGACTTCTGTACTTGAATTAACATTTATATTAAACTTATGCTGTTAGTATTTGGTGTGTGTTAAAAAATATATATTTATTTTATGCATAGTACCTTCACAAACTCGCTTTGCAGGATTCACTTTGCTTTTTCTAGTAGCAAGCTTTGGCCAGAGACTCCAAGGCAGGTGCCTTGCTGCAGAAGAGGAAGGGTAATTAAGTGGCTTAATGAAACTTTGAAAAAAGAAAAGTGATTTTTACAAAGGAAGTTTGCTTAGTAGTTTATATCACATTTGAAAGTTGTTAAACTGTTACAGTTTCTTAAGGATCTCTCTTGGGAGGAAAGAAGAGGGGCTTGCTTTACTTCATGTTTAAATTAGTTGGTCTCTGAGGCCAAGAGTAAAATCAGTGCTCATGATAGGATAACACTGTAAAATTCTGATAAGATATGGAGAAACTAATTTTAAAAGTATTTGTGCCTGGAAGCGTGAGAATTCTAGTCTACAGACTGCTGAAGTTAGCTTTATTTTTCAGGTGTCTTGATGAAGACTTGCAATAAAAAAGTAAGTTTCTATATGGACATCTTTTATGATACCTTGAAAATATGGTTGACTTTTTGCATGTGCAAGAAAGATTTGGTAAAACAATATTCTGTAATACTTGTAATGGAACTCTGGGCCAGTGAAACCTAGGTAGAATTGGTAATGTTAGCTACTTAAGAGAATTGTGTGACAAGCTACACCAAGATTGCATAGCATCAGAATGCATACCCGTAGGAGAGCTGACTTACCTGGTGAACAAAAGGAGGTACTGACCAGGGCTCTAGAAAGTCAGAGGATTATATTTTTCGCGTGTGTAACACCCTTCTTGTTTGGATTTCTAACTGCACTCCATCTTTGAAGCAATCTTGTGCAAAAAGCAGTGTTGCTGCAAACTAGCATCTCCCATCATTATTCACATGAGCATGTGCTTTACCAATTATTTTCAGTATTCTCAGCGATATAAAAACCATGATCAGATATTTAAGTGTAGTGAGTACTGGTGGATGTGAGCCAAATACAGCCCTCAGACAAATTATGGTCTTTGTTTTGCAGATAACAAGAAAGGTGTAAGGAATAAGGAGGTGAAGCAGCAGTACCACTCAGTAGCTGTAATTCAGGGTTTTTGAAGTTTATTTAGAACACATCATTAAAAATCTCTATTCAGTGTGCAAAATTTCAAGCATACTTTTATTATTTATACAAGTCCCACTGGAGCTTATTAACCTTTGGAAAAAAACAACAAACCATTTCTTCTAAAAATGTGACAATGGGAGAACAACATATTACATATTTTTTGTGATACTGTTGTAGAACTGATAAAAGTGAATCCATATATTATCCTGTTCTATAATTGGTGTAGAAACTAGAAGTCCCTCTGAAAGTAGAAGTCACTGGCTTTAATGGAAGAAAACGTAACAGGTCAATGCATGGCTATGTGACTGGTGTCATTGATAGGACTTTGGGTTCTGTGACCACAGGCTGCTTTACAAGACATCAGGGCTGCTGGCAAAAGTTGGGGTACACCTATCCCAAAGGGGGAAGAGGATCCTGGGTCAGGAGCTAGGAGCATTCATAGAAAGGTCTTTAACCTAGACTCAGAGTGGGGCTGAGTTAAAACTGGCCTTTCTAGAGAGGAGCCTGGGGAACTGGAACTCTGTGCCCAGTCAAATAGTTCTGATATCAGACATGGTGGGATGATTCACACAACTGGAGGACCAGGATAGATGGCTATAGGGTGTTTCCTACAGACAGGGGAGAAGAGGTGGAGGAGTTGCGCTCTATGTTAAAGAAAACCTTGAATGTATGGAAGTCAACTATGGTAATTGTGGTAGCCCTATTGAATGCCTCTGAGTCAAAATCAGAGGGGCTGTCTCCAAGGGTGACCTCACAGTAGGCATCTGTTATCAACCCTGAAATCAAGATGATGTGACCAGTGAAGTGATACTCTGATTGCTCAGGCAAGCTTCAGGTCAACAAAACCTGGTTCTCATGGGAGATTTTAACTACCCAGACATTTCCTGGAGGATCAATACTTTAGTTCAACTGACGTTCATCAAGTTCCTGGAATATGCAGAAGACTGCTGCCTCACACAAATTCCTCTCTAAAGGCAAAGGAAGAAGGTGGAGCAAGAGACCCTTTGGCCTAACTGTGATCTGGGTCTGCTCAAAACCAAAAGGGAAATGTACCAGAGGTGGAAAAGTGGAACATTACTGGTTGAAAATTACAAGGGCATTGCTAGAGTATGCAGAGATACAGTTGGAAAAGGAAAAGAGCAGCTGGAGCTGACATTGGCCAGAGATGAAAGGGTTCTTCAAATACATTAACAACAAGCACAAATGGAATAATATTTGCCCACTATTAAACAGGAGAGGTGAACTAGTCACCAACAATGTTGAAAGGCATTTGGCTGAGGACAGTCAAACACTGGAATAGTCTCCCAAGGGAAGTGGTAGATTCCCCCATATTGGACAGTTTTAAGTTTTGGCTTGACAGGGTGCTGAGCCATCTCATATAAACCATAGTAGTACCTAGAAAGGTTGGATGAGATGATCCTTGAGGTCCCTTCCAACCAAGCATTCTATGATTCTGTGAATTTCTGTAAGGCTGGTCCTTTTCTTGAGAAGAAGCTTTTCTATGTCAAAAAATGTAAACAACCACCATAGAATAATTAAAGGATGCAACCACTGTCAAACCAGGCGGATGTTTTAGGATTCTAGAATGCAAATACGTACTCATCTTACATACTGCTTGAAGCTGGGTGAAATTTCAAGAAGGACACTTAAAACATCTTGAAAACCATGCCTGCAAAACCAAGATTGTTCCAGTCTTATGTTTTGAGAACACAGCAATGCTTTTAACTAAGCCACCAGATAAAGTTTTAGATTGGAAAGAGGTGAATAATCCAGGGTAATAACCACTGAGTGCAGTACTGGCTTGCGGTTTAAACAGTAGGGATTGTACTTTGCATTTTAAAACCTGTGGTACTTCATAAAAAAGGTGTAGTTTATTTTTAGATGGGGATGGGAAAGCACTGAGGTACAACAGTTCATGGCTGTCAGAAAATAATTGACAATCAGAAATTGAAATTGAGCACTGCAGGAAGCAGAAGCATCTACAAAGGCAGATAGTAGTGCACAGAGGCTGGTCTGTTTGCTACAGTTCAATTTAGGTAGGATGTCAAGTTCCTTTAGAAAGCCAGGGCAGGGTACAACTGACATAAAAGATGATGCTCTGACAATCTAAGGAGATGAATACTTGTAAACACCACTGTTCCAATATTATGCATGGATAATGGCGTATTATTTATGTGCTGTCATAATTCACTGAAAAAAACCCCCAAACAACAAAACACATGAAAATCAATAGAAATACCTCGATGGAAAACAATGTCAAGCATGGCCATACCTCTGGGGCAGCTTGCTGAGAAGCAAGTAGCCATTTCAGTAAATTTAACTATATAAGTTACCTCTTCAGGCATCAAACATTGGGCTGCATCAAAAGAAGCTTGGCCAACAGGTTGAGAGAGGTGATTGTGCCTCGCTACTTTGCTCTTGTGAGACCCCACTTGGAGTACTGTGTCCAGTTCTGGAGCCCCCAAATAGGAAGGACATGGAGCTATTGGAGCAATTGCAGGGGAGGGCCATGAAGATGATCATAGGGCTGGAACACCTCTCTTGCGGGAACTGGCTGAGTTCGGGCTGTTCGGCCCAGAGAAGAGAAGGCTCCAGGGGAACCTTCTAGCAGCCTTCCAGTATGTGGAGGGGCTACAGGAAAGCTGGGGAGAGATTTATGTGAGGGCATGCAGTGATAGGACAAGGGGTAGATTTAGGTTATATATTAGGAAGAAATTCTTTAGTGTGAGAGTGGCGAGAGACGGGATCAAGTTGCTCAGAGAAGTTGTGGCTGCCCCCTCCCTGGAAGTGTTCAAGGTCAGATTGGATGGGGCTTTGAGAAACCTGGTGTAGTGGGAGGTGTCCTGACCAGATCAGGGGGTGAGGTGTGTGTGTAACTAGATTATCCTTAAGGTCCCTTTCAATCCAAACCATTCTGTGATTTTATGATTATTTTTTTTTCTACACTGCCAGAGGCTATGGCTGCTATTGACTTACAGTTTCCTGCAGAGGGAAGTATTCACTAGTGTATGAAAACCAACTATTGAGTCAAGTGATCTTTGTTAAAGCTGGAGATGTCTCTGTGTAAGCAAAGAGCAAGAGACTTGAATGTTGAGAAGGGTATTTGCCGAGTTACACAGTTTTTTTAGGAGAAGTCAAAACATTTCAAGTGATAAAATAGTTCTCTGAGCAAAGGAAGCTTATCAAATAAATGGGAAACACAAAAAAGGCATCTTAAATTAGGAGCCTACCTCTGGGCTGCAGTATTGATGTTATTACTCTAATGAAGATGAAAAAACATTATTTTATTTTACAAAGATTGGCCCTGGAGGTTCCTATTTTTCCCTGACTCTGGGCCTCCATCTCAGCTCTGTATTCCTTTCTACCAAAACTGATTTCTGTCTCCTGTTTGAGGAGAGGACACAGCTCCTGAATTCTGGTTGTCCTGAGGTGGGCAAGCATCTTGAATCAGTATATGGGACCTTCCCTACCTGTGCTGAGTGCCCCAGCTGGACCCTGCAGCAATAGAGCCCTTCTGTCTCAAACCTTGATGCCTCCTTGGCTCTGCTCTACTGGTTTTAACTGTAAGGGAAGGAAAGAATTATTCTTCCCATGTCACAGTACCTTTTCACAGGTAGAACTGAAGGATTTACAACACACTCCTAAAGAAGATAGTGTAGTAGGTTTGGGTTCAGGATGATGAGGGAAGAGACCTTTAACCTTCCCCCTACTCCCTCTTTTTTTTTTTTGGGGGGGGGGGCTTTTTTTGTTGTTGTTCATAGGTACATGCTAGAACATTTGCACATTTAGCATAATTAAACAGACTCAGGAAGATGAGACAGAATAACACCTATTGGGGGGGGGCGTTATCTGAGCTCGGGGCAGGAAGCTGTCACAATCTTTAAGGAATTAAGTGGTTCTGGCTGAGGAGGAGATGTCTCAGAAACTTAAATAGCAAAGGAGGGCTTGGGTGCATGCAAAATAAAATCCACTCCAGATGCCTACGGGATGACACGGATTTTGAGGAGCACACAACAAGGTCTAAGTGTCCAATTTCAGTTTTGTCTTATTGCAGACAACTACAGCTAAAGTTCAAATTCTTCATGGAATCCAAGGAGATGTTTGGATTTTAATATTTTTTATCCAGGGAGTAGAGGTAAGTCAGAAAATGCATGATAGCTTGTATGTAGCATTAGCTTTATAACGAGGGCTGATGAGCAGCTTTCACACGAAGTTTTACAGTGAAAATAATGAGAACAGAAACACTGATTCAATGTTTTAATTTTTTCTTTAAACTAAACAAAAATGCAAAAAAGGCAGTCTCACATCCCCCAAAGACCCACCTCCACTATCCAAAGCAACATTCATGAGAGAAAGCTACCTGAGCTCTCTTCAACACTAAGGCACATATTTTGATGAAACTTTTACTATGTATTTTTCCTTTAAGAAACAATACAGTTTTCAGCTACCATGAAATAATATTTATTTTATCCACTCATCCTAGTCAAGGATTTAAGCTATGAAAGTGGCAGACTGAGGCCAGAGGAAACAGTCATATCACCCAGTTCATCCAGCAATCCAAACACATCACTGTATTTCATTGTATGCCCCTGGAGCAAGCCCAGTAACAGCTGATGAAAGCACATCTTCCAGAATGGCATCAAAGTCCACAAGGTGCTGAATCTTGCAACATAAATTGGATCAGAGCTTTCTAACATTAAACAGATGCAGTACTTTATTTACTTTTTTGCAGAAATACTTGATTTCTCCCACATACAGAGGGTACTTCCTAAGGTATTTCCTCCTGCTTTGAGCTCAAGAAATTTTCAAAGCTACCTACCAGCTCTACATAGTGTGAAAGCTTGTCTCTTAATAGCCTTCAGTGGTATTTTCCTGGTTCTCTTTCACCACCTCATGAGAAGCTTGTCTAATATTTCAGTCACTACTAAATAACTGTGTGAATAACACCATAAGAGGATTCCAGTGAGCTGCGAAGCATGTGGCGTTCCACTCTATTTAGCTCTGGTGAACCAGCACAACAGAGCTGACAAGCTGGCTCTGGTCCACCACTGAATTGGTGAGAGCTGCATGCTAGCAGAGCTCACTCCCCTGGTTTTGGTTATCTGACCTGTAGGAAGGACATGGTCTCGAAATCATGGAACCCCTGGAGCTCATCTGTTGGTGAACCACAGATCAAGTTTCTGAGAGGAGCTGTATGCTCACTGGCGTCTTCAGGGACAAATGTGAATGCAGGTATTTACAAGGCAGAGGACAGTATGTTTGTCTGTCAGAAAAATTCTTTCAGGAATCATCTGGGCAAATACGTGTACTTAAAAACCTAACAACATGTGAAACATTTTTACCCTAAAATAGAACAGGAATTATTTAAGGGCATCAGATCTTGTCATTTTTGTAAACAATTCCACTAGTGCTTATTTAGGCACTTCCAATACTAGGGGTAAGGGAAGTATAGTGCATACTGTACCAGTTAGGACAGGCATTTAGTGAATCTCAAATGCTTCTGCCCAAAGCTAGCTAACACATTAATGCTCAGCTTCCCATTCTCCACCCCCATCTTTCAAACTGCTATAAAAACAAGCAGGCATAACTGCTTTCAGGGCTGGTGAAAGGCTAGCACAAGAATCCTGCTGCAGTAGAGTGTCTGCTAAACTTTTGCTGTCTTAGCCTGAAATTATTTTCCAGAAAAGCCAGTTTTGTTTTGTGCAAGTCAGAGTAGAGAAATTCCTATTTCATGTGCTCACATTCTAGTGCGCTGTTTGTCAAACAGGAGCCGGCAGAGCTAGGAGAGGCATCTAACCAAGGAAGAATGTACTAGCAGCTTGAAGATTTCATGTCAGTATGTATTTTGAAAGTTTATGAAGGATTTCTGAGAAACATTTTTTAAATTCCACTTTACATGGAAGTTCCTCATACTCTTGGCAATTTAACAGTTCATTAAAAATAAAAAAAGGCAATTTAATTACTGTTGCATGGGAAGCAATTGCAGAGAAGATGAGGAAAGGAGGGATAAAGATCTAAGTACCAGTAGACATTTCTAATTGCATTACATGGGTACCTGTTTCATAACTTTTTAAAAACTTGTTGGATTATTAAGGATTCATAATGCTAGGATAAGCATTTTGACTGTAAATGTGAATATCCTACCCAAACAATCTTAATGTAGATAAAACTCAGATGTATTAAAGGCCCTTAAAGTGAACTATGATCCACGTTTTCACTGTATTGTATGTTTGCTCTTTTCGGTCCAATTTCCAAGACAGTTCAGTAAGCTATTTCTCAAACTGTACTGCCTTTCTCATCAGCTCTCTTTAGATTTCACCTCACTTAAGTGCTACTTAATTGCCTTGCTTGGCATTTTTCCCCCCTCAAATATTTTACTGTGTCTTTACTTAAAGAGACTTTTAAGGGTCATCTATGTACTCCATCCCTCCTGCAATGAGCATGGACATCTTCAACTAGATCAGGGTGCTCAGAGCCCCATCTGACCTGACCTTGGTCATGGATTATTCTTCTACAGTAGGCTTCACTGTACTTCATTCTACCCTACTCAAACACAATACTCTATTGTATTTGAATGAAAACTATTTGCTGCTTTTTCCTTGTCAGCTCACGTTTGTATTTCTTTAAAAAGAAATCCTAGACCCAGCACATCCCTCAACCATATCTATTTTGATTCTTTTACTTAAAACAGCCATGACTGCTCTCATACACTGGTATCAAAATATTTTCCTCTTGTGTGTTTCCAGACTGTTTCCAAATAGACTATGTCTGTCGTTAAGGATGCTTTTGAGATAGGGTATCAGAATGTCACTTTGATTATGGATTCAGCATCACTATCACAAAGCTCCTACTAGCTCAGCTGTGTCCATCACTGGTTGTGTTGTCTCATATCCTTAATAGGGCCTGCAACAGAGTGCTCTTGGAAGCTTACATTACAGACTTCTGCTAAGTATCAATATAATCTCAGTTATTTTCATGATGACTGATCTTTTACAGATGTTTTAGAAAGGCAATGCATCTGCCACATCTCTAATTCTTTGGCAAGAAGACACCTACTCAGTGGAAAAATGGTCCCACATTGCATGGATTTTATTTAATAGATCTAAAAAAACCCAGGTACTGGGGTAGCACAGTATCTTCGTAGAATCATTTCAAGTATGCAAACTCAAGTCACTAAGCACTTGATGAACTTTCAGTGTTCATTATCTGGCTAGTTCTGGGAGAAACAGGGAGTGAAGGGTGTATAAAACAAACTCAGGTCATGCCAGCCAAATCTCTGCTGAAAATGAACTAGCGGATTGCAAGAGGATGTTTGAAGTAAAGTTCCTAGTTAAATTGGTCTCTAAGGTGGTAGAGGTATAAGGGGTAAAAGTCCCCAAAGCAAAGAGGAGCATTCTGAAATCAGATTTCAAGCCGGGGATGTAGAAAGCTCAGTTCACTGCTAACACTCCCAAGCCATGCCTCCCTAATCCAGAGTACACCCAGTTTTTCAAAGCATCCACATTACTTGTTCTCATTAAAAAGCTCCTGCAGCATATTGGGAATTCCTTCTCTAGATAACTACTTTAATGAAGGACCATCCATCCTAATAGAATTAGTGACAGAAAGAAATAGCTATTTAATTTCGATATTGCATACTTCATTCCTGTTAATCAGCATCTAAATAGTGTTCAATATGTTTTTTTGAAAGTAGACACAAGGTTATGACAGTAGGGCAAGATCTTCCTTCTTCATGGAAGAGGGAAAGCTTGACAGTGATTTCTCTTCCTTGCCTGCAGATTTTCCTTCCATCCTGCAGAATTTCACCTGCCTGAGCTGTTCCTACCACAGCATTGTAAATGCCTCTGCCAGGCTCTTGCTTAGCTGGGGCAAGAGCAGCAGTGCTTTCTACTTCCACACTATTTAATGTACATTCCTGCATGGTGTCCAATTAGTCACAGCTGGATTTTTATTTTTAATGTAAAAATTAACAAATCAATGCACACTAAAACATGCTTCTGTTTACTTTTACATTTTCAGTCATTTTTAGCTTTCAGTGCGTTTGGACTTGCTGATGCTCCCCGACACCCAGAGGCATTGGGTTAAGAAACTCAGACTTGGTTAGACATCGTCCCTGATGCACAAAATTCAAACATCTGACTAGGAGAGGCAGAGTGCTGAGGAGCTGGGATAATCCCCTGCTGAGGGAGATAACAGAGGGCCTGCAAAGCCTTTACCAGCCCTCTAGGTAGATTAGCCTCTGATTGTTCTTTTAAGTTAGGGATGAAGAAGCAAAATGGCAGTAAACAAGTAACATTTAAACACCAACCCAATCTAGAAAGAAATATTTGGTGCATGGGTTTACCAACATGTGCCTTAAGTCCTGACCTATGTGAGAAAATAAATACATTATTGAAGTGTTCTCAACCTGAAGACATTCCAGTCATTGATGAGAAAAATGTACAGTTCTGGGACAGAAAGTGACATGATTTTTTAGCTCGAAAATATGAAAACTATCACCTCTGGGTAAAAATAATAAAAAATAGTTTTTCACATGGATCTCAGAGAAGAGGATTGAAGAGATTGTGATTCTGGAGGGACAAATGTTTGAGGAAAGATTATGAAAGCTAAATAGGAGTATTTGACTAAGCACAAATTTAATAAAAGATGCAGAGAGAAATCTATTTAATTCACAGAATGTTAATGTCATTGACAAAGTGCACTTAAAAAACCACCACAAAACAACAAAAAAAAACAATAAACAAAAACACTAGATGTGTCCAATAGATGGACCTCAACATTTTGGAGAGCAACATGAAGACACTGAATTCTTAAGTATCCCATAGGCACATTAAAGCCAGTTCTTAATCAAATTGTAACTGAATCAGATTTGAAGTCTTGAGCAGTTAAACTACAACATGGAGGCAAAACATAGTAGAGGCTTACTTGTGATTTCTGTATTAGTGTCTTCCAGAAATTCCTACTTTTTCTTTTTTTTTTTTTTTTCTTTTTTTTTTTTTTTGGCACTAGAAGTGTGACACCACATGCTGACTTGCTGTGGAAAGGCACGTTGCACCTTGGCTGAGAAGACCATAAGAGCAAGCCTGAAGCAGGAAAACCCATCTTCTACTTTTCAGCCAACACTGACTTCAAAACGCTGTTATCATTAAACTGAATCTCTGGTATGACTGCACTATCCCTATTGGACTAAATCCTAGTGGAAGATAGGGGAATAAAGTCAGTAGCTCAAGTCAGGCTTTGAAGGCAGCCAAGCTCAGTAACAGCACTAATAGCAGCAGCTATGGGAAAGGTGAAACATGGTATCACAATGAATCCTTGTACATGCAAGGTACCAGACTGAGAGTATGTAACAGTCATTATTCATATCAGCCTATGATGAGGAGACAACTAATGGTAATTTAAATTACAGAGACAATGAATGGTCCAATTATTAAATTAACTTACAGCTTTATGAAATGAAGATAGGCTATTTTTTTTTTAATATTGGTTACTTTTATCTCCAACTTTGCAATACCTGATAACAAATAAAGAATTTTAGAGGCTTTCAAGAAAGATTCTTGTGTGAATAAGAGATTTTTATTTAATATTCCTTTTTTTTCACCCTAAAGCACTTATTCATTCTATCATAATCAAAAGCACTCACTGTGATAACAACTTTTCAGAATAAATTTTCACTGAACAAAGCCTCTGTACTGCAACTAATTAATCAGTTTTTACAAGTGAAGGAGTGTCACAGAAGGATGACATGATCAGTCATAAGCCTGCCTTGGCTTTGTTCAGCTGTGACAGACCATTTAGATCCATGATAACACCTCCACAGCCAAAACTCAGCACTAAGTTCTTCAACATCAAACATTTAAAAATAACGGCTGGTTTTGAAAGCTGTGCACACCTAATAGTCCTCAAACATATGCTTATAGTTTCATATCCTGAAATATCCAAGCAGGATAGAGAAGAGGTAAAGGGGAAATAAGCAAGGCTTAGATTGAACAACTACATTTTTTTTTACTGCTGCTGCATTAGTCACCACAAGTTCAGAACTAAACAGCAAAACAATCTATAAATACTACTCAGCTTCAGCAGTAGCTTGTTAGATGTACACTACATTAGGAAAAGGATTAAGTCACACCTTTTTAATCTACCGAGGGAATGTTATCAAACCACTGTATACAAGAGTACTATGCCAAATGCACATTATTTACACATCGCATGCCAGCAAGACAATGGAGGAGCTCAGTCATCCCAAATCACCCGGTATCACTGCAGTACTTCTTTACTGTCAAGTGTTGTCCTCAGCAAGAGGTAGGTACTACTCTTATCTAGACAGTGATGTAGTATGAGTGATGAAAACGCAGTTAACGCAAAATGGGATTGGTATGCGGAGAGAAGGAGCTCAGCGGAGAGCTCCTGTGATGGTTGAGAGCTGGAGCACACGATGCAGGAGGAGCTGCAGAAGGAGCTGAGCATTCTCAGCCTGCAAAAGTGTGGGCTGAGGGAGGATCTGAGTGCTGGCTGCCACAACTGCTGGGGTGGGGAGGACTGAAGACAGACAAGTCCTTCTCAGAAGTGCATGGGGAGTCATAGGTAGGAGCAAGGGAAATCCCATCTAATTATTTTTCTTTTTTTTTTTCTTCCCCACAATGAAGTTGTTTAAGCATAGCAAAAGATGCCTGGGAGAGAATGTCAAATCTCTGTCCTTTCAGATTCTCAGAACTCACCTGGACAAGATTCTTAGTGCCTGATCTTGGTTTTGCTAGAGCAAGGTTGGACTAGAGACCTCCGAGGTCCCATATAGATTTGAGTGAGGCCATAAAACTAGAAAGTACATGGGGTAAGGCAACTAAAATCCATTTCCTGTTTGGGAGATGGTAGTGGCTGGCCAGGAACAGTGTAACTAGTATTTCCAGAGGCTAAGTTGGGAAATACAACATTTTTGAGAACATGAAGGCCTGAGATGGAAGGACACCCTTGCACCCCTCTCCCTTCAAGGCATGAACCAAAGGGATGGGAAACTATGAGGCCTCCCCTGCCCTACATCTGAGCACGCCTCACATGGTTACTGTTCAAGAATGGAGAATGTTCAACACAGCAGAAATCCTAGCAATGAGTGTCAGGGAAGTCCACTTCTCATAGACATGTGGAAAGAGAAGCCTTTGGAGATTCCATGATGTAAGATCTTGGATGTATTAAGTTTTTTTTCCTTTCAGTCCTGTGTTTTCAAAAACCTCTGCATGCTCTGTTTGAATTCCATAAATAATTTTTTTTTTTTTTTTGCCTTAACCTTAACCTGGCTTGAATTAAAGCCAGACTCACAGTCTTTAAAATCAAGACAGCGTGTAAAGTCACATCTGTCTGCTCCTCCTAACATACGCAAAAAGTTGCAAATCGCATTTGTACCTAACTGCTCTGGGAGGTGAGGAGTTGGTAATGTGGTGTTGGTGTCTGTGTGGAAGAGAATACTTTCTAGTAAAAGATGTAATGCAGAAAGGTGTCCTTGCAGTAGGCCGACACACCAGCAAGCAGTGCACCTCAACCCCAAAGGTCTGAGGACCTGCACCATTTTTTTTTCAAATCATTTGTGATAGTTCAGTGAGAACTGGGGGGGCGAAGAAATCAGCTAATATTTTTCATTTTATTATGTCCAGCACACACATCAGCTTTTTAGAGCAATACACTTGTGAGAGCAAGCTTGCTGTTGGAGACTGAGAAAGGTCACTTTTGAGTCACATCAAAATATTATTTGCATTATAATACACTATAATTTGTAGGAAACTATTTTACAAGTCTTCATTTAGAGGGCAAGGTTAAAATTCTGTTTCTTCTCTCACAAGTTATATCAAAGAAAATTTGTTTGAGGTGACCAGGAAAAAAAAGGCCCCAAAGCATTTAATGTTTTAAACACAGAACAACAACAAGGCCACAAGCTAGAATTGAACAAGTTTACATTACTTTCCTTTGGTCCCTTTTACGTATCCTAGACTCATGCCTCCATGAGCCCAGTCATTTTCCTCTTAAAAGACGATCACTACTGCTCCCATTACTGTGACAAGGGATTGACCCATAGCTTTGCTCTTCTGAGTAAGAACTTCCTTACATTTTGCAAGCAAGGTTTGCTTGCAGCCAATTTTACTCTAGTGTTTCTCCTGACACTGCTCTCTGAGTTATGTCGCTGTTCATTCACTGAAGTTTGCAGGCAGCAATCTTGTCCCGTCTCTACTTTACTAAAGAACTAACCTTTGTATTTTCTAACGTGTTCATCACTAATTCAAACCCCAACACCATCAGCTTTCATCAATTTGTTGAAACCTTTTGTCATGGGGTTTACTCTGATCTCTGGCTGCTGTAGGGAAAAATAAGTCCAACCAATTAAATGATGTTTTCCTACTGATGCTAGTTACGAAGAAAAACTTGTAAGTATGGCTCAGGGGAACCCTGACATCTCAAAAATCAGAAGACATACTAAATTTTTAACAAGACCTACAAAGTGTGCTGTATGTTATTTTAGTGCTATTTGAGGGGTCTGTCTCAAGAGTTTGGTAATATTGCAGTAAGAGCATGATTTTGAGTTTCAGCGTTTTCTTTCAGATTAAAAGCTAAAACGGCATGGTTTGATGAACACAGAACTAGCTGGGTGGTTTTTATCCATTTATTTTTCCTCCCACCTTGCAAGACCATCTTTTTTTGTCTTTACAAGTTGTCCAGCAGAGCCATCTGTCAAATGTAGCCACAGACACACACACAGAAGATTGCTGTCCTGTTTCACTCAACTTGCCTTGGTCAACCAGAGCACTTCTTTGGACTTGCCAAGCATATGACTACCTCCAGTTTGTTGCCAAGAAAGAGTGGTCTGGCCACCACTAGAACTTCTGGTGTGATGCTGTCCATCTCATCTCAAGCAGTGTCTCTCACTTTCTTAGGAACAACTCAAAAGCACGCTGGGGTAATGGCATACTGAGTGAACTCTTCTTCAGTGCAAATAGCTTCCAGCCATCCTCTTCCTTCAAAACTTCCTCAAACTTCTCCACCCTACAACTGCATGTGCCCCTTTCTTTCAGAAGGCCTCAGGGTCTGGAGTATACTGCTGATACCAAAGAAACCACAACTGGCTCAGAGCCTGCTGCTGGCAGGCCCCAGAAAAAATGTCAGACTGTCCTGAATAATTGCTGAGGCACTTCTGTTCCAGGAGACCTGCTATCAATCTAATTTACTGGCATCGGGCTGCGCTTTAGGACTGTAAAAAAGCAGTAAAAGGAAGACTGCTTGGATGTGCTACTTGAAATGTTCTGTTCAGCTTGTTTCTGCACTCCCCTTGAGTCCATGAATGGGTCACAGAGGCAACAGCAGCAATTTCATGCAATAATTGTCCTGTTTTTACTACGTGCCCCCAATATATTAGAATCATAGAATTGTTTTGGTTGGAAAGAACCTTTAGAATAATCAAGTCCAACCATTAATCCAGCACTGCCAAGTCCATCACTAAACCATGTCCCTAAGCACTCCATCTACACATCTTTTCAATACCTCCAGGGATAGTAGCTCAATCACTGCCCTGGGCAACCTGTTCCAGTGCCTGACAAACCTTTCAGTGAAGAAATTTTTTCAAATCATAGATACATAGAATGGTTAGGGTTGGAAAAGACCTTAAAGATAATTTAGTTCCAAACTCCCTGGACCTGCTGGCCAGTCTTCTTTTGATGCAGCCCAGGATTGGCTGTCTGGGCTGCAAGCGCACTTTACCAGCTCATGTTGAGCTTCTTATGAACCAACAACCCTAAGTCCTTCTCCTCAAGGTTGTTCTCAATCCAGTCTATCCAATCTAAACCTCTCCTGGCACAATTTGAGGTCATTTCCTCTCATCCTATCACCAGTTACATGGGAGAAGAGACTGATCCCCACCTCACTACAATCTCCTTTCAGACGAAAGAGGTCTTCCATCAGCCTCCTCTCCTCTAGACTAAACAACCCCAGTTCCCTCAGCTGCTCCTCATAAGACTTGTTTCCTAGACCTTTCACCAGCTTCATTGCCCTTCTCTGGACTCGCTCCAGCAGCTCAATGTCCTTTCTGTAGTGAAAGGCCCAGAACTGATCACAGTATTAGAGGTGTGGCCTCACCAGTGCTGACTACCAGGGGACAATCACATCCTGACTCCTGCCGGCCACACTATTCCTGGTGCAGGCCAGGATGCTATTGGCCTTCTTGGCCACCCGAGCATGATGCTGGCTCATATTCAGCCAATTGTCAATCAACACTCCTGGGTGCTTTCTGCCCCGTGGCTCTCCAGCCACTCTGCTCCAAGCCTGTAGCACTGCTTGGGTCTGTGACCAGAGTGCAGGACCCAGCACCTGGCCTTGTGGAACTTCATACAATTGGCCTCAGCCCATTGATCCAGCCTGTCCAGGTCCCCCTGCAGAGCCTTCCTATGCTCAGGCTGATCAACACTCCTACCCAATTTGGTGTCATCTGCAAACTTACTAAGGGTGCACTTGATCCCCTTGTCCAGATCCAAGGGCTCCTGTGACCTTCCTCTATTTCCCCACCCACAGCCATTTCAAGTCCCTCTCTCCTCATAGGTGAGTTATTAGAGATCATCTGCAAAAGTCTGACTATGCCAAATGCAAAAGCAGAATCCTTACCAGTTTCACCTACATAATATATTATTAAATATCAGGGGAAGAAACACACACCTTAAATGGACAAATTTTAGCTCTAGTGACATTGCATATCTCAGTACTGGTGCTAAAATCCCACATTCTTCTATTGTACATATAAGCATTCCCTCCTCCCTAAATAAATCCTGCATAAATCACAGAAGGACATGAGCACTTGCAATTTTTTATCTTATTTTGTATAATAGAATGCCTCCTGAGCCCTGCACTTGCTTGCACACATGTAAATCCTGGTCGAATATGCAACGTAGAAATTTAAGTACAGATGTGCCTCTGCAGCCTTAATGCTGTGGGAAATTTGCTGGAGTTACACCATCCTTTTCAAGCACAGACATCTAAAGAACTGCAATGTACTGGTATCCTGCTTGGAAGAAACACTGATTACATATAACCAAAGTCAGGACAAGAGAGGACAAAACAGCTTTGGCTCAAGCAGACTGCTAAGAGGGAGGGTGTCAGGAGAATGGGGCCAAACTCTTCTCAGTGGTATCCAGTGACAGAACAAGGCGTAATGTTCACAAACTGGTACACAGGAGATTTAACCTGAATATGAGAAAATATTACTTTGAAGATAACAGAGCAGTGGAACAAGCTGACAAAGGAGTTTGTGGAGTCTCCATCCCTGGAGACATTCAAAACCTGCCTAGACGTGCTCCTGCGAAATCTGCTCTAGGGGATTCTGCTCTAGTAGGGGTGTTGGACTAGATGATCTCCAGAGGTCCCTTCCAACCCCTACCATTCTGTGAAGTGATGCTGGAGCAGGATGTCCATGGCAGTCCATGTGGGCCCAGATACTCAGTATGAGGCCCATGGCAAGTATGACATAATTAGAATGAGTATTTATAGTTTATTAATAAAACAGATGAAATGGAATGAGGATTAGAAGATCTCGTCTAAGCTGCTTCACAAATAAGTTTTTTTAAGATGTAAAACTTGTATATGGTTTATAACATTCAGAATGAAACACAGTAATTTCTGATTAAGTTTTATTACTATACTAAAAATTAACTTAGTCACGAAGAATCTTTTTGGTATTAAAAAAATACAAAAATGCAAATCCAGAGGGATTCTTCGTCTTCTTAGTATTAGCGTCCATCTATGAAATCAAGTAACTTAAAACTGAGTTAAGGGTCATACTTTTAGGAAAATAAATCCCCATTTTGGGAAGATATGTCTAGTTGTCAGTAGTGCAAAAACTGTTATAACTCAGCTGTCGTTTCAGAGGGAAAAAAACATAATCAGAACACTCATCTCCAAAAAAAGGCTGCACATGAAAACAACTACATTAAAGATCTTGACATAAAAAACTATATTTATTGAAGTTTGTTAAATTCAGTTAAACTAATCATACTGTCTCTGGCACTAAGACAAAGTTTAAATGGCAAGGTTAACATTAAGTCAAATTTTTTACACCAGCCAGTATCTACTATAAATGAAAGCTGTATTTAGTGGGAGTCCAACCTGCAATATTACCTTCTATTTAGAATTTACAGGTTGTTGCATATTTCCTAGCAGCAGTGAGGCAAGACCAGGGAGAGAGAGAAAATACTACAGCTTGCTCATTCATTGTTCATCTGGTGACTTTATCAGGAATACCAGCAGGAGCTATTAACTTTCCAGTTTGTTGTTGAGAAAGTAAAGTCAACACCATCCCTCAGTGCCTGATTTGTCTTTCAGGTTTTTTTTGTTTGTTTGTTTGGGGTTTTTTTTGTGTGTTTTTTTTTGGGGGGGAAGGGTTGGGAGAGGGAGGTGTGTGTGTGTTTACTGAGCAACAACTTAGAAATTAAGCTTAGCTAACTTTAGCAGAGATGACTCATACAGCTCTCCACAAACCAGCCAAATTCAACATTTGACAGTGTTCTTTTTTTCTCATGGGCTCTGGAAGGAAAATGATGGTGATTCATGTGGCTACAGAAAAAGAAAAGAAGTCTTCATCTTATGGCTTAGCTCAGGACCCCACATTTGCTCCTTTTCTCTGCTTGTTTCATCTACTGGTGTGAACAGCTGCATAAATGTTTTATATACACACACATTAACGCAAGCTCAGTTATTGAGGGCCTTAAAACTCCTACATGAAATGCTAAGCATTCATGTTTGAGGGAAGGGGTCTGATGTTGCTTAAAACTTCCACTGCCAGACTGGTTTTGTGCCACAGGCCTCAGAGGTTTTAGGTATTAAAAATAGAATACAAATCCTGAATGCAAAGCATTTGCCATCAGCCCTTTGATTAGAGCTTCATTAAACTGTTTAAAACCACTGACTTTCTTCCTTGCTTGGGAGGAAACTTCCCACTATACCAATAATTTAACATCCCATTTTGGAAGACCTGTATTTAGTTACAGCCAGATACATTTCGCTTATAACTAAAAGAAATGCCCAAACATTAAACATGCCACCTTTAATCATGAAAACCATCATGCAGCAGCTAATGAAGAAAGCCAGACATTTGCCTGCTATGAGTTGGTCCCGCAGCCCAAAACACAATTCTAAGCATTACAAAGTTTAGCTACATTTTGATGGACCAATTTCGAATAAAGCAGAAGAGAGACACAAACATATAGTTCTGTGAACATTTCTCTCCCTTCAGCATTTCCCAGGAACTGTAATTCAAATAGGAAACCAAACCTATCAGACCAGATTCAAGCAAAATACAATTTGCATTTAAATCAGTGAGAGCTACTGGTGACTACCATGCAGAATCAAACCATGTGTACATATTAGTGTCCTAACAGAAAAATGTATTTTAAAACAGATGGTAGAAGTTGAAAGAAAATTGAATCACAAAATAAGTTCATTAACATAAATGCTTCCTCTTGTAATCAGCTGCCACTGTGTTAGCATCAACAAGGATGCTGGAGAATAGAATTCATTTCCCCATCTTAGAATATAAATATGTGGATTTTTTCAGTCCTTACTTCTCTCCCCCTCTCTTCACAGGTGTTTTATTTTTCCAGTGTTTTTCCCAGTTAGTAAAAAAATTAGAGGAACAATTTTCTCTTCTTTCCTTCCCAGCAATAGAGTCCTTTGCACTTACTGGAAGAACCCCCAGGTGCTGACAGAGGGGGATGTTGTAGAACTACATTTCAGGCTTATTTCTCCATATATACACACCAGAGCACAAACTTTCTGGTGCAAGCATAATAGTTTGGGAAAATGGCTTAAGAAGTACAACCATGAAACAAAAAAGCAAAGCACTTTTAAGTGCTTTTTAATGTTTCTCAGCTACATTCATATTTCTCAGGTTCCATAGCAAGTAAACTACCAGTACCTTGTGCTCAAACCACTCAGCTAGAAACAAGTTCTGTTTTTCTCCCCTTTCCTCTCACCTTCACCAACAATATTCTGCATCTAGAATTTAACCACAAGTTTGATCATATAATGAGCCAGAACACCACTTTAAATGCTCTTTGTGGCAGTGGTAGAGAGAACTGACTTGCTAGTAAACAATATAGGTAGGATTTAGAGCACCAGTAAAACCCAGTCATCACAAGAAGCAAGAGCACCTAAAGCACGCTGGCATATCACTTGGATTGAGTGTCAAAGCTCACTCAAAAAGAAGTCACATAAAAATGGTATTCCCTTACCTGACAGAGCTTTCCACAGCACATATCCATCATCTATCTCCCAGGTACAGTAAGAAAATAAGCTTCCAGAACTTATTTTCTTCCAGGAACAAAGCAGCTCAGTGCAGGGTCCTGCTCACACCCTTACTCAAATGTAAGATGTTGTACCTGGCCAGATCCTGATCTGCCCCAAGCCCCAGCTGAAAGCAATGGCAATTTGTGCTGTAGGACCCTCAGGGAAATAAAAGTTTGGTGCTGAGGACTGGGCAGAGTGCTTTTTTTTTTTTCTCTTGGAAAAGGAATACACCCTTAAGGTTATCACAAAGTTCTCAGAGGGGCTCCATGCAAGAAGGCTGCTGGGCTGGAGCTGAAGAAGGACAAGG
This sequence comes from Apus apus, assembly GCF_020740795.1. Taxonomy (NCBI): domain Eukaryota; kingdom Metazoa; phylum Chordata; class Aves; order Apodiformes; family Apodidae; genus Apus; species Apus apus. The sequence goes on from NC_067285.1 coordinate 71,232,883, forward strand.
TGCAAAATTGTAATTTTAAGCATGCTCAGCCTGAGCCAAAAAACTGTGAAACTGCTACAGACATTACTTCAAACTTATGGGGGAGGCAATAGCTGGCTTTGCTCATTTGCAGTGAGATTCACAGTGGTTATATAGAGTTTTGGTCTGCAGTAATTTAAAAAGACTGAAACAGGCCATGGAATTTAACCCCAAGCCTTTGTTTTTCTTTTTATCATTACAGTACTGCAAGTATTGCAGCAATCTAGAAATGAAAATTCAAATGAAAATGCTCACTGTAGTCACTTCTCTGCTCTTCTATTCTGTGTTCTCAGCAAACAGAAGGGATTCAGGGTTGAAGGTGTAAATAAATGAACAAAGCCAAAATATTAGGCATACAGTGATGTATGTACCAGGCAGGATTGCAAAATCATTAGCTCTTCTACATCAAGTTATCAGCAATTATTTACACACAGAAAAGAAATTGCTACCATTTTATGTAGAAATATCCATGTATTTATTCTCCCATATGTAAAGGAACAAAACTTCCACTTATTATTTTCCCAGCTGGAAGCTAATCCACACTAAATTTTGCTGCAGCACTGAAGATTTCTGAAAAGCTTCACAGATAATTGAATTGCAGCTTCAATACATAGAATCCCTCAGTAGGCAGGAGAGTATTGTCCTTACTTTGTCATAAAACTTTTTAAAATGGGAAGAAGAAAAGAACAGATGAACCTGCTTGAACTTTCTGACAGCATTACTTCTCCCAGCAGTCTTACTAAACACCTTAAAATTTGGCATGGTTATTTCAAGGGCTTAAGAGTTAGGGAGCTGACTGACTTTGAGGCAGTGGTGCCGGAATGTAAATACAAGTCAAAATTGAGTGCCCCCACCCTCCATTATCACTGCAAGCTTGTTTGTGTGGAGTTGTCACCTTTTGGCCTCTCCACACAGCTGATTTTCAAGGTGGGCAAACATGCTTTCACTGTTGCAGGAGGCCCAAGGCAGCTGCCCACTCAATGAACTCCTGCACTAACTGCTCAGGTTATCAGGGTCAGTATGGGTATAAACTTGGTCTGGAACACATGGGGTTTCTTCTGGGCCTTTTTAGCACAGTTTTGAGGGTCTTTTGTCCCATTGAAGTACTCGTCCAATGGAATATAATGATAAATTTGCAGCATAATTATGTGATCCGTTTTTCACTTATCTACTCTTTCATTTTTAAGTTCACCTGCAGTTCTGAACTGCTATCTTTTCCATTCTTTTTATTCAGTTAGCTTAAGTAACTACTTCATGGCACAGTGGTCTCGGAAATACTAATCTCCAAAGGCTCCCATCTCTTTCAGCTCTCAGAAACCATTATAATACTGAATGTTACAAAGCTAAAGCAACTCACATGTAGATGGCAAAAAACTGTTGGTGATGCAGAAAAGGAATGGCAAGCATTTAATCCAACCATCTGTTCTGAATCCTGTGTCTATACAGGGGGAAGAAAAAAAATTGTTAAAAAAACCTCCTTGCACAAGGAGAACTATCTGTGAGCTCCTGGTTGTAAAAAGTTCAGCAAATATCCTTCAAATTGCCTTGCTGAGGGAGCTAAGGCTAAACCACCAGTCTTGTCTCTCCTTTAATAGCTCTCAGTGCTGCCTTCTGAGGAGGGAGCCGCTTTTTTTTTGGGATGCAATCTGAAGCTTCCTCTAAGACTGGAAATTGGAGGAAAACCTTTAGGAGGGCAATCAGCTCCCCAGGACAGACTTTGCAGTTCAGTGTCTGGGAATTTCACTGTGCTTACCTTAGAACATAGGGACCCCTAAGAACAGTCATCTCTGGAAGGCAGTAGCTCCATAAACCACATTCAACCAACAAACATCACCTAAAATACCTACCTTTTTTTTTTTTTTTTTAAGTAATAGAAAGGATGGAACAGAATTAAACATTTGCTTACTGATTAAAACTGATTGGAGCCATGATTAATTGGTTTTAAAATCCCAAATGGCAGGTTCATTCCTGGCTAAGAAGAGAAAGAATTTGGTTCTGTCCTCCCAAACATTTATGATGGTGAGTGTGATATGACATCCCATTTCTAAATATTTTTCTTTCCCAGTGTCCTGAGCTGACATAACAGAAATAACTTATACAGCACAGGAAATATTGCTGGACACAGAGCCTGAATCCTGCACAGCTCAAGTCAGAAGTCCTCACCTTCCTTGAGTGCCTTGCTCCAGCTGGGATTACCTGAAATATCTTGGCAGCTCAGTCCTTGGGGTACGACACTAAGGAGGAGTGAAACATTTAAACATGGTTTGCTGCACTGTGCACCTTCCTAGTGAATTACTTTATATTGGTATTTTTATTACTACTTTCACTTTTCTGAGCCTATCAAGTGTGACTGCCATGTTCCAGTATGTTACTGTACAAAGAGACATGCTGAAACAGAGAACTTTGTTGCTGTAAGACAGCAGTCTTTGTGAAAAGAGGTACTGGTCCTTATTAATCTTCATAGGACATTTCCAGATAGGGCCCATTCAGGAGCATTTTTAAGTGTCAAACAGGGATGCTTAGAGTCAAGATTGGTCTGATAAACTTCCTCCATTGTAAAATGTCACTGCACACATGATTGTCATTATTATTATTACTGGTATAATTAGAGTTATTCTTCCCATGAAATATAGAACTGTGAGCTATATCTGTGCTCACAGTACATCCATGGCTACTGCTTCTCATCTCTCTGCTCCAAAGCTGTGTGTGCGGAAGCCCATCTCCTTCTTCCTGATGAAAATGCCATCAAGGCAAAACAAATAAATAGACCCCTTTTTCCTGGTAAGCCAGAGCCAACAAGGCTGTCAAAAGCATGATGGAAAATTATAGTAATAAGATAGTGGAAAAATTACAGTTAGTGGAGAATGAAGTCTTATTGCTTCTACATTTAGCAGCCCTGCAGAGGACAGGAACAGCTTTTCTGTGGAAAGATTTGGCACAGGTGCCAAAAATTTGAATTGACACCTTAAAATAACCTGCCAAAGAAAAGACAAAAGCCAAACCTTTCTTCTTGAAATACTGTAGCAGAGCTAGCTAAAATTAGTACATTTTAGTACTGTTGCCCAAAGCTATGAGTTGGGGAAACGGTGACTATTAACTGTGGATTTTGTTCCAAGATAATGGAAAAGTTGGAGAATTATTCAGCAGGGATGGCTGCTCGGGGTAATTTGTTTGGAAATTCTAATACTGACTAAAACCCCCTTTAAGCTTCTGCTCTCATGGCAGGGAATTTTGCTTATTTTAAGTAGGTAAAGGCAATCTAATTATTCTATACGAGAGCTTTTCCAGAAATTCTGGTGGGACACTCATTATTTTAAAGTCATTAAGGCTGGTTTTTTAAGCTGTACTTCTGAAAAAGACAACAAAAACAACACAAAACCAAAGACAAGGCAATGCAGCAGTGTCCAAAGGCCTCAACTAATCTTACACATTTTGGTGTTTTGCCTTGTGATACTTAAACCAACATTAAAATATTTGCATCTGATTTCTTTTCAACAGAGACAATCATATATAAGTTTTTAATACTGACAACAACACTGACAGAGTATGTGTCTTCACAGTACAGCTAAAATAGTAATTACATCAGTTACACAGGTTGGCTTTGCATTCGGTACATTTAGTTTAGTTTGAAAAAAAAGTCTGTAAAGGAATCAGCTGCAAATATAGGAAGGAAAATGAAGTTTGTGAGATGTATCAACATCTATAGTTCCAGACAAAAGCCTGCAAAATGGTACCATCCAGGTCTAATGAAGACTTGGCAGGTAACTGACCCTGTGGTCTTTGGATGAGGAAAAAAACAAGGGTCTTTCACCTGTGCAGGACGTGCCTACCAGAACTTTCTGAGATCTGTTCCAGAAGAAAGCATTTGCTTAAGACTAGGACTCAATCTCCTAGGTTAAATGAAAAGTGAGAAATCTGTCAATGCAGAATTCTGAAAGAAATTAATTCTAAAGAAACTTCTGTCAGTATAAGCTGTTTGGCAGCTCCATTGTGAACTTTCCCAGCTGTCCCCAGTCCTGCTCAGGGAAGCAAACTAAGAAACATTTCCAAGATGTGGCCAGGACACTCACATCTCTGCCAGCAGCTGCAGGTGTTTCTGTAACTCTGTGTTGTGTCTGAAGGACCTTCCAGCACAAGGTGAATAATTCCTCCTGCCCTGTGCAGCTGGAGTGTGAACACGTGTTAGCTGCTGTGGTGTGCCAAGGTGCAGGTGTGAAAGCTTCCTGGCAGGACAATAGGTCTGAGAAAGAGCCAAAGCCATGTTTTGGTATGGTCACTAGCAGGTGATATTGGAAAACTATCCATCAACAACCTGCAAGGTTTGTTTCTCTTGTGGTTGGTTATACTGAGTTGGAATGAAGTTCTTGGATAAGCAGTGAATGGTGCAGATTATGAACAGATGCCAGTTGTAGAGTGTTGTGCATCTTCACTGAAAGCCAGTTTTTAACAGTATTTCTTCCTTTATTTTAAGGACAGGGCTCCCATGTTCTTGATGTGAGTTAGTCACACGTCCACATCAGGTATCACAAATCAGTCAAACTATTGCTGAAGAACAGAGTGGCTCAAGAATGGATCCTGGGTTTTCAAAAGATGCTTCATGTCCCAAGGCCTGACTGGAGATCCATCGCAAAATCTCCTCAGAACTTCAGAAAATGCCATGCAAAAGCCAAAGATCTTTATTGCTATATTTTAGATAGAATTAGAAAGCCTTTCCCACTTGCCATCACTTAGTAAAACTTCTAGTAAGTGTATAGATATAAAATCTAATCTATTGGCTAGAAACTAATATGACTAATTACATTCCACTATCTGAATTTCCCCTGAGGCATCAATATTGTCTGATTTCTTCCCAAACTGTAACATAATACAATTTCTACTAGTTATGTACAGTGTTACTAATTTAAATAATACACAGACTCTATTTTGGTTTCTCTGGGGGAGGAAGCCTCACCATCTCCTTTGACATAGCAGAAAAAAATAAATGAATTTTCAGTTTTGTTTTTACAGAAAATTAGTATCAGTGCCGAGTTAGACTAATTTTCACAAGCTTGGTGAAAATGTTTCAGATGTAAAGTTTATTTATCCAAATGCAATTTTGGGTTCCTTTAAACTAATATGCAACAAGAGAAAAATAAGTACATAAAAACATTTCTTTAGCCATTTTATCTATTAAAAAATATAAATTTAAGAAAACATTTGGAGATCAGATCCATCTACTTTTACACAAATATGTAAAGGAAAATGAAGGAAGAAATACTGAAACCTGAAGTATAAAGGACGGTGTGAAATATATCTTTTCGGGCTGAATGAAACATTGGGATTGACCCCAAAAGCATTTTTGTCAGTTTTTAATTTGCCCTAGGATCCCCAAATCGATCCTGCCTGCCTCAGCTCTGCCAGGGAGTTGCAATGTGTCCCATCACCATGTCCACTGCCCACTGCCACCCCCCTCCTGGGGTTGCTCTCTGGCACCAGGTGTGCCTGGTTCAGATTTCATAGGAGGGTCTGCTGGGATATGGGAGGCAGGTCTGATATCTCTTCTGCAAAATTTGCTTTGGCAGCAGAGCTGGCATTAAGTGGTGGTGCAAGGAAGCAATTCGTCCCTTAAGTGACCCAGCAGAGCCAAATTCACCTCAGCAACAGACCTGACCCTAAATTATCAGCAAGCAGAGGAGTTGCTTATGGGTTTTGGCTTTTCATTTCTAGATCTCCCTAGCTGAGCTAATAAGTAAATTCCTGAAGTCAGATGAAAAGTATTCATTTTTCTGTTTGTTTGTTTGTTTTTTCTTTTTTTGAATATCTAGTGTCTCCTTACCTCCTCAGCTTGCATCTCTCACTGGTGCAGTTCTCAACATCTCCTTGCACAGAGGTTGCATTTGGTGAACATTTCCAGTCACAACTTACAAAGACATCATGATGTGGCTTGCAGTTTTGGCTGATGTTTGTCCTCATAATGTGTGATAGCTTTTTGTTAAGGTTCATTGTTGACGGATACCTAAGGAACCTCTTGTGTCTCTTGCTGTAAGGACAGGTGAGAGTTCTTCCAAAGCCCTGTCCTCTTGGAATGAACTATGGATAAAATGTGGGAGATCATTAAGGCTTATCACACTGCTAATATTTATGTTCAAATACCTGAAGGTTACTTATTTGGAGTATATATTCATAAATTAATGATCTGTTTTCAAAAATTTGCTGCTGTGACCATGTGTATAGCTGTGTCTGTGACCACACAGTGTTTATTGCCATGATCATGTCATGTCTTTAACCTTGCAAGTCGGGTTAAGGACAGTAGAAAGGGCTTTTTCAAATACATAGCCAACAAAGCTAATACCAGAGGCAATATAGGCCCACTGCTGAATGAGGTGGGTGCCCTGGTGACAGAGGATATGAAGAAGGCAGAGGTGCTGAATGCCTTCTTTGCCTCTGTCTTTACTTCTGCAGGCTTTTCCCATGAGCCCCAGATTCATATAACCCCAGAAGTAGTCAAGATAGGTGAGGACATAGTAGATGAGGATTGGGTTAGGGATCAGTTGCATAATCTGGACATCCATAAATCGATGGGTCCGGATGAAATGCATCCAAGGGTGCTGAGGGAGCTGGCGGAGGTCATTGCTAGTCCACTCTCCATCATCTTCGGTAAGTCATGGGTAACTGGAGAGGTGCCTGAGGACTGGAGGATAGCAAACGTCACTCCAGTCTACAAGAAGGGCAAGAAGGAGGACCCGGGTAACTATAGACCGGTCAGCCTCACCTCCATCCCTGGAAAGGTAATGGAACAACTTGTCCTTGGCACTATCTCTAGGCATATCAAGGAGATGGGGGTCATCAAGAGCAGTCAACATGGTTTTACCAAGGGTAAGTCATGTTTGACTAACCTCATAGCCTTCTATGAGGAAATTACTAGGTGGATAGATGATGGTAGAGCGGTAGATGTGGTCTATCTTGATTTCAGTAAAGCATTTGACACCGTCTCCCACAGCATCCTTGTAGATAAGTTGATCAAGTATGGGTTTGATGATCAGGCAGTGAGGTGGATCAAGAACTGGTTGAAAGGAAGAAGTCAGAGAGTTGTAGTCAATGGGGCAGAATCTAGTTGGAGGCCTGTGACTAGTGGAGTCCCTCAGGGGTCGGTACTGGGACCGGTGTTGTTCAATATCTTCATCAACGACCTGGATGAGGGCACAGAATGTACCCTCAGCAAGTTTGCTGATGACACCAAGCTGGGAGGAGTGGCTGACACACCAGAAGGCTGTGCTGCCATTCAGAGAGACTTAGACAGGCTGGAGACTTGGGCAGGGAAAAACCTGATGAAGTTTAACAAGAGCAAGTGTAGAGTTTTGCATTTGGGGAAGAAAAACGCCATGCACCAGTACAGGTTGGGGGCTGACCTGCTGGAGAGCAGTGTAGGTGAAAGGGACCTGGGGGTCATGGTAGATAGGAGGATGACCATGAGTCAGCAGTGTGCCCTTGTGGCTAAGAAGGCCAATGGCATCCTGGGGTGTATTAGAAAGGGTGTGGTTAGTAGGTCAAGAGAGGTTCTCCTCCCCCTCTATTCTGCATTGGTGAGGCCACATCTGGAGTATTGTGTCCAGTTCTGGGCCCCTCAGTTCAAGAAGGACAGGGAAGTGCTTGAAAGAGTCCAGCGCAGAGCCACAAGGATGATTAAGGGAGTGGAACATCTCCCTTATGAGGAAAGGCTGAGGGAGCTGGGTCTCTTTAGTTTGGAGAAAAGGAGACTGAGGGGGGACCTCATCAATGTTTACAAATATGTAAAGGGTGAGTGTCAAGACGATGGAGTTAAGCTTTTTTCAGTGAAGACCAGTGATAGGACAAGGAGTAATGGATACAAGTTGGAGCATAGGAGGTTTAAGATGAATATCAGGAAAAATTTTTTTACTGTGAGAGTGACAGAGCACTGGAACAGGCTGCCCAGAAAGGTTGTGGAGTCTCCTTCGCTGGAGACATTCAAAACCCGCCTGGATGCCTTCCTGTGTGATGTACTCTAGGTGACCCTGCTCTGGCAGGGGGGTTGGACTAGATGATCTTTCGAGGTCCCTTCCAACCCCTATGATTCTATGATTCTATGATTCTATGTCTTCATTGCCATACCATACCATGCAAACCATTACAGTGGTAAGTGCCATGAACGCTAGTGTTTGTAGCAGTTAGAAGATTATTTACAATTTATTCATTCAAGAATTGAGAGAAGAAAATACAGAGCAAACATACATTAGTTCCCTGTAGCCTCCCAGCATTGAATGGAATTAAAAAGCAAAAAGTATCTTGCAGCCTGGGGAAAGGCTGGCTCCTCTTAGGTGTCAGTCTCTTTTGAAAAGTTTGGTACAGCCCTGAGCTGTGTTTCCATGGGTACTGTAAGTTCTTAGGATTCTGTTGTGGAATATCTTGAAGTGTTATTATTTTTAAAAGGTACTATATAAATAATATAAATAATATATATATATGAAAATAAATGTAGTGTTATCATTCATCAGTCTGCAATGACTTAGCTCATACTGCCAAGTCAAATGACTGTTGTGTCTATTACCTTCCTGCTGAGCTCCATCAGAGAGCCTATGAAACTGCATTTCACCCTGCCAAACTAAATAATCAGTTGCCAAGAAACACATAGAGCTTTAAAAATCATTCTTTTTCTATCTTCATGAAGTTTAGGCAAGAATGGCTTACATATTTGATTGAAACAGATCATTAATCAACCCTTCTGTTGACAAGTGGTCTCCATCTTTGGTGGGAGGATTTTATTTCAAGCATTTTTTTGGGTCTACAGGAGTTAACTCTTACGATGTTTTTGTCTTACAGGAAGCCTTTTGATCACATGTTCTGTTAAGAAAGCAAAGGGCTTTCGAGTCATAGTCCAAGGTGTTATCTCAAAACGGGGGTCCATCACCCAGTGTGCAAGAAGCCAATCCACACACAGAGTGGAGATATTTGCTTTAGTGTCCAGTTCTGCACAGAAAAGGGTGGTATTCCACAAAGCAAGCTCAGCTTCCTGAAGTGCAAGTGCTACTTGTATACCCAAAACCATGAAAAAGAGCTTTGTCTCTAATATTATTCTATCACTTGCAGACATGATTGGTCAACCAATCCCTCACTTCCATTTAAAGTGGCAATGCTCAGGAATTTCACTATGCCTGCTCAAAGAGCAAGGGGCTTGTTGTTAGTAGGGGTCCCTCTAGCCTGTGGGTGTGAATTTTAGTATGCTAATGGCTCATTAATATATTGATACAGTGATTTCAATTACTCAGTATTTTTCCACTCAGTGCTCAAGGCTTTAACCAAGGCAAGATGTGGGGAGTGCTCCTTTCAAACCCTTTCATCTGTCTTGTGGGTGTCCTGCAGGTCTGCTTCAAGGCTGGGCTGTTGACTACTTGGGGAGTGTTTTTCTCTAAATGGAATCTGATTTTGTCTAATTCTTACTGATTCACTGTTATCAAGGCCTTTTTTTTATTCTACTTGTCCCATACATTCTCTTTTATGTGATTTTTTTCCCAGATGTGATTTTCCCCCCAAGTTTTACTTCTTTCAGTTAATAACTCACAACAAAGGTATAGGCAAAGCCCAGACTCCTTTGCTTGTTTCCCACTAGCTACAAATTTCATTTATTTCATGCCAGGTCTATTTATCTTAAGTCTTGCTTACATGAGCAGTAACCATAAACCAAGCCAAAACGTGGGTCTGCAGTACTCCAACAGTTTCCTGGTAGCTGCCTGAGTGTGCACCTGTACCCAACAGTGAGCACAAGGTCTTCAACCTGCTCCTTACTCTCTTTTCCTCTCCTTTGTTCTCTTCTGAACCTCAAATTTACATCAGGGTGAGAATGAGTGAACTCATATAGTCACTGTTACCAGCTTTTACTCAAGTGGTTTTGTGGAGAATTTCTGTATGTTCTTTGCCCATTAGGTTTTATTGCTATCTGTCATTTAGTTTATCTGAGGCCTTGCAGGTAACAGATTCGTAACACCAATCCAGTGAAAGTGTTAACTCACTTTTGCAGGGACCTATGGTTAGATGGATGGGTTCTTTGGCACTGGGTTGCAGTAAGGGATTTCATGACTATTGAGATGTTTTGTTTCAGCTGTGATGGAAAATATTTAACAAAGTCAAATAGTTCTAATAGCAGCTGAGAAATATAAAGCTTTTGTGCTTTATTCTAAATAAATAAATACACTAAATTATAAGGATTAAATAAATATATGATTTTAAAATACTAAGATTTAAATAAATACAAATATGTGTAATCTTAGTAAATATACTGAAAACTACAGTTTTTGCCAATCATATTTGGACTCTTGTGTCTGAGAACAGCTTGACACCTGCTTTCATGTTCTTTCTGCTGGGATTTGTAAGCTGTTTTGTTCCTCTAAAGTGCATCTATTTCAGTGTCTCAGCAGAGGAAGGGTAGGTAGCTATGATAAATCACTTCTCATGTAGTTGGATTAATAGATCTTATTTTGAAAGTTATTATAAGCTCAAGTGATCATTGAAAAAGCCATGTGGAAAATTTGCAGTGCTGCTGGAGAAAACTCAAATTCAGATGCAAGTCACAGGAAGAGTTAATTAGTATGAAGCGTCTGATAAGGGACAGCTGAAAAAGTATTTATAATTATAGTATCTGCAAATGAAATTCTTCAGACTGTTTCTTCCATGATTCTTTCAATATTTTTGTGAAAAAGGGTTATCAACACAAAAATGACAGTGTCTTTGGTACGTCATGTGCAGAAAGCCATCATCATCGTCCTCTTTGCCAGATCATAGCCACTCCTTAAAACATTCTCTTAAACAATTTTGAATTCCCATACGAAGTCTGAAACTTTCTTTGCACTAGACATGGTATTCCATTATTTTAATTCTCCAAAATTGATACTGGCCCTAAAACAAGTAGTCCAACAAAGCTAGTGGAGTAACTGTGGTGTTATGCCAAGGAACTCAAGAACAAACTTATCTTAAGCACAAGACACCACAGATGTTATGTCATACTGTCTTTGTTAGGGTCTTCTTAGGTTTTTGTTGTTTTTAGCCAGTACCGTGGACTCAGGCACTAGATGGCAAAATGAGGTAAACTGTGATCAAACAACCAGCTCAAAATCAAGGAGTTGAAAATAATCCACAATTTAGTCTGGGAAAAACAACAGAAGGTATGCCCAGAATCCATGGGATTTAGAAAAGCGTTTGGGTGTCCTACTGGCAGCCCTTCATTCTCTAAAGCCTCTGAAGGTGAAAATGTTGATAGTTGTGCACGTCCTTTACTCCAAAGACACGATACTCCAACTTCTGTGCAGAAAACCAGCCATCAAGTCACTCTCAGTGGTGGCTGTCAGCCTGTCTCCTGCAGAGTTCACAGTCCTTGTTATCAGAGGTTGGGGAAGGGACTATTGTGATGGAGCAAACAGGATTATTTAGTGAAACAACAGTAATGCACTAATTGTATTTTGTCTGCAAATTGCTGCTGGACTTCATTTTTTCCTGCTGCCTCAGAGGTTTTGAGGCTGTGTCCGGAGCTGGAAAGGAAGGTAGGAGCCAGGACTCTTCATAGCATCAGTTCCAGTTGCACCATTGCCCACCTCTGCCATTCCTTTTGTGGGCATCCCGCTCCCTCTGGTGCCATCCTTTTCTAAATAACAGGGCAAATATTCTCACTGTGGACTTAAAGGGTGTGGAAAACTTGGAGAAAAATTACGCTTTGGTGAGTAACTCTTCTTTATCCTGTTGCTTCTGGATTGAGTCCAGCCTTCATGTCAGGAGGGAAGGCAACTCTGTGGGTGTATGTGAACTGCACAGTTGGAGAGAAAGAAAACATGACTCTGCCAAAAGGGGTTTTTGGAGGGCATGGGACCTGCTGTAGTTGGCTGAGTGGTTTGAAATTCTTAGTAGTGACCCTGGCAGATGGTTTAGGGACCTGAGTACAGGCACAGGTTGAAGAGTGAAGTGACCAATTGCATCTATCTAGTATTATCACAAGGCTTTGCAATCTGTACCAAAGCTATAAGCACCACAAAGTTGGATGTTATTTCTGTATTTTGGAATGTATCTACATGTGTGTGCAAAAACCTTGCAATATCTCTAATCATTGATGAGAACAGTGCAGAAGTATTCTGACAGTGGCATTGGGCAAAATCCACTGAAAATTTCCTAAGTAAGAGTTGTCATAGTACCGTGGTAAGAAGCCTTCAGAAAAGCACATCAAAAGTTACTCTGAGCACTACTTCTTGGCCAGGAGATCAGCAGTGAATCAATATGGAGCACAGGCTGGAACATGCCAGGAGCCATTCTATAAATCACACAACCCTGGTACTCTAGCACTTGCACTCCTGTTTCATGTGGATGCATGGAAACATCTTAGGACTTTTTTCACTTGCTAGCATTGTGCTTTATTTTTCCCTTCCTGTATTTGGACCTCCTTGAGAGAGGTATGGCCAGGTCTGGTGTCATGTCTCCACTAGAGATACAGGGACAGGTGAGATTCCTGAGAGTCAGTTATTTGATAGCATGTGAATCACATGAAAGTTGCCATGTTCTTCTAGCTGTTTTGTACTCTCTGGAGGGTAGTGCTGTAGGGTCCTTTCATGAAGGGTCAGTTATCTGCCCTGGTAGTGCAGTGAGCAGAGAGCAACATTCTAGCAGAATCTTCTAGAGGCATTTTTTTATTCAAAGATTCCTGTGTGGGACTTTCCACAATTGGAGAGTCTTCTGTGGTGCATGACAGTAATTGCTCTGCTTATGGAGCAAAGCAGAGCAGGAAAAAAAGCAGGGAAATTTTCTTAATAATTTTCCCACACTGACCATTAAATATACTGCCTGGCCTTGAACCAAGGACTGCGGAATAACACGTTGCCATGTAGTATGTTCAGCTAGAGAAAGTACTTTGACATTTAAAGGGGTGTTTCAAAATCATCTCATACACAATTCTGTTGGGGAGCAGCAAGATCCGGGATGCTCCCCAGGGAAAGGCAAGCTGGGAGGAAAGGGCAGCCACATGGTAGGGCAGCCAGGGACAGGCAGGGGCAGGCAGGGACAGGCAGTGCTGCAATGGCAGGGCACAGTCCCACAGCACCAGAGGCAGTCAAGAGCCCTGACAAATCCTTTCAAAACTCCTGTACTAGATTTTTAAGCATCCAGATAGGTCCCCAGGCTATGTGCTGAGGACTCAACTATTGGATCTTTTGTTGGTCTTGGGGATTCTGGCAATCGGTAAATGTACTGGCTGTTGATAAATATCCTCAGCCAGAAATCTGGTCCTCTGGAGTCTGTAAGGAATTTCTCCATCAGGAAAAACACAATGGTATAGTAAGCATTTTGTTTTCCTCTTTTCACACCTGACTTCACCTTTTTTGAGCTGGGAAGAGCTGCCCTCCTTGGTTCTCATTTTCCTATTTGCATACTTTCCTCTGTTGAAAACTGTTTTTCAGAAAGCACCTGTCAAGTCCTTGTTCTCATGGGGATGCAGCTGATGGCTCCGCATGGACCAGAGAGGTCCTGATCCAGTGACTCCTGAGGAGGGAGTGATGTATTATTAACACTCCCTTCACACTGTCAAGAATTCAATGCTTTTGCTACAGCTTGCCTAACTTCTTCCAAGGTGGTGTTAGGGATAGATTATTTCACTGATTTGCCTGGATTGATCATTCCTAGGGGATAAAATTGGCATGTGGTTGATCTGTCCTTTGATTACCTTATGTTTTTTCAACCCAGTGCATTTATGATGCGTTACTGACATTTATTGCCTTTGTATGGGTCATCACTGCAGACTTTCTATTAATTGTGGTGACTCTAATTGCTTAACTGCCATGGGTAGAAATAGACACATATACATACACATGTGATGATGTAATTTATAAAAAAATATAGAACAAAGAATGTAAAGGGCCAAGATTCTAGATAAAAACACTTAGCAAAAGTATCAAGGAGTTAGTTCAATCAAGATAGTATTCTAATTAGCAGTTGAGTAGTCTCATTATTTACTAATACATCATATTGAATCTTACTTAGACAAACTCTTTGCCAATAAAAAAATCATTATGCAAGAATTAGTGGTATTCAGATATAAGTGTTCAAAGCAATAAAAAAGATAACTGTGATAACTGTGTAATTCTTAATGGAATCATCACTACCTACGAAGAATTTCTAGCGTTCACAGACTCTCAGAAGTAGATGAAGCTAGTGATACTACAAAAAATCCGAGTCATTAATTAAACTATTCAGTGGATTGTATAATTTTACACTTTTTCTTTTTTCTGCCATGATTTAATAAAGTGAAGTATTGGCTCTATTCTCTGAAATTTTCTTTGCAAGGAATAGAACTTCAGCAGCCATGGAGGTTTGTATTAGAACTTCATGTCAGAGACTTAGGAATTATTTTCCCCTCTTCCACATAGTCTTGCAAACAGAAATGACAGATAATACACACACATTACAGAAATGTCAGTGGTTAGTTCAAAGCAAAGCTGCTCCTTGACAACTATAGGATAATCCAAAAGAGGACATATGGGTGGCAGGATGGCAATTAATAATTTACTGTGCAGGTTTCCTAATAGAAGCTCTTCGTCTGACTAAAATTAACAAATGTGGATACTGTATATAAGCAACAGTCTCTCTTGAATCCAGAAATCTTCAGCCTTCCTCTCTGAAAAAATTGTTTCTTCGTGATGACATCTCTTCTATTTCTTCAGAAGTTCAATGTTCTCTTACTAAGACACAGCCTGGTGATATATTGACTGTGTCAGTCACAGTGAAACAGAGGATCTAGAGAGTTGGGTAGGAAGTCCGCAGAAGATCTTCCCTTTGGATGACAGATGAGTTGAAATGACACATTTTTAGGGAATAAAAAAAAATGTTTATGATATCACTCACCTGCTTCTGAGTCAGTATTTCTGATTACTTGATGAAGAGCAGCCTCTAGGTTGAAGAAAAAGAATTGTGTGTTCTTTAGGTAGCCTGTCCACTGTCCTTATAAATTACTTATCCTCTGCTTGTGTTTTTCAACAGCTTTTTTCCTATAAAAATGCAAAGGAAAGAGTTGGGCAGAGGACAAGTTACTGGTCGAGATAGATTTACTTTTGATAGGGCATGAAGAGCAGCAAGAAAGCATGAAACTTAAAAGAGTAATATTAGTGGTGGAAAATTAAGTTAACTGACAAGGGAATAAAAATACTCCAGTGACACAAAATAAGGAAGTTTTGCAATTTTAAGTATTTTCCAATGTGTTCTAAATTATATATATGTATTTTTAATGAGAAATAGGTAGGCCATAAGACATAAAAAAACCCTTGGCCTCTCATTTTACATCTCCTTGTTTTTAGCATTCACAGATCCAGATGTGCAGATCAGTACAAAACTTTATTGGTAACAGCTTTAACATAAGTTTTTTTTCATGGATGTGTCATTCTCTTCTCCATGTTGTGTTTTCTCTTGTTTCTTCCTTGAAAATCATACCTGCATGTACTAACTGTTATTAGCTATACTATGATGTCAGCTAAATAGATGTACACAGAAGCTGGTTTACTGCACTTGCTGCACTTCTCTCCCATGTTAGACCAAGAAGCAAGGAGCTGATTCCAGTCCAAACTGCATGTCAGGGCTGCCTGGTGCCAGCCAGCCGAGGAGACTGCAGCAGGGTGGTGAGATGGAGATTAGATATTATATTATCTGGCATGTCCTCACAGAGCTTGTACTGCAGTGGTACTGCTACAGGGTTGTCATAGTGGAGAGGTATTGAGTACGAGCAGGCCTGATTCTGGCTAGACTTTGCCTTAATTACCATCTACCTTTCCTGACACAGTAAAAGAAAGTGGGCAAAGTTCTTCAGTTTGAAGGTCAGAGAACACTTTGGCTGTAGACACTATTTGCTTCAATTACACATACTACAGTCTGAGGAACTGCTTGTTCAGCCAGTCAAGGTGCTCTGCCTTTGTACACTGCTGCTGGTCTGACATATTAGCACACACATTCCAACAGGTAGCCAGTAATTAACTTGTGAAAGCAAGACAAGGAAACAGGGAAAATGTTGGCACTTATAAAACTTTCAGAACATTTAATGAATATCACTGCCTGAACCTAAACAACATCCATTGAAAGACAGACAAGGCCCTAGAGGTGCTTTGCACTCCAGTCACTAACTTAAATTGTATCTCATGTAATTTTAACTCCTGCTACATCTAGGATTTCTCTCTGCTCAAGTCACTGCTGTGGTACTCAAAGTATTGAACAAGTTGTGTGAAGGCCACTTCAGGCTTCCGTCGGAGGCACAAGCATGCAAGTAGGGTCTCTTCCACAACTCATCTAGGACAGGGCCTGGTCAGCTCCCAGTAAAGTTAAGGCAAAACTGAATTAAGCTTCAGGGATTGCTTTCTTGCCCAGGATTATTTTCCAAATGGCTCTGACTCTCTGACCCCTCCACAGAAAAGATAGATTCAGGATGCTGAACTATAGTGATTTATGAGGTAGAAAAAGGTTTCAGGTTCATCTTTAAAGTGAAATTATTTTTCTCCCAGATAAAATGTCATGTTTTATTCAAGTACCCAGAATTCTCAATTATTAAATTGAGAACCAAAGAAATATGCTAGAGTCCACTGATCACAGAAGGAAAAACATCTTCTGGATATGCCTTTTGATCTATTCCCTTCGAAAAGATGCTGTAGAGATAATGGAGTATCTTCAAATCTCATGGAATTATTTAATGGTGTAAACATCACGCCACATTTTTTGTGTTTTAATTACACTGCTTCTTTACTTCAAATATCTTACATTTTGATGCAAAAAATAATTTGCTAACAAGACCATCCCCTGCACAGCAACTGAAATGAAGATGTTATTGCTGTTCATTTCCACCGTAAGATGAGAACTGTAGCAAGACAGGAAAGGATTTGAAGAAGAAGGTCCTTTCAAACTTCCTGGCACCTTCACTGAGGAAGACAGGTATTTTGGGTTTGCAGGGTTCACAGAAGGCAAAAAATCAGTGAAACCATCTTAGCTAACAATACAGTAAATTAGCCAAAGTGGTTCTTTTGTAAACATTCAAAATACAGAGGCAAGTATGTATGTAAAAATGTATTTACTGGCTGCAAGAACTAGTCCGAAGTTGGCTGAAGAAACAGTAATATTTAAGGTGACTAACAAGAGGTTTGAAGTAGCAGATAAGGAGGATGATGATCCAGGGAGACACTGCTTCTGCTGAGGCAAATGTTACCATCTTTATAACAGCACCATGCAGTCCTGAACTTTCTTAAAATTAGTTGTTCTTTTTCCAGTAAAAATGGTCTTTCTGAATTTTTCTTCTTTTTTTTTTTTCACTTTTAACAGAGTCTGTGATAATGATGTTAGTTTTCATGCTACGATGAGCATACACTGCTTTGCCTAGTGAGGACTTGACCTTAAGTAATTTCACAGTTGGTGCAGCTGAAGAAGCTGGAGAAGGAAATGCCAGGAGTATTACTTCTGTAACTGTGATTCTGAATTTTATATCTCTCTTTCTGTGAGTTATCTCTTCAGATGCTAAATGTTATGATTCACTTTGCCAGACTGGGTTTGCTGTTTCATAGCTGTAAGATTGACAGGGGGATTTTAGCATATGATTCATTAACAGAAAGACCAAAAATTTCAGGTTCATAAGAATTCTGTTGGGATCAAAAAGGAAAATCTGTGCATACACAGAAACAACATAACCTAAACCATCATCTGCCTCCTTGGCCTTCATGGAATTTGCCAGTCTGAGTACTTGTCAGAAACAGGAAGTAGATGTCATTTGGATTTGCTATTTTCACAGTTTGCATTGCAGGTATGTTTGCATGGTGCTTGCCAATAGAGATAGCTGTTTATCTCTGGCAGTTCTGAAGAATCCTTAAAAGAAAGTTTGACTAGCAAATAAAAATGATTTGTTGGAGAAGGTTTTGGTGATATTTAGTATTTTAACCTTTTCTGTGGAAGATATGCAAATATATGTTTTGTTTTGTTTTGAAATCTGCCAGTACTATTTCCATTGATAAATTCTTTCGAATGACAATTCTACCTCAGTCACAGAGGATGCTTTTTTACGCTGCTACGCCTTATTCTCACTTAGATGCATGGTATTTTTAAAAACGAATTTTGGAAGGTTAATGCAGAGAACAGAATAAAACAGACAGGTACATTTTACTCATATTTTACTGCACATGGAAATACTTTCAAGGGCAGACCTTGTTCAGCTGTGAGGTCTTTCATTCAAGAAATGAAAATCAATTCCCTCACCCAAGCAATTTGCCACTATTTCTTTTCCCACCGTCTTCACCTGCCACCCTCCCTTGGCATAGCTGCACAATGTACCCACACATCATCTTACATGTTTGTTTGTTTCGTTGGTTGGTTGATCGGTTGTTTTCCCTCTCCTTTCAGTGCTGCCCAGAATCTAAACTACATTCCAATTTCGTTGTTACAAAAATATGGCTTAACTTGATGCAGATTAAGTACCATGGATAATGCAAGAGCAGACATGATGGATATCTTCTGGACACCACATTATGAAAGAAGGTAGGCAACAAGGTCTCCACCAAGGGAGAAAATTCTGGGGATAGCTGCAGTAGCTTCCCGAGGGGTATCAGGTATGAGGTGTAGCTTCAGTAAAAGCACAAACCCTTGAAAGAGCAAAGGTCCTCTGTAAAGCTGGGTAGGTGCAATGGTATGCATGCTGCTGCACCACACCCCAGTGCCCTAAGAAGAAAAGGCAGCAGAATCTCAGCCAGTGTGAACAACGAGTTTGTAGCAGTGGAAGATGTTTATCACTAAAAGGGTACTGGTTGTACATTGAGTATGAGAACAAGCATAAAACAGATGACTGTGATGTTTTGATGTACATTTTAACTATTATTAAATAGAAAATGCAATATAACAAAAGTGCTCACATTATTTAGAAAAAGAGTTCTTTGATAATTGAAATGACAACAGTGACTCACATCACAAGACTAGTTTAATCTGTGAAGTCTCGTAGACCAACAAAGAAAAGATGCAATCAATAAACACATCTACTGTAGGCTGAAGCCTAAGTATAGAGGAGGAAAATGTATTATTTCTGAGGAAAGTATTAGCTGTAAACAATTTACAAACTCTTTCAAATGAAGGGTTAGGTTATTCAGTCATATGCAAGAATAAATCACCCATCAGCACACATTTTCTGAAATTAACTGTGAAGCTGTCAGGAAGCAAAGTAAAATTGCTTTGAATACTAAGATAGACTGGCACACTTGCCTCAAGGCAAGACACAGTGCTGAGCACATTTGTCTTCATGCGACTTGCCTGGAATGGCATTGGCAGACCAAAGGACACAGTAGTAGACAGAGTTCAGCTCACTGCATAAATGGACTTGCTGCTCAGTCTGCTCATTGGATCGAAGTCTGGAAAGACCTTAGTTAATGTTGTGATGAGTAAAGAAAGAACAGTCAGTGTTGATGCACATTGCATAGTACATCAGAAAACTGAAGCACAGCACTGAGAAAAATTCACTTATGCCGACAGAGTAGCACATGCCTGTTGGACTGATGTTTGAAGACTTCTAAGTTACACAACTCTGTGGAGTGTGAGAATGTTGGATTTGGTTTTTATTTTGGGTATTTTTTTGCCAGCATCATAACTTAGGTGACAAAACAGGGACCTCAGTGTTCAGTGACCTGTCTGAGCTTTGCCAGGTATGATCCTTTCATGAGATCCTTTACAACTAGACAGAATTTCCTTTAGGAACTTTTAGTTCCTAAATTCAGTGACGTCTTTCAGTGAGATCCAGAATTTGCTTTCCAGGTCAAAAGGTGACTTCAGCAAGTTTCTGCCATAGAAACTATGAAACATTAATTTGGAGATGATCCTCCAGTGTAAATCCTCTCTGCAGCTGTGCACGATGAGGAAGTTGTGGGTGATGACAGCAGTAATTGGGACATTTGATGGAAAGCTGGATCAATAGTGCTCAAAGCTGTCTCATATAATGAGAAATGCAACCAATTGTTCCTGTCTGACCCATGGGTCTTTGAAACTTTGGAGACAAAGATATTTAGGGTTTTCATAGTCTAAAAAGGTGAAATGTAAGGAGTGGATGTAACCATATAAAATCAGAGGTGATTCTAATGCAAGGGCTTATCATAATCCTGCTCTTTTTTAATGAGATTAATATTTATTTGGACAGATGTGAAGGAAAGAATGTTAAAGAAACAATAAACAGGAAAGAGAGTGAGGAGTATGGTCAGCACATACAGGGTCAGAAAAGGATGTAAGCTGGGTCTGTATGTTGGTAGCAAATGTTCTGTAGAAGTGGTTAGAACACCCAGCCAGGGTTAAAGGTAGATTCTCATTGAGGAGAGCACTTGGAGGTGTGTGTAGGGAGTAGGATTTCATCTGCAGAGATAAAATCTAGTGCGATAGATGAAAGAAAACCAGTGGAAGGATTTGAAGTGGGGCTTGAGATTTTTAGCACAGTTAAAAAGATATTTAGTTTGGCTTATGTAAATAGGTTAAAACAAGGACACTTTCAAGTCAAGCCTTCTTTAAAATAAAGTCAGCCATTTTTTTTAGAATAGTCTAATCTTTCTTTGGTTGGAGCAATAGGTATTTGATTATTTTTTGGCGAAGAGAAGCTGTCCTTGAACTTTTCCCGATATAGTCCAGACTCAGAAAAACTTTTGAAAGTTTATCAGCCCAGCTGCCATTTATAGTTTAATCTGGATGTGTTCAAAGAACTTCCAGCCAGGTAGGAACATCACTGCTGGTTGCTAACTACATTGTAACTTTATTCAGAACCAGACAGTTAATGACATAGTTCTTTTTTGCACTAGTGTGTGTATCTGTCACAAAATTTCAGTGTAAATTACCTCATTTTGTCTACTAAATTGAACATGAAAATTCAATGTTAGAGTATTTAAAGATGTTTTACATTAATTTTTCTGTTTGCTGCAGGACTGGCTTAAGAATATTTGTCAATTTGTTTTCCTCCACGCAAGAATCCTAATTAAATGCTAGAACAGCAGACAATTCCACACATGACTGTGATGAATTAGGCTCACTCTGAATCATCAGTTTTCCCTTTATTTCCTCCATACATCTTGTTCAGTTCATGCCCTTGTACTAGTCCAGTTATAGGCAAGATAATCACTTATGCTTTCCACTTTATTTTTACTTTTAATTTATGATACTGTAATCAATAAATATCAGTTAAAACATCAATCTGATAGCTCTCAAAATAAGCACAGAAAAGCATAAAGCACCCGTAAAGCATGCAGGAATAATGACTTTTGTGTGAGTCCACTTTTGTACTGCTACACTTCACTAAACTGGATTCTTGCAGTACAGAAGGTCGACTCAGCCCTGGAGGAGATAACAATACTTGGAGATACCAGCTGCACTGTGTTTCTTGCTGGTGTTTGCTAGAAGAACCCAAGAGACCACTGGGACAAACACCATTGACGTAAAGCCTACACTGTGATATCTGGAGGTGCTTTTGGGATCTTGGATCAGCCACAGACCAGGACATAGCACTGGTGAGTCCCATCTTTGCCATACTCAGGTATCTGGAGAGAAAAGCTGGACACTTGGGAAAGATGGATGCAATGGCCAGGTTTTCAGTCCTGAGGAACTGAATTAGGAACCTGTGCAGCAGCAATCTGCTTACCCATTCTGGCATCTCCCTTTCCACAGGGCAGATGTGATGGTGCACACCATGCAGCAGAGAGTTCCTCTAGTTGAGAAGAACGCTGGCTTTCTCCTGAGTGGCAACAACTCACCTGTTCACCATCCTGCCTGAATGCAGTCCACACTGGGAGAAAAGAGCCAGGACATGGCAGCAAATTTGCCCAGGATTTTCTTTTTGCACAGAGTATGTCACGGGTGGTTTGGAAGTCAGAACAGGCACTTTGATATGCTGGAGGATTTCAGGAAAAAGGAGCACCAGATCAGGAAGTAGGTGTAGGGGTAAATGAGAGAATCACATGAGAAACAGAAGTCAGTATCTCCAGTAACATATCTTTAACAACAGATTCACTTTAAAAACATAAATAATAAAATATTTTTCACAAATGAAAAGTTATTATATTCTGTCCATCTTTATTTGCACTTAGTCTTCAGGACTTAAAATTTGACACAAAACCTGCTGTATGAAAGGACTACCACAGACAAAATTTGGACAAAAAGGAACAGCCAGAATATTCATTAACGATTAACCTCCAAAGATGCAAAAAGCCTGAAAGATTTCATACTGCACAAAACCTTTGGGCGGGATCCCACATTTGCAGTTCTGTTCCTTTGTTGATTAAGATGATGGCCTTATACATAAAAAGAATGACGTGCACTAAACCTGGAGGTTTGTAATAATTCTAGTAAAACAGATGTTTTTACTTTTAATGTTGCACAGAAAAATATTTATAATTTTCTTGCCATTCAGTAGCTGGACTTAGTCTTTTGAATCAATTGCTTCTTGTTCATTGCCTT
Source organism: Apus apus (assembly GCF_020740795.1). Taxonomy (NCBI): domain Eukaryota; kingdom Metazoa; phylum Chordata; class Aves; order Apodiformes; family Apodidae; genus Apus; species Apus apus. Next base: position 71,255,350 of record NC_067285.1, read on the forward strand.
GTGCTTGATTTCCAGCAGTGGGACTTAGCTTTGTGTTTAAACCCCTCCTTTTCCCATCTGTTACTTTATATAATGTTGCTCAGTTAAATTTTCATTTTTTGGCATTGTGTGGCATCGGTTTTTTTCATTGCTGGGCCTGTGTGGTGGGCTGACGTTGGCAGGAGACCAGGTGCCCACCAACCTGCTCTATCACTTCCCTCCTCAGCTGGACCGGGGAGAGAAAATGTAATGAAAGGCTTGTGGGTTGAGATACCAGCAGGAAGAGATTGCTCACCAGTTACTGTCACGGGCATACTAGGCTCAACTGGGGAAGTTAGTTGAATTTATTACCAATCAAATCAGAGAAGGGTAATGAGAAGAAAAAACAACTCTTAAAACACCTTGCTCCCTAGCCCTCCCTTCTCCCCAGGCTCAACTTCACTTCCAGTTTCTCTGCCTCCTCCCCACCAGTGGCACAGGGGGATGGAGAATGGGAGTTGTGATCAATTAATCACATGTTGTCTCTGCTGTTCCCTCCTCCTCAGGGGGAGGACTCCTCACACTCTTCCCCTGCTCCAACATGGGATTCCTCCCACCAGAGACAGTCTTCCAAGAACCTCTTCAGTATGGGTCCTTCCCAAGGGCTGCAATTCTTCATGAACTGCTCCAGCCTGAGTCCTTTCCCTGGGGTACAGCCCTTCAGGAACAGACTTCTCCAGCCTAGGTCCCCCCACAGGGTCACAAGTCCTGCCAGCAAACATGCTCCAGCATGGGCTCCTCTCTCCCTGGGTCCTCAGGTTCTGCCAGGAGCCTTCTCCAGTGTGGGCTTCACGTGGAGTGACAATGTCCTTTGGGAATCCACCTGCTCTTGTGTGTTGTCCTCCACAGGCTGCAGGTGCTATCTGCTCCACTGTAGACCTCCATGGGATGCAGGGGAACAGCCTCTCTCACCATGGTCTTCACCATGGGCTGCAGGGGGATCTCTGCTAGGCAGCCTGGAGCACTGCCTGCCTCTCTTTCTTCCCCAACCTTGATGTCTGCAGAGTTGTTCCTCTCACATATTGTCACTCCTCTCTCCAGCTGCAATTGCTGTTTGTGCAGTTTTCTTCCCCTGTTCTTCCGGGATGTGTTATCCCAGAGATGCCACTGCTGCTGCTGATGGGCTCAGCCTTGGCCAGCAGTGAGTCTGTCTTGGAGCTGGCTGGCATTGGCTCCGTCAGACATAGGGGAAGCTTCTAGCAGCTTCTCACAGAAACCACCCCTGTAGACCTCCAGCTGCCAAAACCTTGCCATGCAAACACAATGCAGCCAAGGCTGCTATGGGGTATACATGAATTAACAACATTCATTAAAGCAGTTATTCAGAACCTGAATTAAATATCTGAAAAATGTTCATATTTTTAATGAATATTGCTTCTGTATCTGCCATACATTATTTGTTTCCACTTAATTATTACTCAGAAATTCTGCTAATACTAACCTTGGACTATAGAAATGGAATCAATTTTTTAAACTAAAATTAATGAAAATAGGTCTGTCCTGAAGGAGATATTGTATTGAAGCTTAGTTCTACCTAGGGCACAGGCTTGATTGGATTCCATGTTAGTATCATCTCATGCTGATGAATTAAAAAAACCCAACAAACCAAACCAAACCAACAAACAAATAAAACCCAATAAAAACCCCCATTTATTCTGTCTGGCTGATTCGTTTTTTATATAACAATTTCCATTTCACTCATCTGTTTACATACTTCCCCTTAGAAGGGCAAAAGATTCGAAGCTTCACAGAAATGTTCTTGGCAGCATTATACCTCTTGCGCCTCTGAAAAGAAAACGCATTCTTGAGGAGAGTAACTGTATCTTTATCTTGAAGTACAGTGGCATCTGGGAATTAGCTTTAATTAGCTGGCAATTCAGTTTTACATTTAATTATTTGCAGAAAAGTGAAAGCAGAGAATTTTGCTTCTGTAAAACCAATGATTTACTGGAAATAAGGCACCCATTTAGCATCTGCTGTTAATTTTTTTCTGGATGTGGGAAGAAGTTGTTATCTTCTGCTTGGATTGTGTGACTTACTCAAGATATGAATAATGAAGTACAAAATAATGAGATTCTGCTGTATGTAAAAGCACTACAGTGTCTCGTGGAGTAGAAAATGAAGTGTGCTCATGTGCTCTTGGCAGGAATCTGAGCAGTTCAGCTGCTTTTTCAGGTTCCTCTCAGGTAAGGTACTGGGACAAGGGTTCACAGGAACTTCTACAATGTGGTGTCAATAGTTAAATACTAAAATGGAGGATTCTCTGGGAGAAGGTGAATCTTGGTGAGTAGCTGTCAGCACAAGAATTGATTTCTAGCCTGCATTACAACTCTGAGGTCTCAGTGGCATAAATATCTTTCAGCGTTGCAATCATAACCACCATGTCTTTTCAGCATGGATGGCGTTGGGTAACCTCCTCTACAAAGTTCCAGCATTCAAATAGTCACCATTCTTTCCCAAGTGTAAGGTTGGCAGGCTTAAGACCTATCATGTGAACCAAAGCCAAAACAAGGAGGAAGATGACAACTGATGACATATGATTTAATTCTAAAGCTAAACAGGCAGTATTACCTTTTCAGGGAGATGATAAAAGAATGAAGGCCAGAATAATATTATTTTGGGCTTGATCAGTCAAGAGAAGACCAGCAGGCGGTTTAGACTGGATATCAACTAATGTCCAAATGGTAATGTTAATTAAGCATGCATTTTCCCATCTAAATGCCCAATATTTATAATGTCTCAGTGAATAGTGGGCCATCCCTTTCTCTTGGTAACAAAACTTTTTGCATCGTTGACACAAAGAAATAGAATAATTAATTGCATGATTATATAGCTTTTATCACTACATAACTTGTATCAGATATAATGAAAACTCCTCAATAGAGTGGAACAAAGTCTTCCTTTGAATCATTTTTAGTCAGCCTGAGAAGTGTGTAATTACTGAAGATAAACAAAGACAGTACAGATGAAATATGAAGCACCTTGAAATGAACAGGATCTCAAAAGACACTTTTGCAACTAGCAGAGATGCAACAAAGGAAAGAAAGTGAAGACAACAACAGTCATTTTACCATTTCAAGCTCAGTTTTGAGTGTGGCTCAGATGAATTTAGAAACTTGATTCAGCAACTTTGTTTAATTTTTAAATAATTTTAATATCACATCATATTTAAGAGCAAAGTGGTTTTTATTTGTACAGAGGTATGCAGAAATCCACAAACATTGGGAAATGAAAATAAGATTGTGTCAGACTGAAATACACTGTAAGTTCCTGGGTGATACTATCACCAATTTTGAGCAAAGCTGACTTTCTACACCAGTTTACATAACCATGGTGTAGTTTATTTTTCCTGTGTTGCTCTAACACTGAATGAACATGTTAGATGTTTGATAAAAACTATGATTTCAAATCTAGGTTGGGCTTTTATTGTTTTGTTTGTAAAATGCAAATGCTCAAATTCAAATATTCTATGGCTTCTATAGGTGAGAAACTGTGATGTTTACGTATTATTTGAAAATTCAGTACTATTTTTGAGATTTTTCACATCATGTTTTTTCCTTCTCAGGGGCACAGTGAACTAAATTCATTATTCATTTATGAATGAGAGAGTCTCGAGGATACTTTCCTTGTAGGGATCCTGGAAAACAGAAAGCTGTCATTTCTACAATTAGAGTTACTAGTTGTATTTGCTTGTAAAAATTGAAGTTTGATGTTCTTCATCAGAAGGCACCTCGAGTGGTTGAAAAACAAGGTTGAAGCAGTCACATTTTAATTTTATATAGAAAATGAAGACATTCCCAAGTAGCTCTTAGTCTGTTCTTTTTCTTGCACATGAATAAAATAACTGAACAAAACTGTTTATCATTCCCTCACAACTTGTGGCAGTTCCTTTGAACCTGGAGCACTTTTCTTTATCATTTAGTCCACCTCTGTGGAAAAATTATATTTATAATTAAAAATATTACTATTGGCTGAAGCGTACAGGGGTAGGATTGACATTACAAGAAAGAAAGGGAAGTTTCACCGTGTTTTCTAGAAGCCTAAAAAACCCAGACCTTATCTCAGACTTTGCTATTACAGTTCAGAGAACTCTGCTGAGCCAAAATTCGTGACTGTAATTTAGTTTCAGGCTTATGATCTATCTAAATTAATGCAAATAATTTCCTCTGAAATATGGTTGTTCATAACATGCCAAATATTGAGTTATGTTTATCAGTTTGGTGGCTCTGTATCTAGGTTACAGTTTCCATGAAACAGGCAAGACATAATTAAACTCTCACAACACAGAAGTAGTTGGTACTGTGAGGAGTGTCCCTCACAGTGTTGTTGTGTGGGTCAAATATTGATGGGTTTACCTTCCCTTGTACCTTACTGGCATCTCATATGAGGGTCCTGAAAAATAATATCACTGATCTGAAAGGAGAAGGAAATCTGCTCATTTCTTGGCTGCTGTAAAGGAATGCATTATTTCAACATTAGGCACATTTTTAAGGATTCTCCAAATGTAACAATTTATATTTGGATAGCAAAGGAGATAAGGTTAAGACTATAGACTTAACTGTCCTAAGCATGGAATAAATTCTAAACGGAAGGGGGTTTCCTGTCCACAGCAGCTTATGCTTGAAATCTACAGCAGCAGACAATGCCTGATGTGCCTGGGCAGATGGAGGAGGAAAAAAAAAGGAGATATAAGAAAAAATGTTATCAGATCAGCCATCCTGAAAGCCACCAGTATGCTAGTGGTGTAACTCCTGCTAATTGCTTTGTTAGCATGTAGGTAAAGGAAAAAAAAATAAGTAGGGAGATAAAGGCGAAGAATGGAATAGTTGTGTTAGTATTTATAGGGAATGCCTTCCAAAAGTGAGAAGCAGAATGGGAAAAGATATGAAGGTATTTTTATGGAACTGTAACAGGAGATGTTGGAGATGGCGATTGTGTCAGGGGCTGCTCAAAGGTGGCAGTGAACACTTCAGCACTAAATGAGGAATGTGAGATTGGATACGAATAAGGTCTGAAAGGTTTTGCAGGAGTGAAGATTATATTTGAAGTAATTACGTGGAGAAATTTGGAAATAATGTTAAAGGGCTGCAGTGAGAGACCAGGAAACAGAGTGTAAGATCTTGTTCTTGCCTCAGCTGGTGAGCTGTGCTGTGTTGGACTGAGTGGCTGATGGAGAAAGTCACAGCACTTTTGAGAACCATGAAAATGAATGTGTTTGGCAGTTCTCTTTTGTTCAATGCATCTTGCACTGCAAAGTATGCCATGCCTGGAGAATCCTTTTTAGAAAACCCCTACATATAACAACAAGGCAGTGTCAGGTGCAAGGACTCATGCATGAACTTCACTGTGTACTGAGATCCCATACAGGAACCACCTGGGATCCACTAACAGGGGCTTGTGCTTTCTGCTGTAAGACAAGATACTCTGCATGTGTACAGTTGTACCATGTACACCCACATGATTGTACAAGCTCTGTCCACTGATGGAAGGAGCATTTAACTCTTTGCCTGTGTAGACAAAATGACAGAAACTGATTAAGGCTTCTGCCATGAGGAAGCCTGAGTGCAGGTGGAAGCGCTTGAGGTGCAGCTTACTCTGCCTGGCAACCCACAGGCTAAAACAGTGCTTCGGTCCCCACAGACACAGCTCTATCTTAAGCCCTCAGGATTTGTGGGTTTTAGCTGCATAGGTATGTCACATCACAAGCAAGATGATGACTATCCACTTATCTCCCCATTACAGCTTGCACTAGATGTTCTCTTTGCCCTTAGCTGCATGGCTGCTCTTTATAAATTCCTCTTCCCCCCAGATCACAGGCTTTCTGTCAGTTCCCAGCCCTGTGCCCTGGAAATGACCACAGGACCACAGGAAGGAAACTCTTCCCAATATTGCACAAATGGCTGCATGTCTGTAATTTACCCTCATTTTACAGCACTGCTCTCCCTAGTGACTGTGTTACATAAAGTCAGAGAGTTACAGTGGTGATGTGGAGTTTGGCAAGATTGGAAAGGAGCTTTTGAAGAACAGTTACTTGGTATTTTTTTTCTTCCTTCTCATTAGAACAACAGGCTTTCTTTTCAAGGAACACACTGGTAGTTGTTTTTTCTTCTTTTACTACTGCTTTTTTAGGCTATGGGATATATTTCCCAACTTATTAAACCAAAAATTTTTTTCAGAACAACTGATTTTCCTCCTCTTTGGCAAGAAAATGGATGGTCAAGTGGGAGAAACTGAACTCCTTTGATGAAGGCAGAGCTCACATTTTAAAAAAGATTATAGAAATATATTAATATAAAATATTGTACAAATATAAAAGATCCATTAAAATATGCCCAAATTATTTTATTGATATTAATTTTAATTTTACTAATCACATAAATCTAGAAATCTAAACTATAAATTCCAAATACGAACACAGCATGTTTACATGATTTTCTGATACCAGTTCATATATAGCTTCTTCCACTGCTAATTCTTATGTGTGCTTACACTCCCTACCTAATAAATCTAAGATTAACTATTCTTCTTCAGAAGCAACTGCTTTTCATAAGCAGGTCAATTATCTTTGTTATTACTAATCTTATCAGAAAGACAAATTTTACATGCTAATATGAGTCTTTTGATCTTAAATTATTTGTAATTTTGCATAACAATGAAGTCCTCAAGGCAACTGGTAAGAGTTCAGTACAAAGTATTGATAATAGTTTTCCTTGGAGCTTGAATGGATGTAATAGAATCATAGAATTGTTTTGGTTCGAAAAGACCTTTAAGATCATCAAGTTTCACAGTTAACCTAGCACTGCAAAGTCCATCACTAAACCATAATAAAAACAGGCAATGTTTTGGAAACTTTCTCTGGATGCTGGCTATTCATATCTTGATCCCAAATAGATAGACTGCTTATCCTCTTTCTAATAATAATATAAGAATTGTAATAATTGTTAGTACTACTACTACTATTATTATTACTCTTACTATTATTGATCTGGAAGAAGCACGAGATGGAAATGAGAAAGAAAATCTATATTTAAACAATAATACAGTACCTGACGTGGTCTCATATGCCCAGAGCTCTACAACCTGACAATATGTAAAACCTTGTGACACACATCTGTGATGGTTTAATGTTTCTGCTTTGGACGAGTTTTTCTACTTTCTTTAGTGGATTAAGAAGAGATCTTAGAGCTTTAGCATCTGTCCTCAATTTTCAGAGCACACTTCTAGTATCTACATTGTTCTTTGAATGCACACTCCATAATTACCTAAAGTGGCAGCCTTGGTTATTAAAGACCATGCTAAAACAGTTGCTGATATAACGGAGGTGGAAGCAGAATTGTTAAGCTGCTAAATTACCTTCTACTTACTGCCAAGTCTTGACAATTGTGACGTTGTGGCTGCACATTATAGCCTGTTGCCTTCAGTTTGGTGAGACCCATGGAAGCTCACTTATCCTTGATGGTCTGGCCATTGCTTATATTTTGATCACAGAGACAGGTTTAAGTATGCACTACTTTTTTTTGCACACATGAGCACCTGCCTTTGGGTGCCAGGGGGTGTCTTTAAGGTCTAGCTTGCAACACCCTCCCACAAGCATAGGGATACATGAAGAATAAAGCTGGAAGAGCCGAGCCAGGGCAGATGGATGCCTGATAGCCAGGGCTTATGAGAGACAGGCTGCCAGCTTGCTCCTGCATTGCAACTGCCCCACTGAGCCCATAAAGCCTGCCCTGAGCCGGATCTCTTCTGGAAATTCAAGTTTTAGTCTCTTGTATCCTCAAATCCTCACAGGGATTTATCTGCCTCTGTCTCCATATAGCTTGGTGCCTGAAAATTTGACAATTAAACACATTTTTCAACTTTAAGCTTTAGTGTGTCAACTTTTGGCAATGCCTGAACTGAATTAGAAGGCTACATACCTCTTGGTAATTCCCAAAAGAGGATGTCTTGCTAAGGCTGGGGAAAATCTTTAGAAGGAGAGACGTTCATGAGAAGTTTTACAGAGATGGCATATTTATAGAGCACTATGACAATGGTTCTGCAGTCAGGGGTTTTAGAATAATTTATTTAATTCCCAGTGCTGCTCTAACTGCTCAAATAAACAGCTCTGTTGTCTTCAGACTTTAATCCTTGGATTACTTATTTATCACTTCTACACGGAAAAGCAAAAAAAAAGCACACTTTTTTTTTTTCCCCTGAAACATGATCAAACATTTTAATGCTCAAAAATTATTCCTATCAATTACTGAAGTTCTTTTTCCACATATGTAGCCTTAAATTCAGAAAAGAATAATTTCATTTTTTGATAACTGTATCTAAGTTTTAGCTGGTGGTAACGTAAAACAGGAGGAAAAGCTTGTATCAATGAGATATGCTGTGCTGAAACTTCCTTGGTTGCTAGAGAATAATATATTTATCCCTTAACATTCGTCGTGGTTTAATCCGAGCCAGCAACTTAGCCCCACAGAGCCACTCACTCACTCCCCTGGGTGGAATGGGGGACAGAACTGTAAAAATGAGACAACTCGTGGGTTGAGATAAGGACAGTTTAATATGTAAAGCAAAAGCCATGCACACAAGCAAAGCAAAACAAGGAATTCCTTCACTGCATTGGCAGGCAGGTGTTCAGCCATTCCCAGAACAGCTCCATCACACATAACAGTTACTGAGGAAGACAAATGTCATCCCCCTAAGTGTCTTGCCCTTTTCTTCTTCTTCTTCCCCTAGCTTCATGTGCTGACCATGATGTCCCATGCCATGGAGTATCACTTTGGGCAGTTGGGATGAGCTCTCCTGGCTGTGATCCCTCCCAACTTCTTGTGCACTTCCAGCTGTCACCAGCACATAGTTTGCAAGCAAACTGTGATTGCATTTGAAAGCAGAACCCCCCATTTATCACCCTGATCAGTTCTCTTGCAGAACCTTTGGGGCTTTCAGAATGCTTCCACTTAAGTCGCTTAAAGTTATTTGTGCATCTCTGCAATATCTACAAAGAACCTGCTGGCAACAGGAAGAGCAGACCTCTCTAAAAGAGAAAACTGCTGGCTGAAGAGTGTTGAAGGCTTGCCCATGGTCCTTTTCTCAGCCTTCAGCATGTTTAATTTTGTTTTCCTTTTAGCAAGACCTTCCTTCAAACTGAACCCCTTTATCCATTTCTACTTGCCTGTTTGTCTTTTTCTCTCTGTCTTTGTGCCATTCCTCATATATTGTCTCCATTTCTTATGCACCAGGTTTGAAATGCCTTCGTTCACAGGCCTAGGTTTGTGGTTTGGTACTTGCCATGCAAGATTTTCAGTGTCAAAATCCAGGTTTTGAAAAAAATGTTAACACGTATTCTAGGTTTATTATAAACAACACTTTAAGCACAAGTGTTTGTTCAGAAATACTGCTATTCAAAAGTGAAAAGAAATATGTAATTGCTATGCATACAAAATTCCAAGTGGAAATTTTTAGGTCATTTTAGGTTTATCATTATGTGAAGCTCTGCTGTGAAGGGCATTTCATTCACTAGTTTAATTAAATGGCACTTTTCTAGAGCAAAGTTTCAAAGCTTATTCTGGTTCCCAGGTGAGCTGTGGGTCACCAGTGTCATGTTGTAGTGAGCAAGGCAAATGATGCAAGGTGATGTATAGTTGGGGTTATAATCTGTGCAGCATGTGAAAGAATCCTACTCTCTTCAGCACATGCTGGGCTTTTGGTGAAACAGTACTCATTGCTGAATGCCCAAATTTCAGGGAACACATAAGCTAGTGGTTGTACAAGGTATAGGCAAGATCCTTGTGGGAAGCTGATGGGAGGCTTAGAGACGATACTTTACTCAGGTGTGATTAAATAGAAGTGAAAATAGACAAAAGTGTGAGAGAACACTCAGTATATAAGGGGTTGCAGTAATTAGGAAGAGAATAAACCATTATTTATATCTGTTAAGGACAGGGCAAAAAAATGATGGACTTATATTGCAACGGAGAAGACTTGGCTTACATGTTAAGCCTTTCTGCTAGCAAGGCTAGCAAAGCATTGGGCACATAGCCTGGGAAGCTGGAGGAATTTCCACCATCAGAAGTACTCATCAGACAAACATGCTACAAATGGCATAAGGAGAGCTCATCCTGGCTCTGAGGCAGCGAGTGGAACTTCTAGGTTTGTGAGTCTGTCACTATCTCTCTGGCTACATTAGATGGTAGCAATACAAAGTTAAAACAAGTGGCAGCCTAAGGCAATTAATTACATTTCTCTGAATTGTATAATAGTGGTAACTTTCACAGAGAGTATATCAGGCTATAGTATTCTTGTTTTCATACCAATTCTATATCAGAGGGACAGAAATACTAGACACATGCCTTTGTTTTGATTTGTTATGTCTTCTTCATGCTCTACTGTCTACTCTTGTCTGCATGTATGTATAAAATTAGCAGCATAGAAGAGGTATTTTTTGTCTTCTTCTTGCTGCTACACATTAAATAATAAGATATTTTGACTGCTGAAATGTCTACAGAGTAGGACTTCTACAGACCAGCAAGCTCTGAGTGATGTTGTAGAAACCCACTGAAAAAGCAGTCTCCACAAGAATGCAGCCATTCCTGGAGGGAGGCAGTTTTCTTAGCAACTGAATATTTCAGGGGGAGATGAATCAAGATAAATTCGACTTTCTCTATGAAAAGCTGATTGTTTTTGGTCTGAAAATCAGTACATTACAGTGCTTAGCATGCTGTTTGCTGTAATTAAAGAGTTGAACTAATTGCCAGTGAAGAGAGAAGGTTTTGAGAAAGAGTGCACCTGCATACATAGTATTTATAGCACTGTGTTTGGAGAACTGGAGAAAAAAAAAAAAAGGTAACACAAATTATTTTTGTTATAGAATCTTAATGGCAAACAAATCAATTTGTTTGAATCGGCGCTGTGGTACCTTCTTGACAGATAATCATGCACCATGACCGCAAAACTGCCACATCCTCCACTTCTTACTTTCTCCCGTTACATGGTCTGCTTCTTCTCATGTCCAAAATGTTACACTTGTTGCCTTTCCCTTCTGGTCCCAAAACCCTATTTCCTTTTTTGTACCTGCTTGGGATGTGTCAGTTTGACCACCAAACTTTACACATTTTTCATCAGATACTACACGTCTGACCAAACTGTTCCAGTCAAATTAGGCATTTGCCAATGTGTATCATCACACTTTTTTAGATGGTAAATGTTCACATCTCCTAGTCAAATATGCATGCAAAAAATGAAGACATGAAAAACATGCTGCAATGATGCTGAAAGCACAAACATTTCAGAGAAACAGTCATCCATCTTCAGAAATGCTCTTCTCTTGTTTATTCCTCACCTGAAGGTATTCAGTAGGGCAAGTAACAAATACATCTTTTTTGTGTTCTCTATTACTCTGATCACAGCCCTAATCCTTATGGATAAGGACTGCTGAGCTCCTTATGCAAAGGCCTCAAAAGGAGTTTTCCTCTAGCACTTTATATCAGAAGTGAATTTTTGAAGCAAAACTCCAGACAGCCCCATTTATGACACACTGCTCTGCACCACAGAGATTTGGTCTTGCTTTTCAGCACTACTTGCTAACAAAGACACGTAGTCAATGGTTGCACATGGGTTTAATGATGCGTGTGTTCATGAGTTCTCCAAGTCAGCTTCAATTCTACTGTTAAAATTAAAGTAGCTGTCATCCTTAAGATCTGTATATTCTACTCGAATCACAAGTGGTTAACTGTATTTGTATTGTGATCCACACTAATTTATGTGGTTTGTTGAGGTTTTTTTGACAGAAGTATATTTAAGTCAAAAGCTGACAACATCACCTCTCAACTAGCCATGGCTCTTTATGCAGGAAGAAGAGAGTATGACTCTTAATTACATCTTCTTTTCTGAATCCTAAACACAATTGTAGATAGTTAAAGTGCAATGTCTCCATTTTCTAGTGGCTTAAAATTACTGCTTCTTAAAATGCTGACTTTCAGCAGATATTAGGAGAACATGCCATGCTTGCTTCTTATTGAGAGTATCCATGCATTGATGCATTCACGCCAAGGATTTTTCAACTCGTTGCTGTTGTGTATCTCAAGGTACTGAGTCTCTAGCTAACAAACAATGGTCAACAAGTTGACTGGAGGGATGATACCAAAACAAAACCCAAGCAATATATTTAGTTGGAGGGAAGGTTTTGCTGTTTCTTCTTGTGAAGATATAGGAGGCCACCCGCTAGTCAATTAATCCACTCTGAGCAAACTGGGTGGGGCCAGTATGGCCAGTTCTCAAGATTTTGTTAGAAACTTCACAACTCATGTAAATTTATAAATACTGCAGTCATAAAATTAATGTGTCTCAGATTATAAAGAAACAAATATTCTAGTCCTAAGTGTTGCAGGGAACAGTGGCTGAAGCCATGTGAAAATTGCATCCAGAGCTTCAAATCAAGAAGCACAAAACATATTTATTTTTAATTAGGGAAAAAGATCCCATTCATATTTAAGAAATGTCTTGATTTGGGGATTTTTCTTCAGCTCTTGAGAACATCAAACTTCTCTCAGTCAAATTAAATAACAGTTTCCACAAATATGTCCTACTGTGCCTCTTAAATAGTGAATAACAGTCTTTGTTATGACATTGGGTTTGTATTTTTCTATTTTTCATTGCATGAAATAACTGTAGACACAAATCTAAGGGTTACATTTATACAGACATATAAAATAATATATGTAATCAATAGAAAATATATGTATAATTTAATGAAGAAAGCCAAGATGGCATTTTGCTGTCTTACTCCCACTTATAAGAAAGGCAGAGCTGTCCATCTTACACTGTAAGTCTTAAATGAATTAGTAGAATAACAATGTTATAGTTGTTTCAAGTTCATTCATCTCCATAAAGCTTACAGTAAAGTTACCATTAAGCTGCAAAGAAGTTATTTTCATTACCATATAACAAAAAATTCAGGTTGTTATTTTAATGGAAATTGAAGCTAAAAATAGTGTGCCCTTCTGTGATACCTGCTCTTCCTTTCATACTTGCATATTACACTTTTCTTTAAATCACTGCATGTCTGAATACCCTTTTATAAAGCTTTCAAAGGATCATCTGTTTCACATTCTATTTTGGCTCACTGCCTTTATCAAAGGCTTAAAAAGCATAAAGAAGTGATAGACAGCTGAATGCATTCTACCTTTCTGACAGAGGAGGGTGGGGATGATGCCACACAGATGATTCCATGACAGACTGTACAGAGCGGAGGGTTGCATGGCATGTCTATCTTTAAAACGAACAGTGAGCATTCTACAGCAAGCTGTCTGGCTGAGTGCAGAAGCTTTTGTATTATTATTTGATTGGCAGGGGGAGAGAAAAAGGAAAGACACTGCATTAAAGAACTTGTCTTAATTGCAAAATACCAAGGTGGATTGTGAAGGAGGTACCCGAGGAAGCAAGTATGATAGAAATAATTTTGATCAACATATTACCCAAAGCAATTTGTTTCTGTTTTGTTCAAGACAAATTATTTTGGCAGTTCTTGGTGTACTCTACGTCTTTGCCATTAAAATAGTTCAGATTAGAGAATGAACATAAAAAGTTTCCTTTCTGCAGATTTTTAGTAGTAGTCCTGTGTTCACTAAGGCTGAAGTTGCATTTTGTGTGCTCAAAACATCTTTCAGAGACTTCAGGGTTTATAAAAACACTAGGGGTTTGTAGTTTATGAGCATGGTCTTAGGGTATAGATATACTTTAGTCTTCAGAAACATATGCATCCGAAAAGTATTAATCATATCTATTCTCCTGGATGAAAATTGCATGGCTAACTCAAGAGCAAAAAACATACCAGCAACAGACCCAGGAACCAAATGGCAGGTGGTTTCTGTTTTAGACATTAAATCTTTCAAACAACACATTGTTTATGAAGGATTGAGACAAGCGACACTCACAAAGAGACTTAAATTTCTAATAGATGGCATTAATGATAGGCATTTAAGTACAGAATTGAATCCCTAATACCCTAAATCCATTGCCACCTAAAATTTTGACCCTGGACAGCTGTATAATATGCCACGTGCTTGTAGTGCTGAGCTGACTGTATGCCTAATTATTGGAGTCCAGATACCTCTGCATCTGAATAAAAGAATAGGTGCAGTTTCTTGCCTTTCAGGGCAGTGCCTAACCATTGAACTACTGGGTATCTTAGGATTCAGTTTCTGTTGCTAAAGCTCTGCCACTTTATGTTTATAACTCTTTATTCTTCAGGAGAGCAGCAGAATGAATCTTTGATCCAATGGTTAACATATTGACCATGAAGGCATGTTTCAAGTTCTGATTTGAGGAATATTTAAAAATTTTATGCAAAGCAGGGCAGCTTCAATAGTGTTTTCTTACTAGATGTAGAAAAGATTCACAGAGTTCATTAAGATGCCTGTTCTTTTCCTCAGTGGCGTCAAATGAAATTAAATCAGGATGAACTGAAGGTGCAATGGGAATTACCAACAGATTGCTACATCAGCCTACATAATCCCTTTGGTGTGGCTGTAACTGACCTCTCCAGTGCTTTTTTGTAAACCAATTAGAAACTAACAACTGGGTTTGGAAGATATAAAATAACAGAAGTCTCCCTTTTGTCCCCTACTTACATGGGAGCTGCAATAATCAGTGTTTAAAAGATACTGAACAGAAATATATAGGGGGAATTATTTGTATAGAGCTATTAATTCAGTTCAACTGAAAAGAAACTATGGCCAAAATTAGCCTGTATTGCTTATAGAAAGTAGAAACTTAATCCCAGCTGTTCTAGGTTTTCTAGAAACTTTTATACTTAAAATTTAAGGAGTGTAACAAAGGCTAAAACATGTCATTGCAAATGTTACCTGTTTCTTTCAACCTTTGGACTTAATATGCCTCTTATGTTACCACAGCACATGAAAAAAAAATATAAGGATCACAGCCTCACCACTGATACACAGTTAAGAAGAAGAAATAATACTATTATTCCATGTTTTTCGAACCCTTCACCTCTTTCCAAAGAGTAGGTCTTTGACCTGTCCTGCTGAAGTAACCCTGTTTCCATCCAACTGACCTCTCCCTCCCATGGAATAATTGATATCCAGGGAAAGGTGTGGATAGAGACAAAAATGTTGGTTGTCCTTCTGTTTCCCACGATAGTTTTATACAACTTTAAGTGGAATAGTAAATTAAGATCTGTCAAGCTCCTGTGATATTCTCTTTCTCTCTCTTCAGGCACAAAGACTCACTGTAAACTAAGTCTAAGAGTAACGACTGCATGTATGAAACCAAACCCTGGAGGACATTAGGAAATTTCTGTCTTTGTGAGTTATTCTTTTTGCATTCAGGGAAAGCTATAAAAGATTGATTCAAAAGGGATTTATGTCTCTCACAAAAATCAGATCACTCAGGAGACGATATTTTCATATACAGCCGTGTATAAACATAGCAAACATGCCTGCTGTGAATGTTCTCACTTGCTGATAATTTTTTAAAGTTAATCCTATCCCAGCACTCACTGTGTGGAGCAGTGATTAAACAGGCATAGAAGTTGAGGTTCTTGGAGTCTTGTTTCACTGCATGTACCAGTGTATGCTCCCCTTTGAACAAATTGCAGGCTTAATTTCTTGCTAAGAGATTGAATCCTTGCCTATAAAAAGGGTCAGTAAACCACTAAAGTACACTTCAATAGTAATCAGAAAAAAAAAATTAAAAAAAAATTTGCACACACAGAAACTATTACTCCAGCAGAATGAAGTACAGATATCCAGCTGCAGGGATCCATTTAGGCAAGCAGTGTTTCACCACACTGTCTCTGGGGAGAAGCCATGGGACATCTAAAGCACGAAATATGTAACCCTAGGAAACTGTAGTCTTCAGAGCCATCCATAATCAAGTAACTCTGCTTCTCCACACTTCAGAAGCAGGCGATTTAAAACCAGGCTGTGTACCAGACGGGCTCCTAGTGATGTCAAATGAAATTAAATTAATTAATGCATTTTTTGTATTGTTACGAATAATTGTGTTAATATCAGCCAAAATTTTAATCAAATGTATCAGGGGTATAACATAGGCAATCTAGGAAGTGTCTATGTTTATTTTAACTGTGCACAGGAAGTGCCACTCCGATGTGTTTCTCTAAAGTCGATTAAGCATAATATTCAGTTACACCCACTAGTAAAATATTAATCTTGCTCTACAGGTCAGTTAGAGCGTACAGTGGATGTACTCTGTTGCCAGGCATTCAGCCCACTGAGGTCCAGATGTTGAGCCTTCCAGCACATCTGGGTCAGTTGAAGGGTCTTTCACTTGCCCTTGGCTTGAGCTCAAGACCCAGATGCTCTGTCAATACCTCTGGGACCATGTTCTCAGAGCTGGGCTTCAAGCCAGGATAAGGCTGGATTTTTGGCTACAGTTTTCACTGGACTTCATTTATAAATAGTTCATGACAGATAGCTAAATTATTAATAGGTGCTAGAAATGTGCTACAGTATAAGCAGTCTGCATGGTGACTCTTAAAAACACACTGCCAAAAGGGAGCTGGACCAGTTGATCTCTGGACGTCTCTTCTGATTCCAGCCATTCTGTGTGAAGGAGGATTTCCTGAAGTAGCCAACTCAACCTTTTAAAAAGAGCACAGCAGCTTGCACCAGCACACGCTTTGATTGCTCATTCACCCTGCTTACCAAGAGAACAGGCTGCAGGGGAGACATCCTACTGGAAGACAAGGGGGCAACTCACAATCCTGTTTGGACAAAATGAGCCACACTTACCAAGTATTGTATCTTTTTTTGCTTGCAAGCAGCTTCAGTGATTTTTCCTTACATGATCAAGAGATTTCCAGATACTACTTCTATCCTTGAAAAATGTTCCTGAGGGAACAGGAAAATTACAAACTGAAGTGACTGCAGGTCTTTCAGACTCTTCTTTGCATTTTTTTAATTCTGTGTTTATTGACATTTTCTCTGAACTTCATTCCTTAGATACCATGAGTGTCTATGCAACCGTTCCTCAGCCTGTATTTTTGAAAGAGGTCAGCCACCTAGGACTGCCTGTTCAGCAGTTAGTTCCAACTCCTCTTACACTGTTCAGTCTCTGCAAACTGAGTCCCGTTATGTGATAGAAATATTCTGGACTTCCAGTCCGTAGTCTGTGAGTAAAGATCAGTTTCCTAAGAGTATCTGTTTTCATCCAGTTTTCATGGTAGCACATGCCATTGGCTCTCATTCATAAAGGTGAACTCTCAGCATTCTTGTTGTCAGCATAACTCTACAGGAGCTGTATGGGGAACATACAGGGAAGTAATCATCAAAATCAGATTAAAAATAGTGTTAAAGAGAACAGATCTACATTCACTTCACTGCTTCCAGGACACATGAATGTTTGCAATTATCAAAATGAGTAAATGATTTTGATATTCTTAGACTTAATCTGAATTGTTTGCACTGCACCATAAATTATTATTAATTATGTGAAAAGGAAATATCATTAGGCTGATTACAATATAATAAAAATAAGTATTTGCCTCTTTCAGAGTTTTTGAAAATTATTTGCTTAATAGGATAATTAAAATCAAATTTATTGCAGGAATGTAAGAACTGTGGCAAGTAATGTAATTACAATACATTGGTTACATTATGTTGGCATGTAATTAATCACACATTGATATACCTACCATATTTTATACATATAATTCCTTTGCCATGATGATTTCCTTCCTGATTTTTTAACTTAATAATGAACTTGCATTTAACAAAACAGATCTTTCTGAAACTAAACTGTTATAGTGGGTTACATGGCACAAAAAAAATATTTAAAAAATCCATGCTTGAGTTGTTTTTTGCAAGATTCATATCAGTATAGGACTAAATAATTTCACTGAAGCTCATAGCAGAGTTCTCAGAAAGGATGTGGGTTTTTTTCCCATGTAGCTCTTCTTTGGGACCAATATGCAATAGTTACATTTGAAACATATTTGGTAAATGATAGGTGGTAACTACATTATACTAACTGGTTTAGATCACACTGATGCTTTCTTTTCAGTGGTTACAGTTATACTCTGAGAGATGAACCTCAACACCGCTTTTTATTTGGCTTTATGTTTGAGCAAAGCTTGTAAGCTCCTACTGCATTTCCACATTAATCTAAGAGTGCCTGATTCAGTTCTTTTTAAATGTAATACCCTTTGATGGAGATAATTGCTTTGCTTTTAGTAAGCTGAGTTTAATTTAACAAACTGGCAGAAGAATGAATGCCAGTCTTTTAAAGGAAATCCATATTATTAATTTATAAAATGTGAGCATGCTTGAATATATAAAGAGAAGTACCTGGAAGTGTAAATGTGGGTTTGTGTGGACAATTACAAAAATGTGTAATAGTCATACTTGTTTTGGGATCTTCCCTTTCTACAAAGTACCATTGAAAACCATGCTCAGACTTTCAGAGGACCTGAATGCCATGAAGTCTATGGAAGGCTAGAGGACCCCTGGTGCCTCTGAAGTGTGTTGGGAAGCTCTTTGTAGTAAAGGCCACAGTGTTTCAGATGGTGGTTTGAGAAATCCACTTCTTATAGCATGTCTTGGGTCAGAGGGAGGCATAAAGACCACCCTACGTTTCTACTCATTAATCATAATCAAGTGTCCTGCCAGCCCTCTGTACAGGAAACATGATTCCTCAGCCTCATCACTACCTGTTGTATAGGGGATTGTAACTGTGTCATTGCTTGCCACTCATAAAAGATTTCTCTTCTTCCTTTTCTAAATTATGCCAGAACAATCTGGTCCTGCCCACCAGCGTTGTAGTAGACTTTCTGCAAGTAGGAAGATAACAAGAGCTTATACAACACCATTCAACACATGAGGTTAATCTCAGCAACATTTGATCTTTTATCCTGTGGCTGGCTGGATTTTAGCTAAGGCAATGTTACAGAATTACTTCATTCAGCTTCTTGACTTAGAAGTCAGCCTGAAATCAATAAATTGAGAGGAAGAGTAACTTAATATGAACAACAGTCAGCATGTTGTGCTGTTACCCACTTCCTTTCCAACGAGCAGCTCCCTGCAATCAGGGAGCCCTGGGCCTGGGGAAGAGCTTCAGGGTGCACAATTCACAGCTTAGCAGTGAGCCACAAATTCGATTTTCGAAGCTGACACTGCTGGAGGGCGCTCAAGGGTTCTGCGGGGAAGTTAAAGTGACATATTTGCAGACTGGCTGATGGATGGGTGCAATGCTCACAGAATACAAATGCTAAGACATTTTCAAGGTAGAAAGCTTGGTACTGTTCAGTTTAAAATGTTAGGCAGTGTGTAAAGATTCTACCACTCTTATGCACCTGCATCCTCATGATTTATACAGGTGTGAAAATACATGTAGTTACGCATGTAGCAATTTGGCAGGGGGAATGCATATGTGAATTAATCCATAGTTTAATAGCTTAGTAACTTGTTTCTGATTAGGTAGCCCATTGAAACATCTGTTTTCTCAGCAGAAAGATGAAACTTTATTTTGTTTTTCAAAGTGTAACTTTGATCCCAGTCTCTAGTATAATGTAGATTTTAATAGCCATACTTTAAAATTTCCTGCAAAATAAAGTAGATATATAATTATAGTATATTAAATTCCTAGCATTGGAAAAGCTCAGAAAGAAACATAGATCATATGAAATTAATGTATACCTGGAAAAAATCTCACCAATGAAACTAATGCACTGTTGCTGCTCACTAAGTCCAGGCAGGCATATAACCAATGTGTGCCTCGTGACAACAGACCTGCAGTTTCTTGCAGATGTAAGATCAATGATTTTGTTATTAGACAGGACAAAACACTCGAGGAATTCTGATGAACCCATCTAAAAGTACACTGTCATATGCTGGGCCAAGATAAAGATGAGGAATAGATTTAGGATATATATCTTTACACTGTGGCTTTCTTATAAGTCTAAGATAAATCTTTACCTGATTAAGGCAGAAAGGCCCCACCCACACTTGTCTACCACAGAAGTATGACAAATATCCATATTATTAACAGAACACAAGTTGTAATCTCTGTAAACTGTGCAATCTTTAAAGTAGAAGTTACAAACTTGAGGCCGGGTCCTTGCAAGTGTTGAATATCCCTTAGAATAAGCAAAAAATAGCAGTTTAATGTGCAGGGCTTGTGGTCACTCAGTGCCTGCCAAAGAGATGTCGAATGAATCTTGGTCCTGGTCCTAGGAGCGCAGTTCCTCTCTCCTCTGTCAGAAGGGTTGTCAGAGGGGTGCTCACAGCTTCCCTGTCTCTAGTCCTTCCAGAAGGGTGAAGGACTACTGCCAGAAAAGGGGGAGATAGGGAAGCATGGATTTTCTGCTCTGGAGATGTCTTCTCCCTAGTGTCAGCAGAAGCTAGATAGAGATACTAAATTCTTTGGCTAGTAACAGATACGGTATGAGAAAAATAATGGAGACACAGCGTGGAAACAGTCCTTGCCATAATTTGTGCCAAATTATTATTACTGTAATTACACACACCTGAATAAAAGAAGAAACTCCTTTTATCTGTAGAATAACAGATAGCTTTTCCTCTGACATTTTCTATTTAGCTTGATTATAGGAATTGCAAAACATCCATCCATACATCTGTTGCATTCAACCTGCAAAGGCACCAGCCCCTTTTGTTATTTTTCTCTTTCATCCTCCCCTAGTTGTCCTTTCCCCATTTTATCCTTAAAGACTGATATGAACTGATTCTACAGTACTTTTCTCTTGCACAGTAGTTTTCAGTGGTTCTTTTGATGGGACTGGAAAAGATCTCAATGAGAACTTTCTGCACTGTCACCCTCATCAATACTGAGGATAAAGGAAAAAAGTACCCAAATTGAATAATTCTGTAGTCTGAACTTTCTATTTAGGTGCCTAATTTATTTCAACAAAAAGTTTAAAGCTTCAGTGCTTTGTTGAGATCTGGTATTCAGATGCTGGGAAGTCAGCCATTTCAGTGTCACCCCTGGTGACTTTAAATATTGGGAAGAGAGGAGGGACGGGAGGAAGGGAGGAAGGGAGAAAGGGAGGAGGGGAGGGAGGGAGGAGGAGAGGAAGGGAGTGAATCAAACTGATTCTTTTCATGTCTGCAAATTGAGATCTCCAGCTGTGGGAAACTAAAGCTAAGTATGTCAGTGCCAACATCAGCAGCCATGGAAGTGCCACCTTCCGAGGATTCATTTGGATTTCAGTGAACACATACTGCACTGAGCTTAGTGCCTTAACCGGTGTTCATAATGAAGCTGATAAAAAAATGCAGGCACTCATGTCTGGTATAATGTATTTATTGACCTTATTTCTGCCAGATTTCTCCTTTAACTTTTCTTTGTTAGGAAAATTCACTAAGATTGTTGAACCAAGGTAACTAAACTGCAAGGAAAAGTTCAGATATAATAGGTTAATAAAAATTACATTATTTTGAACAAGAGTATAACTGATGAAAATGTTCACCAAATAGGCCTGTGAAATTCTGATTAAAACATTAGGAAAATAACCTAGCTGATACATGTCAGATCATGATGGTGTGTTGAACTCTGTGAGGTGTTGAGTATCTTCTGTTTAACCTGGGTCAGACCCTGATTCTCCAACCCAGAAAGTTTTCATTATGTTTTAGCATATTGCTGTTTCAAACTTTGCGACCATGGTCATCTCCATGGGAAAAATGAGCCTATTTGTATTTTAATCAAATGTATCAAGAATATTAGGTGGTGTCTCCCAGGTCACCTAAGACAGTCTCTATGTTGCTGTCATACATAAGGTCATATACAAGATACCTCTTTTTCTTAAAAGATCCTGCTCCACTTTTTCTGCTGGTTGCTATGTATTTCCTCTGTTATGGTGAATGAAAGGCAATTCTTTCTTCTAATAAGCAAGACTTGGTTTTTGCCTCCTCTCTGTACTTATTTTTCTCTGCATTTTTTCCAGACTGAATTAGTTTTTTGAATGACAACTACAGTATCCATATTTCAGGTAAGGTTTCACTAGAGCTTTCAACAGTGTCTTTAACAGCCTCCCTTTATTGAAAACCCCTCCTGTTGCAGATTCTAGGATGTCATTAGCCTTTGTCATGGCTGTACCACCTTAGTAACATGGAGTGAGAGATTTTTTCTATTAACTTTTCAAGAACTGTCAAATATCCCTCAAATTACTCAGAAGTAGATCTCTCAGAGCTACTTAGGCACCTAATCCAGTACTCCTAATCTCTCCTCATTTATACAATTTATTCCACCCTGCTATATTTATGTGATCCTAGTTAGTTTGATCCTGATTTATCCCATCCCTGCTAGCTTATGTTATCTTTATGGCACCAATATTAAGATCTCACAACATCTTGCCAACACAGACTAAGTTCCTCAGGGAGAAGATCCAGAAATGAGACAGCTGCTGAGGTATACAAGTCTGTGTTCTCACTTTCTCTCCTTGCAGTCAATGCCACTCTCCAATTTCCAGCCCACTGATACAGGTGTAAAATTAAGGCTTGATTGTCTCTTCTTTCAGAAATCCCAGACAAGGAAAAGAGATCTGGTCCCAGGCAAAGGATCCTAGCTATTCTTTTTCTTGTCCCTGAAAGACTATGAAAACTAAAGTGAAGAATATTTAGTATTATATTTTAGTAAGTCCTATCTTACCTTCTTTCCAAAATGGTTCGGGAACACCTGCCAGCAACAGAAAATAGCAAGAGCCAAGAGAGAAAAAGGCAAGTATTGTTTTATAGATCAGCTGCTATACATTTGTGACTTCAAACGATTTCCATGGTGTGCACATAAATGCATGTTACAGGGCAGAGGACAGATTCTGAAGAGAAGCGGCTGTGGGGGAGTGTTTTGTTTGCATGGGATGTGGTCTGTGAATGCTAGATACATGTGCAGGTATTTGTAACGTGATAGAAAGCACTAGGGAAATGCATATAACTTTTGTCACCATGTTCAAGAGTAAGCAACTCTGAAAAGAACAAAAAGCAGGGTGACCAGAAGGATAGAGAAGCCAGGTCATGAGCCTAGCAAGCATGGGAGATGTCTGCCACACCACAGGGAGAAGAATTAATTAGACTGAAAGGTGGTCTTGGCATAAGAACAGATGGGTATTATTTACTCACAAATAAAATTTGGAAAATTAGAGAAAGCAGCCTAACCATCAGAGCTGGAAGTCTTCCAGGAAGAGTTTCTTGAAGGTAGAAGCAGAGGAGGACTGTTCAATTCAGTTGCATATACTATCAGGGACTCGGTGATACCAAATTTTGCCCCACCCAATTAATTCCTATCAATGCTGTTCAGTGTAATATGTGGATTTGTATCCCTTCTGCACTGAAAGGTGTATATCATCACCCTAACTATAAACAGCAAGCTCAGTTTCTGTGTACAGGTATTTGTGGTGCCATTCCTCTAATGCACAGGTGACTAATTCAGACCGAAATAAATCCTGACTGTATTGAAAGCAACTACAAAGCTTCTTCTGCATTCACTTCCATCTCAGCATCTTTTCTTTTTATTGCAGCAAGCTCAACACCAACACCAATGAATAAAGAGTCTGCGCATATGGTTTTTGTGTATGGTGTTTTCTGGCTTTTGAAGAGGCAACTTTCCAGCCACATTACCAGAATCTGCCCTCAAACTGCTCTGCAAAAACATGACTAGTCTGGAATAATTTGAAAACAGCTTTTGTGTACCCCTAGGGTACTATTTACCAGTTAGAAATATAAAGTTGATATTGAATGACAAGGAGTTCGTAGTGCTCATGTTTTTGCTTTCCCTCCACCTCTCTTTGTCAGCTCTACCCTCCTCCTGGAGCCCAGTCTAAGGTGTCTTTATAGTCAGCATGAGCTTCTAGGGTTTGCAAGATAAGAGACCCAGGCCATTCATTCCTTATTTGCTGTTTGCTAGTCTGAGCTGGGGGTGTTTTCCTTACCACTACAAGAAATCTGCTGCAAGGACCTCAATTCTGCAGAGATTTCCATGTCACAGAGTTCTCAGTGATTTCACTTTAAACAAACAAGTTTTTCTGGTATATCTGAGGGATTTGCACAGAGCTTAAACTCCATGCACAACTGAACAGCATTTGTGATTAAAAGGCAACATTCAAAATGAAGTGGAAATAGATCCACCCACACCAGAAAAAAGATAGTTATAAACCTTTGAGGGCTGCTCATAAAATCACTAAACAGCAAACACACTATAAAAAAAAGCCCCAAAATGCAGAAGAAGTAAACAGGACGCAGTTTGTCTTTATTACTCTGAATCGAACTCTTATTTCACTTGTTTACCCTTTGTGCACTGATGTTCCTTTATTCTGCACTTAGTAGTCACTACACATTTGCAGGGCCACATGCACCTCGATGAAGGTCGATGTGGCTCCACTGCCCCAGCCCTGGTGAGCCTCCTGTCCTTCTCAATGAGAGCTTTGTACCACCAGCTGTATCCCACCCTGAGGACTCCTCAAAGAATAAGAATGAGATGAAGTGCACCATATACTTTGACCTGGAGGTGTAAATTCCCTGTTGCAGGCTAGATTACCCCTTCTGGCCCTATGGCAAAGAATAAAAAATCTCTCCAAGTCCCATTCCTCATGAAAGTGGCAGAATGAAGAGCAAGCACTAAACTGTCTGGACCACACCGGAGACTGCTTTAAGCCTTACCAGGGTCCAGACCAGTCTAAATCCAATCCTGGCTTCAAGAGGCCGGGTAAAGCTTTTCTGTATCCATGTTCACATCTACAGAAGCCTACACTTTAAACAGAAAGACCAAGCTTCTGGACAGTCATTACTGCTTCACCATTACTAACAAGGTGTTTGCAAAGAACTATCCACATGGCTGCAGCCCAAAAAGGCACTTGTTCATACTGTCATTAAGGGGTTTCTTGGTGCAGTGCACTTGCCATATCTTCCATGTATTAGCTGCAGATAGAGCTAGTCTGCAGGCAGGATTCTGCCTGATGTCTGGCAGCTGGACCATGTTGTCCTATATCACTTACTGAGAGACATCAGAGAAGTGTCGCCTACAGCATCTGATACATTTCAAAAATCAACAGGGGTGGGACACTAGCTAGTGTGACAGAATGACATGTGGCTCTGCAAATACATGTGCAACAGGATCTCCTTTCCAGTGCTCTCCCACTGTATCAGTGGGGATGTTTGTATGTACTGCTGCTCCCATCTAGATAACCCAGAAGAAAAGAGTTCCTAAGAAGAACTAATTTCTGTCTCAATCTGCATCAATTTCAGATAAGTGCACAGCTTCTAATCATGGCCAGAAAGCAGGTAGAGAAATTAATAACCTCAGAGACACTACTCATGATACAGAGAATATTAGAGAGCAAACAATGAGAACTGTGTGGAAGCGACTGGTTGAGCATTTTTCTGAGGCAGAAGGTAAATAATGGAAGACAAAATTGCTGGCTGACGCAAAAAATGCATTTTATTGATCGCAAAATTACCACTGTTGTCACTGTCTCCAGTTTTTCCTTCTGACATTTGTAACAGTAGACGATCTAGATTTACCAGTTAAAAGCAACTCTACGACATTAAGAGAAAAGAAATGGAAAATTAGGAATTAGCAAAAGTCTTTGCATAAAAGAATATGCACTACCCAGGAGTTACCTTCCTCCTGGTTGGTGGAAAATAAACCTTTGGAAGATGCACAGAGAGAGCAGCAAGAGAAGAATGAGTAGTGGACAAAGAAGACGAGGAATCAGTGGTCTTCAAGACACTGAGAGACACAGGGTATGGGAAGTGACGCATTGCAAGGCTTGGGGAGGAGGGTGTCAGAGCATGTGGGAGGGGAGTTGCAACAGAGGGAAAGGAAGCTCAGGAGGTCAGGGGCTCTGGAGGAAGGAAACACCACAGCTGGTGAGGCAGCAAGTGGAAATAAGTAGTAGAGATGCTTGAAGAGGAAATCCAGGTCTTTTTAAGAGAAGAAGGTGTGGTATGCTAGATACAGAGCAAAAATTGCTGTAGAAAAGAAGGGGGATGGGTACAAAGAGAGTACTGAAAACAGCAATAAAAATATAGTCAGAAGCTAGAATGGGTCACCGGGGATAGGAATTATGAGAAGGTGCATTTTTTAATCTATGACCAAGGTGGAGGAGTGAACTAAAGATAACAAAACAGATGTCAATACTAGCTGGGCAGAGGAAGGAAATTCACTTGTCAGAAGATGAAATGCTCTTCAACTTATTAGGTATACTTCTGAAATTACCTACTCCATTGTGAAAATATGTTTTATAACTCAATTTTATTTTAGAATACTCTCAGTGCTACGAATAATTTGTTCTTCTCCTCAGAATGGAAAGATACATGCTCTGATGACCCTTCTCTACTCAAGCACAGAAAAGTGGAGTCAGGTTATATTCCCATGTTTTTGCCATGACTAAGAATGTTTGAAATAAGACATCTATATGTATCCATCTTTCAGATATTTTCATTTGAAATTTTATCTCTCTTTTTAATTTTTTTTTATTTTTTTATTCTGCTTTTCAGATGGTACTTGCAAATGGATCACATGTTAGGTGTTAGGTGGCTCTTACCACAGTCATCTTATTTTAATGAGTTTTTAATAGCTTGCCAAATCTTGGTTATTATGCTGGAAATAAGTCATAATCATGTTCTTTGATACTTTCTGCTTAGGCTTGGCCTGTGTTGAAGGTGGGTCATTCAGTAAGAGAAAATACTTTACAGCCTAGGAAACCTGATTTGAAAAACGTATCACACCCCATAGCAGTTAGAAAAAAATAATGCTGCACTTAATTTATTCTGCTGCCAATTTCTTGCTAACGAAATGGCCTCTCTGAATTAAATAAAAAGCATAGTTCAGTGAACAGAGCGACTGATCTTTCCAAGCAGTCATAACAGTCTTGCTAACGACTATAGATTTCTCTCACAGTAGAAAAGTCATCAATTAGAAAGGGAAAGGCCAACTTATATCGAGCTGTGCTCCTTAGAGGTCACCTCTCGCTATCGCAGAGTAGAAACCTTTGAAATCTCTCTTCCTTTCTCCACTATAAATCCAAGCTGGTTAGTTACAATGTATGATGCCAGCTAGGCTGGATATTTGTTAAAAGGGAATGGGCTTTTAAAGCAGAATCCATAGAGAAAAAGCTGAAAGTATTCTGTTTTTTTGATCTCAGCATGTTTCATTTCTCTGACTGGGATAGACACCATCTTCTGATGTGCTTACAGAGTGCTTGAAGAGGAATTTCTACCAAGGCTTGTAGAAAATAGCATTAACTATACCAGATACTATTTACAAAACTGGGGAGCATATCAGACATGTACTGAACTTTCTTAGGTTTTTGCTCTCCTAGAAATGTTGGTGGGAACGGACTTCTGGAGGTCATAAAGTCCAGACCCCTACCTGAAGCAGGGCTAGTCCCATAGGAGATGTGTTCTGCTGTGGCTTCTTCTAGCCGTGTCTGAAAACCTCTAGTGAAAGACTTTTACAGCCACATTGGCAGCCTGTTCCAGCACTGCAATGACATTTTTCTAATATCCAATCTCTACCTCTTGCAATTTATGGACACTCCTGACTGTTCTGGCATTTGCCAATACCAGGATAGATTTTTGGGGGAGTTTGGAACATAGGCAATAGGGTAGCTGTCTGCATTTCTTTTCAAGACTTTACTTGCTCTTACCTCAGAGTTTCTTTGTCTATTACGGATTTTGAAAGTAGATAACTTGTGATGAAAATTTCCTTATATTAGGAAGCGTTTCCTTTTTTGGTTCTGGTAAAAACAACAGATATCACTGAATTATTTATAAGGCTAATGAAAATAGTTTTACCTACATAGTTAGAGTGAACTCTCCGTGAGGATTTGCGTTTCTGACAAACAGTTGCTCTGCATGCAGCAAGGTTCATCTTCAGATGAATCAGTCTGTTTGGGGGCAGAAAGGTGTATTACAGAGTCAAGTTTTCTGGATGGCAGGTTAGGCAGGATTGAGAGCAGGGAGAAGGTTATGTAAAAAATTAATCACAGTGAAAGAAGATGAAAATAATTTCATGTTCTTACTGAACACTAGAAGAGAGTATTTCCTTGAAAAATAGTAGGTGGAAGAAAGTAATCTTGTTTAGGGAGCACAGGACAATGCAGTGTCTCCAATAGGATTTTTACAGAACCCATGGTATTCTCTGCAGCTTAGAAAAGGAGGATTAAAAAAGCTATCCTTCTGTGTCAGTTTTCGCTGGGATCTCTTTGATGCCCCATGGTTTGCAGCAAGATTATCAATCAAAACTTGCCTATTAAAAATTCATGCTTAAATGTGTTTTGTGACCTAACACTGTAAGAAAAAAAAGACATTACTACTGATGAAATGTTGGAACTGGGCACTGTACAACATTAGGTATTCCTCTTTCATACTTTAGGATGTAACAGAGATTCTGATATTTCAATTTTTTAAAAGGTTAAAAAAACCCAAAGAGACTCTCCATGCCCCCCTTTTACCAGCCACTGTACTGCAGGTTCAAGTTTGGTCACAAAATATACATAATATTTTCTTATGTATAAACACAGGCCTTGAAAGATAGTAATACAGAAAATAAATCCTGCAAGGGCTTGCATGCTTGGATAGCTCTCACATATTCAGAGCTAGAGAAGTGTGGAGAAGGTTACAAGGGGGAGCTGGCTATGAGGTATCAGGGAGAAGGAGCTTCCAGGTAAATATATTTCTGTTTGTATTAGCTCTACCTGTGCAATCATTGTTGCTAGATCACCATCCTGTTATTTCCAGTGTGCATTAGATGTATGGAAACACAGCAGACGTTTTGCCAAGAAACACAGTGACTTGCATTTCTGATTAATTTTTCTGGAGAAGCATCTGTAAAGATAAAGGCTGCATTTTCTGTAAACCATCAGAAAGATGTCAACAATCCAGATGTCTTAATACATAAACTATGTAGCAAACTGCTGGATACATTAAAAGGGCAAGAACTGATCTAGCCTGAGAGCTGGTGATAGTGCCTTACTGCTAAGTAAAACAGAAGAAAAGAGTAACATAGTAATTTCTTTTAGGTCCTTTCCCAGCTCAGAATTTGCACATTCTTCCTTTTGTTCTGTGCACTGAGGCATAGAGATTACAGTAACTGTTTGCTAATCTTTCCAGAAAACACTCTTCACTAACTACAACAAAACATGAAAGAAACACAGGTTATTTAAATGTGCAACTGAAGAGAAAGCATTCTGAAGTGAAGGTGTATTTTGGATATTAAAAAAATTATTTGAAATAAAAAAAATTCAGAATGTATCACCTTTCAAGATTAGAAATGTACACTGTGTGCTTACAAAGGAAGATGTTTCAGTGCTTTGTTCTTCATCTTCCATACTTATTCCTATTAAGGTACTTCGGGCAAAAGGAAGAACAAAGACCTGGTGATCCATTTCTCTGTCCCACTGGTGAAATTCTGACTCTTCTTAAAATTAAGCTAAAGATCTGATGGGTTTCAGGGATTGTATCTATGCTGTAGGGTGTAACCTAGTCTGTGCAACAAGCTCTGCAATAATCACCCTGGCTTTAGCTGTGCTCTGAGTACCTTTGGCCCTTGCTCTGATGGATCCCAGCTGTGTAACCTCGGCTTGGACTTCTAAGGAAATTATCAGGACACAGGAGAGCTGCAGGACTCTCTGCAGAGCCATAGGAAAGGTAAAATTTCCAACAGGTAGGCTTGGTAAGAAGATGATAACAAATAAATCATGAATTAAAGAGAAAAAAATACTAAAACAGAAAAGCTAAAGGAGAGGAAAAGGAATTGATGGAAGGTGGCAACCCAGCAATGTCAAGCATTTGTTTCAGGGAGAAGTGAAGCCTCACCACCATCCTGACCAACAGAGAACCCATGAGAGCCCTTGCTGGAGGTGGTGAGCATACTAATGCTCAGCTGAGTAACCCATTAAATCTCAGCTCTCTTACATTCGCATTTGCTAATAAATAATTACTGCATGCATTTAGGCTGCATATGCCCAACTTGCAGAATCTTTTTGTTTGAGCTAAAGGTGTTTGAATAAAGTGTTCCAATGAGGGAGGTCTATAAGGACATGAGTTCCAGCTTGAGATCTTCTGTGATTCTGTGAAAACTGTCAGCATTTGCTATGGCCCTGTTCCTGCAGCTCTCCAAACCCAGACTTTGGCTGTCTTGTTTAGCCTATCTGAAAGTGGGCTAGGGGGGCATGGTGGTCTTTGGGTCAATGCAGAGTCCTTATGCAGCCAAAAGCAGCATCTGAACCCAGAAATGGTATTTCCAATCCTTCCGATTAGACACAGCCTACAGCAAAGAATAGCGGTATAATGTATTCTCAGTCTCTCCATCCTGAAATACCTCCTACAGCTGCTTGCTGGTGAAACTGTTTCACTCTTAAGTATTGCAGGTAACTACTCTGCTGTGATTAGAATGGTTATATTCTCAGCTGCAGGAAAGTTATGAGATGCTTAACTTGGATAGGTTGTTTGATAATATATTATTTTAATATTATAATCTATAATTATAAGGTATTCTTTGAATATTACATCTTGACAGAAGCATTTTTCTCTCCTTGTGCTTTCTCTGCCATTAACAGTGAATGAACTGTTAAAACCTTTGGAATATGTTCCATTACTGCACACTCATTATTTAGAAGATTAGATTCATTACCTTCTCTTCAAATAGCTATTAGATAAAATGACTGTTAAACAGAATTATAAAAGCTCAAAGTTCTAAAGTTTGGGTCCTAACTGGCTTTTAGAAAGCCTGAGAAGGTGGACTTGCCCACTCATCTTTTGAGTTAAACAAAACAAAAACAACCAGAACAAAATCCGTGCAACAGATAAATCTTTTAATGAAAAGAGACTTGAGTCTTCCCATGGTGTCACTAAAGATCCCTTTAAAAAGGCTGAAGAAAAATCTGAAAGCTGATTACTGGATATCTGATAGTTGTTTAAACACATAAAACCCCCAGTTTATCCTCTCTAGTGTACTTGCTTGAATTTCTGCTGATGGAATAGGTGACAACACAATATTCTAGGAACAGCCAGGGTTCAGACAGGCACTGTAGAAAACATGTCTAGTTAACTCTGAGGAATTAGCCCTAGTGACAGAACACAACTTGTTGGCAGTCTTTAGCACCATTCCTACTTCACTTCTTTATAAAATGCCCTCTGAGGAACCATATTAACTTAGATATTTAAAATCCTTGGGAAATATAAGATGTTAAGTGCTGACACATACTGAAAACTGATGACTGTTAAACACATGTCCAGAAGCAATGGTATGAAAGAAATAAGTATTTTGAAAATGTTTGAGTTGTGTATGTTGGTGACCAATATTACACATGACCCCTACCATTAGTTTTTCTTATTGTTACACATACCACAGATGACTGTCATGAGGAAGGCAGTTAGTACTTTAAATGATGCTATTATCAAAGTTGTCTGTAGTAGCAATTGTAATATCTGTAACTATCTGTCTTTTAACGAAAGATCTGAACATCCCTGAAATTGAATTCTTCTGTCACTTAAGCTGGAAATTGTCAGCTGTTCTGTAAAACACACTGTCAGGTTCTGTTCTAAGTAATGGCAGACTTAGTCCATTTGGTACTTGGAAAATCAATTTGTGACCTATAGAGCGTACAGAACTGTCCCCCATCCCTGATAGAGGTGTGATGGTTTTGAAGCTACTTACTCACTTTGATAACTCCCTTGTTCTGAGTATCATTGCCATCTAGTAGCTCCAGAGACATGACAGAAGGTACTGACTTTTGACCTGTGTGGCTGTAGCTAATGCCATCAGTACTATAAATTACATGATTCAAAGAGCTACAGCCTATTCTGGCAGCAGCTGTTTCTGTGAAAGAGATGTGATAACTCCAGCAATCCTCAGGCTTCATTTCAAATTGCAGCAACAGAGTGTGAGTTTGCAAGAATGTAGTTGCTATAGAGGAAAGTTTGCTCCAGTTTGAATTTTGATAAACAGCTCAGAAAAGTAATACAAAAAGGCTGATTCTCTTTCAATCTGAAACTCTTTATGAATCCACAGATTCAGGACTTGGGAGATCATTTTAATGCTATTTGAAAAAACTCCATGAGAATCCTGGAAGAAGTTAAGGCTCCTAGAGAAGTTTTTTTTAGTTACAGAGTCATTATGCTTTTTATGGCAGCTCAATAGGTTTATCATGACCAAGCAGACAGTACCTATTAATTTATCTTTAAAAGATCTCTTCATTCCAGTAGTCTTTAAACTCATCATGAAGTGTCTATATACCCTTGATAAAGCAATTACTGAAGCTCATCTTACACAGACAAGTTTAAGCTCTGGTAACTGATGAAGAGTCAGACCATAAATAGAAGGAAAACAGATATATTCTTACACATCATCAGTGTCCAAATCTTATCATATCCAATAGATCATAGATCAGGTAATGGATAGTATCCCTGTTTGGTGCCTGGTGAAGTAATATAAGATACTTTAATGACTTGTACAGCCTGGAGGTCAGAATCTTATTTAACAGTCTAATAGCTATCTAAATAGTATAATGATAAATATACTGGAATCAGGACTAGAAAATATTACGAAAAGAAAGAGACTGCAAGCTTAAATTAGATAGATGATCCTCTCCTATATTTTTAAATTGGCCAATTTTTAAATTAGTGTTTTATTTTACCAAATAGAAGTTCCTTTTGAATGGGAAATATTTGGGTACTTTGCCAGGGAAATTGTCCGGGTATTCCTTTTGAATATCTGGACATCTACATGAAAGCTATTACTGTGGGTTTGTATCACTGGGATAGGAAAAAACTCAAACAAATAAAGCACAAAATCAATGATTAATACAGTCAAAAGAACACTAACAAGCAAAAATACCAAACAGATGGTAATTTTTTTCCACTGAATAGCTGCTAAAGATTTTGTCTAGGGAAGCTCACCTCAAAAAATTAACCCTT
Source organism: Apus apus (assembly GCF_020740795.1). NCBI lineage: Eukaryota > Metazoa > Chordata > Aves > Apodiformes > Apodidae > Apus > Apus apus. The sequence continues at coordinate 71,288,259 of NC_067285.1, forward strand.
CAAACATGTTCTTTTATACTCCCCATGTCATTTATTTTACAAACATTTTTTGGCTCTGTGTTCCTCTAGATATCTTTGAGTTTGCTGACTAACAATTAATCTTACTTCTATGTTAAGTTAATTAAAGCAGTTCTGTATTTACAGCCTAACCTTGCAGTTTTCTTACCAAAATCAGCCTCAAAATCTAGCCCACATACAGCCCAGTTAAGCAAGTGATCATATCTGTTCACCTCCCCTCTGAGAAAGCTCTATTAGTCTTGATCATCCTATCTGCAACATGCATAGCCAGTAGGCCCAGTAACTAGACTTCACACCCTTAGCATAGCCATCCATATATCCTTTCTGCTTTTTTGTTAACATGCAGTGTCAACTTTCAAAGGCTGAATTAAATCAGGTGCCTTTCAGACTTTCACAGACTGTGTGTCTGAGCTATCTCCTACCTTGAAGGACGAACATAAACTCTCAGCTAATTACTCTCTAACACCTCTGAATCCCAGTTAATGGCAAACAAATTGATAGAAAAATACAGGATGTAAGAGACAGGACATAGCTTCCCAAGTAGGCATCCAATGGCACTTTAAATGCCCAGGGAATCCTACCTGGCATACAGCTGCCACTGTAGAAGGGCATAGGTCTACCATATGTTGTATGTCAAACCTGCCTGCTCCTTGCAGATGTCTCAGACACTCAAGGGAATCTAAACTGTCACTGGATACTTCAGTTTAGCTAGTCACTTAACTCAGATACCAGAAAAATCACAAACAAGTGGACAAAGCACCTTTCTAATTTAGTGTTTACAGATATTACTGTTTCCAGCTATCAACTAGGTTTTAACACTAAACTTTTCATAATTTCTTACACATTTTCAGAATGCTGTGTGAGATGTCGATTGTGAAATCTATCAGAACTAATGTTATTGTGTGTTTAATCCCACACACAGTGTTTTAAAAGTATATGAGCTGACATTTCATGGTAAAGTAACTCCAAAAAAATCCAACACATTTTATGGTTTAGCTGCCATTATTCTGGCAGAGCAATGACTGGAAAATAAAAGGAAAAGGCATTTCACATTTTAAGGGTGCAGAGCTGGTTTCTGGGAAGATAGATCAGTAATCCATCCAATGCCTAAGATATGATTGTAGGCTAGGTATTAGGATGGGAATGATAAATATGTGTATGGATATATAGGATTCATTTCTTCATTTCCTATTATCTTTAGTGGGACTTCTGCTTGAACAGAGAGTAATCACATACAGACAATATTAATCTCATTGAAATCCATCTTTCTGTATGCAAACAAAACCACAGCAGCAATGAACTTCAGCCAGTGGCTCCTTATGAAGCACGGCTAAATATGCCATCCACCAATGAGAGAAAGGTGAAAAAGGTACATGTGATAAGCTGTGGTCCAAAACTGAGGGAAATCAATGAATCTGCAGGAAACTTGAAGTGTCAGCAACGATCTGTGTGGAGTCACACCATTTGCTACTAGATCTGTGTGGCAAGGACAACATGCATTCAAGACTTGTGGGACTGCTCGAGTAGCCCTTCTTGTCACTGCTGCTACTCATGGAAGCACAAAGAACTGTACCACAGCACAAAGGTCTCACAGTCACAGGTACAACTATATAAAAATTACTTTTGCATTGCTGTTTTTCTACAAGCTAGTGAGGAATGCAGTGTGGGTATGCAAACATTTGATCAGAGAACTCAAATTCTCATTCAGTTGGATGGGATAATATGGGATTACTTTCCTTTCTCACATCATATCTGGTTGTTTTTTTCTTCATTTTGTTTAATCTGTTTATGTTAATAGGAGCAAGAACATGATTTTCTCAAATGCATAATGTATTTCCACTTCACCAAACAAATTATGTCCAAGCAGGGCACAAGAGGCCTCTAACTGAGACTCATACAGTCAACATCACTTACATACCATAAGTTATTAACAATAAGCTTTCAGAATTCAGAATAAAGTGACATTGAAACAACCTGAGTCTTCTCACCAGAAATCCATGCTGTCAGGGGTCAACATCCTTCTCAGATGGAGAAGAACATGGTGCCCTAGGTTCATACTTTGAACTCAACAGAGCAGATGGGCCGACGCTCCAGTGAAAATTACGTGAAAGATAATGACATTAAAGTATGCCTGTTTTCCTTTGTAGGGGCTATGTCATCATTTTAAGAATTTAAAGCATGGAAGTGTCTACATCAATCCAAACTTCCTTACTTTTCCATAAGTCTACATTGTTCCTTAGATTTCTCATACAAATGCACGTACACTTGTGAACCAAGTGACTGTGTTGTTCTCAATTAAATCAGTTCTGTTGAATTCAGCGGGATGCCTCTTGTATCAAAAGACACTTTCAACTCTGTGACTTGCCTGCTCCTATGTATAGGCAGAAGTTGACCTTTTCATTACCATTGTGAGCTTCTGTTATATATATCTACAATTATGATAATCTCAGCAGGATCCAGATCCTTTGTTTTTGTAAATTGCTTACAACAAGCAAGTTCATTAAATGATGGATGCAATGAAGTAGAATTCTTATTCATGCCTTGCTAAAATAACAGCTCTGCAGCCAAAACTCAGTTTTTGCTTCTTTCTGTGAAACTTCCTTTATTTGTTAAAGTTACTTAATATAATTTTGCAAGTAAAAGTTTCATCAATTAAAGGAAGGGGCACATTTACCAGAAATATTGTCCATTATTTCCTGCTATAACTGGAAGATCTTCTTGTTTAATGGCTGCTACAGATTGTAGTGTATGTAAGTGAGGTTTTGGTTAATTTGGTCTTTTGGTTAATTTAGTAGGATGTAGTAAGACTTTAAGGCATATAGCTTCCTTTCTCTCATTTCTCATGACCAATTTAACCTAGAACTATTTAGTCAGCCGACATACAAACAGCTCTTTCCGCTTTAACATTATCTATTAGAACACCAAAGCAATTTATGAAACAATTGTAGGAAAAAGCTGGGTTTTGCCCTAAATTTTGCCCAGTAGCAAGGCTCCGTTCCTTGTGTGTTCTGGGTACTGCTGACTGCCCCGTGGTCACCTGAGAGATAACACTTAGTCTACCCCAACAGAAAACTAACAACATGATTAAAAGCGATGAGACTGCTCCCTCTCCACTCCTGGAACAGACTTCCGAGAGGGAGACGTGAGCTGAAAGCTCATTTTTGCTGGAGACATAAGAGTCCTTGCTTTGACTTCAGTGTCAATCAAGCGAGAAGGGGCACTAACCAAGACTGATTAAGCCTTGAGTTCTTTACAGACTCTGAATAAATCACAGAAAAAAGCATTTAATGCTGTAAGCTTGCTGAGAAAGTTGAATCATGAGCTATTCACAACAGTTTCAGGAACGTACTACTCCCAGCTACCTGTATTTGCTATACATCCTACACCTAAAACCATATGCAGACCTGCTGCAAGTGACTGTCATCTTTTTCATCTGCATCCCAGTAGGCTCTGCTGGCACCCCCTCCCACAGCACCTTCATGCTCCAGCCTGCTGGGAATTTCCTGCTGTGGATGCCACAGCAATCTGAGGGAGGAGGGTTTGTCACAGCAGCCAACTTCTTGGGCTTGCCAATATGCACCAAGGCAGCACATCTCCAGCAGACTGACGAACCTCAAGAATGGGAAGAGGCAGTGCACAGGTGCTCCCATCACCACATCATGAAGTCAGCCCTCAAGACCAGCAGTGTACTGTTGTCTGTCTGATGTTTTTTTATTAATCTCTTGCCCAAATAAATCATGAAAAAAAAGGTCCAATGTCACAGAGGATCCTAAATTAATTGAGAAAACGGGGTGTGGTTCAATGTTGAAGTGGGACTACTCTCTCTCTCACCCGTATGTTTGCCCACAGTGATCAATATGGTTGTAGCTCCTTGCCCACATTATCAGCCCAACACAGCTGCAACACATGGCTACTACTTGCTTAAAGCTGCCTTAGTCAGGTCAGTGTGCGAGACCAGTCTCACCTCTCAAGTTTGTAATTTTCTTTTCACAGGAAAGGGGCTGAAAGAAGGGGAAGAATAGCACAGCTTTCTGCCCTGGAAAAAAACAAAGCAAAATTTCTCTGTTTTTCCCCTTATTATCCATCAGTGTAAGGCTAATTAGATTGCTGAAGAGATGCTTTCCAGAGCAGTTGCAACTGAGAGCCTGCAACTCTGAAGATATGGTCAGCCAGGCAGCCACGAGAGCCCTCCTAAAATCTCTGAGTACATTTGCATACCTCCTCTCATCACATCAAAAGCTCCAGCTGACATCCTCTCTCTCTTGACAATTTCACAGAAGTTGGCAATGTTCCCTGTTGCTTCAGCTACAAATACCCCTAGTTCAGTTGCTCCTTGAGTTTAGTTGAGTGAAATAAGGTGTCTGGAACTGAATTGCTGGAGGTCTCAAGCTGTGAGTATGCTTGGCCCATGTGTCTCTAAAACTTCCTATCTGCAAGCCAAACTTGAAACTCCAGTTGAGGGCAGAAACATCAGGGTTGCAGCTACAGCAGCTTGGACTTGATGTTAAACTGCTCCTGGCTTTCAGCGAATACTTGTAGCACTGTGCTGAACCACCCTGGCTGGGTGTTTGAGATTACTCTGACTCAGGTATGTCCATGCTATATTTCACTGCAAAGGCAGTTATGCTTTTTCATTCTGAATTGGGGGAGGTGTGGTACAAAACCTGTAGCAGGTGGGAATATGTCTGTAACTTGTGAAAGCTATTAGAGCTGAAAGTTCATGCCTTTTGGTCTGGAAACCAAAAGTTCTGCATGCAGAACCCCAGGCTAGACAAGGTGTTTGAAGCAGTGGTACTGGAGGTCTGGTGGGACAGGCTTGGGAAAATATCCCAAGCCCAGAGAAAGCTACTGCTGAGATTCCTTCTTCTTCTGTTACAGGAGTCAGTGAAACAACAGAACTTCTTGTGTTTAAATGTGCTGTAGTTTTTGACAGGCCTACTGCTTATAATAGATAATACGGTAATACTTTATTCACAGCTCTGGGCAGACTTTATAGTGGCCTTCCAGTACTTGAGAGGGCCTACAGGAAAGCTGGGGAGGGGCTTTTCATCAGAGAAGATAGTGATAGGACAAGGGGTAATGGTTTTAAACTGAGAGAGGGGAGATTTAAGTTAGATATTAAGAAGAAATTCTTCTCTGTAAGGGTGTTGAGGAACTGGAATGGGTTGCCCAGGGAGGTGGTTGATGCCATCCCTGGAGGCTTTTAAGGCCAGGTTGGATGAGGTTTTGTGCAACCTGATCTAGTGGTAGAGTTCCCTGCTCATGGCAGGGGGGTTGGAACTTGATGATCTTTGAGGTCCCTTCCAACCTTAATGATTCTATGATTCTATTTGGTTATGCCCACAAGAGAGCCAACGTAATTCAGAAAGGGGAAGACAAGGTAACTGTCTGGCCAGCTAGCAAATCCAGATACTAACTGTGTCTGCTGATTCACAAGCGTTATCTGCTGTCAGCAAGTGTGATGCATTCCAAGCTAAGTGGGGTTTTTAAAATTAGAGGTCTATAACTGGAGTAAATGGTAACTTATCTACAAAAAATGGCTCAAAACCAGTATGTTTGGAAGCCTTTATTCTCAGGTGAGGACCATTAGTGAAGTCCTGCTTACTGCAGGGTGGGTCTATTGACAGAAATCACCTGAGGATCCAGTCCCCACTCATTAATTTTCCCTTTTAATGTTATCTGTACACTGCATTAATTTTTAATTGCTAACATAATTTCCTTGGTTGTTTTTGAGATGATTAATTAGATGTGACCAACCCTTACTTGCTGCAAAAGCTAATGTTCCTAGCTTTGGCTTTAATAAAATTATTCAATAATAATGTAATTGCTTGTGGAGCCATCATCTATTTTGCATTTCCTTCTTTTTTTAAAAAAATACCATCTTTGTCTTAATGTACAGGAAAGAGACAGGTTATGATTTACAAAAAGTGTCATTCAAATTAAAATTACCTTTACCTCTCAAAGCTAGCATGGTCTGAATTCTGAGCTAAATCAAACCCTTGTAAAGGTAGCTCATATATTGAGCCAAGTCCTGCCCCTCTCCACCACTGACCTATGAATACACCATCAGGGTTCCTGTACCTCCTGTAGTCACCACACACTCTGCATTTTTACTGGGGTTAGTGCTAGAGTTTGCACTCTTTCCCCTTGCCCTGTAAGTTAATGGAGGTTGTTACCATGGTTACCTTTACAGAAGGTTAGGATATACATCTGTATTCCATCTTCTGCTCCCCAGCATCATGAGTATCAGAGAGCTGCTCTAGCCAGGCAGGACCTAAGTAACCTGTTAAGTAAATACTTGTAATGTGATGGTGAAACAGCAGCAAGGGTTAGAGTTCAACTTCAGTTTCTGGAGCTTCCTGCAATATTGATAGTGTTTAAGACTCAGCAACTGGATTTGCACTGGACTCCAAGTGGAATTTTTACCCTTGTTAATACAGGAATGTTAAACCTGGCTTGTGAAATGAAATGTAGCTGCCTCTATACCCAAACAAGTATCTGCAGTTCCAAGTGACCTTGTGCAAAACATGCTGAAAACTATGCTGCCCTGGATGCATTTGTGCTATGAATTAAATATTTCAATAGATCTTCCCTACTTTTCTACATGTAGTCCAGTTTCATCGCTTGAGTACAATACAGGAGTAGTCTTGAAAGCATAACCTATTGCCATTGAATGAATAAAACTCTTGGCCAGGATGTGATATAAATCCCAGATTGCAAAAGTATTTTTCCACCATTGAGACTCTCACGATATTGACCTTTATCTGATCTTATTTCATAAACTTTTGAGGAGGGAAAAGATTAAAGAAAATGTATTTCAGTTGTGTGGTAAGTGGGAAAAAGGGGCTGATTCAGGCCAAGCGTATGACTTTTCTTGCAAAATCTTCAATGGATAACTTATCTCATGCATTTTAGCTTTTTGATTGTTTTTTATCCATGCCTGTAAATTGCTTTTAAAAAGTCTTAATTCCACTGCCCTATTTTAATAGATTTTTTCTGTCTCCTACTATTTATGCATTCCAAAGAACATGAGATGTTTTTGATTGATAGAAAAACATTGTATCCTGGGAGTAATGACTGTCGTTCCAACCATCTAGCTTAAGTGTGAAAAACATGTCCTGAAGAGTTGCTGTAGTTCCTGTTTAATATTTGAAGCAGTTGTAGTTGGACAAAAATCATAGATGTTTGCACAATTCTAAGGAGAAAGGCAGATTTTGTACAAAACCATGAAAACATTAGTCTCTCCAGTACAGAGGACCAGCCAGTTATTTTGAATGCATGGGATTCTTTTGCAGAAGCATTCTGTACCATCAGATATGATGTATTGTTTCCTTATGTATTTTCAATTAATATCCTGAAGCTAGTGCTACAGGGATTGTGGTTGTAATGCTCTACCAAAGAAGAAAAAGCATAGGAAGAAACTAGGTACTTGTTCTTGATAATTTCCTGTTTTAGGCTACTAATTTTTGTTATATACACTTTTTATTACTCAGTTAATAACTGTAAAATCAGTTTAAAACCCTTGTATTTTATGTTCCTTTCAGTCACGTTCCTGTTTACTCTCTGGTTCCCTGACTAGCCATCCCATTTTATGCATGGAAAGGTGTTCAGCTGCTGACTGGAATCAGCAATGTGTTGTGTTGCTAGGGCAGCTCTGCAGCTCCAACCTACTCTCTTTTTCTAAAGATAGTCCGGTGTTGATATAAAAACCTGCTCCCTCTCATTTTAAAATGTCATCCACAATATCCACGGTTTGAATCTTTATATTTGGAAGATTTTCTCCTGTTAATTGCCAAAAAATGACCGTTGGCCCTTTGCTTCTGTCACTCTGCTTTAATTAAACTTCTGTTAAAAGATGCATCTGGATTTGAGCAGAAAATCCGCCAATCAACTGGAACACGCAACTGTGCTGATTTAAGTTTTCTGACAACAAAACACGGCCTTTACCAAAATAAGAACTTCATCTACATTTAATCACAAACTCTGCAAATACTAAAATACCAGTCAAGAAACTGTCTTTTTATTATATGTAACAAATGCACTATATTTCTGTGTATAATTTGATTAATCCTGCTAATTTCATACTGTTTGAAGCTCTCATGGAAGGTAAAACTTACCCAGTGTTGATCTGTAGCACTAAAGCAGTCCCAGTGTTGACAGGAGGAAATTATCTTTCACAAAGACAAAGGTGAAATTAATTCACTTAAATATATTCATGTGAGCATGTGCAGACCTCCCCTCTTTTCTACTGCTAAACATGAATAAATATTTCCCTCCAGAATGACTTTATCACCTGATACTCCTTCGAATTAGTGACTTCTGTACCCCAAGTCATCTAGTGTATAAACAAACCTAAGGCATGGATTTTGTTTGTTGGAAGTACAAATAATTGTAATAATAAATTACATGACCTTTCAACTACAGAAGTTTCAAGAGCAACCACAGTAAAGGAAGTGCAGCAGAAAGCAAATATTATTTGTGAACATTGAAAATGCTTGAGAATGTTGAAAAACTATAACCCGATGTTGAATGATATTAAAATCATTCAGACTTTTTTCCTTTTATTGCCCTATAAGATTAGGTAGCATTTAATAACAAATGAGATGTAAAAATTCTGTCTCCTATATAAAATGATTCATGATTCTTTCTACTGTATTGTGCACAGGTGCCAAAATCCTTTCCTGTAGATTTTGGACCAACACTTTCAACATTATGCTTTATTCCAGTCTGTCTCCCCATCATAACATTTCTTGGCTGACAAATGCTGGGGATATCATTCCATATTGTCTTCAAGAACTGATAGTTCCACTTCAGTAGCAGTCACTGGGTTTATGTTTTGGAAACCAGAGAGATCAGAAGTATGTATCTGAGTGACTTTGGCCAAGTAGCTCAGACCTATCTTGCTTCTAGTGTTCAGGTTAACCAGGTGTTCTCAGACTAGACTATGACTCACACAACAGACATCGGGGCAAGGTCTTCTTCACATAAGTACTGTACTTTTGCTAATCCTCAGCATCTAGAGGACTCAGGAGGTGAAAAATCTTGGATCTATAACTCTATTTTGTCTGAATTGGATGCAGATTTCTTAGAAATGAGCAAAATTCTGCAGTCATCAGGGATTGTTGTGCTAAGAGGAGGCAATCACAATCTTCTCTGACAGAGATGGCTAGTTTTCCTTTAGTGATTGAATATGCACTGAGTCAGGGTTACACAAAAAAAACCCAAACCAAAACCCCCAAAACCCAACTAGTGTCTGTAAGGAGGAAATCGAGTCTGTACATTTTGGAGTCAAGTTCAAGCCTCTAACTAAATGAATCTCCAATTATTTGCACAAATTAAACCACTCCAACAAAAACAACTGAGAGAATACGTACTGTCCCAAAAGCATAGGTGTAAAAATGTTCTGCTGGCACGTGAGAGACCTTTGGTGAATCTCAAGGCTAACTCAAAGTGAGGGCTGAAAGGAGGCCCACCATCTCCAAAAAGTGTGTTTTAGTCAGTGTCTCTTAATTTCCTTAATGAAAGCACTTGATATGTCTTCTCATACTACAGCTTATAGTCAAGAATCCTCCCCAGATGCTTCTCTCTCCTTACGTTGTTGTACCTGTTTCTTCCTGAGGCTCACTTGAACTTCTATGGCTTCCATGACTCCAGTTTGTAGGAGCCCAAATTTCATCTGATAGCATGCAGGGAGCTGTGGTATCTTATGCAAGTCTGTTCCAGGGAAAGGGGAACATAGAAGTCACATGGTGCAATGTTAATGCTTTATTGCCTTCCCTCTCGAGGGAGGAATACCTTGCTTATAAAATATTTTGTATCTTTATGATGGCATTATAAGATATGGTAATAGTGATTACTGGTAAAATAGGTATAGGAAGGAAAAAACAACTGTTCCAGCAAAAAGGGATCTGAACATTACTGTAGATACATGGGGAAGCATCTTCTGAATTATTTTGCACATGAAATAACTACTTCAAAATTATTTTGGATAAAACATAGAAAAAACCTATTGTATGAAAGAAAAATTGTTTACCTTTAATTTGCTGCTATTTCCTAAGACTCCAGGTTATCAACACTTTATTATTTTCAACTTTGAACTGGAAGCTAAGAAGCCATTTAGGCAGAGGAGTTTTAAAAAATGCATGTGTAAGAAATTACTAGTTCCTTTAAAAACAATCTTTGGCTAGTCTTTGTTTTCTGTGAGGCTTTTTTTTGCCTTTTTTTGGTTTTGTTTTGTTTTTAAATGCAGATGAAATGCTAATGGTGCCTGGATTTTAAAGTCTGCAGTTATAGGCATATTCAAGAAAAATTACTTTCCCAGGAGCAATTGTGACAAGCAGTTCTCAGTTGTCACCATAATTGAAATGCCTTGATTTAAAGAGAAGCAGTTGACAACAAATCTTTGTCTTTTTTTGCCATTACATTTTTCATCCTGTATTTGACAGATAAGTGTAAAAAATGTATATGTTTTATACATAAAACAAGCCCAGGCATTGTGTGACTCTTTTCTGTAAATAGTTTGGTTGGAAACTTGGAAGAAGGATGAAAACTTCAGGAATATCTTTCCCAGAAAAGCATCAGTTACAGTCTGATTCTGAAGAAAGAAACCAATCCCTAGAGCAAAGCCATTGTTAATATATCTCCAGAAGCACATAGTAGCAAAATGTGAAGCTTAGGATAAGTATTTTACTATTGCTCAATATCTGACTCACCTAGAAATAGGTTAGTACAAAACCAATTATAATATAAAACACAGGCTTATGTGCAGCTCTTTGTATAAGTTATTAGGCACCCCTAGAAGTGATTCAGAAGAAAGTTGCTTTGATGTGTGTTATAGCACTAAGAAACTTCACCCTTTAGATTATGCACATAGTACTCTTCTGTAAACACATATCCCTGTTGCAACATCTTGTAATGAATTAATGTGACCAGAATGTGTACTAGCTGATTGTTAACTGAATGTCTACAGAGGTGCTCAGTGAGCCCAAGGTGAACCAAGGAAGGACTCCTGAGCAGTCCTAGCCTCACACTCATTCATGAGAGAAAATACTCATAAAGAAGCATAAGAACAGAGTGTATTTAGGTAGGCAGAGTGTAATTATCCAAAATAAACTGTAGCCAAGGAACCGGGTTGTAAGAAAGCTATCCTGCTATGAAATCTGAGAATAAGCATCAGTAAATAAGAAACAAGCCCTAAGACTCTCCATAAATATTAATGCCTGCAGTACAGCGCATTGGTTTGTGAAAGTCCTCATTTAGGTTTTTGTCTTGTTGTTGTTATCAGTAATATGCTTTAAAAGATATTGGAGTTCTGCTGATCTCCCTTAATGTGGTATTAAATTGGTATCATTATATTTTCCCTTGTATTTCAAGCAAATACACTTCTCATAGTCATTATGGTATTTATTTCTATTGCTAGCATCTTTTTTTTCTATAATCTAGATACCTGAACAGGATATTCTATCCTGTTTTATTTGGCTCCTTAATTATATTTAAGTAATTTTTCCCTTTCCTGACTTTTCCTCTCTCCTCAATTGCTTCCTTCCAAATCAGAGGTACATTTAATTTAACAGCTTTCATTCCCTGAATTTCCCTAGTAGTTGTCAATCCATAAATGGCTATGTTTTTCTCTTCTTTCTCCACAGTGTTACATAAAGGTCGTATGTTAGGGTTGGTGCTTTGAATTAAAAGAATGTGGCAGAGAAATCGGAGAGGCCAGCTTTCAGTGATACTCTATTACAGACTATTTTGAGACAGAAATAAGAATCATTCACTGGAGGCTATCTGCAGGTAACTACCCAGGTGACTGGGTAGAGTTAGGTTAATTTTTGGACTCAATGATCTTGAAGGTTTTTTCCAGCCAGAATGATCCTGTGATTCTGTGATGCTGTCTGAGCTCTGCCCTCAAAGGAAAAATCAGCATAATTTTTACCATGTACTGATCTGGAGGGCTCTTCAGTCTAGTCTTGACCTCCACTGCTGGAAGTCCTGGGGAAGAGTCACAGCTGGAAGGAAGTGGGGTGCTGCAGGTTTGCCTTGTAGCAGTGGAGGGTCTTCCTTTCAGATGCTCTTCTCATGTGGCGAACCTGACATTCCTAATGCAGAAAGGGAAATGGATCCACTGTGAGTGGTATCTGCTGTGAGAGCGTGTTCAGACTGGCTCTTGTTCCCACGCTGCTCCCCTCAAAGAACATGTGAACATTCCCCCCCCCCTCCCATGATCTAACGGGAAATACTTACAAAACCTGACATTTCCTGCTGAAAGACGACAGACCCGCACTGAAGAGCAGCTTATGCCAAGCTTATTTTTCAGGGTAGTCATGAACACCTGCTATTAGAAGAAGCAAAGAGGGCTGCTCCATCTGGAGTGGGGCAGGCTAGCCCCCTGCAGCCCACTCTGCTGTGCTTGAACCGAGTTGCCAGTGCTGGGATGTCACTGGGGCCATGGCCTGGTCTCGCTGCTGGCTGGTTGCTCTCCAAGGGCAACTTTCTCCGCTGGAGCCTCTGGTGAAGCACACCCTGCATAAAAAGCAGAGGTGGTGGTAAGAGCCCAAATACCTAGAGCCGCTGTAAAAACGCAACCCAGCATTTGCATGCACATCAAGCCTTCCTTGAAACGGTGCTGGCAGTGAAAAGCCACAGTGTCACAGAGCATGTCATGCTGGGGGCAGCTACAGGCAGGGGAAGAAGCACTGCACTCTCAGAGTTTGCTTTTAGAAGAAAGAAGTTTGGACAAGGAGCTTTTGACAAGCCTAATAAAACAGTACTGACTTAGTCCCTGATCTTTCATTCCTCTCACTGTTTTATGCATATATAAGCATTAGAAACATGAAAGCAACAGCTAAACAAGCCTACCAGAACTGTTTGTCTTCAATTAGAGAGTTTGTTTTAATTACATATGTTTAGATGGCATTGCCATGCTGTGATGGTGAACAGAATACTGTTAAAGCTCACCAGATCTGAGAATTTTGGTGGAGTCTCAGCTATTAGATTTGATGCAAAATAGGAACTTGCAGAGGATTGAGAGTCAGCTCAGGTACCTCCTAATGTAAAAGCCTAGAGTCTTCCAGAGATAAAATGAAGTGCAGTCACAGCAGCTGAAATAAGACTGTAGAGCTGTCACTCATGAAAAGAGTTGATTGAAATGAAACTCTGTAAGGGTAAGCACACTTCTGGTCTCGCACTTGCTAGAGAAGCTACTAATAAGAAGAAGATTAAAAAAAATATGCATTATTTTTTTTTCCTTCTTGCTACATCATTGGGGCTGCATGTCTACGTACAGTAAACATGAAATGATACATCAGAGATCGTAATATATAATCCACGGGCACAAATTCATGTTGAATACCTTTTCTACGGAAAGGCAGAAGTAGCTTTGGGGCATTCCTGCTCACTTTTCCAATCTGCAGAAGCAGGCACCTCACTTCCACTGGGATCAAGGGCATAACTCAGTGCCAGCATTTCTCACCTTCCTGACACCAGGCAAGAGTGCTGCTCTATCACAGTGAATAATCAGACTGACTTGCCTCTCAACAACATGATGATTACTTTGGAGAAATTACTAGCTGAAATGATTTGTTGGAATATCTTACTCAGCATCAACAGTTCAGGCACATCAAGGAGGAGGTCCTATGACTGATAAGAGAAGATTTTTGTTCTGATTCTTTTATGCTTCTTTTGCACCTATATATGGGCCAATAATGATTAGTCTGCTGTCATTCACTAATACTTATCCACGGTTAGGTTGAGCTGGTCTAAAGACATCAATACTAGAAAGCAGTGGAGAAGAAAAATTATTATATAGGGTAACATTAGCTCACATGAAAACAAAATCCTTTAATTTAACTTGCACATTGTTCAGAACTGTGCATATTCAGCTTTTCTAGGCTCAAATATGAGCTCAAAATTTATTCCATAAATTAAAAAAAAAAAAAAACAAACACAAAGAAAAAAAAACAAGTAATTTCCCTGATTGGTGACCGACTTTGATTTTTACCATACACCTTAGCTTTTCAGAAGTAGAAATCTGAATGTGTCCATAACTTCTAGAGACAGTTGCTGACCTGCTTTACCTTGCTATGTGGTGAAGCACTTTGTTCTGCAGTACAAGGTAAGATCCTCCAAGCACCACAGTGGCAAGAGGTATCTTGTGAAAAAGCTAACTGTCTAGAGTTTAATGTTTCACTATTTTACATCCTATCTTGTATGATAAGTCATAAATTATGGACCTGGGAATGAACAATGGGAAGATTCCTCCCATTAAGTTAATGGTAAGTAGGGGGTTCATTTCCAGTTCATACTCACAGTCCTTCTTTTTCCTCACCACATCCCTTCCCCCAGCATTACTGGAGAGTGTTTGCAGACAACTTTGTTTAATCATCTGGAGACAGAATATGTCATGCAATGTCCAGATTTCACAATGTTTTTTATCATTACTCTGTCTCTGCAAAATCGTGATTATGACCTTCCAATGGCATTATGAATTATTTTATTAATTTGCAATGGCAGATAAAAGGCTCAATCGTAGCAGGGTAGGAGAGAGGTCTGCTTTTTTAATTTGCAGAAATGGAACTGAAACATGTCAAAGAGAGGTGAGGTGAGGCATGCAGCATCATTAGGGCCTTATCAAATACCTCTTTGAATAGCTGTCAGATAGATACTGCACAAGAGAGACAGAAAATCAAGTTACTTCAACCTAAACTGTTATTTCATGAAGGCATCATCCTGCAGCTTTCCATCAGGTAGACAGGACAGGCTCTTGAAAAATGATAAAGACTGAAGAAAACTTTTCAGAGTGAAAAATTTGCAGACATACAATTTTTCACACACATGATCTGCTAGCTCCAGACCGCATAAAACTTCCCTGTTTTTTCCTTAGTAAATCCTTCAAACTGAGAACTGCAAACTAGCTGTGAATAGTAAATTGTATCAAGTGTATTCTAAGATGATATTTTAAAAAAACACGTGCAGTGTAAGAAGTATAAAGGTATTTAAGCAGGTACACAAGTACCATTATTATCTTGGTTTTCCTCATTTAGAGCTGAGGGGCTGCAGAAGCTGTGCACTATGAAGCAGTGAGCTGCTTTCAGCATAAGCAGTCAGTACATCATATGTTCCTGGGCATTTGCATTTACAAAAATGCTTAGCTGATATGTCAGAGTGTTTTGAAGGACAACTGCGCCAATAGATCCAAAACTTCCAAATTTGGGATGTCTGAATCAGGATTTGGATCCTTCTTTTACAGATGGTGCTCGCTGAAATGGGGAGCACCAACTTAAACCGCTTCCCTTCAGAGAGGAGGGGGTAGGGTTAGAAGACACTGGTGCCTCCCATGCAAGCTCTCAGATCCAAGCTACATAGCCACCAAAGCAGTGTAAATGCAGACATGTAGACAATATCTGAAAAGATTCTCAACTTCTGGCCAATTTTTCAATGGAAACTGGTCAGCAGGAGACTGATTTGCAATTCTGCTTTGAAATTGCCATACAATTGTGTTTTATTTCTTTGCATTTGACATGGAAGCAGGTGAAGTCTAATGTATTTACCTGGATTTTATTCAGAGGTTCTGTGCAATTTGAACCTGCAAGAAATGCAAAGCAGCAGTTGCATAAACTTTTGTGAGAACTTTTACACCACTGGAAATATGACATATAACAATTATTAACGTTATATTTGTGGGAATTTTCTGGTACTGTAAACTCATAGTTTACTTAAGGAATTTGGTAATATTTAAATAACTTTTAAATAATTAGAATTTGTAATAAACCAAGCCATCTCTTTTCCTTGCTTTCAATTTGGGATCTGTCCTTTTCCAACTGGAGAGGAGAAAATATGCTATCATGACATTAAAAACATCACATGCTACTGACAGAACTATATGTATACATATATATATATATATAAAGTATGTATTCTATCTACTTAAATAAAATGTGCTGATTAGGGCAATAGACTGTCAGTTAAATATTTCCTTAGTTATGTATGCCTTACGTTAAGAACTTATAAACCGGTTAGTATAAAGCAAAAGACTTAAACCTTCACTGGCTTATTAGCCATTCTGTGTTCTCTGGAGTCAGAAACTATAGTTCATATCTATGTTCTAGAGAAGACAGTTATGAGGAAGGGAACAGCAGGGAAATGAAGGCTGATGACAACCATCTAGTGTTCTGTTTCTCAAATCTGTAAATACTCATACAGGTCCAGCCTCCATTTAAGTTTTGTGTGCTTATGGCTTCAGAGAGACAGGCATTTCTCATTTAAAATTACATTCAGGTCTTGGTATTCCCCCAGAGAATTCTGCAAGATCCAAACTAGCCCCATTCAGGAGTAAAATCTGTCCCTTTCTACTTCCCTGGATAGTTTTGGTGTTCAAGTCACTTTGATTTTTCTTAGAGAAAGCCACAAGCTGCACTCTGAAAGAAGGATCTCGAGGTGAAAGGAAAGCTAAAAAACTTGAAACTGAAATGTTTGAAAAGAAAATATTAAGGACTGTAAATATTTCTCTTGTACAGCATGCCATGTACAGTCTCAAGCAAAACTTTCCAAAGCTACTAGAGATACTCCCAGAAATATATGAGGGATTTTGACCAGGTTTGTAATGTCTAAAGCACTTGATATGAACTTTTACATTGTGCTTTTAACACTGGCAAAAAAAGAGGACCTTGATAACATCCTGGAATAAACCGCAGTGCAAATCTGGAAAGATGCTTATTTTAATACTCTCTACTCAGTTCCCTCTGGGCAACCACACTGCTCAATATCTCTGCAAATTGATGCCCTGCAGCTCCACATTGATGTCAGCTTTCCTCCCAGCTCTGCAGGCCACGGCTTGAGGGACACAGTGGGAAAGCAGCCTTGACTGCAGCCTTTTTCCCCAGGACTAGGAAGGGTGAGCACAGAAAGCTCTTGCAGCTGCTCCTGGGTCCTGAGCTCTGCTTTATCATGGATCTGACCTGGCAGTAAGCATCTACTGGGAGCCTGGTGTCTTGGAGACAGAGACTGTCTCCAGCTGTATGAGTGTTTGCATGGCATTGCCCAGCATGGTGAGGTTCACTTTCACTTGACATTCTAGGTACTGGTTGATAATAATATCATAATAAGGTAAACACTGATACATAGTATAGGAAAACCTTTTGTACAGGCTATATACTGAATTATATTTATCTGCCTTTTAAAAAAGATTTAATAGCTAAACTACAATGAAAATTTGTAATCTTATTATTGATGTTTTCCTTGTTTTTCTGAAATAATTTAAGCAAAGGATTTTATAACTGTACCACATTAAACTTTTTTTGGGGTGTTTATTCATTCATTTGCAAAAGTAAGTTGCTCGTTATGAGTCATGTTCAGTGATTGGCATGATTAAAGTAGCTTTTACTCTATGACAGTTCTGATCAGCAAGTTGAATTAGTACTTTTGTTTATTGCAAAGATTTTCTTTGACGCTATGTACTTACTCTCCTATGCTATTCCAATGGCATTAGTAATGAAGATGATCCAGGCAGAAATCAACAAGCAGCATTGTGCAGCAACAAGAAATGAAGTGACCTTTCTTGATTCCAGCTTAAATCAATGCTATCTCAATGTGAGTAGCATCAGAAAATTATCCTCTTTCACTGAAGATAATTTATCTTTGATGTTACACATCACTTGCTTGATTAGCTTTTAAGTAACAATGTCAGCAGACATGGTCACTGTTTTTTTTGGGGGGGGGATTGGTTGGTTTTGGGTTTTTCCTGTTGTTCAATCTAAACTAAACAATTCTGATTTTTGTTTAATAAATAGTTTTATTGCGTTCTTTTCTGTTGTTGTACCAGAAACCGGAAAGATCACTACCAGATCAACAAAATAGAAACAGCATGGCTGTTCAAATGTCTTCATGACTAGCAGTGGAAAAGCCATCATTGTGGCAAAAGCATTGAAGTGTCTCAAAAGAACTTGAATAAGTTGAAAAAGAATTTGTTCTTGTGTTTTGATCTTCCTATTAGAAAAAGGTTATGTCGCTGATAGTAGAGTTGTATGAAAAAGGACCACATTACTAAGAAGAAAATGTTGCTGTCAATATCTGTAAGAAATCTGTAAGAGAAAGATTATTTTCAAATAGCAGGAAAAAACCCAACCAACCAACAACAACAACAAACAAACAAAAGAACAAAAACAAGAACAACAACCACAAAAAAAAAAAAAAACACAAAAAAAAAACCAAAACAAAAACACACAAAAAAACCCATCAGAAAACTAGCCCTCCAGAAGAAAAAAGGTTTTCTATCCCCAGGAGGATTAATAATTGACATGCAGCAGCTTCCGTGGTTGAACAGCCGCTAAGCAAACAGATGGATATGGTTCTTCTCTCATATATTTACTAATGGAAAGTTCCCAGTACAAACATGAACATAGTATGAATTGTTTTATGCTCTTGAGAGTTTTAGTTCCAGAAATATTTTTGGCAGCTTGACTAGGTGTTATCATTCTCTGGCCTTCACTATTTCAAACTTTTAAAGCATAGCTGTTAGATTTCCCACAGAGCAGAACACTGAAATCATAAAACCAAACTGTTGTCTCTCCTCCGAGATCACTGTTTGCACTACTGTACTCCCCTGCTGGAGAAACACATTGCACAGAAATTTCCTGACTCGACTTGTCCATGAAGTGGAAGAGCAGGATTTCATATAATTGCCTCAATCTGATGTAGGGGGCTCAGCACTTCCACTAAATACATGCCTGCATTTTTATAATGACAATTTGTAATTCCTTTGCACTGCCTTGTACACTAGATTCTTCTGTGTTCATCTATGCACAGGTAAATATTCTTCTCTGATCATTTCCTGGCATATACAGTCACATTTCAACTGAAAAATCTATTCTAAAAGTACAGAGCAAATTGCTTCAAGCTTTCAGTTTGTTTTGGCTGAAAACCATACTTCCAGGGGGAATTCTAGAGTTTTTGCAAAATTCTGAACTCATAGACAGTCTCCTTCCTCATACATGTGAATTATTGACCAAGAAAAAAAAAATATCTCCATTTTGTTCATTAAATGAATTGAGTCAGTATATGATTATTTGTGAAATCAACATGAGTCTTACCAAATGTGATCCTTTGTTATGTCTCACAAAAAATCCCCATAATTTATGAAGAGTGTTTCAAAAACCTAACAAATATCCTGATAGAAAAATGAACAATCTAGCCCCCTTCTAGCAATAGAAGTCTTACAAAACTATGGCCAACAGCCTGTGCTTTGATTCTCCAGCTCAGGTGTACAAACACAAAGCACAAGCATTCGGTCTGCAATCTTCTTGTTGCCCTCCCACTGGCAACAGGGCAGATAAGAATCCCCTTTCAGTCCTGTCAGTCCTTCTTCTACATCATTCCCTCTTTCAAAAACCATTTTTCTGAAATACTTCCTGAGTAGGAGATGGTAAGGTTATTAAAATACAAGCACAGTGTGCAACGGCAAGTTCAACTCTGTCTCACGTAAGAACACAAGATTACATATTTTCCTGGCTGCACCAATCTAATCAAATATCCTGTCTTTGTTGGTGGCAACTACAGCTGAGTAGGCAGGAGGGACACACATGACCTCTTGGTCTCTAGTAACTCATATTGCAACAAACTCATATGATGGAGGTGACACATGGACAATTATCCATCCTTATTTGCTCCTTTAGACAAAATGAAGTGAGCTCCTTCAATTTGTCTTTGAAGCAGAATTTCTTACTCATTGAATCACCTTTGCCTGTCCCTTCGGGATAATTCTATTTGATCCCTACTTGGAGGCACATTATAATGATTTCTCAGCTATAAGAAGTTGGTGAGCAAGTGTCTCTACGATGTTATTAAAATCTCACATGCAGTATGTTCTCTTGTCAAGCTAAATCCATTTTTTCTCTTATGTAGCTTAGGGTAACGCACCCCTAGGGTGACAAAGCATGAGTATCCTGAAGATAAGAATATTGAAATCTATTGTCAGAACAAGAAAGAGGCCCAGGTTATGCTGTGAGTCATTTCTACATTTACAAATATCAGCATATAGAATAGGGCAAGATTTTTCTTGCCTCCTTCAATCTTAGAACACGTGATTCACTCAGTAAAGGCCTATTATTTTGGCATTGAGTCAAGAGGTTTTTTCCCCTCTCTTTCATTCTTAAGCCCAAGTGTTCCCAAAACATACACTGGTAAGGAAAGTTCACACCCTGGAAGTTCAGTGTTTCATGTTTGGCCAAAGCAAAGTCAGGCTATTAAAATAAAGCGTCAAGGTAATTTGCTTTTTAATGACCTAACATAATTGGATGCAGGGCTTCAAACAGGAACAAACTTCAAAGCTGGTAAGAAAAGTAATGTCAACATTTTTACTTTCAGATACTTTTCATGAAAATAATAATGATGACTTGAAAGTTTGTAGGGATGTTTTAGAATTACCAGTTAAAAAAGCAAAGGAGTAATAGTGAATCTGTGATCATAGGAAATGCAGGTTGCCTTCCAGTAGTGGATGACTATATTGCAAAGAGAAGAAAATACGGGCAAACAACTACCCAGTTTCAGTTTTGGCATTTCACTGCTTTCAATTTTTGTTGCTGCTGTTGCAGTAACCTAGTAAGTTATCTGCATGATCCTTGGCTGCTATTGAGGTGAGGGACATTTTGTGGTTGATAGTCACATAATCCATCTTAATAGATTCCATTTTTAATTTTGCTCATTGGAATCCCAGTCAGGCCCTTAACTCATGGCAGATTCAAATAACTGTTTTTTTTCCCTTCAGTTCTGGGTTTGGGTTTGGTTTTGCTTTTTTTTTCTTTCTACTGAAGAAGAAAAAAGAAAAGGGGGATAAAGATAAAGCGGACACCTGCAAATACAGGCATTTTCAATTTTCACATTGTCCATATTTTTTGTTCTTTTAATAAGCTATTTTCCTGATTTTAAATAAACTATGTATCAGTCTGTGGCTGCAAATGATAAACATTGATTTCTTTAAATGGTTCAAATAAAAACATTTTATTCTCCTCTTCTTTGCTGCTTAGTGCTGGCCTGGCCTCCCTATACACTTCCATTCTCTACCTCTGGCAATAGGTACAGAGCAGGTGGCATTTCCTAAGATGAGTGGCTGGATGGTAAACCTGTCAATCCCTATTTTTCCATAATTCTTTAGGAAGAAAAGATCAAAGGCACTAGTAAAACCTTTTTATGGGGCCCCAAGTAAATCTTTGTTCTGCTGTAGGTACAATTTTGGGAGGAAATTTTTCTTTGTCTTATTATTTTCCTCTCAAGTAGGGCATTGTTTGTGAGCTAATAACAGATCTAGCTATCCACTGTATTACCTCTACCATGTTTAAAATTCTTGCAGAATTTTAATCCCTTTCATTTCCTGCTTTTTAATGAATGGATTTTATATAACTGTTCATTAGTGTAATTGTTGTTGATTTTTATTTTTCACTTCATTATTTCTCCAACAAAACTTATGCCACTGTTACTTACTTAGCAAAGCAGAGCAAATTAATCTCAGCATCTGGGAAAACCATTTGTAGGTGAGCATAAATAAGAAGCAAGATGCTTCTTATGTTAGAATTTTTGCTTATGCTTTCCTACAGACAGAGCTGAGAATGCCTGAGGATACCTTTAAGAGATCTTTGGCTGACACCTAGAGACATCAAGCTCTTTCATCTCTACAACAGGCCTCTGACAAGAGAGTCAGTTGATACTAGGGGTGTTCTATGAGTCCTAATTCAATAGACATGGAGGGTGAGCAGGAGAGCTTTGCTGTGCTGCTAACGAGTTTCAGTAACTACCAGCCTAAATGAGAACTGAAGTAAGAGTCCTAAAGTGAATGACTCCAAGGCTAATAATCTCAGTTATTCATTCCTTCCTAATTGATAGCCTTAGAAACAGCTTCTTTTAGAGCAGCTTGAGCATCAAACAAGTGCCATAAAGAACCCCTCGGTCTCCCTAAAGGCTTGTTACAATTTTCCCACTTGTTTTGATTTACATATCAGTCACCGACATTGGTGCTGATTTCCTGAAGAACTTCTATGCAACTTCACAAGAGCGAAAAAGGATGGTAGGCCTGGAATAAAAGCAGACACTTCAAAGACTGAATGTGAATAGCTGGGAGACCAATAAGAGGAGGATATATAATAATCACTTTATGTTAAGAGGCTCTTAAGCTTCTGTGACATATTTATTGTGCAGTCTGAAGTTTTAGTGTGAGCCTCTCATGGAGATGTTATAGCAGCAGCAGAAGCTCTGTTAGAAGTCATGGCTGTTTACTCTTTGCTGATAAAGGCCAGGCACAAATACCATGAATTTTACATTGTTACTCTTTCTTATCTGGAGCAGCAGATTTAAGAGTTTATAAATTGAATCAATTTACTCATTTCTAGTGAGGTTATTACAATAGAAATCTGCAACAAAGTTCTATTTTCTGCTTTATTTCTATATTTTCTCTATTTTTCTCTCTATGAAATTCAGTTTCCTCTTACTTATTCTCTTATTATTTCTCTGTGTCAGTGTCATTTGCGCACGCTCTGCTGTGTGTAGTTATCTTTACTTGGGTATCACACTACATCTGATCCCATGCCAAACTATCTTTCTAGTCAGTAACCTCTTCCACTGCCTCAAAAAGCCAACTTTTTTTAAGCAAAGCTAACATTTACTAGAATGAGATAGATATTAAAAAATCAAATATATTTCTTTCTAAAATATGGGCACTTTGTTAATCAGGATTTTAATCAAAATAGGATATTTCAAAGAAATTCTGTCTATTAAAAGGGTCTGGTTAACCCCATTCTTGCTAATCAGCGAGTAAAACATTTTTTAACTTTGGAGCCTAGTATTGGGTAGGAGATAGTATCACAAAGGCAAGACACAGGAAAAATACCTGCCCTATGTGAACTTTACAGGATGTCACTATTATGGGTTTCTTGTCCCTACAAGAACAGTGACAAAGAAGGCAAAAACATTAGTCACTGGAATAATCCTCTTTGCCAGCTATGCAGAACACTGAGGTGCAGAACCATAGGACTGTACTGATAGTTTGGGCTTTGTGAGCAGTGCTGGGGCAGAATACCTGGGATGAGTACAGTCCTGTGGGAATGAAGGCAAGGTTTCAGGGAGCTGTGGTAGCCTGGCAGGGGAAGGCAAATCTCTTGTTCATTTTTTCTCTCATCCTCACCCACGTTTTGCCATGCCTCTTTTCTTGGGATCCGCATCTATTTCCCCTCTTCCTCACTCATCCCATCCCAGCACCAGCCTCATGCAGCCACAGGCCTCCATCCTCCACTCCCGCAAGACACAAGGGTCCCAGTGCTTCCCTGTGGCTGGGTCCACCTCAATGTGCTGCACCTTCGGGTCTGGAGGGAAAGGACAGCGCAAGGCTGGGCGGCCAGATGACAGGAGAATGAGAGTTTCTGCTGCCATCACCCCAAAAGATAAAGCTGTGGCAGTGGCACCTGCTTCTGCTTGGAAGGGCCAGTTCTGGCGAGGTTGCTGCTGCCCGACTCTTTGGCATCTACTTTAGCAGCAACATCCAGAGAACACAAGA
Organism: Apus apus; assembly: GCF_020740795.1. Classification (NCBI taxonomy): domain Eukaryota; kingdom Metazoa; phylum Chordata; class Aves; order Apodiformes; family Apodidae; genus Apus; species Apus apus. The sequence continues at coordinate 71,311,807 of NC_067285.1, forward strand.
GCTTTGTGAGCAGGAGGTGGGGATTGGCACAGGCAAAGAGAAGTCTGCCAGCCACTGAATCTAGCTGTTAATGGGCCATTAATGTCAACAGAAATCAATGGGAGCTACTCTAAACATGGGATAAGCCTAAGGATGGCAATACAAAAACCTGTCAATCCTAAATTATTTTTCTCTGTATGATGCTTGTGCTTAATGAGCTGAATATAATTAACAATGTCTGGATATCTTCTGCAATTCTATGTTCTGTGGAGGAATGCCCAACTCAAAGGATCTTTCTGATGTTACTGACAACAGCTTTTTTGCTCTGTGCTAAAATTTCTCTGCTCAAGCAAGGTCATTTCTGTCTGTGGAAAAGTCCCACACTTTAGCATGGTTCAAAGAACTCATTGTGGCCCAAACTTAGAAAGGTATTCACACGCTCACAGATGGGAGCTGGCACTTAAGGCATCAAAGCCACTAAATCCCACTGATTCAATGACACATTTTGAAATGACTTTATATCAAAAAGGCCAAATCCACCAAGGAACCAAAATCCTATTTGCAAATTAAGGTGTCTATTTTCAAAACTAAATTGCTATTAGTATTTCAGAAATTTGGAGTAACTGCTTCCTCAGCCCTAGGGTCCTAAAATTCTGCTGATGTGCATCCATACTCACCCCTTGGTGCTCTTGCTGTCTGGCATTCACAAAACTCTGGGTGTGGCAAAGAGGTCCAGTTGTATTCACAAACTAGATGCCCCAAATACCTGTTAGTCTAGTCATTCTCAGACCACACATTGTCCAGACAAAAAAGAAGGGATGTGTACTTTCCACAACAGCACACTTCTGAGGTGACGTAGTCCCTTTAGCATGTGGGAGACAACTGTTCAGTTCCTTTGCCTGCAGAATTGGAGCAGATGCTGAAGCTGCATTCCTCTTCACTCAAGTGAAAACACAAACAACATATTCCAGGCTGTGATGTTCTTGAGCTCCATGGACAGGCTAGGAAAGGTGTCACACAGAGAAGGTTTCCCATTTAGAACTTGTCCCTCACAAGACTTGCTTTCTAATTTTTGGTTGACTTGGTGCCTCTCAAATTTTTTTTCTTCTAGGTGCACACTGTGTTTCCTACAGGTCACTGCACTGTTTAGAAGTTAGGCTTTGCAGCACATTTCACTGAGTTTTTGCATATCCTCTCCAGGCTTTTTTCCCAAATGGCGACTTTAGCTGCTTGAACTCCCAACTGGAACGTTTCTCAGGCTGACTTGTCCTAGGCCAAATTACACCTGGGTGTACCCTCTTCTGATTACCAGGGTTATTTGTGCTGATACAGTGACAATAGAAGTTACTTGCTTCTTCCTCCTACCCTCTCCCAAAGAGTGAGATGTGCTTTATAGCAACCCTCAGCACTTAGGGCTTTGCCCTCAGTACCTGTGGGATTAGGCTACCACCTGTGGGAACTGACAAGCACTTTAACCACTGCAGCTATGTCCAGCAGGGATGATAAACCAAGGCTTTCTGCTGCTTATGTTCATAGTCCAGCCAGTTAATAATATAAGCTGAAATAGATGTGCCAGACCATGAACAATGCGCCTAATGTGCCAACCATTCAATTGTCTCTGCTATAGGAGGAATAAGCTCTGGCAGAGAGGAAGGACAGGCAGCTAGGAATGATAACCTTTTAAATATCTCTAACATGCATTTGGAAAGCCTATAAATCTCAATTGCTAGACAAAAATTCTCTGCCATGAAGAATAACTGCAAGTATGTAAGAGTTTTTTCTGTATTGCAGACTGCCAAAGGCAGACAGATCACTCAGTCTTTATAGGAGGCAATCAAACCTTTAGACCTGCAGCTCAAGACAATATGCTTAAAAAGGAATTGGTAATGGTAACTGTTAGAAGCACTGAATCTGATGAAAATGCATGGATCATAATCCTCTCCTGTTCGGTGTCATGTGCCATAAACTGGGCACATATTTCTTTCAAGTCAAACAATTCATAACTCTCCCTTCTCTATCTCCACTCTTTTGGGTTGGAAAAACAGAATTCCCTTCTCTGTAGCTGGTGAATGGCTTTTTGTTACTCTGGGGAAGGCAGAGGCCTGAATTCTGTATGGATCAGGAACTCAGCTCTGGAAACCTTTCCAGAACAACATGCACTAATTGAGGCGTGGAGATACTGAACAGCATTTTGACCTTCACAAAATCTGAGTTTTCATATTAATTAGAAGCATTTTGTTCTCTGCACGTGATGTGTCTATAGGTGCACCTATGTTGATAAAAATACATTGTGAGGCTCTGAAATGATGTGCCTTAAAGTAGTTAACATCTCTTACCAGGATGCAGTGGTCCTCTGAAAGCAGTGATCTGTGACTCTTTAAGCTGTTCCTACTATTCTAGCCCTACAATAAAAGGGTGGACATAGTGTAAGTGGTATAACCTAAGAAACAGAGGCATAGCATAGCCCTATATTTCATACAGGTGAATTACCAAACTATATTCAGTAAGCATGCACAATTATACTTTTTTATTTCATACTATTATTTCTTAATATTATTGGTACTGATTTCCAGACTTATTCTCCCTGTAAATCATTACAAAGATCTCCAAGAACTTAATTTTTCTTTGAGATAGAGCCCAAAGAAGCTATTCTTTAAAGTGCTCCACACAATCTACTATAATATCAAAGGTCTTACTTTAGGATCCATTCAAAAAATCAGAAACATCAGTGTTTCAAAGTTTGCTTCATACCTATTAAATGCTAAAAAAAAAAGTGGACTTGAATGGTGACTTGAAAAAAACACTCCTCTTTTAAAAGGAATACTAAAGTAAAGGCATTACTATTCAAGCAGCAGCTCTATTATTTTCCAGCTACAGCATACCAAGTACACACAGAATAAACATACAGTGTGGGTTTGTATTTAATGAACTCTTTGAGTTATATGTTACGGAAATTTGGGTTCATTCATGTTGCTTGAGTTCCGTTTTATTTATAATAATTAATTAATTACTTAACTTGTAATTCTAGTGTTCCTAACTTTAGGGACATGTTATAGCACTGGACTCAATAAAGTTAGCTTAATGGTTGGAGTAAATGATCTTAAAGGTATTTTCCAAACACAGTGATTCTGTGATTCTATGTGGTGTCACACAAGTGCCCTTCTTGATTTTCCTTGAAGTTACTAATTTCTTTCGGTGTCTTATCATATTGTTGTACAATCTTTTTTTAAGAGGCCCCTACCAACTCTTGGCTTGTTTTCTGGTATCTAAAGTATTTTTGTGATGAAAGACCTATTAAATGAATTGCATGACAAATAAAGTTGAGTTGGTGGGAGTTCACCCTGCATATAAGCTACCAGACAGGCAATTACAATGTTATGCTTAACAGTTACTCTTTATTCAATTTTGTTTTTTCCTGTGCAAAAATGAGCTAAGCTATTTTCATTCTTCTGAGAGTCATTTCAATTTTGATTTGAATCATTTTTCTTAGACACCATAAAGCACAATAAACACTTCTGAGATGTTGCTCCCTCTGGGGGAATTGTTTCTGTCTCCATTTTTGTAGATGTTGATCACCTCTATGTAACAAAGAGATATAAAATACTGCCAAATATCCCCAATTCTGAAAGAGATAAAAATGGTCTTGTTGAGTCCATAAGGCCAAGCCCAGGCTCCAAGAAACAATGTTTTCCAAAGCCTGGAAGGACAAGCACAAATATAAGAGAAGCAATCTTATCCTGCCTATCTCACTGCTGGTAGCTACAAGCATCTTATTTAAAAAAAAAACAAATACATGTTCATAAGGCGTTAATTTCTTGGGGAAGGATGTGGTGCAATTCTGGGGCAGGTCTGCTAGTGTAAATGCAATGAACGTCTACCCTCAACATTTATCTCAGTGTATGTCTCCTTTAGGAGCCATCACCTTTGCTGAAACAAGCTACAAATATTACTACAGGAAACATTGCAATTGGGAGGGTGACCCTTCAAAGGGGGGGAGAAGGTGCTATCCCTAAAGCATGCCTTACTAGCACTCAGTGTCCAGGAACAAGGTGGACTTCACCTCCAATCAGAGCCTGAGGAGAAGCCAGGAGTCTTCCTTCAAAGGAGGACTGGTGCACTGGCTGGCAGTTTGTATGGCATTTATTTCACAGATGATGCTAAAGACATCCTGAATGAAGAATCTGGGAAATGGCCCAACTGAATGGTCAATGCCTGTCAAACCACAGACAGAAGAACCCCTGCCCAGAAGCAGCTGAGTGCAGCAGTAGCTGACTGGCAGCTTTCCTGGAGTATTGAATAGGGGCTGTTCCACATGAGAAAATGGTGATTCTTCAAAGTTCTCATAATCCTGGTCCAGCACAGAAGTGGTGAACTTCTCTGACAACCTACATCAGACAGGTTTTCCACTTTGTCTGGCCTATGCCTACATGCAGTCTTGACAGAGTCTAAGAATATACTCCATATTTGAATGTCAAAGAGGCACTCTGCAGTAATTTGGGAAGATGGTTTAATATCATACCATTTTTGATCAACGAAGTATTTACAGATGACTTGCCAAATATGCTCACTGACATAGTTCAGATCTGTCTGCTGCATTGTAATAAACATGCTTTAGCTGCTGCATAAATTATTAGAAATAAACTTCTTTCTTCTAAAGTCACAACAATAATATCCCAGTAAAGTTAGCAGAAAGAACAATCAGAGATCATTAAGAGAGATTTTATTTTTTTTTTGTGCAACATTAACATTATAAGATGAATTTTCTGAAGTTTCTAATTTAAGAGGAAAAATTATTTTCTAGGTTTAAAGTTGCTGCATAAAATCTCAGCTCTGGCATGAATTCTGTCTATGTAATTGAGTTTGCTTTTGAAAAGTAAATAACTTCTTTTAGAGTCTTGTTCAGATTGTAAACATAAAAATGTCTTGAATCAGGACAGTACATGAATATAAAAGATTAAAGTAATTCTTGGACAGGACAGGACTTTCCTACTTTTTAAGTGTTATGCCTAACATGGCTATTTTCTTCAACTGGATTAAAGATAAAAATTGCCAATCCCATCTTCAAAATTCATGCAATTGGAAAGGGATCAGACTTGTTTAAAAGTTTTAAGATTTTAAGCCTTGCATCTTTTATTTACTATATATTTTATTCTTAGGCTACGTGTCTGCAGCAGCTTCAAACCTTTCCATGAGATCAGAAGGGCTTGAAATATACTAAAAAGTGCTACATGCAAGAAATTTGTAGCTGGAAGAGAAAACATTCACAGTTGTGATACTTGCAGTAACATTACAAGAACTGGCAGAGTGATGCTGCCTCTCTAAATTTCAGCTTTTCATATTTCAACTTTTTCTTCAGCCTAAAAGCAAAATTAACTGTGGAAAAAAAGACCAAATCACCTCATGTATGTGCATGCATGTAACCTGTCTACCTCACAGGTTTTGTTCCTGAACATTCTCAGCAATCACAGCTGGCTTTTCTAATTGTCCTTTATAACAGAAGTATTTCTTTCCCTCTCTATATCCAGAAAATCTATCTTTAGATGTATCTTTTCCTTCTTTTTCCAAGATACATAGAGCATCTTACTTTATGAAGGAAGTAGATTAGCTGCATCATGGTTTGGCTCATGTAAAAACTGTGCTGTTTGAAAAAAAAAACAACAACCAACCTGTATATTTCTTCAGTTATTTAAAGATAAATCAAGAATTATAAAAGAGCTACGATAGGGGAGAAGATACAAAGAAATCAAAGGAAGGATCAGGATGACTGTACAATGGGTATATATTGACAGGCTGAGAAAATTTGGGCTCAGGGCTCATGCAGAGAGAAGATAAGAGAAGAATCAAGTTTCAAGCTGACATTAAGGATACTATGGTTTTACTGATCTCTCCTTAGGTTTCAAGCTGGCATTGCCACTGTGGACTGAATCAAGATTAGACAGGGAAGACAGAGATGTAAGAAATTCACGGACAGTCTGTATAACCTACTGTGTCAGTGAGTAGATGTTGCTCAAGAGCCAGCCACCTCCCTCACATGGTGCTTCCCAGATATAAATGTGTGCTCTTGACAGCTTCCTAACAAGCTGTGCCAGTACTGCTGGGGATATAAAAGCTGGAGGAAGCTTAGAAAATGTGAGGGGGAGTTGTTCACCATTTGACTTTAGTAAACTAACTCAGGTCTCTGCAATAACAGTTTAAGGGATGCATCTGCTGCTATGGATACTGTCAGGCATACCTAAGAGTCTGAAGGTTGGTGAGCCTTCGAAGGTGATTTAAATACTGGATGCTATTGGATTTTCTCCTGGGGAATACAAAAAATTGTATGATCCCAAGGGCATTTGTGATCAAATAATGTGCGGGGTAAACATTTTGGCCTCTATAGCATGAGAAGTGCTACTACTCTGTCTGTAGATTTGCTCCTGGACAGCTTAACGTATTCTCTCTCATGTTTCATGGCAATGCTGTGATTTACTTGGGCTGATGACAGATGAAGATTTATTATTATATTCCTGGAACATCTAGTGCAGAAAAAGCACTTAAACCAGTTAAGCTGTGCATCCCAGCAGCCTTTACTCAGTCCCTCTTGAAACTGAAAACAAGCACAAAAAACAGCTGCAAGTTGCTTCAGCTGAATTCACTGAGAGGTGCAGGGAATGTTGTGGGAGTGGGGTGAGCTGTTTAGCCTGGCTTTAGAGAATCCTGGCTTTCAAATTTTGATTCCTTACATCATGCTGGGTAGTGAGCCCTCCGTGAGAGCTATGGGAAAAGTCAAGCAGAGGAGATCAATCAGGCATGATCAAAATTATTATTTGATTGTCCAGGGACAATGTCAGCAATGTGTTATAAGAACATGTCAAACATGAAAGCTAAATGTTTCTGCCTTGAGGGATTGTTCCTTAACAATCTCCCACTCATCTGATCTCAGATTTCAACATTAACACATCCTAATGTACCCTTCTGGGCACCCACTAAATTTCACAATATTTGACATAAGCAGTGTATTCTAGAGCACCTTTAAACAGATACAAATCACCATCCTTTACAATAGCAAAACTTTGATTGTTTTCCTGTGTGTGACTACAGTAGACCAAGTTAAGTTAAGGCTGATGCAAGCAACAGCAAATTAAATATAAGATCAGGAAGAGAATAACTGATTTTGGTACTTACTATTATTGTCATATATATATATAAGGACATACAGATTGTAAATTATATGCAGAGGAAATTGCTATCCGTTAATTCAAATGCTAGATAACCCATCTGTGAGACTTGATTAGCTATTTGCTCTCCTATTCTATAGAAAACAAAACAAAACAAAAACCAAACAAGAAACACCCCACCAAAAAAACCCAAGACACTCTGTTTTAACCTTTTGCTCAAATGTAGCACATTTCCAGGGGCTGTGATTGGGCATTCTTCTCTCTGCATTGTGATACAGCAAATGGATACCGAACCTATGACCTGATAATTGTCTTGAGATATTGTGATGCCTGATGAATATAAGTCAGCAGCCACAAGCATGACTTGGAACAGTTACTAATGTATAAAATAACTGTTTTGTTGGTATTTTCTGCAAAATAAACCCACCTGCTGGTGAGGGGTCGTGGAGAGCTCCTCTGCACTGGAGCCTTTTCTCTGAGCTGAGAGAAAAACAAGGAGAAACAGCGAAAAGTGAAGAAGCACTTTCCTGCGCAAGGTGTTTAGAACAAGATGGGCAGTGAAAGGAAAACCAAAAGGTTGGGTAAGGAGAAGCTGCGGTGTTCAGTTCTTATGAAAACCTCAAAGAGAGAGGGAATCTCTACTGAAAGGGACAATTCCTGCCTGATCTGTGCCCAGGCAAGGAGAGGCAGCTGCAAGATGCTGGGTGCAGGGGGATGTGGTGTGCCCCAGGCTCTGCCCGCTCCCTGCCTGGCTCCTCACCACCCTGCAGCCAGCACCATGGATCTACAGAGCACTGTGCAGACAGACTCTGCTTTGGATCCTGTGTGTCAGGCAGGACAGACAGACCTCAGGCATGTGACAGCTCCAACTCCTCTGGTTGTGTGATATAAGGAGCTGGGATAAGCCAAGCAAAACACAACAGTCACATAATCAGAAAACCTGGGAACAAAACTCAGCTCTATGAACTGTAGCAGAACAAGGCTTTAAAAGTACATTAATGAAAAATGAAATTTGTTTTCTGTCTGCCTAACATTCTCTTTGCTCAACATGCTTCATATTTGACTAGATTTACATAACTTTTAAGTTATGTAGATTTATATGAGAGATGCATATCGACTTAATGCTGTTTGTTCACCTCCTTTCATTTTTGCAGAGACCCATATTTTCCCTAACTCCACTGAAAAAAAAATTCCATAACAAAATAACAACAAAAAAAAAAATCCCTGCCATTGATAATTACCACACAGTTCCTTCAGTTGAGAAATATCCTGCACCATTTACTGCCTACTGAGATGCAATCAAAATTAAATGAGTGGAAATAACTCTGAAGTAGCAGCTTCAAGCTGTAGCAAAGGAGCATGGGGTCTTATTTTTATGACAACATAGAAAATGGCCTTCTGGGTCAAACTAATCGTCCATTTAATCTCCAACTGTGGCAATAGGAAATGCTGTTTGGGGAAAACTCACGCTCCTGCCTATCTGCTGTCCATCCCCCTTATATGCATCCAGTGCCGGAACTGAGGATGTCAGCAAGCACTTTCCTGCCTCTTCTTTCCACTATCTGTTTATGGACCTGCTGCCCTGGAATTTTTCTGCTTTGGCTTTTTTTAACTTGCTGGTACTGTGGATCTCCCCAGCCCCCTGTAACAGCAGGCTTGAGAAGGCAGAGCAGGTAGTGAACTGTGGTATTAAAAAAGGACTTTCTTCTTAGATTTTTCACCTGCTCTCCAAATCATTCCCGTGAGTGACTATAGGGTACTGCAGGACATGGCAAATAACAATTCTGTATTTGCTTTGCCCACTGGCTTGATGATTTAGTAAACTTTGACCATATCCCACTCTGCCTGGGGCAGGGATAAGATGATCATGAGAAGTCCCAGCCTTGTCTGATTCCCTGTGATAGCAAGTACTCCATCTCATAAATGATCTTAGCTGCTTTTCACTGCATTTCTCTAATATCCCTATGTCCTTCTTAAAATGTGGAAATAGGATTGTACACAGTGTTCTAAGACATGGATGCACCAAGGTTTTATATTTTCTGGTTTGTTCTTCTTACCATCCATTCTGAGAACACCCATAAATTTGTTGGCATTTTTGGCTGCTGTTGCATTTTGAGCAGATGGGTTCTGAGACCACCAGGTCTTTTTCCTGAGCTGCAGCTGTCAGTTTTGAGTTCAGCACTGTATAAGCAGGGCTTAGGTTATTCTTCCTAGACACACTGCCCAGAAGCTCCTGCTCTCATTCAGCCATGAGTTACCTTTCTAGGGCTCCTTGCCACGTGTGGGTGGGTCATTTGACTCCCTGAAGAAGTTCAGCATCATCTGCAAACTGAGACATATTTTTGCGGGTCATTGATGAAGATTTTAAGTAAAACTCATCCCCATCCCAGGATTTATTTAGCCCAGTGGAGGCCACCACTTGAACATAAAACAGTAATAAATCCTGCCCAGAAGATTCAGTGCTAACCTACATGTCAGCTGCCAGGAGCAGTTTCTGAGCAGCAGGAAGGAGAGAGAGGTGGCTCTTTTCTATATTGACTTGACCACTTGCATGTCAATCTAGAATAGGAAAGCTTAGACCAAAAGAGTCCAAGGGAAGGGATGCTACAGAATCTACAATAAATCAGATAGACCAAGATGAAGTCCAATGCCTGCAAGATGCTTGTTAGAGTGGAAACCTTCTCCACTACAGGCTCCAGGCTAGCCAGCTAATAAGGAACTCCAATTTTGAACAACAGCTACAAAATCAATGTAAGAATTACCAAAATAGCAGGTAAGTTTGAAGCAGATAATTCTGCCTCTCCAAGTATCTGGAAAGAAGTAGAAGACTCAAAGACTTGTTCTTCAAAATGTCTGGAGTGGCCCCTCCAGAGCTACTTCTGTAATCCCAGGTAATGGACCCCTGTATGTTTATTTTCACTGGTCTCTTTTTGATGGTTTTCTGCAGGAGAGGAGGCAATCCATCAAAAGCAGACAGCAAGGTAGCTGCAGGCTGTCGTCAGCCATGAAGGTGTGTTTATATCTTGACTCTTTCTCCTCAGACTGAGCATCTGTTTTAAGCTGTGGGGCTTGCAGCAAAGTACTGCCTAATGCTGAAGCAAAGTCCCGTTTCCTTCAAACAAATGCACGTAGCAGAATCCAAGCCCTAATTTTAAATTGGCCTTTCTTGCACCACCAGCATAATAATTTCTAAAGTATAACACATATATATGTTATTAACTTTGGGGAAAAAAGAAAGTACATTAGATCTGGAACCAAATAATAGTCCACCAATGTAGTACTGGCAGATTCATTTGTACAGTATCAGAAGTTCATGGGCTGAACTCACCTGGAATTAACAGAATGGAAATTATTTAAAGTCTGACATGTGTAAATCTCCCATAAACCTGATTTTCAAGTTTGCATCTTTCTTCTCCCCTTGTACACTTGGTATTACTTATTAATGTCATGTTATAATAAAGGTTTTACTAATGTGAACTCTCTTCAGTATAAATGGATATCTTCTACAGAAAGACAGAATGCAGAATCTTGTTCTATTCACAACTATACATGAATAATTATATTTTACATGAAAATTAATACAAAATAATATTTAATACTATAGTAGACCATATTGCTGCTTTACTACATTGTTCTACTGAGTTTACCATGCAAAAAGTCAAAGAATTGGGTGTGTCATCTATATTAAACATACATTTTTCTTAACTGAAAGTTTTCTTTCCATTATGCTGGGGAAAAGTTCACAAAGAAGCATAACCAACAAATGGACTGTTTTTCACGAGTAAATATTAGTATCTTATTACAACATTGCAATAGTAAAACTATTGTAGACTTCCTTGACAATCGAATTAGACTGTCAATTAGACACCTCCAGGTACAGGAGATCCACATGTAAGAAGGTGAGAGATGATGGACTGTGGATGCTGCAAGCCACTGCTGTAGCAAGTGGCTGAAGCCTCAACTTACTTTTCCTGAAGAGAATTTTGAGCGTGGTGAAGCACTTTTGCCTTCAAGCTCATGGATTTGCTGCCTCATATTGCAAAAAGTGGCTCTTCAAAAGAATATTTTATGCTTAGGTTTTTTTCAAAAATAATATATTTTCACTGCAATAAAGGTGAAGAGACATAGAAAAGTATGTTTAAGGTAGGTGATTTCTGGATTTCTAAGAGGAACAGGTTTCAGGTTGGTAGCTCCTGGAGGCAGCCTAGACAAACCAGCTTCATAGCTAATAGTTTTATTCTCCCCTGTTCAAACCTGGTACCAATTTTACCTCTGTTTTCAGTGATAAAACACATAAAGGAAAAAGAATACAACCTTTCACTTCTATGTTCTTCTTAGAAGCTGAGGTTTGCTTAGCAGCCCTTAACATTTCAAGGAGAAAGCTGTAGGCATTATAGCTCCAGGTATAAGATACTCAAAATGCCAGGTGACTCCAAAAGAGCAAGTAAATAGTTGGCAAGGGAGAGTGAAGATTCTTTACATTGATGATTTTTCTGTAATTTTAGAGTATACAATCACAAGCTGGCCTGAAAATGCAGTGCAGAATCTCCCAATAGCAGCTCCCACCTTACTTTGGGGCTGATTCGTATGTGTAAGATCTGAGAAAATGAGGTAAACTACTGAAAAAAATCCATTCTGGGGAAAAGCAATGCCTTGATATACAGAACCGACTGTTTTTTTTGACATGGGGATGTGTGTTCTGATCAGTTGCTGTACAGTCAGAAATAATACGGGTGTTCTGGACTGTTTGGAAAAAAAACAAAGTTATTTTGTTCTATGCCTCTGTCTTTTGTCTCTGACAATGCAAATCAATTAAACAATTGACTTGTTCATAAGATAGAATTATTTAAGATGTCATAAGGTGGTATAAAATCCAACATAAATTACCCAAGTATTTATTTTAATTCCTGTTAATTATATTCACTACTTTCCTTCTAAGTAGGCCAGATACATTTGCACTAAAGAAAAAGATCATAATGCTAAAAACATGCAAAACTACTTGGCAATTCACCTTGGATGAGGAGAGAAATAAGGCGATAAATGTGCCAAATTTTTCTCTCAAATTGTAGTGAGGCAAAGACAAATATTAATATAATCTCTTTTCTTCTCACACACAGACATTAACACAATTTTCTTATTTTCTGATGGTGAAAAAAACGTAGCATTAGCCTAGAGGAAGGTACATCTGACAGGAAGGAGGGGAGATCAAGAGCAGAAATAGGCATGTATGGTGACTTGTGGATAAAATGAGGTTGGAAAGAAGGTTCTAGGAATGAAATAAATCAGAAATGGATGGGAGTGTCCTGACTGGTAGGAATCAATACTGGATGAAACTTAAACTTACAGGGAAGACTTTGGAATAAAGAGGGAGAGTGAACTCGTGAGAGCTACAGAACACACTTTTTGTACATAATAGAAAAGCCAGGTGAGATAGGATGTGTGGAGAGAGACAGAAGCAGAGTGGTCTCTAACCACTGAACAAAACTCTGCTACAGAATCTGTAGAGAAACTTGCTTTTCCTGAATCTCCTCAATTGAACTGTTGGTTGGGTTCTATGGTATTTACTTCATGTAATGACAGATCCATCTAAACCTGCGATCATCTACACCAATAACTAAAGGATTAGACAGCTGTGAGAAAGTAAGATCGCCAACAAGACAAAAACTTATACAGAGGTAACTATAGGCTTACAGATAAATGTAACATTTTTTTCCCAATGTTTCACAATTTTGGACTTGTCGTACAGATATTATGGTCTGGAACACAATAAATGATATTTAGGAGAAGAGAAACTATACCAGGAACTTTTTTGGGAGAGCTATTTTGGCTGATTGCCCCATGCAGACAAGCCCCCCAGTCTTTGTGCACAAGGAGAATGTCACACAAAGAATCTGCAAGGACAAATTTGATACCATCTGCACAGCATTAAGGCCCAAATACTTTATAACTTGTGTACCTGAAACTAATGGATACTAGGTGCTTAAATGTCTCTGAGGGTCTGGGAAACAACTACTCATATACTGGACTTCAGTCGAGATACTGATGGTGAGAAAATTGACTCACATGTCACCCTGACACCAGCAGCAACAAGTAGAATTCCTTTCACTGAAGTTTAGATACCTGCAGCATACAAAGAGCTATCTGCTGAGGTTCCCCCTACAGTCAGAGAAGGTGTTGTAAACAGTCAGCAGTGTCTAGGATGCTATCCACCTGACCAAGCCCAATTATCTGTGTTAGGAGGGGATGAATCAAGGTTTAAACCCCACCTGTTAGAGTAAGTATCTCCCTCCCGAGTAAAGAGGAAGTCTAGGACAACCAGCTCAGATGCAAACACCTCTGCCATAGACAGCCACACACAGACTCTTAAGATACTTTCACATTTCTATGAGGTGTCATATATCTCTTACCATTTCCCAGGACGCTGAGATGATCGTTCTGCAGTTTGCAGGGCAGGGAGCTGACATTGAAGAGCAATTGAACCTTCCCAGCTGCAACCTGCACTGCAGGAAGGTCTGCTTGCCAGTTGGACGTGCTGGGATTACATCTTCAGGGAACGGTTGCAGACTTTCACACAAAGGAGGCTTTCAGCTGATCCGGAAAAGCGGGAGCTGGACACATTCCTTTGTGCCGAAGCGGGGCGGGATGGGTAAGCTGTGTGCACAGATGGTGCTCTGGCTGCTGATCTCCTAGCTGTATGCAATCACGGAACAGTTAGCCTTCCAAACCTGCCAAAACCCTACCCACTTTTTGTCCAAGCTTCTTCCCATCCCCACTCCTTCATCCTAACATACCCCCAGCAATTAAAATGCCATCAACCTCGGCAAAATGTGGGTGTGAATCACGGTCAATTAACACAGGAAAATGGAGTTCATTTAGAAAACTGCCAGTTCAATTCTGAGTGGGAGGCAGACTCTATAAAGTATCAGAGCACTTCTTCAACTTTGTGAAGCCAGGCTGACAAGCTTAGCTTGTTCAAAATTGGGGCTGTCAGTCAAAAATGGGACAGTAAAGTGCCATGATATTAGTAGATGTGGCACCTGTAGTGGAAAGTATCCTGTCCTTGTATCAGCAAGGAAGAAGATGGAGTGGTTGAAACTTTTCAGCATTCTTGGATGTTGGTGTATGAGTCAGATGATTATATGTTGAGAAGAGGACTGTACAAGTTTGCTGCATTTAGCCTAGAACAAATGCTCTTCAGAAGTTCCAAAACTGTGACAGAGTGCACAAAAGGAACAGTAAGTACTTAATTTTTAAAATTATTTGAAGTTATAATAGGTACGGAAAGTATTCCTTTTTCACTTCTGCATCAACCAAAGTAATTTCTCGAGCTCAAAAATGCTTGAAAATTAAATCCATTCATGTAACGCCATATATTGCTACCAAGTGGCATTATTGTATAAAATGCCACATAGAGGTACAGAATGACCCTGGATGAAACCAGTGAGTGGTCTAGCACAGCCTAAAAATTCTCTGTAAATGTGGAAAAAAATAATGAAAGGAAATTGTTTGCTGAAAACTTCTGAGACTTAATTCACTTTCAACAGCATGTGGGAAAGATAGTCACTTGGCTTTTAGCAATTGTGTCACTGTCCCATGAACTGCAAGTAAAAACACAATTTTTTAATGTCAGATGACACAGTTTCATAAATTTTTGGAAACTGTTTTCAGTTAGATCTTATATTTATGCTCACAATGACCATGACGTATTTTGTGTCACATTACATATTATACAGCATTGTGTTGTACACTATCAGAAGGGCTGTCTTCATTCTTGGATGCCATTGTTCAACCAAGTATTTTAATTTGCAATAGGTTATCTCATCCATATTGTTTCTTCCAAGCATCTCTTCAGGACTTAGATGCCAATCATACCAACAATCATCCAAAACTTAATGTAGGCTGGCTGAGCAAGGGTCAAAAGATGACACATTTCCTTGAGCTTAAGAGCAACCTGAGAAAGTTCCTTTCTGATGGAAAAAGTATCAAATTGTAACAACAACAACAACAAAATAATCATATGGATATTTTTTAAAAAATAAGCTCAGTAAAATATATTTCTGAGTAATGTATAGTCAGCTGCATGCTCTGTGCACTCTCTACAAGGAGAAGAGAATGCATGTAAACTTCATGATCAGTTTTCTACATTCTAAGAAATGTAACTTGGAGAGAGAGGAACACATGTAAGACAAAGGTTCCATCTTTCCAGCTTAGTTCTGTTTGTCCCAACGAGAATTCATTCATCACTTCCATGGATTTCATCTCCATGTAAAATACTGAGCTTGAAGACCATCCAATTAAGTTTTATGGACACAGCTGATTTTTCAAAATTGTTACAAGAATGATTTTTAGGCAAAACAAAGGGTGAACGGCATTGCTGCTTGTAACAGCCAAGGGTTTCCAGAATTAGAAACAACTGACATACAAGCAAACACACAGCATGCAGCTGCTTCTTATTACTGCATTTGAAAAAGAGAGATAGGTAGAATTGAACCTGTGAGACTGAATCTAAACTGAAAGGGAATCAGAACAAACAACAGCTTATAAATTTATTCCAAAATGTTCACAGGTCTATGTAAGTAAAAACTTTGTTCTTTAGCTACTTCAACACTTTTGTTCCAGTCTTTTAAGTAATAAAAATCTTTGTCCTGCAAATTTTACGCTATATGATCTCTGTGTTGGCACCATATAAAAGATTTAAGGCAGATATTTTCTCTCAAGGTCACATTTTCAAGTATTACTGTTTTTCTTCCCATTTTATTTTCGAAGTACTGTCCGTGTTATGTTGAATGCTCCATTCAGTAAAACCTGACTCACTCCAGGAAAATCTGCATGGTTAAGAACTGGCAGAGTTTGGTTCCAGTGAGGGGCAGGCAGTACAGATTTGAAAAGGTCAGTGTTCAAGGAGCAGTGGTTTCTTTTAAATTCATTAATTTCAGTAAATGAAATAAGAAGAACATTGTCTGAGGACAGGGGATAGGAGAGTTGCCTCTTTTGTCTTGCTGTTATTCATCAAGTCTAATTTGCCACTCCAGTAAATCTGATGTTGGACAATTTATGGACAAAGACTTGCAGCTCTTTTCTAGTTCTATGATTGAAACAGAAATCATTACTGCTTCAAGTCTGGATGCTAGATGCAGACCTTTCTTTTGCTCCTGAGAACTTGAAAACTTCTGAGAAGCTGGCAGAAATGCTTATTATTCTGGCTGAAAAAACGTCTATAATGGACAGAGCTTGACAAGATATTTTTGTAACAGTAAAGAGAGTTAACCAGATACTGCTGGTGGTAAGCTACCAAATTCCTTACACCCTGCAATACCTCTCTAAGTGTGATTTACAGCAGAAACAACATATGTCCAACAGGTATTTTTTTTTCAAGCTGTTATGCTAGACTATCTGCATTCGATACATAAACATGTTCACAGCAAAAGCTCATTTATAGGCTTGCCTTAAATAGGAAGCTGGGATTTAAAGTTCACATAGTTAATTTATTTAGTGCAAGCCAACTTACACAGCCTAACTTGCAGCCTAAATCAAGACATAGCAGCAGCATAACTACCAGGTTGAGAAGTGACCATTCCCCTGTATTTACCAGTTGTGAGACCACATCTGGAGTGCTGGGTCCCATTTGAGACTCCCGGTGCTAGAAAGACATTGAATGATGAGCGAGTCCAACAAACCACCACGAAGATGATCTGAGCTAGACCAGGTAACATTCAAAGCAGGACTCAGGAAACTGAGTTTTTTTCAGCTTTAAAGAAGCCAAGGCTAAAAGCAAATCTAACTACTGTCCACAACTACCGGGAGGAACACAGGTCTAGGACAAGAGGCTTTGGACAAGCTGGAGCATGGGATACTCTGACCTGATACAAGGAAATTTTGTCTTACTGAGAGCTGTAAAATCCTGGGATGGGCTGCCTAGTGATGGCAGTATTTCTCTCTTTGGAGATTCTCAAAAGTCCCCTGGGGACAGAGCCTGGGCCACCTTCTGCATCTAGACTTGATTTGAGCATGAGGGAGGAAGTTCCATCCAATCTATATGTCTGTGTGATTCAATGACTCATGGCTTGTCATGGTTATGGGATGACAATTTAAGTGCACACAAAGAAAAGTATCCACAGTTGCTTTGGAGATGGTCACCCAGCAGCACATTTCGTATGGAATAGCCCATTTGCTACTTAACTTTCTGCCCTTGATGTTAGAGTTTCCATGGGCTTTTTGTTCAAAGTGGTGTTTACGGGGCCCTTAAATTCCACTACTTTATGAGCAATAAAACTCACTGTTGTTTATTGGAAATGCATTTCCATTAAGTGTTTCAGTTGTGCCTGAACACAGAATCACCTTGTAACCAGAAATTACACCTTCTCATCCTTGCCTGGGAAGCCAACCCTCGCTGGCTTAACAGCTTCTATGAACCTGCACATCTTCTTGACTTTCCCCAGGAGTTTGGAAGTGAAAGTAAGGAACAGCCTTTCCTTAGCTATGGGATTCTGATTGTGAAGTTTTGTAGCATCTCGGTACACTCTTTAATACACTAGGAACAGCAAAAATACATGTTAAGCTAGAAGGAGTGTGGGGAGTAGAGCACAATAGCAAAACTGTTAAGATGAATGAAATGTCACTGTTGAATATTTGTAAGAGAAGGAAAAGGATGAACTGCAGGTTATTTCAGCCATATATTACACAAACGCTCTAATTACTAAAACTCATTGTATGAATTTATATCTGAGGGTAGACCAAAATATACATTGTACTGTTAAATTGTCTTGGAGAAATGAAATAAACACGAGTAGGAGAGTTGAAACTCCTGGCTCTTTATTTAGTCATCAAAGAAATCTATTTTGCAACAAGCTAGGAGCATTCCATTAACAGTCTCAGAAGTGCTGAAGGACTAAGAGCAAGGCCCTTCAAGAAGAGACAACCTGAATTAGTAAAGATCTAAGGGGGTTCTCAATACACACTCTGAATTTCAAAAACAACTGTAAATCACTGAAGTTACTCCTTGATAGTCCATTTACATTTTGTTCTCTTGTTAAGAGCATAATTTTGAGCTGTAACCAAAGCAAGGAGCATTACTGTTGACAAAGGAAGATCTCTTGTACAGAGTTGCCTTCGGAAGAAAAGGAAGACAAAAGAGGGAAGATAATATTGCTGATCCTGGAAATTGCCTGAAATATAAACACAAATTTTCCTGAGAAACAGGAAGTAAAGGAGCATTCCTGCTCTGGATAGCATTTTCTGTAAGATTTGGAATGAGAATTGTGCAAGCCACCGAGTAAGGAGAGTGCTCTGGCTCCTGTTCTTGGGAGCAACAACTAGGGCTGAAGCACCATTCACAGAATCAGGCCCTCCATCCATGCATTGAGAAGACACTCTGAACCTCAGAAGTTATTCCTGGGAGAGACACACGAGGCACACAGCAAAATAGTAAGTAGAGCCTACTGGATTGATTTAATGAAGTTAGACCCCACCAGAAGTAATGCTGGCTGCAGTTAGTCCTCAATTAAACTGGGTGGCAAGAGACCTTTTTGAAAGGTTACCGAATATAAATGTGAATAAATACAGCAGCTGTTGTCTTCACCTCTGCAGCATTGTAAATAAATATGCAATCTTTTATTTCACTCTTGATAGAATATATAAATGCTTTATTTATCTTAACACCTGCCATGGCAATACCCACATCTTCTTACAGGGCACAGCAAATCTGTGAAGGCTGGGATGCTTCTAATAAGGATTTCAGCAGTTGTTTGAAGCAAAGGCACCCCCTTTACGCTATTCCAGAAGGCAGTGTGGGGCCTTGGAAAACCAGGAAGCAGGCTCAGCCGCGAGGCGCACACATCAGTTCGGACTTGCCACAGCCCCCTTCCTCCCAACCCCACTTTTTTCACTCCGGCAGGGCTACAACTCCCGCGTCCTCAGGAGCAGCAGCCGAGACCGCACGGAACGACAGCCCGCAGCCCCCTTCCCTGCGCCCGCAGCCCGCACCACCTCCCGGCTCCGCCCGAGCCCTTCCCGGGCCGCCCCGCCCCGCCCCGTCCCGCCCCCGCGGCGTGCGGGGCCGCTGCCGCCGCCGGCGCCTCCGAAGTTTGGACGGGCGGCGCCGTGCGGGGCCGTGCGGTGCCGCTGCCCCATCGCCAGCAAGGAGAGAGCAGCCCCGGTGAGTGCGTGAGGGGACGGGGGATCGGAGGACCCGCCGGGCCGGGAGTAGCCGCCCCGCTGCGGGGCGAGGAGGCTCCGCTTCCCTCCCTGCCATGCCCGGCTCGGCTGCCTGTCGCCGGCGGTGGCCGCGCTCGCCTCCCACCAGGCGGGAGGGAGGTGGAAATGGGAAGGGGGACACACCGGGAAGCGCGGCGACCGTGGGGTACGGTCGGGCTCCCGCAGCGCCGAGGCTGGGTGCCTTCCCCCGGGCAGGGTGTCCGGGGAGCGGGAGGGCAGCGGCGGCAGCAAAGGGGCAGGGGCCCCGCCACCTCCGCCTCCAGTGTTAACCCCAAACCCTTCCCCAGCGCAAGCACTGCGGTCCTGATGGAAACGCTGCTTGCTAATGTAATCACGTATTTCGCCCTTTTTGCTTGGTTGCTCGCTGAACAGATGTAAGTCTTCTATGGGCCTTACTCTGATGGAAGTAAGATGCCATTTGATGCCCACCTCTGAGGATCTGGCTGCTGGGGAAAAAACATGGAGTAAAACCCCTAGTGCTGTGCAGTACACAAGGTGTGCCTGTAAATGTCATCGGCTGGAGAGTTTGTGCCATAAAAGAACAGGAAGGGTCCCGTTAAAGTCTACTGAGGTAGTGCATGGCACATCAGTTTCCCTTGTGCTCCAAAAGCAGTTGATTCTTTATTCACTTACCTGTCCCACTGACAATGTCAAACTTGTCCAATTTATTTCGTTGCTTACGGACACACCACCTCATCTCTGCTTGAAACCCTGGTTGTCCCTCCTCCCTTCCTCAGCTTTGTGATATTGACAAGACCAAAACGCCTCGTCAGCCTGAACAGGGCAGTAACAAATAAAATTGAAGTAGCAGAAGAAAAGAAGACTTTGCTGAAAAAAAGGAAATAAGAAAAAAAAAAATATGGTTGGAAGTAGGAATGAATAGAAAGTCAGGGACTAGAGGAACTGGTGAAACTATTTTTGGGAAGAAAGGGAAGCTAGATTATTTTGGCTGAGTTACATCCTCCTCCCTGGATTCATGGCAAAGGGAAAACCTGGGAAATTTGCCTTCTCTCTCTCTTCCACTACAGTGTATAAATATGACCTACTCTTGTTTTGCGCTGAAAAAAAAATAATGGTGTTTTGGAGCACCTGACGGCCCTGGGACCTCACCAAATCCCTAATAATACATGCAAGCATAATTGTTTAATGCAGGTTGAAGGCAAAAGCTCAGCAGAGAACTGAATTTCTGCATAATCCTGGCTATGCAAATTGTGGTGGATATCTTACATTTTTAACCTGGTGGACTAAAGGTGTATTAATGAGGAATCCTTTCCTGCCACCCTTACTTAAGCTAGTAGTTGATAACTGATTATATTACTAAAAACTGCAGGGTAAGCTTTAAGCTTGCATGAACAGCTGACACATCTGAGTTACGTATCTCTCAGTGTTTCACATCTCAGGCTTACACTATTAATTGTAAAGTAAATGTAGACTAAACAGTATAACATAATTGTGACCAGTTTAGTTCGGGGAAAAAATACCTTTCAGTTTATGCAGTCAATCTGTTGCTTTTGCAAAAAGAGCTTATGCACAGAGAAATTCTTTGGGATATTGTATGGGATGCACGCAAATACAAAGGGCTCAGTCACCTACTGGCAGACAAGGCTTGTCTCTCAATTAGGAAATCACATCTAAGGATGTTAATGGAGACAGAAGCAGGGATGAAAATCTACAGTGAAGTGGATCTGATTTAAAAAAAATAAATTATATATATTTTAAGTCACAAGAAACTGAAGGCATTAATAGCTACACTATCTCTTTAGGCAGACTTTAATTCAAGATGGATTAAGCTATGTGTAATACCTCATGGCAAGAAACTGACATTTTTTTCTCTGCCCTGGCAGAGAAAATGTATAAAAAGGGAAGAGTTACTAACTCAGGTTTGGCTTTTCTCTTAGTGGTGAACAGCGGTGTTTTCTTGGTGAGCCCACTGGGCACTGGCAATTTCTTAAGTTTTTAAGTTTCCCAGGTCAAGCCAAGGAGTTCCCAGGTGCCCAGTGCTCACTTGCCGTGACATCCATGGGCTTGGCAGTTTGCACGAGAACATGCTCGTTTTACATAGGATTGACGTCCCAAGTCGGCAATTAACTGTACAACATCCATACATCCATCCGTGCTTGCTGAAGTCTTAGGGCAGCAGAGAATTTGGCTCAGCCTGTATAGGGAAGGCAACAAAATGTGATTTTAATACCAGTGGTGAAATTCTTACTGACATCAGCAGGAGAATGATCTGCTCTTCTCTTTGACTGCAGACAGAAATGAATCCCTGATTGGCAGCCTCCAAGGAGCTATGTTTTCCCAAAAATTGCACAGAAAGGAAATATTATGTATAACTGAATTTAATTGTTTCTTGAGTTAATTTCAGCATTAATTGGTTACACAGTCATTTCAGAGAAACCCTCTTATTTCAGTTCTGTTAATGTGATATTCTTGCTTGCCTTGTGACACAAACTTTCCTAAAATAAGGTTTCCTTAAAAAAGTAATTAGTTCTCTGATATTAAGGTGGGGCATAAATCTGTAAGAATTTAGTCACTATTTAAAGGAACCACTTTCCATTAATGGAAAGCTGGAAGATTATTATGCTAATAAGAGTCTGGATGGTGCTGTACCATGTAGAATTCCCATAGGTATTAATGGAAGTTTTGTGCTAAATCAGCAGTAGTTTTAGGTAGTGGATTGTAAGAAAGGATATGCTGCCCAGCAGGATCTTAATCCTTCTGCATTTACTTAGGCAAACTTTGTCTTTGAAATGCTTTTGAAATCTGTCCCAATTTTCAGCAGGAGTCATGCCTGAGTAATATTATGGGATCGGGCTTCAAATGTAAGGGCAACAGAATTTAAATATACTAAGATGGATCTTGTCTTAATCCTGAGATATAGAACGTGGTTTAGAGGAAAGAGCTGTTGATTTAGCTCATTACTTCTTGTCTTAGCCACTGCGGACTGATTTTTCCACGTGTTCTTGTACTGTTTTGTTTTCAGGGACAGGTCTGTTGCTCAGGCCAGCCTGTTGCAAGGATGGGGCCCCTGGAAGCAGTAGGCAGAGAAAACCAGACAGATGAAATGCAGGTGGAGCTGTTCACCAAACTGTACTTGCCTCAATACACCACACCGCTCAATGAATTAGCTCTGGACCCTAAACCAGAACTGAAGGACAGCACAACACTAGTTGAAGTGCAGATAATCCTCATCTTTGCTTACTGCTCCATCATCCTGCTGGGGGTGATCGGCAACTCCCTCGTTATCCACGTGATCATCAAGTTCAAAAGCATGCGCACGGTGACTAACTTCTTCATTGCCAACCTGGCAGTGGCAGACCTGCTGGTGAATACACTGTGCCTGCCCTTCACTTTGGTTTACACACTGTTGGGAGAGTGGAAACTGGGTCCGGTGTTGTGCCACCTGGTGCCTTATGCCCAGGCTCTTGCTGTGCATGTGTCTACTGTAACTTTGACTGTGATCGCTTTGGATCGCCATCGCTGCATTGTCTACCACCTGGAAAGCAAAATCTCTAAGCGGATCAGCTTCCTGATTATAGGAGTTGCCTGGGCAGTCAGTGCCCTGTTGGCAAGTCCTCTGGCCATCTTCCGTGAGTATTCATTGATTGAGATAATTCCTGACTTCAAGATCGTGGTCTGCTCTGAGAAATGGCCAGGGGAGGGGCAGCTGAACTATGGCACTGTTTACAGCATCTCCATGCTCCTGATCCAGTACGTGCTGCCTCTGGCAGTCATCTCCTATGCCTACGCCCGTATTTGGACCAAGCTCAAGAACCACGTGAGTCCTGGGGCTGGGAATGACCACTACCACCACCGGCGGCGGAAAACCACCAAGATGCTGGTGTGTGTGGTTGTAGTGTTTGCTGTCAGCTGGCTGCCATTTCACACCTTCCAGCTCGTCAGTGACATTGACAGTCAGGTGTTAGACCTGAAAGAGTACAAACTGATCTACACAGTGTTCCACGTCATTGCCATGTGCTCAACGTTTGCTAACCCCCTTCTATATGGTTGGATGAATAGCAACTACAGGACGGCCTTCCTCACGGCTTTCCAGTGTGAACAGCGACTGGACTCCATCCACCCTGAAGTATCAGCAGCTTTGAAAGCCAGGAAGAAACTAGAAGCGAAGAGGATTCAGTTCCCCGGAGACTCTTTCACACAACCTACCAATGTCTAAGAAACCTGACTTTAAAGAGGAAACAAAATTCGTTTTGACACATGCATTTTTAATGCATAGTTCTATTCATTAATGGTGAAAGAAAAGTAGTATGAAAGTCAAGGCAAGTGGTCTGATTTGAGGGGGAGTTGATTGGCATAAAGAGTATGTAAATATACAACTCCAAGGAAATAAAAGGGAGAGACCTTGTTTATGGCTGTCTCTGACAGGGTAAGAGACACTCCCGTCCCTCCCATCTCTTCTTCATAAGTCTTAATGACAAAGGCAAAGTTTGCTGGGCAAGTGGCTGACGTGTAGCACAGGAATATGAACGGTGGCAGCAGGTAATTTTTATGTAGCATATGGAGATCAGGGAGAGCAGAAGCCTGGCAGGAAAATAAAGCCTGCTGGGGGGAATGGGCTGTGCTAGTTAAAGCAAACTTTTCAAACCCCTTCTCTCCCGCAGGTATCTTTTATGAAGATAAGGGAATTAAGAAGAGAAATATGTTACTGTTTTTTATGTGTACTGAAGTACTTCAAACCAGTGCATTTTGCATGGATTAGGGGAAATAAAAAGAGTAAAAAAGCCAAACAACCTACAAAAAACTAAACCACAGATTCAATATGAGGAAAGATTGAGTTTCTTACTCGGTTTTGGCCAGTCAGATGGGGTAAAAAGTCTTTCCTTATGAATCTGCTGTGGTTATGCTGGTGAGAAAATCACAAGCTTGTGACCTGATCAGTCATTCCCTGCAGATCCCTCCCTGCCTTTCATTCTGTGCTGGGCACAGTTCACAACACAGTGCTTTAAAGTGGCATTTGAGGGCAGGGTATGCAGGTTAAGGTCTTCTTTGAGCACTTCATAAACTGCCAATATTTTAATTTTCAGGACCTGCTTAAATGTCTAACGTGTTATTAACTCCACAGGCTTTGAATTGTTGCTGCTTTCTCCCTGGATAATAAAACAGCAGATAATTTTGATTCTCTGGAGAGGCTTCTAGATGGTAATGTGCTTTTCCTGTATTGTGGTTTTATGTCACACACTCGTCTTGGAGCTTTTTCTGTCTTTAGCCTTTGTAAAAATTAAGGACATTTGAACGACTGTAGCCTAATAACCGTATGCTAGGTTTATGTGATAACTTATCAGTTACTCTGCATGCTGTAGTGAATAGTTAAATTCCTTTTTTCTCAGGTATAAAATTTTAATCTGTTTACTGTGTTGTACACAGCAATGTTCAACTATTCTGTGTCTTTGTTTAGCCTCTTTGAACTCATTTAAGATACGAAGAAAATTTAAATCCATGTTTATTCCAAGTTGCCCTATTGCTTATCTAGAATAAAAATAAGCATGATACTTACACTTGGAATCTTTTTCTACAGCTACATTTCATCTGCCTCATTTTTTTCTCTCCATTTTATATCGTTCCTAAATTCATTGTGTTTTGTCTTAAAAATGAAAAAACAACAACACTCCAGTACTGAAGTGTTAGCAATGTAATGAATGGTATCAGATCTTTATCAGGTGGAGAAATTAATCTTTGTGTATGCACTATTTGGCACCATTCTTTAAATATCCATGAAATCATTTGGACTTAGTTTTTTGTGAACAGAGAAGGGAGGTCTGGAGAATTAGCTAGTGTTTACTCAAGCAAGAAAAAGTATCCATCATTTTTAAAGAGTTTTACAAAAATAGATTAATTCTCAAACATGCTTAGAGCGTAATATTGTCCATTAGTTATTTTTGTCTGAGTATTAATAATATTCAAAATTTAAGCTCAAAATTGTTATGGGTGAGGAAGGATTACAGAAGTGTGCAATTATTATGGGCATCAATCATATATATTGGTTACAATTGACTCTGAACCCTTAATCAAAAGTGTTATTGCCCAAAATAGCCTCCTTTATTTAATAAGCAAATGGTTTAAAACTTCTGTTTCAACTCTTTTAAGCCTGTTTGAGTATGGTATATATACAATTTTGGAGTAACTATGACAGTGTGTGCTAAAGCTACAGTTGCCAACCTAATTCTCTGTAAATTTAAGTCTACTTTACATCATCCTGTATAAAAGTGACTAATTACAAATTATATTTCAGTCTGTTTCATGATATCTTTATTTTACTGCTTTCTGAGCTTTCCCTGCAGCCATCGTGTTGAGCTAAAGTTGATGCACTAATTGAGTGCATTGCTTTCCTCTCTGAGATGGTGCCTGGGTCAGTGTTTGCTTTCGGGTCACAAACCTTCGCAGTGTCCCACCGCATGGTGTGGATTTTCCCACAGGCACTTGAAGATGGGATGTGGAAGAGCCAGCCTGTCACACAGCTTAGTTGCTCCTTTGGGCTTGGCTCCTGCTCGAACACAGCTATGTAGTTTAGTACCCCTTCATGTTGTAGGAAAATCAGGCATCTTCTCACCGAAAGCAGTGAGGAAGCAACATCTCTCAGTTGCCCCCAAACCAAGCTGTCAGAGGATGTGGAAAGCCAGCGTTTGTCCCCATAGGTCTATAGTCCTTAAAGGACTATAAGGAGTCTTCAGGGGAGCCTCTGCTTTATGTGAAACAGGAACTGGAATCCATATCTCTCCATTCACCTGTCAGCTTTAGTTTATTTAAAAGTGCTATATTCTTTTCCCGTTCAAAAGGTACAAGTTTTATACAAAGCCAAAGACTACCAGGAGCAACACTCATTGAAGAATGCAGTGTTTCACCCAAAATGAAATGTCATCTCTGATTCAGAGGAAGAATTTGAACAAACCCACCTCAATTCTCAGGAGACTGACTTAGCCAGCACAGTGCAGCCTCTCCTGAGGTAGCAGCATAGGTCTTCCTAGAGCTGTTGCGTTGTATATAAAATAAATAAATGCTAAATATAATTATTTTATGGGCAGGTGGTTATGACCTTTGCCTGGCAATTAGGTTCTGGGTCAAGGATATAAAAATACATATAGACACAATTTGTCTCCCATGTTCTTCATGAGTATTTCTATGATGAGAATGCAATACAGGCGAGAGGAAAGCAAGGAGAGTAGCACCATGCTAATCTCTGGAAGAGTCTTACTTGGGACTCTCATTTGGGGTTGACTTACAAAAGGGAGACCTATCCACCACATGGGTCTCATCAGATCTAATCTCGGATCTTAGCTGCTCAGTATTTAGTTTGTTCAGGGCCTCTCAGGAAGAACACATGTTGATGCCTTGCAAATTTTACTGGCAGAATTTTGTCTCCAGGCTTAGGCAACAGCAGAGTACTGAACAGTACATAATTAGATCTGTACAGCTGCACCAGTACCTTCTCCCAGCACTGGCTGGGCACAAGCCAGCTTGTGCCTGGAGGCAGAAGAACTTTACTCATGTGCTCCCCTGAGGCTTTCATGCTTTGCCTCAGAGGAGGACATAGCAGCTTGGGACCAGCGCTGCAGGCAGAGTGCTGTGCTGCTTCCAGATAACTGTTAAGTCATGTTGCCTTTTCAGGGCTCCAGCCAGTGGACTACAAGTGGAGAAGGGGATGTCATCCTGAGGAAGTTTGCCAGGGTCTTTTGGCAGACCAGTGAAGCTGGGTGTTTGATATGTGAGGACAGTGCTGAACCATCCTACCTTGCCCTATGAGTAATCTGTCTTCACTGAGAATTAAGATCTGCATGGAGAGCAGCAAACTATGACTGAGCAGAATGTATATAATTGTGAATCTGACAAAAAAAGATTTGACGGTATAAGCAATTTAAGTAGAGGCATTAAGCCTGGACAACAAATAGGTTTAATAGACATATCTATGTATGAATTGTACTGCAGAGCTGTGTGAAATCTGTTTGCTAGGGTTAAGTTTGTTGGAAATAATTTTGCCTCACGGCTGGTATGAGTTGGTCTTGTATAAAATGAGTAATGGACATAAATAAGTTGCCAAAATATTAATAGCTTAAGTTAGATAACACTAAGAATAATAACTGAATGGAAAATATTATCTGCATTTTATCTGTCAGACCACAAAAGAACCACAGAATTCACAGATTAGTATAATCCATTTCCTTGCTTCATAGTTTCTAAACTCCCTCAGGGATTTTTCTTACATTAATCCAGATAATGACCTTAAGGGATGAATTTTTGTCTTTGGATCCCTGAATTATTTACCTGGTACCATCATAATAAATGTCACACCACAGTAGGGAGCTACTCTGTGCCAGATTACAAGTTCTTTGCTAGGGAAAGAAGCTAGGAGGTGTATGTAAATCTATGCAAGGTTAGTGTTGCTGTTTTTATGTGCATGTTTTTAATACTGCACTATAATTGCTTGTTTATACAATTGATAGTGATTTTCATATCTTCATTAAAAATATTAACTTGGATGTTATTTTTTAGAAAAAATAAATTAATATAAGGGTAGTGAGGAAATCTGCAGCTGGCAACACTGGTTAGGTAAGAAAGTGAGAGGATGAGTAGCTGCTTCAAGAAGCAAAAAGAGAAAGCAAAAATGAGGCTAGTGAGGATGTAATTGATTTATAGACTTTCCTTCTTGCCTTAGTCTGAGTGGTGAGAGAAACGTGTTAAAATGAAACCAGGGCAAATGAAGACACAGATCAATTGTATGCCCAAAGGACAGTGTTGCCTGGGGAAACTGAGGAACTCTGAGAAGAAATTGCTGTGATCATTTGAGCCTTCAAATTCACATCATGTTCTCAAGCAAGTAAACCTGTGTCTCTGCATTATTTCATCTAAATGCAATATAGGTAAACAGAGCCATACTGATAATGTATCAGAAGCAATGGATGTGTTATTAAGTCTAGCTAGTATATGGAATGAAAAATGCATACATACTCTTCATAAACTCATTTCAGGTGGGATATATGAAAAAAAAGGCGCTTGCATTGAAATCTTACCCCTCTCAGACTTCACTGAACTCCTCTGGAAAGAGAGAGCTTCAAGCTATATCACTTAGACTGTGGAATTAAATATCTGATGATGGAGGTATAATTTAGGCAGTTGGGGTTTGGGGTTTTTTTGGTTGGTTTTTGTTGTTGTTTGTTTTTCCTTTTTCTGTTACTTCATAAGAGAAATAGGCTGTGATTTGCCTCGTGGACCTGGAGCTGAATTTGCACAGCTGGAGTTTATATGAAACAGACATTTATTTGCATACTTCGCAACTCTACGATCGTAATCTACCAACCCTGCTATACAGGATATTTTCAACAATAGAATCTGTGCTTACACATTCATGGGGCCAAACTATTCCTATCCCTTCAATGTTGCACAGAAAAATAAAGGTGTATGGCAATTCTTCTATTTACTGGGGTCTTCCAAAATTAAAGCTGTTCTTAATCAATCGGACTTCAATGTTTGTTGGCATCACTGTGACTTTTTAATTTAGTTAAGGTAACCAAGCTGATAAAAGAGCTGGTTGCATGCTGGCTTAGGACAAGCCCATCACAGCACAGCTGCAGTTACCCAGCCATTCCAAACTGAAACAAACCACGCCTGAAGTTTCTTGAGGTAAAGACCCCAGGGATTGTGAGGATTGCTTCCAGCAGATGGGCTTGGGGAAATGTGAATCGGTTTTTCAGCGCTTTGAATCTCTGTTTATGCCGCTGTGAGGACAACTGCTGATGACACTAAACTAGGAGGAGTGGCTGACACACCAGAAGGCTGTGCTGCCATTCAGTGAGATGTGGACAGGCTGGAGAGTTGGGTGGGGAGAAACTTGATGAAATTCAACAAGGGCAAGTGTACAGTCTTGCATCTGGGGAAGAACAACCCCAGGTACCAGTACAGGTTGGGGGCTGACCTGCTGGAGACCAGTGTAGGAGAAAGGGACCTGGGGGTCCTGGTGGACAGGAGGATGACCATGAGCCAGCAATGTGCCCTTGTAACCAAGAAGGCCAATGGCATCCTGGGGTGGTTAGTAGGTCAAGAGATGATCTTTCGAGGTTCCTTCCAACCCCTAAGATTCTGTGATTCTGTGACATGTTGCATGGCATGTTGCATTTGGTGGTCTTTCATCCCTCTGATGCAGGTAAATCTACAGTGCTGCTGCCTCTTAAGTCCAGTGTAGTCCAGCTTCCAGAGCTCAAAGACAGCTGACGGCAAGTGTCCACAGATCCCTGTGTACTGAGCACATGGAAACCAGTGCAGGGAGAGCTAAGGTGACTGTGGGTCAGTTAGGCTGGGCTGGTGACACTGAAGCTGTGGCAGAGGTCCCCTCAGGCTGGCTCATCCTTTGTGCCCCAGTGCTAGATTAAGTTTAGCTCTGGTACCTCTTGCTGTCTCTAGCACTGATGTGCCCAAGGCACCAAAAGCTAAAGGCCACTTAGTAATAAAATGTGAAGCGAGTGCTGGTAGACTCCCAACATCTAGGCAGTGCATTTCTGCCTCGCTCCACCGTCAGCTGTCCTGATTGTACCAGAGTTGAACTGACAGACCCACCAGGAAGAATATTTTACACCTAAGAAGTGATAATGTTTTTGTATTGACAAAACCACTGGCTGACAGGTGGCTATGCTAAAATCTGAATACTTTAAGACAGAGGCAGATACAGCCGTGGTGGAGTGGGAGTGAGCAGCACCACAACTTCTCCTCTGTCACCACAGTGTGAAACAGGTGCTGCTCTGGATGCTGCTGGTTGGAGGGCACAGAAGAAATTTTCTTCCCCAGAAGAGCTGTCTTGATTGAAAATGCAGTTTTCCATCCTCTGATTTTGCATAAAAGTCCCATGATTAAAAAATTATATACATATGTAAAATAACAGATCTTACACTTTACAGCCTAATTATCTTCATCTCAAACAGAAAAGCTAATTATTTCTTTGTGATCACTGAGAGTTCATTTGAAACTGTGAAGGACCAGAAAAAAATTGAGAATTTCCTGAGCATGGACATCTCTCTTTGCTTCTTGTGTTGGCATGAATTCTAGAGGTTTAAAACAATATAACTGCTGGCAAATTATCTTGATATTAGAAAAGTTTTATGAATACCACACTGAGAAAACTAAACCATTGCTCACAAGAGGCAAGCACACAAACTATGTCATACCTAAGATTGTAAAGAAGCTTTATAATGAAAGCTGAAGACTATACATTTTCAATTAAAACATTAATTTGGCTTTGTTAGTTTACTTAGGGGTTTTTTTTCAGACAAGCTCAGCAAAACTGCATAACTCTACTAGGTCCATTTATTTAACTCAGTAGTCTTTTCCTGTAAGAAATGCTTACTAGCCTTACTAAATGTGCTGTTTGTGGAGGTAAATGTCTCTGATCAGACTTCCCTTTTCGCTATTGGAATAATACTGTGGAAAACTATTTCCCCTAAGAAACCACTACATCAGTACTGATTTTAACTGTGTGGACTGTATTCCAACACTGTGCTTCTCAGTTTTTTCTTCCAAAGATATTGAGACCCTCAGCAAAGGAGAAAGAACGTTAATATCTCTGCACCAGAGATGTGAAAACCGAGACACAGACAAGTAGAAGGATTGTTGGGTGTCCTGTGGTCCATGCTCACTGCCTATAGCAGAGCCTATGTGTGGGCGCAGCTTGCTATTCCAGATGGCTGAAGCTGAAGGCTTCCACACTATCTGTAGAAACAGGCTGGGAGTTCCTCCCAGTTACAGTGATTTTGCTAAATAAAAGAAGAATAGAAAGTGAAGCTGAGCAGTATGTTGCTCATAGTCCACACTGCTGGATTAGCATGCTCTTTGGCACTGTTTTGGACTCTGCCAGCTAGCACTCTCCCTGACAGAGTTTATGCATGCACACAACAGAGTGTTCCCAGTAGATGGTGTGGCCAAGCCTGATAGTCGTTCTCACAGTCCTGCAGCGCTGTCCTAGCATGGATAGTGACAGGATCTCAAACATGCCCTCAGTGCTACCTCCCAGGGTGTGCAGCATACCCCCATGGGTTCACACAGTGAAAACAGTTCCCTAGGGTGCTGCAATTTGGCTCTCCCTTGACTCCAAAGCTTCTGAAGATATGTCTGAGGGGTAGAGGGACACCACACAAGGTGCAGAGGAGACCTGAGGCTAAATGCTACAAAATTTTTGGAGAGCTTCTGCTGGTATATGTTATCTCACTACAGGGCCAGAAGAACAATGCACTACCCTTTTTTATTGAGCTGTAGTCTCTCTGTCTCAGTTTCCCTGTGTGAAGGAGATTCTTCAGCTTCCTACAAAGGAGGATAAGCCAATGTGTAGGCAGCAAGGATTTTCCTGTATTCAAACCCCAACCTAGCTTAGTAGTGGATGCTTTAAACAGCACAGACTATGACTATAGTTTTCTGCAAGCAAAAATACAAAAACTCAAACTGTTTCTATCCTGTTATCTATATGGCCAGCCTGATTTGCTATTGTTGTTAATGTTTATTAGCTTTGCACAGGTATTGTAACAGGTATGAACTGTGCATATATCCATGTGAGTATGTGTATCTAGAGTCACAGAATCATAGAATGGTTAATGTTGGAAGGGACATCAAAGATCATCAGGCTCCAATTTCCCAACACGGACACCTCACACTAGACCAGGTCGCACAAAGCCTGTTGTATGATCTATATCTTTGTATGTAATACAAAGTGAGGTTTCAGTCTCAAAGGACTTAAAAACCTAAGTACTGTCTAAGCTTAGAGGTAATGGTTACTTGTGTGGCTACTTGCAGTAGAGGGATATGGCAACACAAAAAAACAACAGAACTTGTACTCATCAGTATAATATACAGAGGTCAGGAAACTCCAGCCTGGCAACATTAATTCCTGCTTCTGTTGGCAACTGGTCAAACTTTAGCAATAGGGATGCACAGTTGATGGTCTCCTACATGACTCATCTTAAGCCAGAGGAATAATTGCAATGACAAGAAGAACTAGAAATGAAGAGAGGGTTAGACAGTAACAAAGGCAGCCTCACTGTGTACAGCGAGTTTGCTTCCTTCAAAGTTGAAAATCTATGGTTAGCTCAGTCAACTGGAATCAAAGGTAAAAAAAGGGGGGGGGGAAAGGAATTTATTACATTCAGGATCCTCATTTTTATTTGCTTGCTTTCTTCCAGTGGGGAAGAAAATGGGCTGCTATCCAACTCTGTGTATAATTGATTACCAGGACATAAATTGAAATGAAAAATGATGCCTTCTATAATTGCTACTCAAAAGCCTCAGCTTGAAATACACCCCAAAAGGATGCTTGCAAGTTTATCAGTCCCATTAATCATCCTTTCCCTTTTAGCAGTTGTGCCTATGCTATGAATGCTGATTTTAAACATCTGAAGAAGCTGCCTTTCTGACTCTTAAGTTAGCTGGAATCCCCAGTGGTGTGTCAGCTTATTCTTGATAAACTACCATCTAGTGTCTGTCATAATCTCTTCTTCTAGCTTGGGCTGTAAGATCAGGCAGTAACTTTCTCTAACTTTACTTTGTGTTTATTATTTAGCTATTCTGGATGAACTCTCAGAACACTTCATAATCTCATATGCAACTGTTGCATATGTATGATACAGTTAATTTCTGGTTTATCTGAGTTTTCTATACTAGACTATAGCTGTTACAATCCATTAAAAGAAAAATAAAATCCAATCCTTCATTTTTATTGCTTAGTTTACTACTTCTCTGAGACATAATACAGGTACTGCCAGAAATTTTCTATCTCTCTGGTTGATTATATATATGGGATATATTGTGGAAGCTTGCCGTATGTATAGCTTGATACTATAAAGGAGAATAGAGTCTTTGGCTGCATAATGCTTACATCTTGATCTCTATATAAAACCTCCACTCCTACAACTTCAACAGCTTCTTCAAATCACTAAGCAAAACCCAGTTATTCAGCACTGATAAAGCAGTAGAAAGAGCTGCAGGGGCAGCGTAAAGCAGTCTGCACCACTCATGTCTCTTGACTGTCATGGGACTAAAAAGATACTGAACTTTGGCTCAAGATAGTATTTTGCCTACCTATTTTGTCCTGTTACACAGAAAGTTGCTTGTCCCTTCTACTGCACATGGGTAGTCATCAGGTGGGCTCAGCTGCTGAAAGGCGTAGGTCCACATGGAAAAAAATACAGAGGCCTTGGTGTGTGATGCTGGCAGCACTAAAGTGTCCTTCAAATAGCCCCCTTTCCCTTTTTGTTGCCCATCTTCTCACCCAGTTTGCTACAAAAGAGATTTTCGTCTTGGGATCTACCATTGATAGTCCTTTTTGGACTGTTTTACAACCTTCTGCCTTTGCAAATCCAAGACAACTGACATTTAAACAGCAGGGAAGAGCCAACAGTGCAAACAAAACTACAAGTCTATCACAGCAGGGCTTCCTGCTTAAAAGTAAATGAACTGCTGACTCAACAAAGAAAAACAGGTAAAAGAAGGAAGGTCAGAGCACTCATGTTTTTTTTGTTCTTTTCTTATGTTGATAATTTCAGTTTAGAAATTGCATTCATGTTTTTTCTACTAAAATCCCACCTATACAGTATTGCAGATGCTGAGGCAAAAGATTACAGAGATAAATTATTAGGACTGCCTTTTCCAAAGCAAACAGACTGAACTGCATTCCTAATCTTTGTACCAGTGGTAGTGTGATTCTTGGTGTCTATATCTGAACGTCTGCAAGCTGATCTGCTTACTCCTGAACTTTGATGGATGGCTACCAGCTTCTGTTACCAAAAAGAGCTAAAAAACAGAGGAAGGCAAGCTTCAATGAAAGCTAACTTTGAATTTATAATTCAAAATCCCTTTTATTCTTTTGAAAATCTCCCTACATGCAATTTCAAACCTTTATATATGCATGCATTTAGCTCTGCTGACATTACCTGTACTGCTTTAGTTGCATGGAAGGATCAGCAGCATATGACAGAAATTTCACAGTAACTATTCCACCACTCTGATTGAAGATTGCTAAGTAGTGGGTCTTCAATTTACCTGGCTGCTTTGCAGCCTCAAGTAAGCATGTAAGCTCTCTGGAGCAGGTTGGAACACTGTCAGGATGGAAAGCTTGCAGACACTTGATTGTCCTTGGTAAAGTTCTGGTTCTTCCATGATGATGCAAGAAATCTGAATGACCAGACCCTCAAGAGCTCAGACCATCAGCAGGGCTCCCTAAGGCTAATGTCTAGCAATGCCATTGGAAAGCATGCAGTTTGCATAGTTTGCCACACTTCTTTCCTCATGGTGGTGCCTACACCTTAGGATGTCAAGAGTGGCTTTCACAGACTATTTTTAAAAAATGGATATTACTGTCTGTATCTACACTGGTATTTTAGATACTGTGTATTTGTCTGTAGCATGTGAGAAGAAACTCAGCACAATAACCCTCCTGAACAGCATGGCAGGCAGGGAGATCCTTCATGTGGTCAGGCTTTTTTACCTCTGCCTCACCTCCTGAGGCACGTTACTGATCATTCCTGGGTACTTCCCTCCTGGCTGTCTGTAAGTCTTGGGTGGCTTGAGTCTGTAGGCAAGAGAGCTCTCATCCTTCCTTCCCACATCCTCCACTAGGAGGATGCAGCTGAATTTAATTTCCAAACACTCCTGCTCAATAACATGGACACAAAATGGGAAACCGATTTCTTCAAAACACCATGAAATTACTTTTGCAATTAAAAAAAAATAAAATGAGGCAGCATTTGAAATAGGGGTGTATTAATCCATTTTTATAATTTCTGAAAGTCATATACAGCCACATTTGGGGTCTGATTTTCTCAGAGGCTGCTGAGAGCCTTTACCTGCTGCAGATTTCAGTTTCTCACTAAACACCTTTCAGGAGAAAAGGGCCAAAAGCCAACCCTGAGCACAAACAGCCTAGCTTCATCATCCAACCTTAAAGAAGGACAAAACCTACACAGGAAGAACTGGCTATTAGAGTTTGACAATTCATTGGGTTTTCGTTTTCTTTATTAACACACACAGCTTAATTGATTTTTACAACAGCTCATTAAAAAAAAAATGGTCCTAGATAGTCATCCTGCTTTATTTCTATGTGACTGCAGGGCTGGTAAGAGGGAGGTGTAGGCTATTAAGACACAGATGTGTTCCCATTGCTTATAATCTTGGAAACACTTAATGCAGACCCTGCTAGGTCTGCACACTGTAGCACCTAGCAACTCAGGAGTACTTCAATACTAATGTACTTTGGCAGGTATTTTATTTAGATGAACAGCATGCCACTTGAGATCATGATTGGTTTGTAAATCCATGCTGAAGAGCTCTACTGAACTCTGTAAAATTATACCACACCAAAATACTCTGTTGCATGGACAGAACTAAAGCCAGATGCCTTTTTATCTTATTTCACCCTCATTTATTGTGCTATGTTTAATTGAAAATGTATTAGTTGCCTGAGATAGATATTTGTCTACCTTTTTTTTTCCTGAGAGATTTGGGTGGGATGCTTTAAGAAAAAGGAGAGAAAGAAGTCAGGCGTTGGCAAATGTACCTGGAAATGTTGGAATGAAGTATTGGGAAAGAAAAAAGTGTTTCTCATGCAGGAATTTATATGCACTTTTATGATGGCACAAAATGTAGCTAAACACTTCTGTTCAGCATTTTCTGAAGCAGAGCACAAAAGACCAGAACAGTGGGTACTATAAGCTGCTGACCAGCTTCTCAGCTCCCATAAATCAGGTCAGTGTAGCTCCACTGCATGTTGTAATGCTAAGCCCATTTATATCACATTGTGGCACTAGCCTGAAGAACTCTCCCCTTCACACACTCAATTTCATCTAAAGGCAATAAAAAGAAAACCAATCTTGCTCTTTAAGCCTACGTTAATGCTGTGATAAACTTCTTCATATGCCCTACTTTTCTCTTGCTGGAGCTTTGTTTGGATGGATTATTGGTAAACACAACCTGTGTCCTCATATCTGAAATCCCTCCTGAAGGATGAGGGAGAACAAAAGGGAACTGTGGTCATACCAGGTGCCAGCAGCAATGGGCACATGGGAGGAAAGGCTGGTGAGTAACTGGTGGTTGGGGGCTCGGGGGTAGAAGGTCAAGTTTAAGAGGAATGGAGATGCCTGGGACTGGGATCACAAGAAAATATGGGATTTTCTGCAAGGAAATTTGAAGGTACAAAGTATGGAGATAGAAACAAGAAGTAGAGGGCTTGGGGCCAGAAAGTTAAATTTTATAAAGAA
This sequence comes from Apus apus, assembly GCF_020740795.1. Lineage (NCBI taxonomy): Eukaryota > Metazoa > Chordata > Aves > Apodiformes > Apodidae > Apus > Apus apus. Next base: position 71,348,393 of record NC_067285.1, read on the forward strand.
CAGCTTTGTGGTACAGTAGTAGAGAGAGTCAGGGACTGGAGCTATGGTCAGGTGAGGGTAATAAAAAGAGAGCTTTTGCCCAGGCCTGTTAACCCTGCATCTTCTAGGTGACCGCTTCCCTCAGGTGAGTGTTTGACACACCTATGTTAATAGTGGTATCCACTGGTCCGCAAACTTTTTAAGTATTATGGAAATTGAAAATAAATTCAGTGGTATTAAATCACCTGAGCAGGAAGGTTTTACTTGTATTTGTCCCCTTTCTCTTAGTAAAAAAGTATGTTTTCTCAGAGCTTGTCCTGATAATCACAATATTTTAAGAGATCCCAGGAACAAAATATTTTCACTGTTGTTTAAACCTGATACTTTCCCCTGTTTTTCTTCACTGCAAGATGAAACCATTCAAATGTAGCACTTTAGCACTCCAGTGGACAGTCATAATGGAGCCTAAGGCTCCTCATCAGCAGCCAGTTGCCTAGGCCAGAGTTGCAGCAACCCAGCTGAAAGAAAGAACAAGAGCAAAGATGTTGTCGCGAACCAGATGCCATCAGTTCGTGACATTTGTTTATGAAGTGCTGCTTATTTTCTGTGACCTGGGGCTCTTTTTCATTGGAAAAGGCAGAAAGTAAGCAGCCAGCTACAGAATCATAAGATCCTGTGGACACTACAAGAAGTACAGGCTCAAGTGGGATAGAGATACTGAGATACTTCCTCAGTAAAGCATACAGACAGTGAGTCAACTGTAGTAAAACATCAATAGGTGTTTATCAGAGGAAAATGCAAACAAAAGGCATGAGAAAACACCTTTAGGTGTGAATCTTTCTCTTTGTAATTTAATGCTATTCATTTGCCCTGGTGATTCAGGAGCAGAATATATTGTTTGGATTTCTTTCATTATGCCATGTACAGACACAATCAAAACATTTGCTGAAATAAAATTCTTCCTTTTTTTTATAACCATTTTCTGAAAAGCTACAGCCTTGTTGTTTTGCGAATGCTGGTGCTCACACACCTCCTTGGGCAAGATGTTGCTCTCACTTATTTCTACTGAAATTATTCCACTTCTTTAACAGTGCAGAGCAGCAGAAGTTGGCCTAATAAGTATGTTTTGTGGTACACATTCCTGTAAAAAGAAGACAAATTTACTTTGTGTTTGAATGTGACAGAAAGGAGAAGAAAATATGCAGCATCTTTCCCAGGATGGGGTCCCTAGGGCATTAAAAAATATGGATTTCATAACTACAGTCATTCATCTTCCAGTTGGACATAACCCATATGAACCACGGTGCTCCACCTGGATTCACATTAATAATGAAGGTGATATTTCCACATGTGTACATTTCCTGGTTAACTTTTTTACTTCTTCATGTAGTACAGCCATCAGCCCTGAAGGCTAATGTTCATTGGTTCTCTTATTGAGACATTACACTAGTGGGTGGACATCCATTTCAAGTCAATCTCCAGATAGATTTATAAGCAAGCTGGGAAGGCATCCATCCCAGAAGTTACTGTAAAAGAAGCTAGTGATAAAATTTCACAACATTTTTTTGATGGGTTTTGGTAACTATTTAGAACGCTATATATGCAGACATAATTTTTGTGGTCTTCAAGCACCGGAAGCCTTGAAGTACTTCTAATGCAGTGGATGAGTGAGCTAACTGAGCTGGTGACTGACAAGAGTAATAAAATGGCTAAGGAAAACTAAAACCTCTTGGCTGTTCTCATGAGAAACATCTATTTCCATTTGAAAATGTTAAAAGAAAAAAAGCTAAAAGAGCTTCCTTGATGGTTTTAATTAATAATGAACATTTTAGGGTTTTGCTTTAAGAGCAACTGCTAACAAGAACATTTGCTTTCCTTTCATCATTTTCTTCCTTGCAGTGGAAGGAAATAAATGTACATGTTGTAAGAAGTAAAATAATGGTGAATCCTGCCTCTTAAAATCTGGTAGACAGAAATCTGCAATTTCAGTTTGAAACAGTTAAGATGGGAAAAGTGAGATTTATTTAATTATTTTTAGATTAAGATGAACCTAGATTCTTTGCTTCAGTATTCTTTACTTTTTGGTGTTCTATACACCAATTTATTCAGTTTTCCTTGCAGCTGATTCAGAAACTTTAACTCTGTACTGAACATGGACTCTGCATAAATTATTTGTATTCATAAGGTGAGATCCAAGTCAGGTAACAAGACAAACTCTTCATCTGTTGTCTTGCCTATGTCCGAGACTGCACCTTTTGTATAGAAGGGCACATGGAAAATTACCTACACAGTGCAAGAGTTCATTTTTTTAGAGAATCAGAATGACTGGACAAGGTTAGATCAAAAGTCCATTTAAACCCAAAAAGCCAGAAGGGGTTAATAATTGGTGAGAAAGGGGAAGAATATCAACAGAGCAAACATGTAATGAGAACTACCTCTAATACTTTTTTTCTTCTGGTGAGCTACACTCACTGGATGTAAGTAATATTTCTATATTAAATGAATACTTGAATGCTACAAAACTGTTAAAGTTCAATTCCACAAGCTTGTCCAAGCAACATACCATTATTTTTAAGTCTATTCAGACACTTAATACCATCTGACCAAGGGTTTCAAGGCTTAAATAAGTGTTGCCTGCAGCACAAATACTCCTTTAGCTTCTTTACATCTGAATAATTTTAGGTTTTGTTTGCTGCCTCCCTTGACAAACAAAGCCCAGGAGCTTCACCACAAAGCCTGAAATACCATCACCTTGTGCCTATTGATAAATCTACTGACCACTTGCTTAACTAAAGCTGCACTGTAAGAGAAACAGGGAGAGACTGGTTTGCATAAAGTCATTGCTCTGTACCCAGGGGCCAAGGACAGTAAAAGTGCAAGGGGCAAGGGCTGATTAGGGCTCGCTCCTCCACAGTGACTCCCACAGACTTCTGCAGAGTTTGGGGTTGGCTTTCATAACCTGGTCAGGTCACCTTCTCACTTTTGGCACAGCTCAGAAGCTGGTGCTTGGCTTCCGTCAGCCCCAGTCTTCCACATACCGAGATAATACCCTAATACACATTGCATAGAGGGTGTAGGTTTATATCTTACATATTTGTGCTAGCAGCTCTAGAAAATATGAAAAGGAAATTGCTTGATGGCAAATGAGTCAGTCCATCCTTTCTTGTGGCACCCAGAGAGTGTACTCAGTCTTTAGATTATCATTATATCACTATCATAGCATATATATATATATATATATATGTAATGACACTGTGAGTATCATATTTTCAACTGCATTCTCTTAGTTCCTCTGCCTGTCATGTTTACCATATTTCTGTTCACTGCTAATTATTTGAAGATGTACTATGATAGATAGCAACAATGCAGCTACTCTAATATATAAAGGTTTTACAGGTAGACGTACAAATTATGTACAGTTTACATAAACTTCAGCAAATCCTATTTAAACCAGAGACTGAACTGCCTCCATCAATAAATTATGATTTGGGTGAAGATAAAACAGCTACTAGAAAATCAATATTTAGTTATTATGCAAGGATACAGGCTGTTTTAATTGCTTTTCACATGAAATTACATAGTAATACATTCAACATCTTGCTGCTTGGCTTTTCATCAGCAAATCATTTCTTATAAAAGTGAGCAGTAGGCCAGCTATCAATGAAAGGCAGGCATCAAGCATCTCATTATGTGAGACACGAGAATCTAATGGGAAAATACTGCTACTTCCAAATCTTTTCTTTGCTCTTGGTAATTATTACTGTCACTAGGAACACAGTGCTTTTGAAAGGTGCTGGGCTGGCATCAACACATGACTGAAAATAAAACTTGTCTTCTGCACCCCCAGGAGCAGGAAGAGCAGTGCCCATACAATAGGTGCCAGCCAGGTTGATGCTGTGTACTGCCAGGGATGTGCTGCTATTTCTCACAATCCTGGTTTCTCTGGATCCTCCAGTAGGACTTTTGTCTACAGGTTTAGGATATTTATGCATCCACTCAAGCCTGGGAGGTCTACTTCTAGGAGTCAGATGGCAGTTTTGAAGCGTTTGAAGCATGATGAGGTTTATTCATTTGGATGTCTGGTCTTCTGAATGATGGATGTTCGATAATTCTGAACTATGACTTTCGTTTGACCAGGCTAGAGGCTGGTCTTTAAAGTTGCCACCTGTCCCAAAACCCTGGGGGTTGTTAAAAATCATCACACTGCATAAAATGACTATTTCAGCATTTGAGGTATACAGGCAGATGCACACAATCCCCTACTACAGTTTACAGAAGACTGTTAAGTGCACAGCCAGAGCTGACCCAAAGTTTCTCCAACAATACAGGTAAAATTCAGTTTTCAGATGTGGAGTGGTAACATTTCCTTTTGCCTAGCTCTTGCAGGTGCTATCCTCTCCCCCAGTCCCACCTTTCCACTGCTCCCCCCAGTGCCGTGCCCCATCTCCTTGCATTCCCCTGCCTGGCACCGGGTCCGTTCTGGGAAAGAGATCAGTATGCACTCCTGGCTGGAGCAGGGGCACGGAGAGAAGAGAGGGTGCCAAAGGCCTCAGCTGGTGGTGAGCACACAAGCCCTGCATCCACCCGTCTCTCCTGCAGTCGCCATCTGGAGGAGAGCAGGGAGTTTTGTGCACAGCTGCAGCGGGACGCGATGCACATAGAGATCCACTCTTCCTCAGTGCTGAGGCTCTATGGAATGGAACAAGCTCTTTCAGTATTTCAGATCTTCTTTGGGGCTTATTCACCCTCCATTTGCACCAAACAGGTTAGCTAGCCAGCTCACTAATATACCACTGTGCTACGGCTCATTCTCTCATTCACACAATGAGCCCACAGCGTTGCATGAGCCCGGCAGCCTAACAGCTGCCTAGCTCAGCCCTAACTTGAACCACATTATGAAACTTGAAGGCATGAAATTATGAACATAATTTTGAAATCTAAAGAAAATTTACCCATGGTTAATTTCCCCAGGCACTCTAGAAATACCTTTTTCTTGTTTAAGACGTATATAGGTCAGTCAAGTGTAACCACTAACTAGCATTTAATGAGAAAGCTAATGCTTTCACCACTTCAGTCATCAGTTTTTCTAAAGCTGACTGTCATTTTTCAGAAATCTGGGTGTTGTCATATTTTCATAAAAAGGTACAAGCAAGGAGCACCAGGTACAGTATGGATCAGAAAGGAGCCCCCATTACTCTGTAGCACGCATTCTCCCATGTAGAATTCTTTAAGGACTGACTTGACGCTTTTCAATTCATCCTGATTTAAGAGCAGAGCATTTTCACTTTGCACCTGAGGTCCCCCAGTCCTATGTAGTTATTGTGTGTTGAACCAGATTAGGAAAATGGTCTGAAACCTTCCAGTCCTCCATGTGTTCTGAGCAAGAGAGAGCCAGAGCATGACAGCTGTGAGAGGGGAGAGAGCTGCCTTGCCCTAAACACTCGCTGAAGTGCACTGACACTTCAAGCAGTATGAGGGTGTTCTGGCTTGGGGTTAATGCATTAGAGATTTTGCTTTCCTCTTAAAATGCCTAAGAAAAATATTTTGTATAAAGCTGAAAACAGTCATCTTCTGCAGCATCCAATGGCACAAAGGAACAATCAATTCAAATTATACAGTAGGTTGTAGGACTGCCCATGAACTTTCTGGTTTCACCATTTTCTGACCCTTGAAGTCACCAGTCAGCAGTAGCAACCAAAGAAAACAAAGCAAATATTTTTTAAAAGGACTCATTAAACTGTACTGTCACGTCATATGATAATGGTCTCTTCTAATCTGCTTTATAATCCAATGGCTCAATATGTATATCCATTTGATCCAATGTGAAGGGGACTTTTCTTTCATTTTTAAGGTTTTGGGGAGTAAATAATGAAATATCTCATTACAGATAGGGAAGAAAAAAATCAAGATATTGAGCAAGATAGATGATGAAAAACTGAGAGTGGAAATTAATCCCAAGTGATTTTCACTTGAAACTCTCTATTCACTCTATTGAAACAATCTGTTTCCTCACAGGACACTGCTGATTTGGTACCCAGAGCTGCACAGGAAAGACATGGGCTGCATACTCTACTCATAATGAACTCTGCAGCACTATGCAGCAGAAACATAAATACATTCTCTGCAGAGCTTGACAGAAGTTGGAAAATAATAATAGTAGTTAAAATAATATATAATACATGACAAAAGAGAAAAATAGATGTATGCAGCTTATAGAAAAAAGGTTTTGCTACTAAGGCAAATGTTTCTCTTTACTACCTGCCACAAACTGGTACCATTTCTCCAAAGTAGTAAAGAATATGCTTCTGTTAGGAGAAATGCTCTTTTAAATGGTGCAGATTTAGAAGCTAAATAATATTAGTTCACATTTTTTTTAATATAAATGTTCAGCAAGATGACTAATTTAACATATGAGGCTACACAGTTTCAAAGTGCTGTCCTAGGAGCTACTGAAGTTCCCCAAGGTGGTGTTAAAGGCATCCACTGTTAACAGAGGTCACTGCATTCTTCAGTCTCAGATCATAAAACCAAAAAAACAATTTCAAGAAAAGACTGAAGGAACTATCAGTTACCAACAGCTATATCCTATAACTGCTAGGAGGAAGTGATTAAAAATGGCAAATTGTAAAACAATAGAAATGTGAATTCTGTGCAGAGTTGTGACTGTAGTTGCAGAAAGGCTAAAGGCATGGGCGTGGTCTTCCAAGGGTGTGTGTGTGTGTCCAGGAGCCGCTGCAGCCTCTGGTTCTGCAGGACACGGAGGAGATAAGAGTGCAAATAACCAGACTGGCAGTGCTGGGGCTCTGACTGAGCAGAAGAGGCATCGGCCAATGAAAACTTCTGAGGGAATTGAAAAATGTTTCTTTACAAAGACGTTCGCAAGCTTTCCAATTTCTCAAAAACAAATGGCAAAACTTCCCAAAACGTTAGAATTTTTTTTTTTTAATTAAAAATTAGTAACTCGCTCTCTGTGGCATTTTGCTTTTTCATTGTTCCAGTAATATGTAATGGCAGTCTCCTAACCTTATGTCAATATAGCCTAAACCATATGAAAAAGTCTACCAGAATGTGGAATAACTGGAAAAATTGTCTGGTTTTGCTTTGAAAAGCCATGGGAAGACTTTCCATTTTCCTCTGAGAATAAGATGAGAGTAAAGTAAAGAGATAAGGAGAGCTGGCTACAGAATAACTGCATTTATTACATAGATGCATAACTAGGTCAAATTGTATTAAGACCACATACTTTATAAGGGAAAGCCCAAAAGTAAAGAAAGTGTGGAAAGGGATTCATTGCCTATCAAGCCTGGAGGAAGATAAAGTGTGAAAACAATTAAATGTCTTAAAGATTACAGCATTATCAACATTAAGACTGTGTATTTAAAAGATTAGCATAATTGACAATGATTTCATATTGTGTAAGGAAATGATAGAAATGGCAAACCAGTGTTGTCAAATGAAAAAGCATTCCCTTCCTGCCTATGTTTACTTGTCAAACATGCTACATTATGGTTTTTTTCTGTGAAAAATTGAGATTTAGATTAAAACAACTTCTATAGCTGTGCCCATTTTCAATTTAAAAAAATGTACCAAACTGTCACTGAAACACAGTCTTAGGCTTTCATTAAAATGAATTTTTTTCTGATGTGGGTATCTTTGGATACCCTGGAAGGAGGCCTGGAAGTAAATTCATGATGAAATAGCAAAGACAAGAATTGAGAGAAATGAAAGCAGCTTTGGACGGCTTAGCAACATGACTTAAGCACTGAACGGGCAAATTAGGTTATGGCTGGACTTGATGATCTTCAAGGTCCCTTCCAACCACGCTGATTCTGTGATTCTATGTCTATGGAAACAAGACAAATGAGTGTTTCAAAAACATACTTATGCTAGACTGATTCAAATGACATTGTGAGTCTTGTAAGCCATGGAAAGCAAGACAGTAACAGGATCAAATATGGAACTGTCTTTGGAGATGGATAGAGCTCCTACTCTCCACTGCCCATCCCTAGCTGACAGCTCTCAGGACCTTAGCTGGCCAGCTAAGGAGGAGCCATTGCCCAGTCAAAGGCAAGCTGAGCAGCCCCACACTCCCATGAAGCTGTTGTAAAACAGGACAGGCAGTTAATGTAGGGAATCACAGGCACAAAAGTGTCCAAATGCCTTACATCTGTTTGCCACAAGGAGTAAGTAGTGAGGTCTCACTGCTCCATGTACCCAACAACGCAAGCTGTAAAGGCAGTACTGGAAGAGACTTTCAGTTAGATTATTTTAGAAGACTTATCACAGACAGAATATTTTACATTAGCTGGGTTCAAATTAGAATTAATTCAATTTATCACCCTCTCACACATCTGTCAGCATCAGAAAATCACTAATTGGCAAAGGAACAAACCTGGCTGCTCTAGACTAGGATAGCAGAGCTATCAGATTTCAAGAAAGTGTTGACTTTTTTAAAGAAGAAAAAAGAAAGAAAAAAAAGGAAATTAGACTTAAAAGAGAAAGCTCCTCTACCATAATGGTATAAAGAGAACTCAAATATGGAATGTTACTGATAGGGAGAGAAAATGTAAGAAGGATAGTAATTATTTATGGCAAATAGTAAAATAGCTATCCTGTGTCTGCTGCCCATGAGTTATTACTGAACATAAATATGGTAGTACTATTTATTATTCTGTGTAGTCATTGCTACATTCATGCTTCTTTATTTTAGTCCCAGTCCTGCACTTTCCTCAAAATCATCTCCCAGTGAAGGCATAGGCCAGGATCAAAAGAACCCATGCTGTTTAGCTCCAGTGTGGACCACAGGGTGAGCTGTTTTTTCCCATCCTGGGTCAGACTGGTGGCATGCATCTGATGAGAAGTCAGAGATATGGCACCACAGTGTTACTGTTGCTTCTTCCTTCTGTTGCTGTCGGGGATGTGAGATTTCCTGAGAAGTGAGACCATGTCAAAGACTGACGTATCAGCCCCAAGTAACTTCTTGTCTGGTTCCCAAATCCAGCTGTGAGCCCAATAAGGAGCCTTCAAACACTCTTTTCCTTTTTCTAACAAGTTGTCAGCAGGCTGCCATGGAGACACACTGCCAGCAGCCAGTTAGCCAGATGGCCAATCTGGACACATGTAAGAGATTATTTCCTTCATTTATTTATCTGAAACTAGCTTGCTGCATAGCTCTGAATTGTACAGTGGATGAAAGTTATGTAAGCCTCTTTTCCCCTTTTGACATGGATAGATCAGATATATTTTGTGGTGTCTAGGCAGATGAGGAGGGAACAAAACTATCTGCTAAGTTGGACCCCCTTGGGTTTTTTTTGGCCAGGATACAAAGAGACAGGTAGTGGGAGGGAGTAAACTGGTGCCAACTCCATGGTAAATGGCACAGAGCTCTAACATCAGGCATGTGTAGCAGCAATCCCCTTACTTTGTCTCTATGGAGCACTTTTCTAACACCCCTCCCATCAAGGAGCAAAGGGAAGAAGTCACAGCTGCAGAGGTTTGTCAGACCAAAGATGTCAGAATGAGAGGAGCAGGGTCCAACCCACCTGTGAAGAATGCAACCAGTGTAGACCAATCCAGCCCTAGGGTGAGCATAAAAAAAATGTACTGGATTTATTATTCTCCTTCCCTTTCTTTCTGCCATACATACTTAGAAGTGCAAGAAAGTAATCAATGAAGGAACAGTGGCTCCAATTACAGCCTATTTCCTGACTTTTTCCAGGCTAATACTTACTCTGAGAAAAATGGTAAAGCTGTAGCTTACCCCACTGTCTTTAAAGAATTGGTCTTTTCTGACATTTAGACTAAATTTACACTGTAATTCAGGGCAATTTGGTGCTGGTAGCTGATTGTCTGTCTTTAAGTCTATGGTGTGATTTTTAACCTCTGTGTTCCAGTATTATTATTTTGCATCCAATAGCATGGAGTTAATTTTATATTATCCAGAGAATTCAGGGAGAGAGGAAGGAGAGCATGGTACAGCATAAATCAAGGCATGCTTTAGCCAATAAGCATGCACACCAAGAAGAGAAAAGGAAGGTGAGAGACCTGTGTTTAGGTTCTAGCAGAGGCTGGTGTGAGCTGGCACACTCATGAATTCTCATGCAACTTGATGCCAAAGTAGCAGTTTCTGGGAGTACCCAGATAATTCACCCTCATTACTAGTTCAATATGTTTTCCTTTCTCCTTCCATAACCAAGTAGGTTATTAGGATGCTCATTCCTAAGAAAACAAGTGTTTTCCATTTCTCTTTCCCTGGTGCCTCAAGCCAGGATTCAATACAGTGAGGGCTCCAGCAGCACCAGTGACAGCTCCAGAGAGCTCCAGTCTTGGCCCCATCCCTGGGTGCTTGTCCCCAGTCCCATGCTCCAGACCTGTCAGGCAAACAGAATGCATCTGGGATGAGGTATCCCCCACAGCTGAGATGGTATTTTTATTCAACCTTGGTCATTTTCCTAATCTTGTTCCTGAGAGCATGGGGCAGAAAGGAGTCACTATGATGTTGTTGCTGTCCAGGAAGATTAAAACATTCAGCAAATGTCCTGGATCTTTGTTGGTGACTGCTAGAAACAGGAAATCTTGTAAAATATTCAACAGCCTGTATTATGGTGGAACCAGCTTGAATTGTAGCAATAGAAAGGTAATATGTTGACTAAATTTATTTTGCAGCAGAGGACAAATAACTCAAAGTCCTGTGGCTATGCTTTTACATTAAAATTCAAACTAGAAGCTTTTTTTTCTGCTAACTTTCAACTGACATGCAAATAATTAAATTTTAATTGTGCTGTGTTTGTGAAAAATGAAATTGCATAGTGTATGTACCCGTACTTTCAAAGCTAATTTTTACTTTCTCCTGAGGTGAACATTTGTAGTCAAAGAGTTTGCATTTACAGAACTGATCTGCACAGCAACAACTAATCCAAGTACTTTAAATTATGATAAATTGCAGGGAAGAATTTGCCATCAGTGAACCTGGATGGTTAAAAAATGGAACACCGCCCACGCCAAATCCAATATAATTGAAGAATGATTAAATTACTAAGATTCCTAGTTATCATGCTCCATAATGAGAAAATGATTTGTTTGTGGAACATGTACTTAATTATAGATTATTTCTTCAGCTCTGGTATTTTCTGCCTGCACTGCAGTCAGCTGTAGCTAGAGTGCTGTTGTCCCGCCATCCCAAATAGCATTGTGCAAAGAGAAATGCTAACTGCTAGTTCTGATGTGGCCATATTTTTAACAAGGAAAAAAATCTCAGATTATTTAACAATGTATTTTATGGCTAATTCAAACAGTATTATTTCCTATGCTGTGGTCTCAGATAGTTATTGTTCCTTAATGAGCAAGCTACAGTACAATTATCTCAAATACCATATACTAAATCACATTAAAATGATACAAATTAAAAGTACAGTAGTTGAGAGGGTGGTTTATTAGCCCTAAACATTCAGATTAATCACACTTTAGCTCTAAATGTTTGTTGTCTTGTGTATCCCCTTTATTACTATGCTTTGATAGGTTGTTTTTGGCACCTCTGGGTATTTGTTTTCTATCAAATGATTATTCATAATTGATGAAGAATCATGATTCATAAGCCTTGAAAGATTCACAGCTTTACATAAGCATCTGAAATGTAGAGGCGTATTTAACACTAACACAAATTAGTGGTACATTATTCCCTCTTTTCAGTGGAGCCTTGTCTCTTCACTGCTGCAGTTTCTCTCTGATGGGAATTGGCTTTCCCTACACCTCACCCTTTGAAATGAGAGCTACAGGGAAGGAGAGCTCACAGGTTGTGCTCTCTATGTTTTCTTCAGCTATCTATATTTCTAGAAGAATCTCTTCTAGCTCAACCTATTGGCTGTACAATCACTCAAAATTACTAGGATTCATCTCTGACTACAAACAAAAAAAATGAGGTAAATGTTTTTTAAAACTCCAGAGGAAATATTTAACTTCTTGATTGTACCAAATGTCTGCTTAAAAAACCCACAAAACAAACCAAACAAACTTCAAGATTAACATACTGTGAAGGACAAACTAGAAATACAGGCAACAGCTCATCCCCAGAGATTATTGTTGAATGGGAACTAAGAACCTGACTTGTAAACATTACTGTATTCATGCAGCCTGGTAATGGCCACAAGCCTAAGAAAAGGCTTTTCGTAGATTAAGGAAAAGAGATGTCCCAGTCCCTTACTTACTGAAGTCTTCATAAGTGGTTATGGCTTTGCTGTGGCACCTTGGGAAGAGCTCTACTGGCAGCATGGTCAGTCCAGCAGAAAGGCAGGTGTTAACCATACTGCAAGAGCGGTGCTGCCTGAGAGAATCTGGATCAATTAGAAAAAAAAAAAAAGACAAAAAATCCCAACCCCTCAAAACCCCCAAACCTTCTGTAATTCTCTGGGGTGGGTTAGTCCAATAGCAGACCTCTGGAATAAGACAGATGTACAGATTGACCACAAAACACGGTGAAGACAGCATAAGGAACCCAAAGCGAAACACACTTTAAATGACTGGTTTGGGTATTGACACTAGATCTCAGTGAAATGAGGATGTTATTCCAAAATGTAACTACTGGTGACAAACGCTTTGTGCTCCCTGCACAGAAGCACACAGGGGAGTCACAGAAAAAATTGTACCACAGATCTCTGGGACAGTCAGTGAATATAAAAGCAGAAGAATAGAACAACAGTATTTTTTTTCACTTATTTTATGCTTGAAACCCCGAACAGTGCTCGGAAGAAGATTTCTTAGTTGAATAAACAATGAATCAAAAGTGGTATTAAGTCATAGAAGATAAGGATGCAACTGTGCTATAAAGACTCTCCAGAAAATAGGTTTACAAGGCTCATCTCAATGCAAAGAAGCTCTTTCATATACATCAGCATATATGGATCCTCAGCCATTGTCTCTGGACAGATTTGTCAGGTATTAAACCAGTAACCAATGTTACACTTGGTCTTTTTTGTTCCCTTGAGTATGTGGATTTGCTGACCACTCAGTTCTGTCTGTGGGCTTGTTCCTAAGACTTAGGAATATTTAAATATGAGAAATTCAGTTAAAGTACTGATGAAAATTAAAAACTTCAGTGATAAAAATGGAAAGAGTAGAAATGAGCAGATGGTATGCTATACACCTTCATTCCTGCAGAACATATACATATTTAAAGAAATCTTTATCTCCATAAAATATAAAACCAGCATTGAGTAACTCAAATATCCTCTCCTGTAAGGGGTATCTCATATGTTGATCAAGAAGAAACAGCAGCAAGTAGAACTGGGAAGCTGCATGTGAGAAAAAGACTGGTTTTTGTTGGGGTTTTTTTGTGTGTGTTTTTTTTTTAATCAATTTTGTTTTTAAAATCATTAGGTAGATCACAGTTTTCTTCTAGATTTAGTTCATAATTATTTTATGTTACTGATGAAACGCAAGATAAAACAAGTTAGTTTTAATAGTTTGCCACAGTAACTTTATAAAAGATAATGAATCATATTCCCTACATCATGTATTGTAAGTTATGAATAATTATTTCTAAGCAATTTCTAGGGTTTGAGACTAAGTATAAATAGTATCGAACTAAGTTAAAAAGGCTGAAGTTTTCAAACTAGCAACAGCAGTTCAAGCAAAACTGATGGCACCTGGGCTTGTATAACTAAGGTCAGAATTAGAATCAAGACTTAGGACTGAGAGCAGTTTTCCAACACAGTGTCCACAGGAGCCAAGTCACTTGGCCCTTTAGGATCTGATCTCTTGGAGACCTCAAAATCGGTGTTGCTCCTCCTCAGGTTTTACCACAAGCATTAGGCATGTTTTTTATCCTTTAAAAATCCAGATCTTGGTATTATACAATATGCTAGAAACTCTGCTTTCCTTTAAAACTAAAAGATGACTTAATATTTTCCCTGTAGAGCTTAAAAGCATGGCCCCAATAGAAAAAACATAAATGAATAGTATTTAGAAGGTACTTGGCCGAGGACTTGGTTTTCTATGACTGAGACTTAGGTGACAGTGCCAGGAGAAGCCAAAATCCACAGGGCAGGCTGGCGGGGAAGGACATGCAAGGAGAATGCCACTTGGGATGGGAATTTAATCTGTGCATGGTTTCTACCATCAAAAATGAAGAGTTAGAGGATGAAAACATCATAGAGGGGAGCGCCACTGAAACACCCAATGCAGCAGAGGGTCCCAACTGAATGGTCACAGCATTACTCTAAAATAAAGAGATACACAATGTTCTGGGACATGTAACTGCCACAAAATCCAACCTTACAATTCAAGTTTGCAGCTGGTGGCTTGGAATCTGCTACTAACTCTGCAACAAAAAATGCCAGTAATTAATTCCAGTTTTCACAACAAAAGTGATTATTAGATAAGCACAGCATGGTACTCTCAAATTAAAAGAAGATTTTCCAAATCCCCTCATGATATGTATAACATTCAAAATATACTTAAAACACATGCCAGCACCGTTTCTTTCCAGCAATTAGGTTACCATGCAAGCACCCTCTTCAAAGCCAAGATGACAAAGCTGTGCTAAACTACATTATAATAGTAGTCTCTCTTTATGTCTTGTTTTGCAAAGCAGGCTTTTTGGGATCTAGATTTAAAACTTCAATTCAAGCAGTTTTAAAATATTTTATAACTGACATGGTTTTCTACTGCCAGCTTTCAAAAAACAGCCTCTGTTGTAAGATGCATATTCTGGCTGCTTAGGGGCTAAATTATTCTAACATTCAACAGAAAAAAAACCAAAACAAAATAAACCAAAACAAACAAAAAACACACACACAAAAAATCCCAAACTCAAAACATTTTGTCTACAGAAAAGTAATATCCAATATATTTTTCATTATAGAATGAGTATAGAAAGGACAACTGGCAGAGTAAGACCCATCTCTTTAAATTCAGTGCAAGTCTTCCAAAATAAAATGTGTTCAGTTTTGTATTATCTGAATTCTTCTGTGGTCACAGATGTTCTCTCTCCTTTCATTTTATTTATTGACAAGAGACAATCATGTATTTAGTTCAGTCACTTTATTGTCTTGCTTGTATAATGAGAAATATGCTCATCTGAAGTGATTCTTTGTGAGTCTTGCCAAAAGTTGTTTCACAAAACTACAAATAATATAGAAACCTTACCTGACCTGTCCATTTTGAATTATTTCTGGTGCAAAAGATAAAGCACAACTAGCTCTTTGTTTAC
The DNA here is from genome assembly GCF_020740795.1 of Apus apus. Taxonomy (NCBI): domain Eukaryota; kingdom Metazoa; phylum Chordata; class Aves; order Apodiformes; family Apodidae; genus Apus; species Apus apus. Next base: position 71,363,577 of record NC_067285.1, read on the forward strand.
TAGAGGCATGCCTTATTAAATCATACTCATAAAGTCCAATATATCATGGAAACTCTAGCTGCTATCTCAGCATGTTTCACATCAGAAACAGCTGAAAGGTATACAAAACATATGGAGGAAGTATTGTTAATTTATTTTAGGGACACAGGAGTTACTGTTGACTCAAAACATTTGGATCTATAGGTAAGACTAATTTTTTAATTGCATGCTGTAATAGGGACATTAAATCTCTTCCTCCATTCTTCAGAAGAGGTCCAAGTCAACAAGGCAATGGGTGTCCTTAGCATAGGAAAACTTTAAGTAAGGGTTCAGCATCATGTAGAATCTTTTGTTCTGATGGTGTGAGCTACTGATTCCAGCAGTAGCTTTATTCTGCAATATCCTGTCATATCTTTTAATTCCAATTTCAACCTTGTAAAATGGAAATGTAATCAAATTAAAACCTCACTGTCAATTTTTGTTATAGTAGGCAATGTTGTCTAGTTAAATAGATAAACACAAGTTAAAAGTTGCTGTGAAGCACAGTGGTGCTGAAGGAACAAAACAGATCATTTCTTGCAGTGCTCTTGGCAGTACTACGTAATACCTTCTTATGTCATGAGCTTAATTTAGAGTCCAGAAACAGCTGGATCCTTAAGTGCAGACACAATGCAATTTGCCAAAAATACTAATAGAGTGATGTATGAAACAATTAGGAACAGTGCAGGTTCTGTGTTTCTGATGGCTTCCAAATGTTTGTTTTCACATTCTGTGGTCTACAAAAGCACCTGAACATAATTCAGAAAATGTAGGTAAATAAAAGCTGTTTAGCCCAACATCATACACACATCTGTATTCAAGCATGCAAGATGAGAACAGCAGAAATAAAATATGAAACAAAAACTCAAAACTGAGCCAAAAATGGAAGAAGTTTTTAAAAGGAAGCTGCTGCTGCACTGTTGTATAGTGTGTCCATTGTTTCAGAAACGCTAAGGGATCCTTTGAATTTCAAAAGGTTGAGAAACGCATTGAAGAAATCAACCCTAGTTCTCATATGTGCCTCATACCATACTTTAAGAACATTACTGACTAGTTTAAAGCAAAATTGAAGAAGTGAGCTCATCACAAATGGTATGATATATTAAAGGAAATTACTATGTTCCCTTTTCTCCTTAGGCTGTCTCTCAATAGTTATTGAACAGATGTTATTCATGGAAGAAGAAAAGAAAACATTATAAAGAATCATTCCAAGGCCCCAAGTGGTTATTTTTAAATGCTAAGATTAATTGATTTTAAATATTAACCTTAAAATGCAGGGTCTGAGAACACAAGGTTTGACTTTTTCTGTACATTATATAAAAACTCCTCCAAGCCTGTTTATCTCTTTCATTGTGTTAGCTGCCTAAATATTCTGAAATGGCAATTTTTCTTATATCTTAATAATGTAAAAATGAAAATGTGTTAGTCTGGATTAAGTCTAGGCCAATGTCAGAATGTTTCTATGAAAATGTCTGCTCCACTGAAAGAATCTGAAGGTATGAGTCAGTCTGAAGTCTTTCACACTTTGGAACAGTATTTCTGCATACATGTGTATTGGGGAAGGATAATGGGTAAGGAGAATTCTTTAAAGTTTTACAGACCTTACTAGTGCTTGAAAACATACATAATTGAAAAAAATGAAAGCATAGTATTCAGTTGCAAACGCTCTCTGAAAAGAAAATTCAGGAGAGGAAAGAAAATTAGGTCAGTTTACTTTGGTCTCTAAGCACAGAGGAAGAAGAAAAAATAATAAAAAAAAGAAATGCCCCTGTTGCTTTTCAACTACTATAATTCAGAAGATCACATCTAGAGCTTCCACAGCCCACTTTCTTTGTACTTGAAAGTAACAGTTGCCAGTGAATTTTTTTTCCAACAAAAATGCACTTCATTCTGAAACAAACACATACTCTGTGGTTAAAATAAAGTAGCTCAAAAGACTCAGTCAAACAGCTGTGGTCCTTAATACCAAGTGTCATTAGTCTTCCCGCTACAATCTGTTTTTTGCATGGCAAGGGCCAGAGGTCTATGGTGACAAATTGTGCTTAGCTATGACTGAAGTTCCCTGATATGAAGGAATGCAAAAGCAGTCTCATAAGAATCAACAGATGTGACCATAACAGCCAGGACACAGATTTTGCGCACCAGCTACTGTTCAGAAGAATCATAGAATTCCAGGTTGGAAGGGACCTCAAGGATTATCTGGTCCAACCTTTCTAAGTAAAACTATAGTTTATATGGGATGGCTCAGCACCCTGTCAAGCTGAGACTTAAAACTGTCCAATGTGGGGGACTCTCCAGCTTCCCTTGGGAGTCTATTTCAATGTCTGACTGTCCTTATGGTGAAAAATTTACCTCTTGTGTCCAATCAGAATCTCCCTAGGAGCAACTTGTGCCCATTACCCCTTGTCTTTTCCATGTGACTCCTTGTAAATAGGGAGTCTCCATCTTCTTGGTAGCCACCCTTGAAGTATTGGAACATGGTAATAAGGTCTTCCCAAAGTCTTCCTTTCTTAAGGCTGAACAAACCCATTTTTCTCAGCATCTCCTAATATGGCAGGCCCTCCAGTCTTCTGATCATCCTGTGGCCCTTCTCTGGACCCTCTCCAGCCTGTCCACATCCTTTTTGTAGAGCGGGGACCCAAACTGAACACAATACTCCAGGTGTGGTCTGACAAGCACTGAGCAGAGTGGGATGATGACTTCTTTACCTCTGCTGGTGATGTCCTTGTTGATGCAGCCCAGCATCCTGCTGGCTTTCTTTGCTGCTGCTGCACATTGTTCACTCATGTTGAGCCTGTTATCCACCAAGACCCCCAGGTCCCTTTCCACAGGGCTGCTCTGCAGCCAGGTGGATCCCAATCTGAACTGTGTTCCTGGGTTACGTGTTCCCAGGTACAAGACCCTACACTTCTCCCCATTGAACTTCATAGGGTTCCTGCTAGCCCACTCCTCCAGTCTGTCTAGGTCATCCTGGAGGGTGGCCTTCCCTTCTGCAGTGTCAACCTCTCCACTCATCTTGGTGTCATCAGCAAACTTTACCAGGGTGCTCTTGATCCCAACATCCAGGTCATTTTTGAAGATGTTAAACAGTACTGGGGATCTGTCGGGGACCCCACTTGTGACCAGTTGCCATTCTTAGGAGGAGGCTGTGGGAGACTGTATCAAAAGCCTTGGAGAAGTCCAGGTAGACGATGTCCACTGCTCGCCCTGCATCAACCAAGCGGGTGATTTGTCATAGAAGGTGATCAGGTTTGTCAAGCACAATTTGCCTCTGGTAAAACCATGTTGGCTTTTCCTAATCAAGTGCTTCAACTGACTTGTGACAGTTCCCAGGAGAATTTGCTCCATGACCTTTCCAGGTACCGAAGTGAGGCTAATGGGTCTATAATTACCTGGGTCGTTTGAAACCTTCTTACAGACAGGGGTGACATTAGCTTTCCTCCAGTCCTCAGGGATGTCTTCTGATCTCCACGACTTCTCAAAGATTATGGAGAGCAGCTTTGCAACAAAATCAGCCAGCTCTCGACACTTTAGGGTGGATGGCAGGATGGCATCCAGGCCCATTGATTTGTATGGGTCAAGCTCCTGTAATAGTTGACACACCAGCTCTTCCTTCACTGATGGTGGGTCTGTGTCTGCATTAACCTTTTTATTCCTATGGCCTGGGACCCAAGAGCACTGGTAAAGACAGAGGTGAAGAGGGTGTTGGGGACCTTTTCAGCATTGTTTATCTCAGTAGCACAACAACATCCTAAGGAGTACCTCTAATATCTTCAGCAAACTGATGAAAGCAATTTCTGTAGATTTCCCTTTACAGTGTGAGGCAAGAAAAATATCAAGTTCAGTCTTGATTTAGTGAAGTCTTTTTTTTTTTTTTTAATTAATTTTTCCAATGGCAAGTACCTCTAAACTGTAATAAAATCTTGTTCTAACACACGTTTAATAGTCTTCCCAGGTAGTATGCTGGAAGCCCAGGCAACATTCTGCTTCCAGCCTCTGATCAGATTAGGCCATCTTTTAAACTTGATTTTTTCATACTATTTCTCAAAAGCTTTGCTGAATCAGCCTCACTTGTGCAGAGCTTGCCAGAGAGTTCTTCTGGTACTTTCAAATGGCATCTTTAAACACAAATTTTCTTGCCTTACCTTCATACTCCTTGGTCCTGCAGAAAACGTATAGCTTACCCTAAAGCAAATAACTGGTCCCCAAATCCTATCACTATAGACTCTTCTGAACATCTCTTTTCTCATATGCATGGGTGTAACTGCACACTTAGTTAAGAAAAAAATGCATCTCAGTACACAAGCATAAATTTGCTGGTAGGTTCTGCCCAAAGAGCAGTTTATTCTGAAACTAATCAAGTATCTAATCTCTACATGCAAGGAACACTTACTATAGCAAATATCCTTCAAGGCAGGGAAATCCTTCCATTTGCCAGGTGAAACAAAACATCAAGTAATGTTCATACTTAAACAAGAACTGCAAGTCCAGTGGGATTTCAACCAGCTGTGTTCACAGCTCTGCACACTTGTTAAGCCAGCCTGCAGATTCTGGAAGGCAGGAAAGCTAGAGTGCACATTTAAATCCAAATAAATAATGTACCCTCAGGACACCTGTGGTGGTCCCAGCTACATTCACACTTGTGTGTACAAAACTTTGGCTTGGCAGACTATTTACTTATTCATGCATATTACCACGTTTCTCAAAACCTATTTCAATAATAGTGTAGATTACAAGTCAAAGACTACAAACCAGGAGCTTAAGTAACTGCAAAGTAATGGTAATACAGAATAGTTTCTTCTCACACTTAAGAGTGGGGAAGGCTTATGCCAGTGGGTACAGAGCAAGTGTTCATTTAAACATATCTGTGAAACCATTAGCCAAGACCTCCTTGCAAGGTTTTTCTTCCCCAGTGTTACTGCTATTTTTCATAAAGCAACCTTAGACGAACTACAGTCACTTTCAGTTACCTCACTGAAAAATCAGTGGCCTCCCACAAGTAAGGGGAGGTTAAATTTTTATACAGAATAACTAATGAAGACACTGCTCATCAGAAAAGACATTCCTTTGAATACCATAGTTCAGTAACATATTTCAGTGCTCACTGGAAGCCCTGTGGCAGAAGTCAAACATATCAAAAAGCACTCCAAGCAAATGGGTTACATTTTTCTGCCTCAAAACTCTTAAAATAACCAAAAGCAACTCTCTCTGTAGAACCTTGTTGCTGTATTTTCCACAGTACTATTGTAGTAATTAGGGAAATATGATCAACTTATTTAGAAACTCTTTTTGGTCTGTTCTAACCTTTGTGCTAATTTCCTCAGTACAGGCAGGCTAAGCAGACAGCATTTTCAAAGCAGCTTTGACAGGAACTTGGTGTCTGATGGAAGTGGGCACTCAGAGCACTCAGCACTTCCACATGGCTTTGAACATCCCATTTGGGTAGAATCAGGCTCTAGGAATGCATTTTTGTTTTCCCCTCAGAAAAACAGAATAGTCTAACCTAAAATGATGCTATGGTACATCTTAAATCCTATCTCTTGCAATAAAAGATGCTCTGATGTTACAGTAAGTCAACTACATAATCTTTTTGCAAAACTTCCTTCATTGTCTTACTGGTTAGAAACAGGCACATGTTACTAAATAATTTCCTCAGAGAGGTTATGAAGGGTTTTTCAATCCAACATCTAATTAACTTTGGGAAAATTCACAGTGCAGTAGAGTATGCAATTATTGGAGTGAAAGGTAAGAATAACATCCTGCCTATGATGGAAAAATAAGCTTCACAAATTTACTCTATCAACACATAATGATGCCACCAAAAGAGCTTGGCATTCAATGTTTTCATGATAAATAGATCTCGAGACTGCACTAGATCTACACACAGAGATGCTCAGTGAATGATGTTAGAGGAGACTGGAAAGCATAGGAAAGAAAAACCTTTAATCTCAGAAATAAGCAAGGTGAGTGACAGAAGACAACTTGAATCACAATTAACGAAAACATAGCAAATGTGAGAAAGGACAAAATAAGGGAAGGGTGCGAGCAAAGCACGGTGGTAAGTGTGTTCACGGGACAGGAAAAAGACTCTGCTCTTTAAGGTAGCCTTTCTTCATGAGCCTGTGTTGATGATGCTGGCCTTAGGAGTGTCCTTTTTTTAGGCATGAGACCAACTACATTTCTCATGCATTTGTCTTGTTTTGGCAGAAATTAGCTGAGGCATCAATCCAACCCACCTGGGTATCTCTAAACTACAAAGCCTCTTCAGAAGGAAGAGCAAATGTCACTGAAAGAGGGGAATCACACTGGAAATGTTAGGGTGGTGATAAGGAGTAACAAACACCAGCAGCATGCTCATCAATTGTGCAGGCTCCAGACAGAGAATAAATCTTTCATCCCAGAACAGGGAATCATGGCAGCACCTTCTGTGGATCTATCAGCAGCAGCAGCACTTTATTGGCTACCACCAGCCAAGGGCAGCAGACCATGACTGCCCACAGGAAAACAGAGCTGGCCCTTGGGGTGGATGTGAGGCAGCACTGAATGGCATCCAGTCCATCCAACCTCATCTTGATGGATGCTATAGCTGCCAGAAAAATTAATGCTTGGATTGGTGCCCCACTGCAAGGAGGGAGAGTGTCTGTGGCTACAGAAGCTGTAGCAATAATTACTGATTTCTTCTTTTCAGCCATGAGTGTTTCCTCTTCAGCTGTTCCCCATGGTATAAGCCATTTTCTGGAGAACTGCTGGTCAGCTGCAAGGGCAAGATGGCACCACAGACTGCACACGTGATAGTGCTGCTCAGTCAGTTGTTTGCAAGAAGTAGCATGGGAACAGATGACTTTGAAAACCCTGCCAGTAATGATTTGAACAAGGTGGAGGTGTTAGGCAGTATGCTTATCTATGTTCCTTTCTCTCTTGCTTTTATGACAGAAGATAATAGAGTCAAAACAATATAAGCAGAGTGTACATTCTGCAGACTCTCATTTTTTGACAGTTTGTAGGGGCCTCATTAAGTTGTGCCTGTAAAATACACCATTGAGGTGACTGTAGCAGAAAATGGAAAAATGCAAGATTTTTTCTCTTTGCTTCATGCATTTGACAACTTAAGCTCAGGAGAGAAATCTATAAATCGCTGACAAGGACTTTTGTTGATATTACTGATCAGTGTCAATCCATGTCAGTCAGTTATTGATCAAAGCAGACTTAGCTTGTCCATACATTTTTTGTCTCCACTCAAACTATAGTACTTGCATTGCATTAACCAAAAATTAATACATACATTACTGATACCTTATTGTAACTGCTTTGCACAGACATGTACCATTAGAACATTATCTTAACAGATCTCCAACTCCTGAGGGAAATACATAGCTTGAACTCTGCCTTCAAACAGTTAAATAAATTTGCGTTTGATGAGTAGAAACAACACGGTAGAATAATAAAGTCTGCTGGCATTATAATCCAGACGTGATTTTAATGTCTTCTGAAGTTACTCTCTTGAGGTTTTTTGTCTCCTACTAAGAATCTTCACACTGAAAAATCAATGGTGCCTGAATTATGGGCCCCATAACACACATCTGAAAATTCCTGAAGAATCTAAGTTTAAATTTGTTTCATATGGCTATATTTATAGTACTCATTCTATAGAAGTCCAAACAACTATTAGCATTGCAGTCCAGTGCTCTGAATTACCAACACTTACCAGTGCTGCTAAATTGTGAGTCCCCTTCCTGGACTCCACTGAAACAGGAAATTGAACAACAGATTAATAAGTAAGTTAGTGCAGGCAACCAAATATAAGGGTCCTCTCAAAGGCTAAAGATCTGCTCTTATGCTTTCCTGTCTATCTCAAAGACCAAATATCAACAGCTTCTCCACTAGTTAATTTACAGGGATTAATAACCAAACAACTTTATCAGCCACTTCAATATGATTGGAAAACCAGGTCAATAAAGCATGTCTTTTATGTGTCTGCTTGTGCTTGTTCTGATGTCTGCATCTATGAATGATTAGCAGCAGGTGTAAAATAGTTCCCAAAGGTTGCTTCTGACAAGTCATATTTAGCTCTTGGATCCTCCTCACAACAGTTCATTAATTCCTCAAGATTTCAGACCTAAATTTTGACATCCAAGTTAAGGGTACATCGTATCTGTTTCCATTAAGAGACCTTAAATGACCTTAGCCAGTACTTCAAATTTTCAGCACCTTTGCCAGCTCTTCAGGACATGGGCTTTTTTAAAATAAAAGACTGTTGAAGAAGGAACCAGGTGCCACTGGCCTTTTTTTTCTTTTATAAAGGCAACTTGCATATAATTTTAATGTTAGTCCTCCTGGAAAAATATTATGAAATATAGGAATATTGCAGCATTTTGAGATCCTGTAACCCAGCAGCGCTAAATTTATGTCACCGATACAAGCTGTACTCTGTTTCACAAATAAGTGGCTGTAACTCCTCTGATATTACCTAAAAAATAATATAATTACTAAAATGATCATGTACATCTCTGCTCACTAAAAAATAGAATGAGTGGATTTAGTGGAAAAAGTAGGTGAAATGAGATGGAAAGGAGGAAATAGAGAATGTCATCAGTATAATATAACAATTGCTGAGCCAGAGCTAGAATTCAGTTTAATATAGTAAAAATGGGCTCACTTCACACAATAAGTGTTCAGTGTCCAAATCTCACAGACTCACAGAATTGTATTGGTTGGAAAAGACCTTTAGGATCACCAAGTCCAACCATCCAATCAGGAGGAGAAAAAAAGCCAAAAACCCCAAACACACCCACCACACCCACTAGAGCAAGTCCTGAAGTGCCTATATGATTTTGAATGCCTTCAGGGATGGTGACTCCACCACCTCCTTAGGCAGCCTGTTCCAGTGCCTGACTCCTGTCTCGGTGAAGAATTTCTTCTTAATATCTAATCTAAACCTCCCCTGGCACAGCTTGAGGCCATTTCTGCTTGCCTTATTGTCATTCACTTGAGAGAAGAGGCCAACACCCACCTCACTACAACATTCTTTCAGGTAGTTTGTCCTGGTTTGAGCCAGGATTAAGGCAATTTTCTTTTTTACTGTTTTTTTGGTTTTGTTTTGTTGTTATTTTGGGGTTGTTTGTTTGTTTTCCAGTAAGCTCCCTTTTAACTAGTAACAAGTTTTCCAGCTAGTGGACTGATAACACTGGGATATTTATGTTACTGCTGAGACACCAAGGTCACATTGCTCTACTTGTTGAATCTGTGGCCTCAGATGCTAAGGAAGCAGAAGATTTGTATCTGCAACCCTTCCATAGGGAAGAGTGGACTAGACAAACACCAAAATTGACCAAAGTCTTCCATTCCATAGATCTACATAATCTTGGTGTAAGGACAGAAGTCAACTTCCTTCCTGCTGCTTCTTCCTTTCTCTTCCCTCTATGGCTGGTGTCTGGGGAGGACTTCGTCTACCCATCTCCATTGATCCCTAGGTCTGTGCATTCCTGACCCTCACAACTCTCCCCTCAGCTCCTGTCTGCTCTGCCGCTCTCTCCAGCAGTGCTCTGGGACATTTCGGAGCTGCTCACAGCTAAGGAAAGTTACTGGGGGTGGGGGGAGGCAAAAGGGTTTTGCACATTCCTGAACACATTTGTATATAATTGTACATATTTTCTTTTATCATTAACATTTAATTAAAGCTGTCTACTTTAGTTTTCAATCTGAGAAGTCTATCTCCTTCATTCTCTCTCCTTCCCTACCTGGATGGGAGGGGGAGGGGACCGAAAGCATTGTTGTCACTGGTTCAATTGTCAATCCTGAATCAAACTGTGACAATAATTTATTGGTGCCCAACGTGGGGCTCAATCTTAAGCCCAGGCTATAAATTCCCACTAATTGGTGAATACAGAGAGCAATGAGGCCTCCCCTCAGCCTCGTCTTCTCCAAACTAAACCACCCCAGTTCTTTCACCCTCTCCTCACAGGACTTGTACTCTAGACCCTTCACCAGCTTGGCTGCTCTTCTCTGGACATGCTCCAGCACCAAAATGTCCTTCTTATAGTGAGGGGCCCAAAACTGAACACATTATTTGAGGTGTGGCCTCACCAGTGCCAAGTATAGGGGGACAAACACTTCCTTCTCCTGTCAGCCATGCTATTTCTGATGCAAGCCAGGATGCTATTTGCCTTCTTGGGCACCTGGGCACACTGCTGGCTCATATTTAGCAGGCTGTCAACCAGCACCCCCCGGTCCTTTTCCTCTGGGCAGCTTTCCAGCCACTCTGCCCCTCACCTGGGGTTGCTGTGACCAAAGCGCAGGACTCAGTACTTGACTTTATTGAACCTCATACCACCATATGGATGCCTCAGCCCACCGATCCAGCCTGTCCAGATCCCTCTGTAGAGCCTTCCTACCCCTAAGCAGAACAACACTTTCGCCCAATTTGATGTTAGCTGCAAACTTACTGAGGAAGCACTCAATTCCCTCATGTAGATAACTGATAATGATATTGAATAAGACTGTCCCCAAAACTGAGCTCTGGGGAACACCACTGGTGACTGGCTGCCTACTGGATTTAACTCCATTGACTACAAGTCTTTGTGCTCAGCCATCCTGCCAGTTTCTAACCCAGAAAAGGGTAATCAGCTTTATGAAGGTTCCCCTGGCTTGATCCTTCGCTCCAGAGCCCTTCACCTCATGGCTTTGAAAGGGAGTTTGACTTCAAGTAATTTCCATGATCTACCTTGTTGACCTCAGAAATCTTGCAGCTGTCTCACTTGGAACTTTACAACTGCACTGTCTTCAGATACAGCAAGGACACCTAATTCAGCATTACAAGCTAGACTGATGCAAGTCTAAGGAAGAAGATATTCACATACAGTGGAAAAAAAAAAGTATTTATACTTTTTTATATGTCAGTTCTGTATTCTAAGTGTAGAGGGGCATTAAGACCAAGTGCCGCACATTTACTGAAAATGCAGATCACACCCATGAGTCTTTAAGCAGCAGGACAATCTTAGCCAGGTTTGGCAGTAGGAGCACAAAACGGAGCATATTGCAATGCTGCTATTTCCTCTCGGGTATTTCAGTAATCTTGATCATATATCAAATTCCAGTAACACACCATGGTGTGGGAAGAAGAGACATAAGCTGAGCAGCACACACTTTTGGAAAGGTTATTCTAACCATAATTATTTCTACAGCATGTGAAACGGAAATCTCTCTTCTTATCATCAGACGCCAGACTAGGTTATTTGTTTAATCACAGCTTCTGTCTGCATAGCAGACCTTAGACAGTGAGCAAAAGGTTTTATGGACTGCATCTCCCTTTGCTTCCCGTAATATATTATGTGCCTTTTCAGGCATTTCAGATAGTTTATCTGCCAATAAAATAGACTGCCTGCGGCATCACAGATGGGCAAAACTAAGAGTATCTCATGTTTGCAAGGCTCTTCTTCAATGTCTAGGTTCTAAACAGCAACATTTCTAAGCAACGAGACTACGTCTTCCCATGTGACAGCAGTCTGTTTTTTTTATTAGTAAACAGATTAGAACAACTACAGGAATAGCTATGTCTCATATACATGCAGATGCTAGCATGAGGACAGCTTTTATGAGCCAACTTTTTCTTTAGTGACGTGTAAACCATATCCTTTGGGTATTAGGATTGCTTTCCATTCATATTGAGCCATATTGCTGATCTTCCAGTATCAGATATTTGCAACTTTCTAATGCTTTTATTTTTTACTTCTGAACCAAGAAAACTATTATATGTAAACACAGACTAAGTTTTACCAACATTTATTACTGATAATGAGGTAAAACGTATGCAAAACTTGCCAGGTTGTGAATGTGGTAAAGCTTTTAAGTGTAGCTACCTCTACAGTTCTGCTGATCACTTTTACATCATGAACAAAAACCCTTTACTGGATCTTGCAACAATGGTCACCAAATATCTTCTGTCCAAATCTGCCCAGGGAAACAAGCCTCTTTGTTATACTATAATGAGAGCAATGACGTCTTCTTGGGAGCCTGCTGAAACTAAAATTTTAATATCCACTCGTTACTCTAGGTATCTTGACTTAACTGGTCAAGAGCACGTAAAGAGAAGACATACAACAGCATGCAACAGAGCAAGAAAACACTTTAATAGAAAGAATATTATTTACAACTGCTTTGTGGCTTCATGCTCAAAGCCTGAAATTGTGATCAACTGCATGAAACAACCTGATTAACTATCATAATTTGAGAAGCTGAAAAATTACTCATCTGGAAAATATGCAAAAGCACATCAATATTTGAGTCCTTACTAGGAACAATCTTTTTTGTTTGTTTGTTTGGTTTTTTTTTAATTTCTGACTCAAATATAAAGTCCATAAAAAACAATTTAGTTATCCAGTTTAACAGAATACCGACCACATCAACTCATCCCAGAATTTTTTTGATAAATACACAACTCTCCCTGGAGACATTAAGAACCCATCTGGATGTGTTCCTGTGTAATCTTCTCTAGGCAATCCTGCTCTAGCAGGGAGATTGGACTAGATGATCTCCAGAGGTCCCTTCTAACCTCTAGGCTTGAGTCATCCTAGAATCAGAGAATCACAGAATGGTTTGAGATGGAAGAGATCTTAAAGATCATCTAGTTCCAACCCACCTGCATGGGCAGGGACACCTTCCACTAGATCAGTCTACTCAGAGCCCCATCCAATCTGGCCTTGAACACTTCCAGGGATGAGGCATCCACAATTTCCCTAGGCAATACCCTCACAGTAAAGATTTTCTTCCTAATGTCTAACCTAAATCTCCTCTCTTTCAATTGTAATCCATTAACACTCTCACTACAAGCCCTTGAAAAAAGGCCCTCCCCAGCTTTCCTGTAGGCCCCCTTCAGATATTGGAAGGCTGCTATGAGGTCCCCCTGGAGCCTTCTTTTCTCCAGGCTGAACAACTCCAACTCTCTCAGTCTGTCTTTATAGCAGAGGTGCTCCAGCCCCTGGATTATTTTCGTGACCCTCCTCTGAACTTTCTCCATGAGCTCCATGTCCTTCTTACTTTGGGGGCTCCAGACTTGGACGCAGTACTCCAGGTGGAGTCTTCTGAGAGCCAAGTCTCATAGCAATAGTAAGGAAGTCTGAGTTATTTGACATGCCAAACCAAATGCCAACTGAGAAAAAGGATTTCTTAAAGTGGCAAGTATATTCTTCCTCCTACTTCAGCTATTAACAAAGCACTAGGGCAGAACTATGGTTTCCAAATAACTTGGCTATTAAGAACAAAGATCCTGTCTCCAGAGTAGTGACTGAGCATTTATTCTTGAAGAAAAAGGCACTAATTTTAAGCAGCAATGATCAGCACAGTGTACTTACTGGGAACTAATGGCTAGTACAGAACATTTTTTGGTTAATGCAGTTTCAGCTGGTGCACTGAGAGGTTTTACAGAGGATTAGTGAATCACAAAAAGGCTTGCTCACTTGTTTGGACGGTCTCTCAAGGTTGCTCTCCACTTTAGATGGCCTGTGATACCGTTTCACAGCTGAGAAGGGTGACTTATGTGGTTCCGTTTCTGTCCTTACCCACTGCGCAAACAACTGCACTTCTACAAATGCTTAATTCTGGTCAGAGTTGTTGGTTACATGACTTCATCCGAACCACAGTTTCAGCCTTACTGGATTTTCCCTTCCACATAGCTGTTTGTATCTGCATGTTTTGGTATTCTTCCTGTTCATAAGTAGTACTTGTCATAACAGCTGGTTTTAGTAAGAAAATAGTAAATTTTCTGAGTGTAGTATTCTGGATAAAAAAGCATATTTCTTAAATTCTGAGCCCAAGGCTTGTAAACAGGTTAAAGCACTTTCAAGAATATACTTTAATTTGCATGAGTAAATTGCATGAGGAATTAAAAACCCCTTGTATATAGGATGTATCAAGAGATATTAATGCTATATAAATAATTACGGGACAATTGTTCATTGCTCTTGTATTCCCTTTTTGCTCTTGAGCAGCCATAAGAGCAGTTTGAAAGAAAAGGCATCTGGTGAACCTGGAGTTGAATTAAACATATAGTTCAAAAAACCTAAAGGGTAACTACATGAAATGCAGAATATTCCTTGGAGGAACAGTTGGCAGAAACGCAGAAGGGTTATTTTAAGTTTCACATTATAAATGCTAGCAGCAAACTTTACAGTAACTCACTTTAAACAGTACAGAAAGATGCTTTCACTTCCTGAGGTAGAGTCAGAAGTTAGGAAAGTTTACTTCAAAACTTTATGGCTGTACACAATTGAGGTTTATAATATTAATTAGTATTCTGCTACACCAAATTAAAAGTCAATTGACTTTCACTCCCTAGTCAGAAAACAGCTCAGAACAGAATGAACAAGAAACAACAGAGAACATGAAACAGAGTCTTTAATTGCATGGAAAGACATTTGTAATTCCACAGGCTGTTCTCATCTTTAACTTGGAAGATGATGAGCAAAGAACAGGTTATTTTTAATGAGTTTGTACTGTTAGGTTTTTATATTGAATTAGAAATCCTGAAAAAGAACACTTATGTCCATTTGCACAGTATTGTGCTCATGCTCATTGAAATGCTACAAACTGGTAGGATTTTCAAACAGGAGCAATCAAATTATTTTCATAAGTTATGAAAGTATTGCAACTTCTAGCTCCTATATTTAAGGGAATTTAGAGGAAGGTCAGCATTATGAACACCTCAGCATCAACATTATTTTAGAAGATGATAATTTTTGGTGTCAGGTGTGCTTTCTAGCATTAGGTTAGCTGATATGCTGAGAATGCTGGAGTGTTTCCATACTCTGAAAAAGTAGATTTGATAGAGTCAGAAAGCGCTATTCAGTAAAAGTTATACAGTTCTGAAGTGCTAGAAAGGAATGCAAATTTTCAGTTTCATCTATTTCAGAAATCAGAAGCATTTAATTTTCATCTCACTTTCAGTGTCCTACATATCCCCTCGTCACTCAAAACTCTAATTTTCTCAGCAATATTTCTTGTAGTAAAATAGAGAATCGAACAAACTAGGCTTTTTAAGCCATGCCCAGAGATACATGAAAACTCTTCTGGAACATAAGAAGTACTTTATACAACCAAATATCAGCTGGAGGCAACAAACTGGAACAACCTCTTCTCACTAGATAGTATGCCAAGCCACAGAAGAGACCAAAATGTCTTTATATCATCAAGAAAACTACTCCTTGTGTAAATGTGCAGTTCCAGCTAAACCCCTTTTAAAGGTACCTGCAGCCTGGCTGACTTAAAAGTGTGGAGTTGCTTATATCTTCAGCACTTACTGAGCAAAAGCAAACCTTTACTTCTAAGCTGCAGAAGACTGTATCTTCACATGTGAAAGAAAGATCACAGATGTGCAAGGTAGTTGAATGCCAAGGGAATGAATGCACATATGACACATTCCCACCTCCCTGCTGTCACTAAAACCTTGCACTCACCAGCCTACACCTGTCAGTGATATAAAGGATGCAACCTTGTGCGTGTCAAGAGCCTCACCTCTTTCACACTGCTGTGTGTGGGAAGGATTATTTTATACTCACTGGAACATGGATTATTTCAGACTCCCTTTCAAATCCATAGGCAAAAATGGGCCATCAAAACCATGTATATACTTTACGGTGTTATAATGGAGAAACGGCTTTTTTCTTTCACTGCAGTTCATTGTCTAGACCCTGAAAATTTACTTTCCTCCACATTCTAAGAATGGAAACGTGTGTGAGAGCAAGCAGTGTGAATACTGTAGCTCTGACTCCAACTGAGTTGTAACAATTTATATTGTAGGTGTTTGCTATGTAGTATGACCTTTACCTTCATGTTTTTCAAGAAAAGTATTTATAGCACATTTCTGACACAGCACACATCCGAGATCTGTAAACACAAATTATCTATGAGAAACTGAAACACTATATTTGATTTTTACTTTCCAGAATCACCTCAATGACCTCCCCTTCTTGACTTCAATATTTTCAGATTTATTCTTTGACTCGCCTTGCTAAAGGGTAAAGCAAAATTCATTATGAGCTACAGCATCTAATTTATGTTCTAGCCAGTCAGTAGCCTTGGGCAGAACAAGATACCAGAGATGGCTGTTAGCACTTCGTAGAAGTTCATTTTCAGCACAAGATGTGCAAGGGTGCACTCGTTTTCATAACAACTACTACATCTCCAGGCTTCCTAAAGTGGAAAAAAACATTTAGGGAAGACATTGCACATGTCTCCTACACAGTTTTGTCTCCACTGTGTCAAGTCTCTCACCAGAAGGACTGCAGGAAACCTGAAGTTAGTTTTTATTGCAGGAGTACCCAACTACCCCAACCTAGAACAGGGTCCTTGTCCCCTTTGCAGAGAAGCACCATCAAATAGAAAGGAAAACACATCTTTTTCAGTTGCATTTCCCGTTTCCACCAAACCAGACAGAGGCAGGAACAGGAAGCCATCAGTGCTAATTTACACAGTGGCCTTTCAGATTTATATTTACTAAACCTTAGCAAGCATATTGCCAGACAACCACTGTTGGGTTAGCTCACAATAAATATCTTGACATTCTAGTTATAAAGTTATGCCTAAGGCCATCTTGCCACTGGCTTTGCCTGGAAGTACAAAGCAGTTTGCACTGACAAAGCTCCAGCAGTAGCACTGGAGCTATTTTTGTGCTAGATAGAAGTAGAGCACAAAGCAGTTCAGCTATGCACATAACGTACTAAGTTGAAAACACCCTCTCAGCATTGCTACAATGTCTGATTTTAGTTGCGATACAAGACATTTTTGGGAAAGATTAAAAGCAAACAGCATCCAACTGAAGATCAAGAACCATCTTTTATTATGCCTTATCATTTCTACACAGTTTCCTGCTCTTACCTGTTAGAAAGAACACTGAAAAAGCTAGGTAAACATTAGGTGCCTCTGAAATATTATAATTGCTAAGCATTAGACCTAATAATGGAAAAGAAAAAGAAACACATCCCAGTTCAAGTATTACAAACACTATGTCAAACAAGTTTGACCCAGTCTGTGCTGATGTTAACAGGCTTGACACAGGTTTTACATTATTTAAGGCATGATACAAAAGTGCCTGCAAGAGCTTTGTCTGCTATTGTTGCAAATTAAATCCAGGATGACTGAAAGGGAACATGATTAGAGAAAGTGTTTCTTTTTTCAGCTTGTTTACTTGGTGCACTTGACAATAGTTTCTGTGCAGTCAAATTCTTTGTGCTGAAAATGATGAGCTGGTTCAGAGGCACAACCATTATGATAAAGCTTCAGTCAGCATAGCTCAGGCTCTGTAGAGAACTCCTGCTCTCTCCTTAACTGTTCCATGAAGGAACATATCAATTAGCCTGTATTCACACTGACTTGCTTATGCCCTCATTCTGAATACTGAACTGGGGGAATTAATGCAAATTACTACACATGTGAAATTAAAGCATGATAGCTATTACTCACTAGGTCTCCACTAAGCAATCTCACTCCTTACTAAAGCCACAGTTGAACAGGGCTCCTCAAGCTCCTCACAAGCTTGCCTGTAACAGCCATTGGACATGCAACCAACTAGCTGCCAATATCTGGAAAATTTAACTACAAAATAACATCAAGAAAAAAAAAATGCCTTCACCTTGCCACAAAAAATGCCTCCAGAAGAGCTTAGTGCAGAAACCATTGCATGTGGCTCTGGCCAGAACATATTTCCCTCACTTCAGAAGCTTTCCTGATGTCACAAGTCAGGCCACTGGCTTTTCACTGGCTGCCCCACTCCCCACTGGGAGGCTGGAAACCCCTTCTTACTCTTCTACCAGCTTCATTGCCAGCTCCACTCCTCTGCATACAGGGGCCACAAAGCAACTTGCTTTGGCTTCAGACCTGGAGCTTGATTGTTCAGCTCACACCTGCTGCCTTGCTAAGCCTACTTTGATTTGCTCTCCTTAGCCCCCAGGTTTAAAAAGTAGCTTTCTGGTAATGAAGTGCTGTTAGTCTACCTATACAGCCTAAATTCATTTCACAAATAGTTCAAGTGAAAACTTGTCCCCATTTAACATTATTTTCCCTTGAAAGCTGTATTGTGCCACTTTGTTTCTTGGCAATATGCCAGGAAAGACATCCGGTACCTGTGGGAGTAAAGAAGGCCAAGCAACTACTGTTTCAAACCACACTTTTTCCGCAGTAACACTGCAAGCCACTCTTGCTCATCTAATAGGAATCTAATTAACTGCCAGCTTTGACAGATAAATTATCAATAGGTCTGAGTAGTTTTATCTGAAATAAAGTGTTCTATTTTTTTTCCATCTTAATAAAAATATTAAGACTTAGAACCATATGAAGGAAAAAAATACAGTTCAAATCATTATTGTCAAAACCAAGGGGCAAGCAGAACTAGTTACTGAGATTTTAACTAAAATCTAACCAATACTAGAAGAGTCTCTAGAATGTGACTTAATGGAATATGATGCCCATGATCATCTGCAGTTTTGAATCTCTCAGCCTCCAGTATATTTTTTTAAGAAAAATGAAATTTGTTACATATTATTTCTCTTATGTAACTATATTTTTATCAGAACATGTTCAAATGGTCAAAAGGGTTAAATCACTTTCTCCTATCAATTTCAGGACACCTACCTTGCCACTCTGCCACTGTTGCATTCCTGTACTTTTTCCACCTATTTATGCCCACACTTGCAACACTAAGCATTATGTTCTCCCAAGAGAGAATAAGTGCAGTTGACTTGTTTCGTTCATCCCAGGTTTGGCCAGTTAATGCCTTCCAGAAGTTAGAATTTGTGTTGCTTCTATGTAAGCGATGGCTAATGACTCCTACTAGAGTATCTAAAAGGAGGCGACCCAAGGTGCTCTTCTCAAACATAAATCCTGACTGTAGGAGGAAGAATAAAAATCAGAGGAGTTACTACTTTTAAAGCAAGAAAGTTCTCTGGATAAAGTACTTTAACCCATATGACCTTGGAAATGAAGCATGGAAAAATAATATTATTATTATGGAACACTGACTCAGTTGCCTCATAATCACTGAAAAACCCCAACAAACTAGAAACCCTCATTACCCCACTAGGAAAAACGTTTAGCTTTTGAAACTGCTTGTTGTTGCTAACCTTGGTGGAATAGGGTGGCAAAAAGCTAGCATAATCCCTTCTCCTTCCAAAAGTCTAAAACGTAATAGTGGTGCTTGTGATTACGTATTTTACTAATATTAGCAATACTGAGAGAAGGCATAGAACAAGTCACGAGTACAATCAGGTAGCTAGGAGTTTTTATACATACACCTCTACTGGGAAGTAAAAAAAAAAATTTCTTCTTGCTGATTTTCAAAGCACAATCAATACGTATGCCAACTCTGACTCCATCCATGAAGATACTTAACTTCAGAGCAGCTGAATTTACACTGTAGTAGTGGCTCTGGGAGGTAACATGGTCATCCCACTATAATCTTAACAACAACAGACCTGCCACATTGCCAACAGTTCAAGTGCCCATGCATTTCAATTCTGTAATTCAGTAACATTTCCTAAAAAAAACCTATGGCCAAATTTTCCAGCACTGGCATAATTTAAAAATGTTTGAATCACCACTAGATACTAAAATTATCTACATATGAGCAAGAGTTTAAAATTTGGCATTGGGATTTTCAAGGAAGATGCTCAGGTTTTAAAACTGTGCTCTTCAGCTCAAGTCCAGCATGACTTTACACTTACATCAGCTGGGAACATAACCAGCTCTAGTCAATACACACTCTTAGAAGTGTGATGTCATGAGGACTGGGCCTTCATTATAACTGAAGACTGGGCATTTGCTATACTTAAAAAAGAAAGGACTCTGATGAGCCAGTGCTATTTTTGCCATGAGAGTTCTGCTGTCAGTCACTACTGATGCTCTCATCCACAAAGCAAATTCCACAGAAATAGTTTTTTCCATTCTATCTACCTTTTTTTGTACATTGCTGAAAAGATTTTCATCAGCATTCTTTGTGAAATGTCTCATTTCTATCAGAACTCACTCCAGACAAAACAAAGGTTTGCTTTTTGTTCCTTTACACAGGGAATTCAGTACAAACAGATGAGAAAGGATGACAAATGGCACTGGGTAGCCAAAACCAACATTCAAAGAGTGGGTTCAGGTGGACCATGTTCTCTTAGTGACCACATAAACACAGTAAGAAGACAAAGAGTCAGCAACAACTTGAAAGGCTAAAGCAGCTGCACATGTATCATCCCTGTGTATACTCTTTAAAGTGGTGGTTACTCTTAGATTACCTGAGAACAAGTACGCTGTAGATTGCTGGAAAAGGGATTGCTCCCAATTTTGTTCTATTCATTCATACATGAAAATCTCATGCTAAGATGATTGCTTTGCTTTCTTAGACAGTGCTTTGCCTTGGCCTTTATGGCTATTGCTTTTTTTGCCCCCTTTTTTTTTTACATCAAATTTAACATAAAACAATTTTCTAAGTGGATGGGTAAGAAAAGCAAGAGTACACTTTAATATATACATCCAAAAGACTTCAAATGTTTAATCAGGTAAATCTGAGCAGAGGTACGTTTCTTTTCTCTTCCCCATGTTGTGTTAAGGGAATGGGCCATTTTAGCAGTTTGTAACATTCATTGATATAGTTTAGATTTAGAGATAACGTTCCTCATATTCTACTTATCAGATTATCTAATTAACAATCTTTTATACCAGTCAGTTACTAAGTGAATATATCCTATACCACTTGAATGTACAACTGTATATCTATATTATTGTCATCGTTTCTGAATCAGTAGAAAACTTCCTACAGATTTGGGCTGTCTGAATCAGGTCTTCCTT
This sequence comes from Apus apus, assembly GCF_020740795.1. Taxonomy (NCBI): domain Eukaryota; kingdom Metazoa; phylum Chordata; class Aves; order Apodiformes; family Apodidae; genus Apus; species Apus apus. The sequence goes on from NC_067285.1 coordinate 71,384,412, forward strand.
CTGCTCCTTAGAATTTTTTTTCTGTTCTCCCAAAATTAAAGGCCTAGTATTAGATACAGGAAATCATAACTGCAATGACAATATTACTAAGTCACCAACTACCTGACCCTCTCTCTCCAAAATAGCACTTGGCTATGTTTTTTTAAAACTGTCCTTTTTTTACTAAAAAGTGAGCTATTATTTGACTACAATAACCAAAGGGCAGGATGCAGGAATGTAGCACTCCTGCGTGAGAAGGTATTTAGCAACCTAAAGGGATTTATTCAGTTTTGCAGAATGACCTAGTTTTTCTACAAAAGTAGAGCATACAGCTTTAGAATTAGTGAAGACTGAGTAACACAGATCACCTTAAGCGAAGTATTTGATCTTGATACAATATGTGCATATTTTGAAAATAATAAAAAAAAGTTTGCTTAAATATTCAAAGTGATTCATGCATAATTGTTGGAATTTAAGCCTTCAAGCAGACATTGCCTGAATAAGGTGCCAAACTGTTATGCATTTCCATCACTACCTTCCTTTTCATACTTGGCTCTTACAACATTTTACTCACATTTAGGTCCAGCCTTTTCAATCGGTTTCAGGTTTGTTTCCATTTTCCTATTGCAAAAATTAGTAGACCTAGCACACACATTTTCAACATAATTAGATAACATTCTTACATATTTTACAACAGGAAAAGCCTCATAGGAGCAAAAATGGACACTAGAATACCAGCTAGCCTGTCTTCTGGTCCAGCAGGAGACTGTCATCCCTAGCATTTCTTGGGTAGGTTTTTAAATCAACCCTCAAATAGAAATGCTGCAATGTCATCATTGCCCAGTCTATATCACTGTTAAACTACCTTTTCTTACTTTATCTAATGTCTTGCCAAGTTCTGCTCGCTATCATTTAAGTTTACCACTGCTTGCCCTACCTGCAGCACATGGAAGGGAATTTAATTCTGTTTATTGCATCCTTCAATGTAGTAGAAGGCTTGGATCTCCTCAGTTTTCTTATATTTACATTTGAAGTTATTTTTCTGCTCCTCAACCTGTCCTTTTATTCTCCCTAAACTGTTTTCTGATCTCTGACTGGCCTCAACACTCTGGACCCTGACATTTGATGTACATCCTTTCTGATCTGCAGAATTCAGTGCTGAACAGAGAAGAAGACTCCTATTTCAATACCATTTCTGATGACGCATCAACTCGGGTGTATCTCATTCCAACAGCATGACACCATTGAGTCATATTTAACTTGCAGTCTTCTATAATGCTCAAATCCTTTCCTGCAATTCTGCTCTCCAGGCAATCTTGTCCCTCTGAAGCTGACCTTCATCTCAAGTGAATTGTTAGGTAGTTTCCCAGGAATCTGACAGCCTGATCTTGTTTTCCTCTGCTCTTACAGCCTTTTTGAATGAATATCATTTGCAAAGTTAAGACATTATTTCTTCATCCAAATCACTGATGAAAATACAGAATAGTACTAGATTCAAGCAAGATCCTTGAAGAATCACATTTGATATAGCCTTTTAGTTTTATGTCAAAGCACTGATTTTCTACTCTAGGGTAGATTTTTTTCCTACTTATTCTGCACTTCCCAACAGTCTCACCTACTGCATATTTTCCTAGTTGCTAGACACGGTGATGGAGCATAAAAATCTGTAAAAGTCAAATTATTTGAATCCTACTGCTTCTCCCTTATTCACCCTGTCAGAGAAGAAAATTAGATCAGTTTGACATGACTAGCAATGCCGGTTGTTACTCATATCCTTATCATTTTCTAGGTGCCTATAAATTGCTTGTTTGAGTATACTCTGGTATTTTTCCACGATCTAAGTTGCAGTGACAGCTGTATAATTCTTTGGCTGCTCTTTTTCACTGTATTTTCCAAAATACGCTCAAAGTTTATGGAAATATTTTTAAAAAACAGTTTTCTTTACTCCAAAAATCATCACTAGTAGTTATGATGGCTGAAACAATGTATCTATGTAACCAAGTTCAAATTTTACCAGGTCCAACCAAAATGAGAATATCTGGTGTAAATAATCTTTAGCTTAATCTTTCTCTATAATAAGCTTAACTCTTATCCTGTTGTGATTATTAATGCAATGTCTTGCTGTCTTTGGCTAGTGGAATTTGCAACCTCTCCTTTTTCCTCATAGTGCATACATTATTTTAGACACATATTATGCATAATTTCATTAGTGATAAGTGATGGTCCTTGTTCTTTTCTCATTGATCTTTCTAGGTCTGTTGACCTTGGTACTCATTTACTTGGGCTAAACAGACTAAATCAGTAAAAGCAAGTACTCTGATCTGACTTTGGCCAACCCTTATAGTGCCTTCAGTGCCTATAAGATGTGGGAGTTTTTTGGTTTTTAAGAAGCATTGTATCTTTGCCTGTTAGAATTATTTCGAACTACAGAGTTAAATATTTGTTAGCAGCATACATTCCCTCTTGAGAAAGATGTGACCCATGGTCAAGCTAAATATAGACTTATTACACATAAGAAAACTGTACATGCACATTAATTAATATCTTAATCAGCATTTTAAAGCCAAGAATGAAAGTATAGTGTTCCTGTCAACTGTCTTACACCTTTCTACATATAACCTAGTTTGATGTCTTATTCAGTCTTTTCTTAACTGACAGAATTTGGAAGTATGGTTAGCTGATGATATAAAGAAGGCAGCCATTAGTTTGTCAATATTTATTCCAAAGGAAAGATTTCCCATCTTATTTTATTAAAGGATAGAATCAATGCAAGCATGAGGCATCACAAGAGGAAAAATTGTGAGCAGAGAGGAAATGTCTGAGCTTGTGAAACAGAAGCCTTCACAAATCTTTTCACTGGTATGATTCAGCTAACACTGTTCTCTGAAAGCAGTTTATGCCACTAATTCTTGAAGTCAGCAGGACCATCTCCCATTTTTTGGTCTTAATTATTTTTCCCCCACTGGCTGACTCACCAGGTGGAGCAGGGGATGGCATGACAGCAATTTCACGTCGTGCAGCCATTTGTACTCACTGAACAGCACAGGAGGCACAAGATCAAGCACAAGTAAGTCCCACAACACCAGCACTGGCCACTGCTGCACTGGACTCCCCCAGCCAGAAGGACAGTGTCTGACCCCAGACCAAGTCAGCCAGGTCAAGCTGAACTGTTCAGCTTACTCGTGCTGGATGCACGCTGGAAGTGACGACAACCAGAGGGCAGGTTTGTGTGTCAGGGGACGGTGGCTCCAAAATGGGGCTGAGGGGAGGGGGTCTTGTGATAGGTAAAGGAACAAGAGAATAGACAGCATGAAGCACAGACAATCTCAGGCAAAGCTCAATTACAAAGCAGTTGCTCTGGTGGATGTTAGCCCCTGTCTTCAGGGCAGAACCTGTTACATTTCATCACCCTTCACAAGAGCTAGCAGGTAGTTTCTCAGAATTAAAGAATTCAGCATTGTAACAATTAAGGTGTGATTAAGCAGATGAAGATCTGATTAAAGTAATCAAGTCGGTATTTTTAATTTCTCTGAGGCAGATAAAATTCTGTAGTAAGAAAATAGTAAGTATGCAGGCAAATACGCTTCAAATAACCTTTTAGGCAAACTTTACTATTGTCTTCCTAGAGGTCACATTCAACATATTCATATTTACTAATGCTGTCAACAACTGATTTATCTGCATTTTGCTTGCAGATGACAGACATTAGAATTTAGCTGAGATGAGGTGTTACAAAAGATTCTATCAATCACAGACATACCAGGCAAGCTTTATAGATAATGAACATCAGCTTTCACTGACCTTCTAACTTTGCTATTTCTATCACAAGTTTTTTGAAATACCAAATCGAAATCACAGAACACTGCAGTCTAAGTCTGCAGAAATCAAATTCCCTTTAATACTTGCTACCAATATCTTGTTGCACCCTCTGCAACTCTGTGGTTGAGTGCTGGATGATGAATGTGGACTGTTCCAGACATCAGACAGTTGTGCTGAAGCTTTATTTGGTGGAGCAACATTCACTGTATATCTCTAGCAATGAATGTAAAATTGGAATTTTAAATGTTATTTCACACATCAGAAGACAACATTATGCTATCTGCTCCATACAAAGCTTTAAAGAGAAGTTAAGGAATACATTCATTTCATAACTCCTGTGATCACACAGCTGTATGATATGATACTTCCGAAATAACTTTTCAAAGAATGGAAACACTCCACATGTTAAAACTCAAAAAGCAGGAATAAATCTTAAAGATTCAACTTGCTACAGATGTTGGATATTACAGCAACACAGCAGAGCTATGAATACTGTAAGAAAAACAGGACACATGACAAAACAGTTCTGATTAGCTCTTTTAAAAATGAAAAATCTACATCTGTCAGCTTCAGACTTGTGTTTTATTTAATCTTAAATTTTCTCCCTAGATTCTGCAAACTTGCTTCAGATCATGCTTCAGTCTTCAGTAAGTCTTACTGCTATTTTAAATCAAGGAAATCATCTGGAGGGTACGTTAGTTTAGCTAGCAAAATATATCCTCTTAAATCTTTCTCTGACATACCAGTTACTAGCCACTACTGCAAAGGGGAAACAGGATCTATCAGTTTCAAACTACCAAGGGTTTGTAGGTCTTGTTTAAATGTTTCGGGCTTATCCTGAAACTGATCTGAGCAACCAGACAGTCACTCTTTTCACAGAATTTATGTTTACCTACATAGACTGTCATTACCAACAGCTAGTTATGCCTCCCTTACACTACCCTTCTGTATTTATGAAGTGTGTTGCTAAACTTGTGTTTAAATTAAATAGAGGTGTCAGACAAGTATAAAGAATGGGTGTAAACAAACAATGGCTTGATGGTTGAATGCTGAAGGAGAATATCTTCCCTACATTGAGGTAATTACTTGCTTATAAGCAATTGAATATCAAGGCATGAGCAAGCTCAGTTTTCCCATCTTGAAATAACATGGTTCTGTCTAGGTATGCCACATAGTGTAGCAATTCCTGAAGTAATTTTGTTTGGTCACTGTTTCAGGAAGGAGAGTCAAAAGCAAGGCTGCTTAAATTATGAAAATTCTGGCCAGATGGTGGATGGAAAAAAAAAAAAAAAAAAAGAGAGGAAAAAGAAGGCTTGAAGATGCCAGATCTTAAGATGCCAGAACTTAAGATCTTTCTCAGATAAAGCACTAACCGGGATGGGAGTTTTGCCTACAAACCTGTCTTCACCATGATCTCCATATGCATCTGAATAAATGAGCACAGGCATTTCTTGGAACTGATATGAAGTATACAAAGATTTAGACACACTGATACGTGTATATCTTTCTGTAAATCTAGGAAATGTGCTACTCTACTATTATATATTGGAAATATCACTCAAATATCTGAGTAAGAAAGAACTTCAAAGACATAGTTGGAAGTTGTATCAAGAAAGATGCTAAAGAGGACAGGATGGAGGATTGTGTGCTACACACATGTTGGCTATGAAAGAGGTGTCGAATACCTGAGCCCACCATGCCTCTCAAATTTGTGACATTTATTTACACTCAGACAGAAAAACATGGCATCTGCTATCTGTAAGGACTGCAGAGCCAAGGTACAGGAGGGAGCTCTCTGCTTTTCTCCTCTCTTCTGTCTGCTATGTTTGCCCCACCCAGTCTTACTATTCCCTCTGCTCTTTCTGCAAGAGGACATGACTAGAAGGCTGAGTGGCCACACACACATTTAGGAAGAATGAGTGAAGTTTCCAAAGCTATTGGATTAAAGAAGAAGTATGTATCATCTGGACATGCAGTTATAATAAATTGTTTCATTATCAGTATGCATGTTTTGCTTTCTTACTGAGAGCTGAACATACACTCAGTTAATGGTTTACAGCCAATTAAGCAACAAGTTACTTAACAGTAGCTTTAAATTATGCATATATTTTATGTCCTAATTTCCTGGGAATTAATGTTACTTTTCCAAAATTCTATTTAAAACTTTAATAATTTGATTTTTATCTTCTAATGGATAGTTCAATCTTTTTATATTTGTGCCTGTGAAATATGCCAAACTTGGCATATGGCAAAATAATAATTTACATTGTTACAGAAAAGACAACATTAGTAAGTATTTGAAACTACTACTCCTGTTCACTCCAGTCTATCTCCCCACACAGAAACAGAGTATTACACTTCCTATGAAGGTAGAATTAAGGAATCCATATCCAACAATGATAGTAAAGAATATAATTCACCAGGATGGAAAAAGTTTGGTCTTAGCATACAGTCAGGGTTTGAGCCCTTTACCAAAACCACAGAAAAACAACCCAGCCCTCACAATAAACACCCCAATGAGCATCTGGAAACCTCTCTGCAAGATACAAGCCTCAGGAAAACAAAATTCATCTTGCATAGAATCATAGAATCATAGAATCCTAGGGGTTGGAAGGGACCTCGAAAGATCATCTAGTCCAACCCCCCTGCCAGAGCAGGGTCACCTAGAGTACATCACACAGGAAGGCGTCCAGGCGGGTTTTGAATGTCTCCAGCGAAGGAGACTCCACAACCTCTCTGGGCAGCCTGTTCCAGTGCTCTGTCACTCTGTCACTCTTACAGTAAAAAAATATATATACCACTGAATGCTGCTAATATGAGGAAATATAGCCAGAAAGGATCTAGGCACCTAGAAATTAGTCATTACAATATCTAATGTTCAGGCTCACAAGTAACACAGTGGAGTCAGAAACCTGTATTAGATGCCTAGGTCCACACACAATATCTGGTGGCTAACTGGTGTCTCCCCCCTGGGATTCTATATAGGCATCATGCTAAGCAAATTGTCAAGTACAGACAAGGCAACCTACAGTTTATAGGAAATACAGATTTTGAACCCTCTCTAGCATATCCTAATCTTCATCAGCTGAGCACTGGAAGGTTGTGTCTGCTTGTGTAGCAGTAAGTAAACACAGGAGCAGTATAAGATGCTGTTAGGGAAAGCCTGGCCAGTACTCAGCCTACTCCCATAGGACTCCCCACACTCAGAACTGTCGTACTGGTGTTATCAGCAGTTACATCCCTGCCTATGGTGTCAGACAACCAGCAACTTCAGCAAGCATCACCTTCTGGGTTTGCAACTGTCAGTTTTGAGCTTAGCATCCCATATGCACAGATTATTTTTTCTCTAGAGACATAACTTTGTTTTAACAGAGTAATCTCTATTGAAGACTGTCTGCCTTTCCCCCCCTCCCCCCCCCCACCCCACTAAGATCCATGAGGGTCTCCTTGGAGCTGCCTGCCATTAACTACACAAAGGAGCCAAAAGACTTAGCAACAACAAAGAAAGTTTAAGACTGCATAACAGAAAAATGTTGAAGCTTAGCAGTTCAGACACATACTAGGTTCTATCTGAAATTCATCTAAAGTCCTTGAGTACCTGCCTGAATAGTTCAAAACTTAACAGAATTTGTAATACATTTTTTTTGTCTCATTATCAGTGCACTGAGCCATTTACTTACTCCCACACACAAGTCAGATGCATGGCAAATCAGTTTGCAGTGATCACTTAATTACTCATGAGTGCAGCTAGGGCAGCATATCCTAATTCTCATAAATGACCTATAGTTTTAAGTATTTATTCAGAAGAGAAGTGTCAGAAGGGGTCATTCATGAGAGGCTTAGAAATTGCTCCCCTGTCAATTTTACATCCAGCAAAAGTATACCGAGTAATTTTCAGATTCACTTCAGGTTACATTTTTTTCTGAAAAAGAGCTTTTTTTTTTCCTCAGAAAGAATAAATTCTCACCTGAAGGATTTTTTAACTGTTATATTCTTTCATATTGAATCTAGTATTGAACACAATTTAATGCAGTCATCATAGGACTGTGAATAAGAAAAAAAATATTTATCCTCGCACTGAGATTTTTATGGCTTTTGTGCATTATTGCAATGTACGGAAGTTCTGCCTCTCCTGGAAGATGAGAAAGAAGACTAAGCTCTCTTAAGTTCTGAACACTCACGAAGTATCACACTAATACCCTGAACAAAAAAGAGAATTTAACTTTCAGCATTTTACTACAGGAAATTTAGCTGAACATGTTTTCATGTGAATCAGAAAGATGAGGTAAATCTCTTTAGCCTCTTCCAGGTAAGTCTTACATGATGGCAAGGCATGTTCTCATAGGGTGTGTTGGGGAGAACCATCTAAATCCCAGACTACATCAGTCACATGACATGGGGTGCAGCAACACCGGACATCAAGTCCTAATAAAGGCAGATGAGGGGTGGCACTACAGCCATGGGAAGACCCTTGAGATGCTGCCCCTCTGTGTGTGACTTCCTTCTCCCACTTCCCTACCACAGCTCTGCAAAGCCCTAGGAAATATGTGAAGTTCCCATCCTGCTGCAGAGGGGCTGGAGGCCACCTCCCAGAGAAGGAAGAGAGGGAAGCACTGCAGCTGCATCACATTCCATCACTGTAATTAAGAAAAAATTAGACTCTGCTACAGCTTAGCAGAGGGAAATTTACCCAAAGGATTCCTTCATATAACTGATGGGCATTGATTTTAATGTCAGGATTAATTTATTGTGGCTCTCTGCATAACTAAAAGATGCAATGAAAAATGACTGCAGTCTGCTCAGCAGCCGACTTCAGAGATGTAGTGTCCTGAAAGGCTGATTACAGACAAAGACTCCTTGGCTTGGAAGTTTAAAATCTTCCCACCTTCCCAGGAAACATTTATGACGAGCTTAACAGACACTAGTGCAAATGAACGTCTTTGTAAAGACAAAATTCCAGATACAGCCAGGTGTAACTTACTATACCTCTGCATTCCTGCAGACAGCTTGAAAATGACTGGGTGTTAAAATCTTCCTTGCTTCATGAAGCTTCCTGAAGCCCAAGAAAAAATAAGAATGTCAGCATTGATTATTCAGATACCTTTCATTTCAGTGGCTGATAACTGAAAAAATGGGTGAAATATGAACACGTGACAGTAAAATACTATCCAGAAGAGAGACAATGAAGAGGAACAAAAGATTCAACAGGAATATTAAAACCAGGAGAGAAGCCTGAACTCAGTGTCACCCTGGATGACATAAATCATGACAAAGTCCCAAAGAATGAGCAACGATGCAAGGTAAGATTCTACCCAGGTCTCACTTGCAGCTACCTCACTGCTCTCATTAAAAATCTGACTTGAAAGAGACAACAGCATATCCAGGTAATGTTTCCTGGCCATGAGCCAGAATAGAAATTATTTGCAACATATCATCTCTGCTGAAATACTTTGCACGACTTGCGACTGAGAGAGCAGGACCTCCACAAAGGTAAGCAGGGATTGACAGCCAACCACAGCACTGACAACTGGGAGGGCAGTCTGAATATCTGCATAGCTCCCCTAATTCTGTGCCATGTGGTCTTGATGTAAGTCTGGGAAAGCTTTGAGATGCAGCCTGCTCTATGGATTGTGTGTCAGTCCTGATCAGTACTGCTGAGTGCATATCTCCAGGTGCCAGGATAGAAAATGACCTGAACCTAAGAGCAATGAGCTCTAGCCCACAGATGAAATGTAAAGAGCTGAAATCCCAGCAGATTTAAAACAGGATTCAAGAGTGTGTCCAGCTCCAGACATAGGCTAGTAAGAAACAGCAGGGCAGAAAAATTAAGCAATATTCCCTGCAGTAAGCACAAGAACACCATTACCCTCAGACAGAAGACCTTGAGTAGTTTTAAACACCCAATAGCAACTAGAAAGACAGCTTTCCAGTAAAATGGGCATTCACATTTGTACAAAACATACTTAAACAGCTAGACTCTAGCATCTCAGATTCTCACTTTTTTTCCCTGTCTTCAAACAACTCTAATAATACAGATGCTGTTTTCAGGGCTAGAAAATTCATAGTTGCCCTGTAGAAAGAGCTTCCCCCCCTTTTTTTTTCGTATTCTTACTCGCTCCCCTAGACTCAGATTTTTTACTCTTTCTACTACAGTAGTTTGAACACAATTGGTCAAAACAGCTTTCCACAAAAGTAATGACTGCATTCTACCCTTTACTCATTTTGTTTGACTGATTAGAAATAAATAAAGCATGAACTTTTGCTCTTCATCAGCTGACAGAAGGCAAGTTATTCTCAAACTCCCAAACACAGACCTGCTGGTTTATAAATAACTTTCAGACAGTCACATCTAAGCCTCCTTAAAAAGAGAATTGCGGGGAAGAGGTATGTTTGGACAAAATTCCTGTTCTGGAGCAGTTAACCATTAAATTGAACCAGGAATTCAATAATTTTTTTTACACTATATAGAAATGCTTGGGCAGATCTTCTCTATTAGAAATTTTGACACAATTATCCCACTCATATTTTTGTACTGTGCATGTTCTAGCAGGATTTTCTTGTAGGAATGATCACACCAATGAGTAGAACACCTGGATATACCTGAGTGGTCCAGATTACTAGATATTTTTTTTTCCCCTATTCTAGAATTTTGGTTTTCTCCTGTGAGGTCATCCAGGTGACAACTACTGATTATTTTAGCTAGAAATAGCTATAGACAGGTATGTTTGGAAGTTCACATGACACTAAGTGAAACAAACTACCACTGTTACTTTAGAGACTACAATCAAGGACCAGAATACAGCAGCTAAATAATATCAAATGTCACATATTATCACACTAGTGGAACTAACCTAAACATCCATTCACTTACACTGAAGAATTGCAGTTTTGCAATTTCATATGTTGTGGTATTTGTTTTAAATGTACCATTTATATTTGCTTTCCTCTACTAGGGAGTCATAATCAGACATTCAGAACAGTGTTGTAAATATTTTTTATTTAAAAGATTAGAACACATTTTGGAGCCTAGCTGTTTGAGATTTGCTCCTGATGCCCAGATTTCCCTGGAATAGCTTTAAAAAAGTAATTGTTTTCATAGCTTTGGTGTTATTTTGAGGCATCTTTCTAGAGGTCAACTGGAACACAGGAATGCAGACAGGTCAGGCAGCTCAGGCTCTTGTACCACATTGTACATTCACTGCTTCCACTTTATCCACATTCAAGATACCTTTAGTATTTTACTTGCACATTACTGGTGCCTTTAATTTCCACAGGTCAGTAAGCATTAAGAAGTAGGAAGGTATCAGAAGCACACCTTTGTGCCCTTGGCAAACACATCACATACCCACCTGTGCTGCATTGAGAACTGCTACTTGTATTAAGTTAGTTTCCTGCTGCTTTAATATAGATAATGCAAGCACTAAGAAGTTGTTGTGCAGCCATAGTCAAACACATACACGTTATTTTATTTTAAGAGCAGGACCATAAGTCAGAATTCTGTTGACTTCAAGACAGTGGCAGATTATTTGTTTCAACTGCCCTAAATTAAGAGCATCACCTAAATTGACAACTTTAATGTCAGAAAGGGACATGCTAAGGTGTCCTGAATTATGCTGATTTCCACTTGAAACTTGGCCTGCCCCCTTTTTTCCACTGAAAATCTCCAGTAACGTGTGGGGCAGGTGGGAGAGGGGAACGTGGAAAAGTAGAGGTTCTCAGATGCCAGTGTCTACAAGGCATCAAGTCTGCTGTAGCTCCTAGAATCACAGAATCAGAGAGTTGCTTTGGTTGGAAGACCTTTAAAATCATCAAATCCAACTGTTAACCTAGCACACTGCCAAGCCCACCACTAAACCATGTCCCTAAGCACTGAAACATCTTTATGTGGCAACACCACGTGCAAGAGCTGCATAGAGAAAACTGCCCACGCAACTATGACTGATGCAATTAAATATTTGAAGATTAGTGTGCAACTTCCAAATTGTTTCAGAGAGCTAAAGGACAAAAGAGAGACTCCCAGAGATGCCAGTCCCCACAGGCCTCTGCTCAGTCCTTCTCACTGACATGACCTGAACTCATTCAGTAGCCAGGTCCATTTTGGAGCTAAGACTCTGGACACGTCTCCAGTGAAGATCACAATAATTCCTATTTCCTCACAGGATAGCCCTTGTGTTGTAAGTAAAAAATCACTTCAAAAGAGAACACTGTCTCTTGGGTCATGTTTTACCAAATACTTTACACAGATACACAAAACTTGCTGAGGCTGTGAAGATTTCTTAACCTTTCTGTTTTAAAAGCTTTCTATTAAACAACAATTCAGCAAGTGTGAATCCCACTTTCAAGAGGCAGTGCTAGTTTCCCAGCTGCTGTGCTGTAATTTAGTAAAGCCAAGTACTAGCTTGAATTTAAAGCATGGGTTTAGCAGTTTGAACTCCATTTTCCATAAGACTATTTCACTGCAGATACACCGAGCTTGTTACACAGTAAAAGAACCACACTTCAGAGAACATTTCAGTATCACAATCAAACCATGACTGTCTGATATAATCAGAGTTGCTGTGACATATCTAGCAAAAATAGATTATGGGATGTCATACAATTAGCAGAAGTAAACTTACAAAAATACTGGGTTTGGAGGGCAGACACAAATATTCAGAGCCAGTATCTACAGCAAGCATACACATGCCAAGTCTTCCCTGAGCCTTTGGTTGTTGAGTTGGTAACTTCAACCAATCTTTTCTGAGCCTTGTTTAATCTACTTTCTGTAACCTACTTTTTAGATGATACCAACATTTTTATCTTAATCTTTTCTTCATGCTTTTGTTTATGTACCAGAATTCAGCTTTTCTCTTACTTTTTCTATATTTTCATTTAATTAAAGTTCCCTTGGTTGCAGCATTTATTTTTCTTTTTAACTTGTTTATTATCATGCCAAGTACTCCCTCAGGCAAGACTCACTGGGAGATTTGCTTCACCATATTTCCTTCCTAACGTTTCCCAGCTTTTATCATGGATTGTCTGTCCCTTTCACATCTGCTTCCTTTTTGCAACATGAGAATCACACTGGAAGGACACTGACTAGATAACAGTAAAGTGTATTCAAGGGAAATACACCACACTCATTGCCTTTCTGCAGTAATATACAAACATGCATTTCCCATCAGGCAAATCCATGTAGAAATACAAGGGTATTGCTGCTTACAATGGCTAAATACAAAGTCCTAACACTGGCAGAAGTGTCTAGCAAGAATTTAGATAGGAATGAATGGAAAGGACTCACAACTTCTACTCCATCCTTTATACTGGCACTCCCTACCCCACTCCTCCATAGCTCCCCTTATTAGCTTCCATCTCTCACCCCTAGTCTGCTGCAATGTCATCATCCATATTCCCTGGATGTCTTCCATTCAGATTTCCTCCTGTTTCCAGAACTTCCATACCACTCACATGAGAAAACATACCTGTACCCTGTAAGTCAGTGAGAAAATCCCAGATGAAGGCAGCCCAGGAAGAGGCAGGTTGGGAGTGATCAGGATCCACACCACAAAACTCCCAGCATGAAGAGTTAAACTAGGAGTTAAACTATACCTGAAGATACAGCTGAAAGGTTCTTGTTATTCCTAAATTCCCACAGCTGGGATACTGCTCAGGGAGCTGCCTCAGCTGCTCCCCATCATCTGAATATGCTTTCTAGGAACGTCCTCTCCTCCAGGTTCCTGTCCCTCATTTGTGTGTGAGTCCTTCCACTGCTACTGAAAGTAAATGACCCCTTAAAGCATGTCACAGTAATCTTATTTCTCTATTTGTCTGTTGCTGGGATGTAAGGGTTCTGCAGAGACCAGGAAGCCAGCAGAGCACCTTTAACCTTAGCCAGAGGGATTCACCAAGATGTTGATGACCTCCAGCATGCTGACTTCTTCATCATGCCTTCTCAGCAGTCCACTGAATTCAGTTTTAGACTTTCCAAATGCTGCATGTTAAATCACATATAGGCTAGGGTCATTCTTCTCTCCCTTTAGAGATGTTTTGACTAGCTTTGTGTTTGTTAGCATTTTAGCAAGCCTACTACTGAGACCACATTAATACAAAAGATGAGTTATATCACAATCCTGTTAGATCCAGGAGTCAACATTCTGGACACACATCTAGCATATTCTCAGTATAGTAATAAAAGCTTTAATAAAGATTCTTTGCTATAGAACTACAGCAACGCCTACTTTTCCAATAAATCAATACATAGCATAAATGAAGAAAAATAAGCAGTTCCTGGTGCCCTACACAGACCTGTTAGCAAATATACCTGAGCAACCATGTTCAAGGGAATTTAGGTTTCTAAGGTCTCACCATATCAACACTTTAGTAAGGCTTTGATGCTAACGTGCTTTGGGCATTTCAACTGCCAAGCCTGAGTACTGAACATGAGCAAGTCGGGCAACCCTGCAGGATCACACTGGCATAAGGACACCTTCAGGGCAAAGGGTGATTCTCTGCATCTCAGGTACAATCATGGCTGAGCAGGATCTCTCCCATCTGTTCTCCTGGTGGGTGGTAATAAACCCCTGTGGCCCACCCTTGCTATTTAATGCAGCTTCCCTCATTAGCTGGCAACATAGCTCTCAGCTAAAACTTACCTTGCCACAGGTGGTACAGGCAGGGCAGCAGTATACATTCCAGGTGGTACAGCAAAAAAAACAAACAAACACATTTCCAAAGCCTTCTCTCTTAGAAGAAATCAAGTAAGCTACTTGGAGCATTTCAGTCAAAAAGCAGGTTTCCCATCCATAACTGAATGCAGGATTTGGGTTTAATGAGCTGCCCAAAGTACTTTGCTCCTTGCCGGGTGAGCCCTGGCTGGCAGTAGCACTGAGCCCTGTTTGAGCAGCCACTTGGGAAAGCTGCTGACCCCGTCCGCCCTGTCAGCCTGGGGCTCTGCTCACGCAAGGTTTTGTGTAATGGGCCTCACACAATACAAGTGAAATACTTACTAGGGGTCTGGCTCCAAGGAGAGGCTTAAAGCCTGAATACCATGTCAGAAATGAAATAAAGCGTAGCACAGTTTGTTGTTGTTTTTTTCTTTTCAGTAGCATTGAAAAAGTGTGGAGCCAGACAGCAACCTGTTTTGTTGGGGTCGGTGGCCACAAGGAACACCTGAATATCTCTGGTGAGAGTCAGGAAAAAAAGCAGCTGAGCAGAAGCAATGCTTACCAGCAGAAGTCCCTCTGGTTGCAGCAGGCTCTGCCAGGCTGCCGGCCTCCTTTCCCTGCTGCCGTCTTGCTTGCTCCATCCCCGCCCCGAGGTGCTGCCACGCCAGCAGCGGTGTGCCCGCAGGTCGGTGAGGCAGCAGGGGATAGACATAAACGTATAGTGGATGCTTTTAGAGCTCCCTGGCAGGCAGGGTGCGTGCCATTTGTGAGCCAGTGCTGTGATGTGACGTCTGGGGCAAGACGCCGGTGGCCTCACGGAGAGAGGGACATGCTACGGAGGATGGGAGCAGGTGATGTGGAGGGCAGGGGATAGGCGGGAGCAAGGCCGGGGGCACAGCAGCCGAAGGGCATCCAGCAGCCCGGACTGCAAAAGCGGACGGCAAAAGCTTCTGCTTCATATGGCACTTTAACCCTATAAAAAATATGAAAATACAACTTTTTTGGTAAAGCCTTTGCTGGGTGGGCGCTGTGGAGGCAGGTCAGGTGCAGCCTGACATCCATCCTGTAAGTGAGGCAGATGATTCTGCCTGGTGGCTTCATGAATCTCCATTTATAGAAGGTGGCATGTTATCTTGTGTTTAGATAGAGTAGAACTTTCACTAGTCTGTAGCTAGTTGCCTGTTGCCAAAACCACATTAATACACATTTTACTTAAACTGTTGGATGGTTCAACAATCTCCTCTCGTTATGTTCAGGTACTTGCCCCTCAAGTCACAGTATTTTTTTTTCTAGCCAGCCACGCTGGCCACAGCCCTTTGAAACCAACAGTTTCAGGTTTTTTTTACTTACCCTTTTTAAGTTTTTGCTCCAGCACTTGTTCTCCATGGAAATTGCCATGAGCTGATCTTGTAAGCCATAGTAGAGAGTGATACTGTTAGTGTCACCTTTGCTAGCCTGATGAATCTGCAGTGCAGTAAGTGCTAATGTTCAGGTACTGAGTTTTCTCCTAGACATGGGCCTTGTTGGCTGTTAACAATACTTCCAGAATTTGGGGCTGAGAGGATCTTCAGCTCCCACTGGGGTGGTTGCTGAACTTTGTTCAATGTCTGTGTGTAGCACTTGAATACCTCAAATATATATATATCAATTATAGAAAGACAAGCTCCTGTTCTCCTCAATAACCAAAGACTGTATGTGATGGGTGGGAGGAATGACACAGTATATTAATACGGCAGACCCTGAAGCCTTTATGATTATTTTTGCACAATTAAAACATAGTAAGAAAAACAGCAGGAGCTGGAGGAGACGATGCTGGTCTTGCTTTCTGACCTCTGATTTGGTCATGACTTGGGGTTGAGAAACTACATTTGTCTAACATCGGGGATAACAACTTAAACTTGTTCCCATAAGGAAAACAGGTCCTGCCCACAGGACACTGGGAGAATAATTTAATGATTACTTTGTGCATCAAATGTACCACACTACCTGGGAACACAAAAATGATTCTAATTTTTTCCAGGTATGGGTGGACGTGAATACAAGTGAAATCCTCAGGAAGTTCAGATGCTTAACAACTTAAAATCTTGCTTTGTTTTACAGAGCTGGAGTTCAGGATTTGTAAGACAGGGTGGATCTGCCCTTGAGCTGCTAGGATTTTAAGTGTGGCCATAACAACCATCCTTGCTTTTCCCCTTATGTACTCTTAATAGTATTCAAGGGCAATCTAGGCCTCATAGGAGAACAATGAAGATGCGTGTGCTAATTCTTGGCTGCATGTTTTGCTGAGTAAAAGTTATTGTAAATGGAATGTTTTACGGTGGCAACAGATTAGCCATTTTTTAAGGAACAAATGTTTAAACTAATAAAAACAGAGCCTTGCCAGCCACGACTATAATACATCCTGCCCACAGTAAATGCTGTTCTGGCACATGTGGGCAGAAGCTTTTTCAGAGACATTTTCCTGAACTTCAGCAGGCTAGAAAAGAGACCTTCAGCCTATAGTTTATAGTGAAGCCTGTACAAAAACCCACTGGCCAGTGTTTTCTTTGCTCTGTTTTACCCTGTCAGTGGAGAGACAATGCAAGAGCCTAGGATGTCATTGCAGCTCTGTGTCATGGCCCCTTGGGACACCTTTGTACATATCCAAAGGAAACTGTGCAGAAAATCGTAGCTGGAAACCAGGACCAGCGGCATCTGATGCAGAGATTCAGTGCCTGGGCTGCAGAATGGCAGCTTTAATTTCCTTCCCTTGTGGCAGTCATTTCAAGCAGTACAGTCTTGCCAGTCAAATTTTTTTAGCAGCTTAGGTTTTGCATCGGTGTCCATTTTATAATTTTACTTTTACATGTAGTGCGTAGACTGACAGTCAGGATTGCATAGACAGGTAAAACTCTTCCTGCTCCTTCTCTCATGAGTGCTTTAATGAGTGCACATCATTACTTAAAACAAATACTTGAGTGAGAATAGGTGAAAGTTAATCATAAAGAGAATAGCATAAAGGATATTTGACTTGTAAAATCAGTAGGCAGGCCTTGTGAAACATTTAACATACACTTGCTACATTAAGCCTTGAACTGTAAATCCTGTTTTTTTCACCTATCATTGCCCTGATACTGTTTGCAAAGAACCTCTCTTTCTAGTGATACTTGAGTGAGCCAAAATGCAGTTTGTCCTGGCAAATTAGGGGTCATTATCGTGAGCCCTTGCTTTGGATAGGCTACAAATGCATCACTGTTTGCAAAGAGCCTTTCTGTAATGAAGTGTTCCTACATTTTATTGATTCACATAAGGAATAAAGACTTTAAGCAGAATGTCATTTTTGCTGCAGTGAAATTTAACAGCTTGGTGGTGCACTACCATCTGTTTATGGGAAAATCAGTTTCAAGCTGATGTTAGGGTTTAATGCTATAATACTACTTTAAATTGTACAGCAATACTGATGGCAGATTCATTCTTTGAGTAGATCAATTGATCTCTTTTGGATGTGCTGTATGACAGCAAGAATGGACCAAATTATCTGGTATCTTAAGCAGGAAAGGCATGAAATTTGGTACATTAAAAGAAAGGAAATGAGAAGATGCTAGTCAGCAGAAGAGGCGAGGGGAAAACAAGCACATTGGCTTCGTCTGCTGAAGGCAAGTTAGCAAGCAAGGATAGTAGCTGGTGGACTGTGAAATCAAACTGCCAGGAGCTGTTGACATAATCCTACCACAGCTGCTGTTCTTACACTGCTGCTGCCTTCCCAAGACCATCCTTGTTCTCCTTGTGATTTTGACTAAATCTCTATAATGTTTTCTGGGAATGGGGATCCTTCTATGTTGAGTCATTTCTTCCATTTTATTTGTGCACTATCCAGCACCATGTTCATAACCACTAATGTTTCTACAAATGATAAATTAAACAATGATAGTACTGATTGTTTTTACTTTCTCATTGATATCCTCTCTTTCACCATGACAATAAAAAAGATGTTTAAATGCAAGCCTTTTTGCTCCCTGAGCTTTTGCAATATAAATCTTTCCTGCTCCCATTTCAATCAAGGCCAACATTCTCCTTCAGTGGTAGATGATGTAAGCTATAAAAATCATAAAACAAGGGTCTTCTTAAACAAAAGTAAAATCTGGGAAGTTTAGAAAGTTATCTGCAGTGGTAAGTTATTGGCCAAGTTAACTGCTGCTCCTATTTTGCCTACAGCTTTCAGTGAAAAGGTATTTCTGGTATGGAAAGGGAAGAGTGGATACCATCCTGCCTGTGTCAGGGAGCATGACCTGCAATCCTCATCTCTCAGAAGCCCTTCAGGATGGGAGCAGTTATCCTGCCCATCTGCAGGGTTTTATGACCAGTCTGTTAGACTAGGTGCTAAATATCTCTGCACTTCCTCATTATACATATAGCACTATATTACAAGTGCTAAGAAACATACAGGAATTCAGGGTAGCTATGAAAGTTATTTTTTTTTTCCAAAATGTCTTTTATTCTCTATGATTCTGCAGATGTTTCCTCAAGAAAGTGAAACAGACTGAGGACAGCTTGAAGATTTTCCCTTCCTCTAATTTTTCTCCCTGCTGTTTTTCCTAAT
Source organism: Apus apus (assembly GCF_020740795.1). Taxonomy (NCBI): domain Eukaryota; kingdom Metazoa; phylum Chordata; class Aves; order Apodiformes; family Apodidae; genus Apus; species Apus apus. The sequence goes on from NC_067285.1 coordinate 71,403,432, forward strand.
TTATTTTTTTTAATTGGAAAGCAGCATATGAGGATGGCTCCCCAGTGTAGTCCACCATGTTAAAAGGTGCAAAGTAAAATCCAGGTCAACCAGGGTATTATTGTTAGTATTTTACTTGGGCACTGGAATATACTACTTCACTTGTTGAGCACTAATGGCATTTGAAAACCATGTTATTCTCCTGTCATTTTTTATCATCAAGAACTGGACATACCAGCTAACTTTAATAAAAATTAACATACACTAATTTTATATTTCTATTAATGAAAAATTACTAACCTTTAATGGGAGGTCTCACTTATTTAACTGGAGATTTAATGAAAAAACTTTCAACTGTTCTCATCTGAATCTTCCCAGAAATAAAAGCATAAAAGAGTATTCATAAATTACATAGTAGTAAAAAAGGAAAACACCTTGCAATACCAAGGGCTTCTACTAGCACTCAAACTTGGTTTTGAGTGTATTTGCTAAAATTATTTGCTATGTTGAAAACATAGTTTAACTGTCTGCATGGAATCTGTGAATATAAGCAGACTTCATGCCCCAGGCTGAGTAACAAGCTAGTAGTTTTGCTATTACTTTCTTATCCATCAGGGGAAAATCTAACCAATAAACATTATTAAAATTTTAAAATTGCTCTCTAAAAGCCGACAGTTCAATCTGAAGGTGGCCTTTGAAAGCATCGCTTACATGTTACCTGGGACTTGAGAACACCAACCGATCTTTCTTACCCAGAAATGACAGAGCTGGCATATAAAATTATTTATCACCATCCTGCCCCTTTAGTGCACCAATTCAACAACTTGGTGACTGAATTAAATAATTCATTAAAAATGAGAGATGTTGATCATCTTCTAGGTTATTACTTGGAAACCCCTGCGTTTCTTAAATGTTTGTTTGCATTGGTGTGGCAGCAAATAAAAGTGTGTGGCAGTGAACTGAAGGACAGAGTTGCAGTGTCAGAAGCTCCGACATCAGTGGCATGCAGTTCCCTGTCTGCTTGTCACATTAACAAAGATGAAAAAAAAGCTTGTGCTAGTTCATTTGCATGCGTTAAAGCTTTACAGAAAGATTTGTAGCCTAGGATCTGATGAAAAAGCTCAGGACATTATACTAAAATAGATTTTATTAAACACAAAATATTTTCCCTCTGTCATCAATAAACTTATTAACAGGATTTATACAGATACGTATACATTTTTTATAAATTAAAGTACATATATTTATATTTATCTGCTCTATTTTTTCTACACTTGGATCATGCTGTAACATATCCAAGTTTCTACAACATAAAATTAGACAAAGCTCCTAAAATCGTATTATGTAAGTTAAAACCACAGTTGTATCATCTGTTTTTCCACATCTACAGATCTTCAGCATGTTTTTCTGATTGGAAAGCTGTGAAATTATTTGAGTGCTAGGTATATCACTCCTCTGAAATATGTCACCAACATATTCCCAATTCCTTCTTCTGTCAAAATTCTTCCATCCCGTCATCTAAAAACTTAAAGCCAATAAAGATGCAGTATTTGGTTTAGGCACAGGCACATGATAAACCCTTTTCTAGCTGTGCCACTACCTCTACCATACTTTTCAATTGCATTCCAAAACAACAGGCCTGTCAGCAATGGCACCTCGCTCTAGCTGGACATCGCAAAAATAAAGATCCAGATGATTTGTTTCCCCCAGGCTGCTTTGCCTCATACTCTCCTGATCTGATCATGACAGTCATACAGCAAACTCTGCTGTCTGCTACATATTTCATCTCCCCATGATATTATAGCTATAGTTTCTTAACATATTCAAGCTGAATTAAAGGCTCCAAGTGCTAGAAGCCTAGAGAACCAACAATGCACATCAATGCTCCAGTGCAAATGCCTGTATTTGTTAAGTATTTTTTCCTTAAATTTGGATGGGTGAATTTTGAGTTGGCAGTTCTGTTGCATTCTGTCTGTGCTGTAATTCTGCTGTCTCTCCTGCTGACACCTGCAATTTCATCCTACCTCCTAGGTTGCCCACTGACGCTACTCTGGCCATGAATCGTCTCAGCTTCAAAGTTTCTGTCACCAGTGGGTTCTGTCTCTTTGGATGCCAATACCATCACTGTGATAACACTTCTGCTGGAAAAAATGCCTGACCTGCCATGAGTTAACAGCCAGACCCAGAGTTTATGAAATCCACATATTCACTTGTCTGCAATACTGGTGCTACAAGCTGGCTTAAGCCAGATGAAAGTCTGGATTTGCAGGATCTCTGCAAAAAACCTACGAGGCAAGATTCCCAAACTGGAAACATCTGTGCTAATGCAATGCACTGCAACACTGCAGGGTTGGGTACCACTCTGAAGAGAGCCTACAAGAAAAAACACAAACTGCCAGACTCCAGGGGCGAGAGCCCACTGCAGGCCTCAGGGTGCTCCTGAAAGCTCCAGCCTCTCTCCTGCCCTCTTCACTTCTTGACTGATGTCTCCCTCCCAAATGAAAAAATATGAGCTTAGTATGAGCCTGTATGAATGCTGCCATACCTCAGCATTTGAGTGATGACTCTTGGCATAAATCTGAGACTCAGAAGGTAAAAAAAGTCACTATTGTAATGCAAGTCCACTGTTAGATATCAAGTTTGCACTATCTGCAGACTGTATATGACCAAAGGATAGGTGTCCTAAGAGTCCAACTTCTCTACAGACTCTTAAGTGGAACAAAAACTGTTTCAGCCACATTTCTGGGTGAGCAGCCCAGTGATAGGCAGCTAGAAACAAACAAAAGAATAACAGCCAGGTCCAGAACAACTGTCTGTTGAGTTAAAAACAGACATTAAAGCAAGAGACAGGACCTGCACAGAGCTGCTCAAAAACCACAATACACAATAAGGCTACCATGAACAAGGTACATGAAAGGCCACTGGAAGCTGAGATTTGTCATGTAAAATAGAAGGAAATATAGTAAAAGCTAATCCTGCAATAAAAATACTTCATAGCCTATGAGTTATATCAAATCTCCAACCACGCCTCACAATGGATCAAATTTCATCTGCCAGATGATTTGCTTGTACATGAATCCAGCACAACTACTAGTGGAACCTCATCATTATTCTGAAGATTAGCAAATACCTCTTGATATTTTCAACAGATCACATGCAACAGAAATACAGTATGTTTTACAAGCCTTCCCTACCCTTGTTGATTGATAGAAATTAGGTTAATGATGGTCCCTACACCACTAACTACTATTTTAACAAAGATACCTTATCTTTTTGCTTTCCAGGGCCTGCCTCTGTAATAAACTTTGCAAAAGGTCTGAATTAGGAATTCACAGAAGTAGAGTTCATACTAACAATAATGAACAGGACCATATTCAACAATGAGACAGAATAGATATCCTTGTCATTGCTCTTTTACATACATACCAGCAATCAATTTCACCTGTACAGCATTCACTAATGTAAACAGTTCTGGCCAAAATAAATGCCTCTGAATCCTCAGTGGGTCTCACTAAAATATTACAAAACAAGCAAGAAACATCAGGAAACCAAAGAAATTCATCTGCTTGCCAGCCTCATGGTCTTCCTTTTTTGAGGAGATTCCGCAGTGCTACACAAAATGCGGAATTAATGAGCATCTCAGTAATTTATGAACAGCACAGGACTCGAGCAAAAAGGGCAAGTCTGCTTCTCAAATGCTCCTCTGACTTCCCAAGAAGGCTGTCAGTCCAAATAGGAGCAAGATTCTCATTTGAGAAAATACATACATAATTTAAAGACTAGAGTTTTTTACTTCTTGGTTGGTGAAGTTGGTTTTGTGGAGTTTTTTTAAGAATATACGCTTGAGGAGCAAATCTCATCTGGAGTATTATTAAAATTCAAGTAAGAAAATACAAACACAAGTAACAACTTGAGTTTAGACAGTAAGCAAACAAGAGATTTGAAGATCTCCATGGACACATACTCTTGCCCTTGCTTCCAAAATAGGGTAGCAAACAGCCACAAAAAAACAGGAGAAATTTTAGTTATTTAACTGCAGCACCTAGCTCATTAGCAGAGATGGAAGTATGTTTTTGAAGGATTTACTTGATTATGTAAAAACAACCAAAGAAACCCTTAAATTAAGTTCCAAAATAATAACTTTCAGTGTCTAAGGTTGCCTCGTAAGAGCACCAATGTTCTGCCCTTTCAGTTTTTATGTAAGACTTTGTGTGAAATGCAAAACATGCCTCTAAAGCTGTTGCTTCCTGTAGGAACCAGGAAATGTATGGGATGTATATGAAGACCTGAAATAGAATTAACAGCTCTAGTCTTACTTAGTCCTGAATCATTTTACATTATATGGATTCCAGTTTAACTCTTCTGTACCATCATATGGCTGACTGGTTTTGGCCTCATTAAATCCTGTTTTTGCTTCAGGAAAGTTTTATTTTAAAAGCTATTTTTGTATTTCATAATGTAACATAATCTATTAACATTAATGTACTTAATAATGTAACATTAATCTATGTTCTCTGTAGCTTTTTGTGTATGAAAATGACATCCCCCTACTTAGCCTTTTGTCTTCTTCCTATCAACACAAGAAAGCCAAAATTTCATTGCCTATCATTCCACTCCATCATAAAGCATTTCTTCCAGGCTTAACTCCCCAGCAGTGTGGCCTAGTAACTTAAAAATTACCATTCTGCTACTTATTGGGTAAAAAAAGCAAGCTTTATGTAACCTGAATGTACACTTTCACCAAAAAAAAAAGAACGAAGTAACACAGGACTAAGCAAAACTAAGTTAAATGTGGAATTAGAAAAAAACAGTACATTTTCTAAAGCAATGGGAAGGGATAACTGATCTATTTAAATTCCAGAGAGAAAAGAAACTAAAAAGAAAGGGTGCAACATCTATTGGACCAGTGAAGATCAGCTGTTATCGAAATAATTACTACCCCCATCACAACTTTCTCGGTCACCTTTTCTCATAGAAGGCAACAGACTGCTCAGTAATTCATTGAATACGTGACTTTGCCAGGTGGACTCCAGGGAAAAGGCACTTCATCCCCATGGACTGCCTGCAACTTCTTTTTCTTCTTCTCAAGCTGCTCTTTTCTCTCTTTGTTTTCCTGAGAATAAACAGATGTGTCAAAAAAATTAAAAACAAACAAACAAACAAACCCCCCCTAAAACAAAACAAAAAACCCCATCCAAATCCCCCAAAAACTAAGCAAAAGAACAATTCCAATAACAGAAAAGTTACAATTATTACTATACCTTTCTTGTGCAAAATGAAAAGTAAACATACAATGGAGATTTGCTTTTGGAGCTCAGTGGATCCCTGGTAGGGATCCAGTCACAACTAAGGGTGCATCTTCATTTTCAATTTAGTACACTGGAGAGTTGTTTATAAGGGCAAATTTTCCTCGTACCATATTTGCAAGTTTTTGGTGCATGTCTGAGCACACCACTTACTGACTTAAGGTAGTTTCTCTCTTGGTGGAACCAAGGTTGACATTAGGGACCAGAGCATAAATTACAGTGCTCCACTTCACAGATGGATAAAAGGTCCTTGAGCTGCTGGCTTTCTGGCACACAATGAATGGCTTCATTCCTCGGACCAACAATGGGCACACACATCATTGGTAGTAAAGATGCAATGTGGATATGCAGTTTTAATAACCTCAGAGCTGTATCAATTTTTTTGCAGCTTATCAGCCAGTATTTTGAAGCACCAAGAAAATATCGTATTTTCACATGTATGAAGTGCATTGCAGTGGAAGTACTGCTGCTTGAAAGTAGCCATAACTGGCACTCTCACATAACCTATGATCTTGTCCCTCTGAGCGACACTGCATAACCTGCAAATTCCCAAGATCCTAGTAATGTCTGCCTGTTATTCATAAGTGAGAAGAGAAATGAGGTTAACTGCAGCCTAGGAAGTAGGTTGGTAAATGGGAGTAGAAATGTTGCTGTAAAAGAGGGAGCTTGCATGTAAGCTTTCTAATTTTTTTACACATACAGTCAAACTGTACTAATGCTAGGTATACATGTAATACATTAAAAAAAAATTAAAAAGCATAACATGCACTGAAACATCAATACTATCAATATTATCTTAATCTGTGCCCTTTAGGTCTTTATTAATATAAATCTGACAATCCAACTTGGCTGAGAATGTCTGATCTAATAAACTAAATAAACACACCATTATTTCATGTTTTTGCTGGTAAAGCTGATTAAAAGCAAGACAAGGGTTGCATGGAGAAGTATTGCCCTTTACTGAAACAAGTTATATGAAAGTTCATCACAGTTGGTATAATAAAAAACCTTCTCTCTCTGTACAAACTGTATTGTTCTGGATCATATGGAGTCATTGAGACAAACTGGGCTTGTAGCACTTTAAAATCTGGACTCTGTCATCCTACACTTTTGCCTTCTTTCTCCTTCCATAGAGAACTTCCTTGGATGGACACAACTAGTGGCTTTGGGTCTTTAGAACAACTTCAAGATATTTTTTCAGAAATTCTTAAATGGAATTGGTTAGTACCCAAAGGGGAAAGGAGTCTGCATTATCAGCGTTTTTTTTCCAAAAAAACTACAAGATGTGTGCAAGTAGTAGGGATAAGTTTGGGAAAAATGTGCCCTATCATGGAAAACATACATGATTCATGTTTCTGTTTTGGAGTATTTGCACATATCCAGCCAATATATTTTTACAAAAAATTTAATCTTATTCTACAAGTCTTACAATCTGAATCTGTATTTGACATTCAAAGAGACATCAGGACAGGTAACTGAAAACTCATTAAAAATTGGACTTACTGTAGTAGTGATAGCAATTATTTGAGAAATCATGGGTTACAAAGAAATGTGCATAATTACGCCTATAACGCACTCTTTACTGAATACATGCTGCACAACAGACTAATGAATGAAAAACCCAAACCAAGGATAAACTCCACATTCTTCTCCTGAGAATAGGTGCATGTCAATGACAAGTGTCAGACTCTAGTAGTGCGTATTAAGTAAAAAGTGATGATTTATCAAGCATAAAATCCAGACTGGCTTAAAGAGAGCTCAATGAGTAGCAAGAGACAAGTTCACCAGCAACATTAAAGTATCTCCACTTAAGATTATCCTTTTTATATTAGTATTTTACAAGTGTTAATAGCCTTTTTGAAAGCATTTATTTTCATGTTTAAAAAGTAATCTTTATGCACTTGTGTTATCAAACATTTGCACAATGACCTCTAAAAGTATAAGTAACAGATTTTACATTAACATAAAATAATGTTTCTTATATTTTAGAAGAACTACAAGGTTTTTGTGTCTGTTTTCCTCATTCATTATGGTCAACAGAAAAGTTGAGGATGAATTTACACGTTTCTTCCTACTGAATATAAATAAAAACGTATCATAATACTTCCCGCTATATTGGTCCTGTTTTATTACCTTTCAAATAAACCCCCTCTTATTTGAAATAATAGACTTAAAAGGCTTCAACATTTCTGGCTTCTCAGATCTGATGTCTATTTACCTACCTGTAGGCAGGTATCATCTTAGTTCCCTTGATAATACACTGGCAATGTTACAGGCATTTCTCTCCTGCACGTTCACTGAAGATGTGTATTTTTACTATTACTAGACAAAGTCCTGCTTCTGGCCCAACATGATGAGAGAGCCGTTGCTTGATAAGCTCTCTCGAATACAGGTGCCTTAACAGCAAAAACCAGCACAATTTCAGAGACTAAAAATTGTGCATGAGACCCATCAGTCAACACTTGTACACAGACACTGAAAATGAGATAATTTTAGAGGCACCTCTGCCAACCAATTCAGTACCTATCACATCCTCCAACAACTGCTTATTTTTCAAACTGTTCCTCTCATATAGGCACATGTACATCCATTTAGATCTGGTCATTCCTCCAGATACTAAAATTTATGTTAATAATCTCACTGAAGTGAACTGCTAATCTCAGGAATTTATACACACTTTGGAAGCCTCTGCCAAGTGGCAGATTTAATTCCCCAAAAAAAGGCACAATTTTTTTACCTTCATGCACAGTCCAAGACAGCAAGGAAGTCAAACGTACAATGAGAGGTAACATTCATGCTTGGTACAGCTACGTTAATGGAGGTCACTCAGTAAATGGAGCATGTCGCAACAGAGCAGTAGCTACTACTCAAAGTGTAGTACTTCCTTCCTTGGGACCCAAGAATATTGACTACCCAAGAAATTATCTAAGATTGGGCATTAATAATTTGACAAAACTGAGCTGGAAATCACTTGTCAAACAGGACCAGAGAAAACACCTCCTACTGATTATTACTGAAATCAAAGGTCTTCCAACAGCAGACTAGATCAAAGAAGATCCTGAAAGACTTAAACCTAAGACTAAAAAGGTTTGAAAACAGAGAAGGGAAAACATACAAACTCTTGCTCTTTTATGTAACTACGTATTTCTGAGTTAGCCAAGTAAAGAACGAGTGATCTTTTAAAATCTGTCCCACACCTTCACATCTGTCTGCTTCAGTTCTCATCTATTCCCTTCCACCCCACAAAACAAAACAAAACAGCTCACTTGAGACTCTGGGGGAAAAAAAAAAAGCAGCTATTGACACTACAAATGATTCCCTGTAAGGAACTTAATGTCAGCTGAGCTGCAAGATCCCATTGGTACAAATGACAACAGACACCATACATGCAGGATGCATGTCGGAAATCGTAAGAGAGACAACAGATAAAAACACTCTCAAACTAAGAAATCCTTGAGAATCAGTACGATGAACGACTGTGTCACAGGGTGATTATGAAAAATGCAGCTTTTTCTTTAACTAGCGATTCACACACATTTAAGAAAACCATATATGCTAAGAATATTAGTGATTTCTCTTCTAGTTTGCCTTTCTGTAGCAAAAAAACCCCAAACCTGCATTATTGTTGGGAATAGAGTACTAGAGTAGTTTACTGGTTATCAACTGTGATTCAAGTAAGATGTTGTAGGAAAAATATAATTGGAAGCATGAGAGCTCCACCTTTCCTAGTAAATGGAAATAATACCAAACCTCATCACAAGGGCTTTTATAGATTTTAAAGTATACAAGTCTCCACTTTAAATGCTTCCTTGAATGCATATGCATTCACTGTTGGAGTTGGTGTTGCTGCTTGGCTTTGCAGGTTATCTGTTGTGGTTGAGTTGGCCCTTCAGAGATGGTGGCTCCTGACACGGAATGTCAAAAAAAAAAGACTATCTTTGAAATTCAAAACTCTGTGACATGTAGATAGGAAGAATGTATTTTCCATGCATGGTAAATATCAAGCCCACGGCATTTTATCATTTGCTCAAGAATACTGAGAGGCTAGCTAAGTAATGCTGCCATCATCTGGCCTCTCTCGTAACAGCATGAAAAAACACAACCATCAAAATACAGAAGTGTTCACATTCATTCCTACATTAATCTTTTTGGTTCTGATAAATTGAAGAAAACAAACAAACAAACATACCAGCCATTTTTCATATTCCTCCAGAGCTTTTTTATTTTTTTCTTCCTTCTCTGCCTCTTTTATTTCTTGCTTTCTTCTCTCTAGGGTTTTTTCTGCTTTCTTCTGTTTAATATATTCTTTCTTTTCTTCATTCCTTTAGAGTGGAAGAGATGAACAGGACATCATAATGTAGGACTAAAAGCTGATCTGTGACTGATTCAATTAAATTGAGTCAGAAGATGTACCTTACACATAAACATGAAGAATATATATTTTAAATCTTCTAAGTCCATCTTTACATATTGTAACACCAAGGCATAAATTAACTTAATCATGGCATCACCTTTTCTTTACTACTTTCTCCCTTATTTGGTATCGTACAAAAAAATAGATTCAAGATTTCTGTGAGGAACAGTAAGTTGTACATGGTCAGTGAAAACTCTTGGCTTGCAAAACTAACAATTTGTCCAGCAGACACATGTCATTTGCTTCTGAACACACATTCATACATTTTCTTTCACAAAACTTTGAGATAAAGATTCACCTTCCTTCCTATGGCTTAGTAATGAAGCCTGAGACTAACCACATAAGATACTGTACTACACAACGAATCTTATTTCTCAGTTGCAGTAACCCAGCCTGGGCTTAGTTAGCAGCCACTCAGGGAGGAAAGCATTTAAATTTCTAAACTGGAGGATGTACAGCTTGTTCTCACAGCTATACTTCTTCTCCATTTTGAATGAAGAGCCTCATCCCAAGAATGCCATTGTCTCCCAATTAAAAGGACATCAAGCACTCACAGAGGGCCTATCGCATTTATAAGCAAAGATTTGAGAAACTATGGAATTCCTAAACCCAGTGGTGTAGTACCATTTTTCAACTGCTGACATGCTGTGTCTCTTCTTCTCTGCAACCAGTTCCTCCTCCTTCTTCTTTCTGATTCTTTCAGACTGCTTTTCTTTTCTGCTTTGCTCTCTTAAGTATTCCACTTTTCTCTCTTTCCATTTTTCAAATGCCTAAAGAAAAACACAGATTCATTAGAAATCTTACCCCCTAACTTGTTTGTCAATACTCCACTTGCTTATTCTGTATTACTATCTTTTATAATCAGTAAGAGTTCATTGTGAAAGTATTTACAAGCAGCAGTTTATTTTACATTCACTTAATAAACCAAATATGGACAAATTTTTGTTTGTATTCAAATGTAAACATTACATGCTTCCAAAAGAACAAATGCTAAAATAAGCTTTCTTCAAAAATTAACTGTGTTCAGATTTCAGAATCTAGTTAGTTTCCACCTCTTGCTGGATTAACCAAAAATATTCCCAACAATCTCATAAACCATATCTGATACACATTTATGTACATATTTCACGTCACCTTCTGTGCTGCTTCTGTTTTCTCCTCATTCTGTTCTGCTGCTTTCTTTTCCTTAAGTTCCTCAAGCTTCTTTTTTTCACTTAATGTCTTTGTTTCTCTTCCTTTCTTTTTCTTCCAGGCTTCAAAAGATGCAATTGCTTCCTGTCTTTTAAAAGCTTCTTTCTGGATTGAAATTAAGTCTACATTTAAATACACTTAAATATGAAATTATAATTGAAATAATATGCTTTAAATTCATTGTCAAATGTAGGATTAGACAAAACAATAAACAAATGGAAACTGATTTGCAGAAAACATTCCAAACTATACTCAAAATTTAATTTTAACTGCATAGAGACATTTTTTCTATGCTCATTTTAAGTTAACGTAATTGAATGAGACAGGCTACTCCTGCAAAATTTATGTAGAAGAATATGAAATATGTGCTAGCTGATCAGAAGCAAAACATTAAATACTTAAAAGCCAAATCAAAGAATTGTGTATGATACTATTCAAAATAAAATGCATCTCTTGAAATAGGGAGTGAACTCATTGTCTAACAGATGCCAAATTAACACTTAACACCTGAAGGGTACAGGTTTCCAAGGTCTTTTTACACAAACTTGAAAATTAGTCTAAGAAGCATACTTTTACCATACCTTACATAAATGTGTAGGGAAGCATCAGCCACATACCCTTCACAGCAACCATAACAGTGAGACAAGCCAGTTGCTGTTTAAACTCCCCTCATGCACTTTAGAGAAAACCAGATGCCTTAGAATAGCAGTGATGTAATCAGGCAGAAAGTACAAGTAAACATACTTCAAATAATTATAGTCTTTTGACTTATTTTTAAAGAAGAATGTAAACAAACCTTTTCAGCATCGTTCCTTAAATTTTCAGCCTTCTTCTTTTCAGCTCTCTTTAATTCCATTAAAAAGACCCTTTTCTTTTCCAACCAATTCTGTAAGACACACCAGAAACACCAGAAGACTTTTATACTTTTAGTTTTAACTAAAAAAGTTTTGTTAAAACAACCAAATATTTCTAGACCAGCACCAATATAATGACCACCAAAATTACTATTAATTCTTCCATGTCCTACAAAAATAGGAAGACTAAACTACGGGCATACACACATTGTGATTAAAAAAGTCTAAGGTTCTAAAATAATAGCAACAAAATATGAAAAAGCTTAAGGATCTTTTAAAAACAAAATCTTAAAAAAGAAGAACTCAATCAAGATTCTTATCACTTCTTGTATAGGAATATTATTTACATTTATTGTCCCTCTTGCAAATCCTCATATTTAAAGAGAACAAAATCCTACTGGGAAGAGTAAGAAATCTATAGTGTTACAAGCCACTTGCAGAATCAGGGTTAAACTTTCAAGGCTTATGAATCAGGCTTCAATTTTCAATATCTAGGCTTAACTATATATTTGGTACACTGCTTAGAGGTGCAAGAAATAAAGGAAAATATATGCGTCTGAAAATAGTCTGACACTAAAAATTATGAACCACGGTATATCCCTCTCATCTAGCTTTCTAGTTCATAATTTGATGATAAGGCATAGCCAAGAGAACAAAATAATTATTGCACCTGTAAACATAAGCAAGAAATATATTCATAGAATCACAGAATTCAGAAATACTGATTTCAAGAAAATAAGGTGTTGACTCCTACAATAGGATATTTATATGCATAGTTTTTGTTGGTTTGTTTGTTTGTTTGTTGTTTTCACCGGTTTTTATTTGTTCATTTTTAAGACTTACCTGGAAAACAGCTGCTCGTAAACTATCTGCTTTGTCAAATTCTGTACTGCTCTTCCGCATGTGTTTATCCTCCAATACCTTTAATGTTCCCAAATACTGAGATGAAACAGGTTTTGCCTTTTTCTTTATGTGCACAGAAGACAGAGACCTATGAAAATACCAAGACACAAACTTATTAACAATCTTCCCGTTTATTGTAGCTAATACTAAGTTGTTTTCCATTTATTTCAGTATACCAAAAGGTAGTGATCCTGTTTTTGCATGCACATGGCTGGGGACAGGGAAAAGGGAAAGCAGGAAGAAGCCTGTTATCTTTTGAGGGTTGTATTTCTGCCAAACCGGCAACTATTCAACATACGCAACTCAAGAAAGTATAAAACTTCCTTACACCTCCATCTACAAAAAAGCTTAGAACCTGTAAAGACATAATGGATTGGATTCATTGGTGGATCTAGTAGCACACACTCATCATAGACACTGGCAAAAGACTTGGAGTCTGATCTAACCCTGATAAAGGGTTATACTAACATGCCATATCCAGTCAACTGCTTTCCACAGATGGCCAGAGGCTGTCAAGCAGTGAAGACAATGCTGACAGAAAATGAGAGTGAACCAGCACTGCCAGGACACTTACACGCATCTTTCTTACACTCTGCAGACAGTGCTACACAGCATCTTTCTCTTACCTGTCAGATAAAGAAGCTGTGGTGTTTTGTAAAACTTCCTCCTTTGTTTCATTTAGTTTCTAAAAAACACAGAGGAAAAGATAAAATTATTGTCTCTCAAGTAACAGAATTAAATCAGATGAAAGAGATTTTTACAAGCTAACAAGAATGTTGGGAGTTTGACTCAATGATCCTTACAGATCCCTTTCAAGTTGAGAAACTCCGTGATTCTATTAAGCTAGAAAAACATGCAATAAAGCCACTCTGATACAGAAAGAGTACAGGGTAAAAAAGTTAGAAAAACCCCACAATCCAAACAAACTTTCAGAATGTCTGTATCTTTTTGTAGTGGCACCTAGAAACGTTTCTTTGTATTGTGTAAAAATATAGTCTATAGTTTACAAAAAAATTAAAAGAACCCAGCTGAGCAATGGGTTTTCCTGTTATTGTATCAACACCTTTAAAATAAGTTTTTAACATTTCGCTTTAACAAGTACATACACCTACATAATTTATTTCTTCTGATAAGGCGTGAAGTGCATTATTCAAGTCATACCATCACTTCCATCCTCTGCCAACGCACACCATTCATTCAGTTCAGCTAACCTCACAACAGAGATTTTACATTTTCACTTGGATAAGGGTATTTTCTAAAGATTGGAAAAATGTACATTTCAATACTTTTATCTGTTTTAAATGTTTTGTGTACAAGTTATTACCTACAACTTCAAAAAAACTATAAAGAGTGTGTAAGAGAGTCAGTTCTAGAAGTCAGAGAAAAATTATCAGCTTTACAAACAGGGTTCTACACATTCAAGGTACCAACAGTAACTCTATAAAACTTTTCACCATGCTTCTAGGACACTGTTCTAAACAATGGTGTAAAAACAAATGAGTAACACCTTGACTGAGTCCTTTGAAGCATCCTTTGCCTACCCATTCTCTGATACCTCATGTATTGTATCAGTTACTATTTGCCCTTTCACTGTTTTCACCATTTCATTTGAACTGTCATTTCTGACTTATCTCGTTTCTTTCTCATATACTGTGGTCATAATTACTTCCATTACAGAAGAGGATTTTATAGTGTTGTCCTCCAGGTTCAAGTCACTGGTGCTGATCTCCTGATCTCGATCTAAGGGGAGAAAAAAAAAATCGAGAGGACACATTAACAAGAATTTAATTGTTCCCAAGTATTGTTATTTCTGTACTGAAAACATCTGTTTCAGAAACATATTATATGGATTAATACAAAGAGTATTCACTTGTCCTGTATTTAGATGTAAGGCTGGAGTAGCAGCTGAAGCTTTAACAAACACAGAATCTGAGAGCACGACAAAGGCAAAACTTCAGGCTGACATTGGTTCTAGTGCAGAAACCAAAACCAAGAGCCATTGCCATCACAGCAAGAGTTCTTCTGACATCTAGCCAACTACTAATGAATTCTATATGAGAAATTGGGTAACAAAAACTACTTTTGTTGTGTTTTTCAGGAGAGTGGGACACACAAGGGAAATAATGCCGTGGGGATTTAAACAAAATGTCACCTCAATTTAAATGTATGCCTAAGCAGTGAAATTGTCATGTACAAAACCCACTTTATTAATAATACTTTAAAAATATTTTTTATCAGCTCTGAACTTCCAGTAATGCAGAGACCTAAATCTGAAAACAATTCAGACACAGACAAAAAAAATTCCAAATTACAGTCTTAAACAATTTTCTGTTGGAAATCTTAAGACATGCAAGTGCTGAGTAAGAGAGCAACTCCAAATCACCTGAAGAAAGGAGTATCAATGCAGGCAATTAAGAAATTTATCCTAGGTTTACAATGATGAAGGTAAGCATGAGGTGACATGGAAAATTCTGACATTATGTGAACCATTTGCTATCCTCTGTTGACATGTAAGCTTTCATATTTTACTTCACATAGACATCAGAAACAGTACAACTCTAATTCAGCTGCAGCACTTAGTGCACAGGACACTGGCGACAGAACATTTACTGCTGACTGTGAGGACTCTGCAGCATGAACTTCACATCCAAGTAAGTTTGGCTTTGTTTGCAAAATGGGTAAAAAATACTAACCTTCAACTGGTTAGCTGAGAAACGCCATCTAAAACCTGTAAGAACTATTACTGTACTATCTTTCTTGACAGAGCAAGCTATAAAAATTTCATCATCCATCTGCTTGGAATTTTTTCACCTGCATACTCCAGAATAACATTCAAACAATCTTTTCAAATCCCTTTTCCTCCACTTTGGCTGAAGACTCCACTATCATTGTCGTTTCTATGTCCTCTTCCTGACAACACCACCTTTGTCAATCTCTTCCTTTTCATGCACTTGGAGAATCTACCCATTCCAACACACTGATGCTCATACCCTTTTTCCCCATCCAAACTCTCCTTAGATATTGCTTCAATAATGATGTTCAAAAACATGAAACTATACCAAACAAGTTTTACAATCCATATTTTTCTCAACATACTTCTTGGTTGAGGTGCTGCTTTGTAATAGCTATCTAATGAAAGAATGTTGATATTCTCGGCTGAAAATAAATATTATAGTTTCTGTTACATCTACTTACAGACATTTTAGTCTGGAATGCTATTCTGTTGAGATAGATTCCACTAAATTTTTTCAGTTGAATGAGTTATTTAGATAATAGCACAGCTTTCATAACACAGTGAGGCCATATACAAATAGCTATATAAAGAGTTTTGGGAAGTTTAATGAAATTTTAAAATATTCTAGTATAATTTCTATGTAGACAATCTTCAAAGTTGTTTGTTTTTTAAAAATTTATTATTATCTCTGTATATATTGAAACTACACTCACATGCTTATCTGTAATTAAGAGAGCCAGACAGTTTTCATAAACATAGAAGAGAGCATGTATCTAATCTAGCACTGTTGTAAGAACTTTTTGCTATTCTGCTTGATCAGTTACGTACTAGTGAAGATACAAAGTGTGAACGCTGCGTCTCTTTGCATCGTGCAGAACAGAATAACCCTGGGTAGGATGAGACATCATGAGAAACACAGTCAAAGAGGAGGACTTTCAGTGTTTCAAACTTCTTCAGTGATGTCTCTGTTCCCTCCCCTAGGCAGTCACCGGGCAGCAGAACCACCATGCAACCACTTCTTAGAGATCTCTACACTCTGGCTCATCACCTTCCACCTGTTTAGTAACCCTATCATCATGTTTTCCTCCGCCCTGCCCTGCCAGTAACAAGATCTAGCCATACAATGGCTTTCTACCCACCTTTTTCTTCACATATGCTGATCCACACAGAAATGTTTACCTAATTCTGCCCATTTTCATGGAAGCATGTCATATTAAGTCCCAGTTCATACACATCTATTGCAAGAAATAGGAGAATTACCATGCCCATCCAGCACACTCCACTGTGCAAAGTCTAATTATATAATTAGCGTGAAGTTTACACAACTAAGAGGTCACAACAATATTCCTATAAGTGCATCAACAGTTTTTCCATGCAGTAAATCACAAAAAAAATCAAAGAAGCACAAGAAGCTGATGGATTTCTGGATAGTCGCCTCTACTGTTGGACAGAGATCAATTTATCTCATGTAAGAAAAATTACAGTGGTTAACTACTGAAGACAATGCATTAGTATCACTGTACTACTCAAATTCACGTGAAGAAAAGGAGTGCTTCAAGTTTTTTCTGCCTGTCTAACACTGCACAGGCATACTGGCCAAGGAAGAGAGGCATCTGCAGTGCATAGCTGAACATTAAAATATCTAAAACTTTGGTGCCATCATGTGGATAGAAAGAGTTGGTATCACTGATTATGCTCTACCAATTTCAAAGCTGTAATCTTCCATTTCTTTCAACATCAAACAGACCAAATTCTTCTCAGATTAGGAAATCTAAGAAACCTGTTCCTGATTTGTCTACACTGCCATGCAGTGACATGAAGTCTTTTTATATTTTTAATTTGTAAAAGCATATACAGCCTATTAGCAGAATTCCAAGTTCTGCTTTGTTATATTAAAAATAATTAGCTACTCTTAAAATGAAACATTACAGTTCCCTTTTTTTATGTGTTTGACTACACATCCAAAGTGGTTCAGAGTCTTCAAAGTAAAAGATCATTTGAAATTTTAACTTTGTGATATTAAGTCTACCATTCACAAACGTTTTGGTTACCGCTCATTTTCTGATACTGTTATGTTACAACATCATGACTTCAACATCAGATTTGCAAATCCTGTGGTCCAACTTCACTGGTCACAGAGAAAGGATGGCAGTTTAAGGACTTTTCCATTAAAGGCTGCATGAATGCTGTGGACATTGTGTGACTATGGCTTTCTGTGCTATGCACACCCAGAGGAGGCAACTCTGTAACGCTCCCACATTTCCACAGACATGCACTGATGGAGAGCTGGACTTGTAAGTACCCACAAAGCTGTTTTTTGTCTCCTGAAAGGAAAAGGCAAATAGGAACCTCCTGCTACTTGGCCCACACTGGTTCAGTTTACCCCCTGGCAGCTGGATGTTATTAAAATACATATTTTTAGTAGAATACTGAATAAATTCCCTGAAAGCCAAAGCAGCTGATACTTAACACAGAAAATAACCCAAAGTACAACACTTTAAAAATACTGTAATGTGGCTAAGCAAGTAGCAGCCAAAATATTCAAATACTTTCTTTTCACCTGATGCTGAAGCATTTCTTGTTTTGTGCATTCGTGGCTTTGGTATTGGTCTGTTTTCCTCTTGATTTATTTTTTCAAGTAGTTTACCAACAGGCAAGTCACTACAGTGGTCACTTCCAGTATTATCACATGGTACTTTTTCAGCAGGTGAACACTCTTCATTATTTTTCCTGTCATCATCCTCATTTTGATTTTCTAGACCTTCTTCACCACCTTTTCCGTCATCTTGTACAATTCCACTTTCTAAGAGAATTATTTGCTGAAGCTTCTTTTCAAGAATGGATGAAGTCAAGTCATCAGCAGCTTCATTTTCCAAATCTGGTGCTTTTTGAGAAGTATCATCATCTGAGAGAGGACTCTCAACAACTGATTTCTTAGTGCTTTCAACACCTGAATTACTTTCATTAAGTTCTTCCCCAGTACCTGAAAATAGCACATGATCACGTTATATTTGAGATAAGTGGAAAAAAATATTCTATAATTTAAAAGTTTCTCTTTTTGGACCTCTGATCTCTGCAAAGCCACCAAACCAGATCCTTATTCTGCTTCCTTCCCTGTCATCTCTTTACATGGACCCAATCTGAAAAAAATACTTCAGATATTCACCGATTAATTTTTATCTTTCATGCAATTTAAATGCTTTCTAAAAAACTATGTCTCCACATAAGAAGTGGAAGCAAGTCAACAACAAAGCAACGCACATTTGGTCACTAGAATCCTCTCCTTCACTTCTATCCCATCTGAAATCTACTAGAAGATACTCAACGGAGACACCTGCTCCCATGTTAAAAGTTCACATTTAACAAAAATATAGTTTTCTTCCTGTAGCCTGTTTAATGCACTTAATTGCAAAATTCAAATGGCCAAGGAAGATGACAAAAGAATTTCACGATAGTTGAATAACATATTTAATGTAGGAGAAGCTTTTTTCTGTATCTTGTCAGCAAAGGGAAATCAAAGCATCCCACGAACTTTTAAAATGTTTCAGATGTGACTGACAAACAGGACACAGAAAAATCCTTTTAAAAATACATAATGCTATTTAAGATTAATATTTTCCTTAGTATGCCGCACCATATCAGGAGGAAGAAGAGGCGTTGGTCCATCTCATTACACTAAACACAAACATAACCGAGTATCAAATGCACTCTGGCCCAAAAAAAACAGCCAGATCAAATTTTTTCCTAGTCTGTCGACACTGCCAGGCAAGCATACAGTGTGGCCTGCAGCCCTTCACTGATTGTCCAGATCAGGAAAACAGCTGGACAAAAACATGGCTTTATCTCTGCCCATGTCCACTTTCATTCACAATACTGTGTGCTACTGTCTCATCCAGGTGTAGAGTAGACAATACAGGCATCACAACTGCAGGAAATAGTACTGCATCTAGTCCAGCAGGTTGGTACCACCATGGATTTCACTGGAAATTCTGCTCCTATCTTGGAAGACTAAGTGATTAAAATTTGTTCAAATATGAAATTTTGAAACATTCAATCATACTGACTCACAAAGACTCCCTATAAGTACTGAGTTAAGAAAGGGAAGAAACACGAGAAAAAATATTCAGTTCTCTCTTACCATTTAATATGCCATCTTCGTCACTCTCAAAGTCGTCTGAATATTCAGCTGTTTGCTCCCTTACTGCATGAGCAGCAACTGCTTCTAGTAGCTCATCCTGAAATGGTTTCACAAATAACTTTTACACAAAAGTGAAGATTCACTTCTTCAAGTTCAGCACTGATTCCCCCCTCCTAGACGTACATAAGTAAAACTGAGCAACAGAGATTAGCCTGTTTAACTGAAAATTGTTGTGAAGGGTAAGTAAAACAGTGGTTTTGCCCTATCACCATTCCCCCGTTTTTTATGGTGTTAAAAAAGCCAAACAACTCCATAGATTAATTTATCTTTCTTCTTCGTAAGAAATGTATCTTGCAGGTATCTCTTCCACTTTTAGCGACAGTGACCTTGTCCCACCATAGAATCGTATTACAGATTCATAGAATGGCTTGAATTGGAAGGGACCTTAAAGATCACCTAGTTCCAGCTCCCCTGCATGGGCAGGGACACCTCCCACTAAATCAGGTTGCTCAGAGCCTCATCCAACCTGGCCCTGAACAATTCCAGGGAGGGGGCAACCACAGCTTCTCTGGACAACCTGTGCCAGTGTCTCACCACCTTCACACTAAATAATATCTTACTGATGTCTAGTCTAAGTCTCCCCTCTTCCAGTTTTAATCCACTACCCCTCGTCCTCTCACTACATGTCTGTCTTCATAGGAGACATGAGAACTTTTTCCCTACTGTTATGTTTTTACTAGCAAGACTGCAACATGTGTGACAGAGATGGCGAGCAGAGACTACCTCCTCACCAACTGCTGCAGTTCAAGAACCTGAAGCAGGTGCCAGGTCCAAAACACGGGAGGAATTCACACAAGCCAGCGCCGGTATTTTGGATTCTCGGATTCAGGAGACACAGCGCTTAGACAGGTTCTGAAAGCAACCGGCCTTACTTGTAGACTACACGCTGAAACGCAGCAGTCTCTCCAGCCTGGCAGACCCTTGAGCCACAAACCTACGGGCCGGAAAGCAGCTTGTCTGAGGATCTCCCGCTCTCCCCCAGGCACCTGTGCTGGCCGCTGCTGGTCCTCCGGCCAGCCCCGCGGCTGCAGGGCTACCGGGAACAGGAAGTCTGGCGTGTTCGAGTGCCTGTTTCCCAGGTCGTCTATCTGTACCCAGTTTCCACACAGAAGGAAAACTGCTTCCCGGTTTTCACTGCGCTGGCCAATCGGCTTTTTTGCGTAGTCCTGCTTTTAGCAGCAAACCCCTTGTGCCCGCTGGCAGAGGAAGGCCTCGGCGCCGCGCCCCGGCCCCGCAGCAGCGCTCCCCGCCCGCCGCCTGCCGCCGCCCCGCTCACCTGCTCCTCCCGCCCGCCGCCGCCTTCCCCCGCCATGGCGGCCCGGAGCCGCGGCCTGGCCGCCCGCAGCGCCGCTCCCGCCCCGCCCGCCCGTCGCCCGGCAACGCCGGCGCCGCGGGGCCGCGGGAGGGCGGAGGCGGCGCCGGGCCGCGTGTGCGGGGAGCGCGGCGGCGGGCGCTGTCCCGCGGCTGAGCTCCCGCCCGTCCCGCCGAGCCTCCGCACCCTCCGTTTTCCGTAGCTACACGCACAGCCCGGAGAGGACAGGAGAGGAGGGACACGTTTGTGTCCCAGCTGGGGCCTTCTGCCACTCCTGAGCAACCTGGGCCAAGGCCGGATTTCACCTCTGCTTTGCAGAAGCCTTCTGGAGTGGATGCGGGTTGTTATTCATGCCCGTGTCCTGCACAGAACCCACATCCCTTTTCCCACAAGGGGTGTTTGTGTAGATATGTGTCTATATACACTTACATGCAAACCCACACGCATATATATGTATATACACAAATAACACACACATAGGTATATCCATATATATATATATACACACACACACACACGTGCACACAAGTATGCCGCTCGCATGCCTTTGCAGCAGAAGACAGGACTGACCCAGGTTCATCAACCCCACCCTTTCCAGGCAGGTGATTGTCCCAAACTTCCCACTTGCAATTTAAGTGCTGACGTAGACAGCCCTTTCCATAAAGAACAAACTCATTTTAGTGCTTTCTGGAAAAAAAAAATAATCTAATAGCATCTGTGTGATAATTAAGATATGACAGTGGCCTAGGAGTAAATCAGCTTGTGCTTGCACCTCCTGGTACTCTGACTTCTCTTTCCCTGAAAGCTGGTTGAGCACCAACCCCCAGCTCAGCAGACACCTTGCCAAGCAGCAAATATCCCTGCAGAGCCTAGAGCTCATCTGTCCCCTGCATGAGCTGTGATGGAAGCGACCAAACCCCAGGATGCTCAGGGAATATGGATCTCATGAATCAAAAGAAAACTGTTGACTTCAGGACCATGTACAGATACAGATATTTCTATTATTTATCCAGTTTAAATGCTTCTGTTTGCTCTGTTTCTAAAATAAGACTAGTGTTCCAGTTGTCTTAGTGATGATAAAGATCTTCTGACATGCTCTCTGTACTACTGTTATATTTGCATATATTAATCTTCCCAAAAATGCATTAAATTTTCTCATGTTGTGCAGAAGAAAATATCTCTGACAGGATCTGGGAGAGACTATATAGGACAGAGCCTTAGGACTTGTTTGCCTCTTGTTTATTTATGTAGTTTCACAAAGGCCACAACACACCTGGGGGAAAGAGCCCATGAGTTCTAACAATTAACCTTGGATTTAAACGAAAAACTAATTGTGAATGATTAATTGATATGTATGTATTAACTGTGAGTGGATCCTTGCTTTGTCTACCGGTATTTCTTTATGACCAAACAATGCTTGATCTGCTGATTATTCATGGCATTTGTTGAGAGTTATGCTTGATTCACAATATTTTTTTTCCTGTCTTTTATTCACATCTGAAAGCCTTAAATTTGAATCTGTGCTATTCCATCTCTTGTTGGAAGGTGAAATTTGACACACTTGTTTAAAATTTAAAAAGTAAAAATGAAGAAATGTATGTATTATTTGTATGTAACAATGCTAGCAGTTGTTGCTGAAGCTAAATTATGTCCATGTTACAAACTGAGATGTGCATTTTATTAAATTCCAGAAGGTGGCAGCAAAATATTTTAAAATTTAAAAATTGGTTGTTTTGTTTTTCTTTGGGTTCTTTGTCTTGTTTGTTTTTAATGTCCACTTTATTCTCGCTTCTTTTACATTACCACTGATGTATTGTTGTTGTTGTTGTTTTGAAATACTTTTTTTTTTCATTTGGATCAATATTCCAGCCTTGCATACATTATAGAGAAGGAAGATTTGCTTTCAATTACTGCATTATTTATATGAGTCAGACAATGAGGCCTCATATCACCTGTATTGTTATTTAGTGCACTGAGTTGGTAGGATGTGGATCTTCTAGTCTTATCTTGATCAAAAATCCCCATTGAGACCCACTGAGGCAAATGGGATTTATGCCTAACTATAAATGCAGGGCTCAGAGTATAAATAAAGGGCTTGTAACAGCTTTGCATATATGTAAAAACAAAAACAAAAACAAAACCAACCAAACAAAAAAAAAACAATGGATGTTTATCAGGGACAAAAAGCAAATTTTATGGTATGAAAATAAGTATAACATCTCCTTTTTAGTTAATAACTGGTGAATATACCACAGGTATGAATCAGACAAGAAAATGTACATTTGAAGGTGAAGTTGCTCTTTCTCTCTCAAATATATATGGAGCATTGAGAAAAATACTCCAGATAATCCCCACAATGATATTGATTTGACTAAAATAAAAATTAAGAGGTAACATTTAATCCTGCTGCCCAAATGTATGTTAATCTCTGCCATGCCCTGAAGCTTTAAAAGAAGCTTTTCAAATCAAGCATCATGATGCAATGTAATCCCAATCTGCAAGAGGACGTTACATGCAGCACAGTCAGGTATGAGGAGTTTCTCGGGTGGCTAGCTGACACGTATGTTGGAATGGTTCTGTATGTTGGCAAGGGTCCAGAGGAGGGCCACGAAGATGATCCAAGGGTTGGAGCACCTCTGCTGTGAAGACAAGCTGAGAGAGTTGGGTCTGTTCAGCCTGGAGAAGAGAAGGCTCCAGGGAGACCTTGTAGCACCTTCCAGCACCTGAAGGGGCTGCAGGAAAACTGGGGAGGGCTTTCGTCAGGGAGGGCAGTGATAGTATAAGGGGTAATGGAGAAAGAGGATAGAGTTAGGTTAGACATCAGGAAGAAATTCTTCACCATGAGGGTAGTAAAGTGCTCAAGTAGGTTGCCGAGGGAGGTTGTGGATGCCAGGTTGTTTAAGGCCAGGTTGGATGAGGTTTTGTGCAGCATGTGAGGTGTCCCTGTTCATAGCAGGGAGGTTGGAACCTGATGATCTTTAAGACCCCTTGCAACCTTAATCATTCTATGATTCTGTGAACAACTTTCAGAAGCACTTGATTGTATTTGTGTGGCTAGAGTTTGTAGAATTGAATTCAGGATTTCCTCTGAACAAATGACACGCAGACTGAAACTTCTGCCATCATATACCACAGGTCATTGTAAGTCAAAATATACGAATCCCCTTACTGTAGGGAAATAGTATTCTGCTTGACTTGGTATTCTTTTCCAAAGTCAAAAATTGTATTTGAAAGGAGACTTACTGGCATGACAAAATGCCCACGTTGACATACAGTCCTGTAGAAAGTGATTTTTGTTTGCAAGGGTCTCAGCTCATAAATTACTTTTCCTGTTCCTGACATCAATGGGAATTAGTCATCTGGCTATGAGTGCATCTGGCTCTCTTCAGATCTTCAGTTTTAAACAACAACAAGATGTTCCACCCGTGGGTCACTCTCCCAACCATTTTTAACCACAAGCATAAAAAAATTACTTTTCTCACTTTGTCCTCCCTGTTCATATGAAATAGCGCAGGGCTATACCTGTTCTCCCAAAATATACTGTCGGCTGTTTTTTAGCTTGTCTGGAAGTAAAACCAGAAATATAATCAACCATACGCCTTTTGGGTTAGATGTGCTGGGGGAGTCAAGAGCCTGCACTGCAAGTCATCCAGTACAGACAAGTCTGAGCTGGACTTGACCTTTGCCATCACCTCAGGTGGTGAGAGCAGTGTCGCTGTGTTGGGAGCACATTCAGCATAGTCTAAGCAGAGAAAAAGCTGGGTGGGTTCTGTGAGCAGTTTGTAGCCCATGGTATGTGCCATTCCAGCTCAGTGCCTCAGAAATCCAAAGGTGCCCAAACCACCTTAAAATAGCTCTGCAGGAACTGCAAAAAAACAGTCCCCCACAGCCACAGAAAAACACGCAATAGTACTTCAGCCTTTTGTTCTCCTCACCTATATTATTTTGAGTAAATGTCATTCTATGTTAGAGAACAATCTGTTCAAACTGTGACAATGCCAATCTAACTGGGAAGGCTTTGACAACTCACCTTAATTAACTTAATTCATATTGGCATTCCTGTACCTGTATCCCTGGATTTTTCCACAGCCACTCCTGCAAAAGCTAAAGGACTTGGGTTTCTCCTTCTAAGATCTTTTTGTACCTTTCAGTCGCTTCTGGAAAGACAGATCTAGGTGTATTGACCATCTGATTACTTTTTTTTTTTTTTCTAAACAAAAGCCAATGGTTAAACTGATGCTCAGTTTGAACAGCTAAGCAGATAAGAGTCAGGAAACACCAAAACTGTAGATTCTAATGTGTCTTTTTCCCCTTTTCCTTTTGCATTTATACTATAATATAGTCTTTAATTAGGTAACAGAATTTAAATATTTATTCCTGTTATTTTTATGGCAAATCCTTTTTTCAAAGTAAAATATACAGTTCGTGTTTATTTTTCTCAAAAGAAACTATCATTAGTGATTAACACAGCAGGTTGGTCCACACTACATACAGAATAGGGGTTTTATCCCTATAGATTACAAAATGCCAACATTTTTAACCACAAGGAAGAGCTATCAGACTGTAGCATCAGCTTAAAATTTAGCTTGACCTTTTCTTCAGCATTCATTCCTGTAGAAATTCTAATTATATTAAAACAAAATATTTCATATATTACTGGAACTCTATTCAGTGGTTTCCTACCATGTTTCCAGAAGAGAGCAGCTAAGTTGGGGATATGCATTCTTAGTGCACTGAACATAGTAATATCCAGAAAATATGCTGTCACAGAAATCAGATAGAAATCCGTGGTGTCATCAAATTCATCCTCTCACTTTTACATCTTGATCCTGATTTTTAAGTAGTTAAAGAACATGCTGTCAGGATAAGGAAGTATGCAAGCTTCACTTAGTAGATTCTTAGTCTCAGGCATATTACCAGGGAACTTGAATTTGTTAAATATAATATATACCAGAGTAAGTATAGATGTTGAAGGAACAGCCTACAAAACTGGAGCAAAATAAGGGGGCGATTAAGATGAATAAACTCACAATGTAATTTCTACAGCAGTTTATGAAGAATACATGTATTCTTGACTAGTTAATTTATTCCTGAAACTTAGAGTTAGGGACAACAGATGGAGGTAGATATAAAAAAAGAAAAAGAAGGGGGAAAAAAGTCTCCTTTCTTCTTAAAAGTTATTTTAAGTTTCATTTTTAAGCTGTCTTTTTGGTTTTTTTGACATTTTTTGTTGTTTTGGGGTTTTTTGTTAATAACACTAGATGTGATTTTTTGGAAAAGCAGTGGAACACAGTAATGAGACACAGCTGCTTCAGTGTTGTGCTTGGTCATAGTAACAGACAATGGATTTTTCAAACAGACAAAGCTTGTGTGTTTTGGTGACACATGAGACTTCTTGTAAGGGGAGTCAGAAAATGCAAACCTTTTCAGTCAAGTGGAGTCGTTTTCTGTGCAAATGACTCAAGCTACTGGTGTCTTTTGTATATAGATGAATTCTTCCTTTAAAGTCTTGCAGATGTGAGCTCTAGCTGAATAAACACCTTTGACAGAAACCTCACAGACCTGCAGTTTCATTAAACATCTCTCCCTCTCGAAACATCTCCATGTGTGATACTGTGTTAATGCTGTCAGGAAAAGCCATCAGCTGTTAAATGCTGAGCAGGAACTCAGACCTTTAATGTTATGGCACATTTCCCAGAGAGAGGAAGAATGCTTGCCAGATTATCACCTGAGAAGTGTCAGGACTCCAGCTGCTTCCACCTGCAGGATCACCAGAGAGAGAAGTGCAGGACCTTGGGTTAAAGGCTTGGACAATGTCCCACAGCCTTCCAGCCCCCAGGGACAAGGAGTCTGACATCATTAAAATTAATCAGAGAAAATGGATGCAGTAAAAGGCTAAATTAAATTGCTTTGTGGTCAGAATGATTGACTGGCTAATTCTCACTGACAATAATAATGTCTGCTCCTGCTCTTTAGGTCTATCTTCCTCCCTTGGCTCCTTTTAATTTTCATTGCTATTCTAGTTACACTAGGGCAGGAAGATTTAAAGGAGAAAAGAGCTGCCAGGTCTGATTTTACTACCATTATCCTAATGAAGATAGAACTTCACAGTGCAAGTAGTATCAGCAAGTAAAGTTGTATGGT
This sequence comes from Apus apus, assembly GCF_020740795.1. Lineage (NCBI taxonomy): Eukaryota > Metazoa > Chordata > Aves > Apodiformes > Apodidae > Apus > Apus apus. The sequence continues at coordinate 71,430,467 of NC_067285.1, forward strand.
TACTTTCCTTGAGCAAATGCAGCAAAACTAAGGCCCATTGGGAGCACACTGGCTCTATAGTGCCAGGTGAGGACATAGTAGATGAGGATTGGGTTAGGGATCAGTTGAGTAATCTGGACATCCATAAATCGATGGGTCCGGCTGAAATGCATCCAAGGGTGCTGAGGGAGCTGGCGGAGGTCATTGCTAGGCCACTCTCCATCATCTTCAGTAAGTCATGGGTAACAGGAGAGGTGCCTGAGGACTGGAGGATAGCAAACGTCACTCCAGTCTACAAGAAGGGCAAGAAGGAGGACCCGGGTAACTATAGACCGGTCAGCCTCACCTCCATCCCTGGAAAGGTGATGGAACAACTTATTCTTGTCTCTATCTCTAGGCATATCAAGGACATGGGGGTCATCAAGAGCAGTCAGCATGGTTTTATCAAGGGTAGATCATGTTTGACTAACCTCATAGCCTTCTATGAGGAAATTACTAGGTGGATAGATGATGGTAGAGCTGTAGATGTGGTTTATCTTGATTTCAGTAAGGCATTTGACACCGTCTCCCACAGCATCCTTGTAGATAAGATGATCAGGTATGGGTTTGGTGATCAGGTAGTGAGGTAGATTAGGAACTGGTTGATGGGAAGGAGTCAGAGAGTTGTAGTCAATAGGGCAGAATCTGGTTGGAGGTGTGTGACTAGTGGAGTCCCTCAGGGGTCGGTACTGGGACCGGTGTTGTTCAACATCTTCATCAATGACCTGGATGAGGGTAAAGAATGTACCCTCAGCAAGTTTGCTGATGACACTAAGCTGGGAGGAGTGGCTGACACACCAGAAGGCTGTCCTGCCATTCAGAGGGACTTAGACAGGCTGGAGAGTTGGGTGGGGAGAAACATGATGAAATTCAACAAGGGGAAGTGTAGAGTTTTGCATTTGGGGAAGAGCAACACGATGTCCCAGTACAAGTTGGGGGCTGACCTGCTGGAGAGTAGTGTAGGTGAAAGAGACCTGGGGGTCCTGGTAGACAGGAGGATGACCATGAGCCAGCAGTGTGCCCTTGTGGCTAAGAAGGCCAATGGCATCCTGGGGTGCATTAGAAAGGGTGTGGTTAGTCGGTCAAGAGAGGTTCTCCTCCCCCTCTATTGTGCATTGGTGAGGCCGCATCTGGAGTATTGTGTCCAGTTCTGGGCCCCTCAGTTCAAGAAGGACAGGGAAGTGCTTGAAAGAGTCCAGCGCAGAGCTACTAAGATGATTAAGGGAGTGGAACATCTCCCTTATGAGGAAAGGTTGAGGGAGCTGGGTCTCTTTAGCTTGGAGAAAAGGAGGCTGAGGGGTGACCTCATCAGTGTTTACAAATATGTAAGGGGTGAGTGTCAGGGAGATGGAGTTAGGCTCTTCTCAGTGATGACCAGTGATAGGACAAGGGGTAATGGGTGTAAATTGGAGCATAGGAGGTTCAAGGTGAATATCCGAACAATTTTTTTTACTGTAAGAGTGACAGAGCACTGGAACAGGCTGCCCAGGGAGGCTGTGGAGTCTCCTTCACTGGAGACATTCAAAGCCCACCTGGATGCGTTCCTGTGTGATGTACTCTAGGTGACCCTGCTCTGGCAGGGGGGGTTGGACTAGATGATCTTTCGAGGTCCCTTCCAACCCCTAGGATTCTATGATTCTATGATTCTATGATTCTATTGCTTAATATTTTTTAATTTATAATTGGCCATATTAGATAATATTGTTTGTATCTTTTGACTGTACTGGGTTGTCTATTGGCATACCCATATGAACCTCACTGCTACAAGGCTCAAGGCTTTCTAGTCTTCAAAGGAGTTACCTGCTCTTCCTGCTACACTGCTGAGAGAAGGAATTGTTATTCCTGTTTTTTGTGTGTAGAGTTAAGACTCAGGAGCTGTGATAGTTACACAAAGGCATGCAAAAATTCAATGATGATGTAATTTTGGAGGGTATTTTAAATCTCTGGTTTTCACTGTCTTTTGCCCTTAACCAGTAAAGAAAACTCAGACATCATAACTGAAAGCTTGTACTCATCAGAGGCAGTGCTGCACAAGGAACAGAAGGATATAAAGAACATCCATGATATTTCACTGCTTGCTAAAAGGTTTAAGCACTTGCTAACAGCTGCCCTTCATGGGGCTTTTTTAGTGAAGGATCTGTTGAATGGCATTTTTTATGTATACACTACAGACAAGGTATGTGTTTATGATAACATAGTAGAGAAAGCTACATCAGACCCACTTCCACAGAAATGAATAGATGACTGTAGCATCTAGAGGGACATTTCCTATTCTCTATTTAGTATGTTAGTGGGTAGATCACTGAATTATCTTCTAGATGGGAGCCCTGATTTCCTTAGCTACAGATATGCTGTACTTTTAAGGGAGGACACATACATACATTTTTTCCGTTTCTAGGCCAGCCAACACATGTCCCCTGGTCATGTCAGGGACTGCAGGCTCAGCTTTACAATGGTAACACAACAGAGAACTGCAAAATACAAGCTCCAGATTTTGTGTAGTTTCTATGGAGACCATGCTACTTTATATTTTTCTTGTGGCTTAAGGATTATATTCACTTTCTCTACTATTAATATTGTGGTGTACTTTTATGTCATCTTTACAAGAGCTATGGAAAGAACATTTCATTCAGCCTTGTTAAGCGAAATAGTTGATTAACCCCATCAATCCAAGTTAGTAATCTGGGACATTAAATCAACTCCTTATTTGCAAAAGAAGATTAACAGTTCATCTTTTCTTGTTCTCCATGTTTCCTTCCTTCCGTCTTTGACTTGGTTTATAGCCCCTGTAACTGATTTGAAATTTTGCAGCTGCTAAGGTTATTCAGCTTTGGTTTAAGAGTAAATGTCATCAGCCCAAATCTGTGCCTCAAGTGACCTTTCCTTCCATTTACTATTTCTTTTTCAAATTGATTAGTCATTGGTTTAGGGGATTACCAAAAAGCTTCCCTAAAACAGCTTCTCTGTGCCAGGGCTCTTCAGCCTGCTTTGTTACAGGAAAATCGCAAATCAAAGCTAAAGGGTGTGCCAGAGACTCACTGAGGGTGGGAGAGAGTCTGAGTGCCAGACCTCTCTGGAGAGGGGCTCTGGTGGAGTGCAGGAGGGAGCGAAGGAGGATGGAAGTGTCACCTGAGCGCAGGAGGGAGTGGGGCTGCAGCTCGCGCCTGGGGTCAGACTGTGCACTCTTCAGGAAAGGGATAGTGCCTCCTCTAAGTACATTCTCGTATATGAGTAGATTCAGATTAGCTGGTGTAAATTGCATTTTCAGTCACATGGGTCTGCCTAGTTCCCCACTGCTTGGGGAAGTGGGAAGGAGAACTATTTAGCTTTGATAATGTAGAATCCTGTTAACAGCTGCATTGTTTCCATTTCTGAAGTAAATTCAGTCAGCAGTGTCACTGGTGTCCCTTGCCAGCAGTACCTTATGCCAGGAAGATACGTTCTAAATGTCTGACGTCCATGTAAATATTTCTAGGTACAAAGCCAACACACTGAAGCATTTCAAACAAAGATTAACACTTGAAAATGGCATTTTAAAACTGAAGGCCATATCTGGAAGACCGTTTGTAATGTGAACTTTCATCACCATTTTAAATGTCTTTCTTATTTTCAGTGCTTTTACTTTTAAAATGACAGTGGCTGAAGCTACTCTTTCCTGAGGCTAAAACATACTATTTGAAACAAATGGATTTAAAACTACTTGCTACCTGGCATTAAGCCCATATATACATACACATTTATACTGCAATATCTATCTAAGCACCTGACTGCTTACTTCATGACAGGAACCAGCATGATCCTTTGCATCTGTTGCCCATGAATTATCCATAGTATATATATAGCAACTGCACTTCCCACCAATGGTATTTTCTGAAGCTTTATAGTTCTATAATGTTGGAAAGCATTAGATGCAAAACTAACAGGCAGCATCAACAAAGCAGAATTTATTTACCCAGCTGCTGAGAATCTTTCCCTGATAGTAGAGCTGTAAGCTATGAAAGCCATTTCATAACAAAATACAGCTGGAAACTACATGTTGTCTTGTATCAAAACTTTTTTTTTTTTTCCTGTAGAAGAATAATGGAAAGCAGATAAAGATGAGGTAGTAATTGCATGCTGATCTTTTAATGCAATGTTACAAAGTTGAAATATTTCATAAAACCTCCTTTTGCTAACGATGTGAGACCCATTTGTGTTACAGTAAATTGCTAGATGGCTTGTGCAGTGTTTTGCTTAGACAAGATTGTTGCCTCTTTTTCTTTTAGGCTTCATCTGTTTGCTTCTTTGCTTTTTGTTTTATTTTGTTGGCTTGTTTGTTTTTTTTGTTTGGTTGGGTTTTTTTTGGGGGGGCATTTCTAAACACACAGTTATTTACCTCATAATTGAAATAAAATATGCCAACTGCATTTCCAAATCATCCAAGGAAACTCCATGCAATTCAGGCACTGCTAATAAGAAGCACAGTTCACTTCATGCTGTCTTTTTGAGCACTGGCAGCACTGACAGATGCTGATGGCTTACTGCACAAGAGTTCCCATTGCAGATCTAATGGGAATGTCTCTAGTACTAGTTACTTTTTGTGTCTCATTTTATCTCCAAAATCATCAAGGGATCCTACCAAAACAAATCTATTTCCTTCAAACTTCTTGTTCCAATTTGGTCCTTATAAAAGTCCTGGTTTTTTTCCTCTTTTTTCATACAATCCAGTCAGCATCTAGCTCCTTCAAAATAAGAGGAAAATCTCCAGCAATACAATGTCTGTTATACATGCTTAAGCAAACTGGATTCAGTGCAATAAAAGGCAGTGGCTTTTATATATCTGTGCATTTGGGATACTTAAAGAGTTCAGTGGTGGCCTAATTCTGCACTACTGGATTTAGCAGCAGGACTAAAATTATTTATGAAGGGGCAGAGCTTGGACAGTGCTGAGGGTTTTTCTAGTTCTTTACCACTCTATTAGTCTCAGCAGGAAAATACTTACTCTTCAGGTGCTGAGTTCTGTCTTGTTATCTCTGGCTTAGTGCTGTGTAATGAGTGGCTTTAGCCTGATCTGGTTTTAGCACAGGAAAGTTGTTAAGTAAGCACAGAAAGGTGCTCCTGTGTCAAACGGTGCCCTTAAACAGTTCAGAGCCTCCTCTGTTAGCTATCTTAGCTAGCTTTAATCTTACTTAATGCAGATAAAAAGACTGATGAAATCAGGACTGCACGTGTTGTACAAATCCTGTTGATAACTCTGCATATGTATTTAGCTGACTTCTGCTATTCCAGAAGCTACTTTGGCTAGGGCAAGGTATCCTGTGTTGCAGTCAAAAGCAACATGTAGAGGACAAAAAATGAAGTAAGCACCTGAGTGTGATTGTGAGTGGCAGGGTGGGGTTGTTGTGTTTTGTTCTTTTGGCCTGGGGCTAAATGCATTAGTTTGAAAAAAGCTGGAGTAATGCTTTAATGTCTTCTAATGAGAATCATCCCTCAAGGTTATGATGCCACGCTACTGTTGAGAGATAATAGCCAAGTAGGCAGAAGGAAAGTTAAAGAACAAAATAGAGTTACAATTCTTTGTGAGCTCCAGTTCTTCAAAGTGGGGAGAGAAAAACTAACAGGCGTGATTCTGTTTTCAGGTGGTGCTTTTCCCTCCCTCCCTGGTCACATTATAGAGGATTTCACATGGTCAGAGTGTGCTGCTGCTGTTAGTGAGCTATTCTTACAAAAAGCCAACTGAATTAGCAGCAAGTAAATATTATCACTCTTTGAAATTAGGGAAAATGAGCCTTACAGCAGAGTCCTGCAATGAACGTTAAATATATATACTGCATAGTAGAGTACTTAACCTCAAAAACAGTCTCCACACAGATTTGGATTATTTTTGATGTTGTAGTGTTTTTCCATTTCTGCCTGAAATGCTTCCTGCTGGCAAACAAACAAACAAATTAGTCTGACACCAATTTTTCCAAGTGGCTGAACCACGCAAGCTGTGGCTGATGTGATTTCACTTGGAATGTTCAAATAGTCTGCTAACCGACCTGGCTTGTACATAGAGAGGTGACTGTGCCATTTCTGTGCTACCAGTTCTTGGGTGTGCAGTGAGTGTATAGGCTTTTTTCTCAGTGTCAGTTACAGGGACATTGTAGTGTTGTCTTCTAGGGAAGTTTTTGTTTGGAAGCATATTTGCATGTTTTTCCCTCTGTTTCTCTCTCTCTAATACACACACACACCCCCATGATCATGTTTATACTTAAATGTTTTACATGATCCCTATGTATACAGACTACTGAATGCACATTAAACTACTCATGTATATACAGGATAGCATAATATGTTCACCTCAGTATTTAAGATTATATTTCCAGTGCTGAAATCACATACTGTATGCGCAGGTTTTACATGGATACTGTATGGGCTTTTGCAAAGTGTTGTATACTGAGCTAATGCTCTCCTGCTAATGCATTATTCTGTGTAGTGATTTGGCCCACGGGTATGAATTCTTGTGAAGTGGACATTTCCTTCTGAATGACATCATCTCATCCTAAGATAAGCAATTATACTTACATTTGGTATAGTTTTGTTCTAACAGAAGAGGCTGCACTAACAGACCCATAGTTGTTAATTTGCAGATGTGAGAATTCAGCAGTGCAAAGCTTGATTTATTTGCTTGCCCAGTGCAATGTTCTATAATTAGCTTTGGCTTCCTTTCACATGGGACAAAAAACCATAACATGCTCCTTGGGGAATCATCCAAGTGTGTTGAACTCAGATGTAGTACTTAAATCCCTTTTCATTTCATTTTTCTCCTATACCCATTATTACTTTGTAACTCTTATTGACATAAAAAATATTTGCAACGGTAGAATATATTTTTGCAGGGTAGACACTTGTACTTAGAAACCAGGTTTCAGATATCCAGATTCTTTCTCCTTTCTTTTAATGGAGTGAGAAAAGATGTAATTATGTGCTGAAGGTTCCTGTCATGTCTGCAGTATCGGAAGTTGTATTGAAGTGATGGTGAAACACAGTCTATTAAGGAGGACTGGTGGAATATACACACTTCTAAGATTCAAGGTTTGGCAGACATAAATGCTGTCATGGGCTGAGGAGAATGAAGTTTAAATTATGTGGATTCTGCTATCCTTAATTTTGTGGCAAATGCCTGGGTAAATATTCTGTCAGGATCTGGGTAAAGCCTGTGAATAAAATATACTTTTGTTTTCTAGGTTAGAGGTGGTAATCAGTTTAAGAAAGTTACTAAATTGTAAAATCTTGGTCCTGCACATGAAAGGGACTACTTGGTGTTATACATACCCAGGGTCTAAACAAACATTCCTTTTTTCATTAACCATGACAACGGAGTGTTTCCAAAGTTATTCCCAGAAAGCAGAGATCTCAGTTGCTGAAATAAACCTTTGAGCACTGAACAGTGTTTTGTCATTTTTTTTCTGTGACATTAAGCAAAGACTTTCTTAAGAAAATGAATTTATCCAAGTGGTGAGCACTTAAAACAAAATGGTGGGATCTTTTCATTAATTTTTCAAATAACCTCTAATAATGGAAGATACTGACAGATACATCCTCTCTGCTGATTATCACATTACTGGTAATTGGCTGTGGTTCACAGAGAAACCACATTTATGCAAGTCCTGATTGCTTCAATGTTTTCTGTTTTAAATAGAGGCTGTGGATCCAAACTGCATTTCCTTCTGGAGGACAACGTGCAGCTGATGCATAGGAATGCTACCTGCATTAAATAATAAGACTGTTCTTACTAATCAGCTAAATTTGGAAATGTGTTGTCTTACTTGCCTTTTGGCAAGTTTAGGCACCTGCTCCTACAGCTCGGGGTGTCAGAGTGTGTTACTGAGATCATGTGAGCCTAAGAACAGAGCATTTGCCTTTACAAACAGCTCTTTCCATTGTTGCCTTGCTCTTCCACGCAGGGTTTTAATTTTTTCAGCCAACCATACCTTTCCCAAGATTTCTTTCTTATGAAGATTTTGCCATGAGGATTTTCTTTCCTTCTGGGAACTGAAATTCAAAGAGAAGAGGTCATGCCTCCATAGAATTAATTACAGACATTTGACTCCTTGCTACTGCCTTTCCAAATTCATGACAAGTTTTAAACTTGCATTTTGTTTTAAAAATGAAATCCCTCAACACTCTTTACAGCAATTCCATTAATGAAACATACACACACAGACACAATCTCAAATCTTAAAGGTACACATTTTTGGTAATTTACTTTCTGTCCACCTGTCACACAAGATAATTCCATGAAGTATATTTAGAACCTGTATTTCTCTCCAGAATGTCCTTCTCGAGGGATACATGCTGTGCTTGGAAGGAATAAGAGCATCAGTGTTTAAATACATCCTTACAGGTAAAGCAGATATTTTTTCTGGATTTAGAGTGTGAGAAATTCAACAACTTGTTCTATCCTTTTAACAATATGGGTTTTGTTTAATACCAGTCTATTTATACTGGCAAAACCGAATATTGGACCTGGGACAGATTTTCAGGTTTAGTCTGTACAGTGGATTTGAGTGTGTGGTAAGGGATAACAAATTTCAGTTTTGATTCAGGTACTCTTGTAAATTCCAGTGTTGCACTAGTTGCACACTCTTCAGCACTGCCTGTGCCATTTAGTGCAGTTGAAGTAAGTTTATATCAAAAGTTCATCTACTTCAACATCATGTCTCAGTCACTAATATCACCAAAAGAACACAGCAAGCATATAGTGGTATTTCATCAGCAAGTTTTCTAACCCTTTATCTGTGTGTAGCTCAGAGGGTTCCTGAGTTGTGGCTGATGGCTTTCTATTTATATTTAATACCCCTCAGTGAATTCTTCTTCTAATGATCTATGGAGTGACTCTTGCCCTACATCTCCTCACTGGTCCTTTGGATGTTGCAATGTGCACAGAGTCTGTTTGTACTAGGAGCCGAAGAATCCACAATGCAAAATTTAGCAGAGCACAAACACTTCTTGCTCACCACACACAGAAAGCAAGGGGAAGTTTAGTTCTTAAAATTACTGTGAAAACCACTGTGATTTAGGCACATTTTCCATTAATTGTCTGCTACCTATTTGAAACTTTTCCTATTAAGGGATTTTGTTATAATGTGGCCACAAACAGAACTGCAATGTAAGAGTGCTTATGAACATAAGATAGAAAAATGTTTTCTCTTTCCAGACATAAATTCCTCTATTTACTCCAGATACAGGAAATCACATGTTTCACTTCCTCAGTTGTGGTCTCTCCTTAGGTATTTTGCTTCAATGTAAGAATAATAGCATATAAACAATGTAGGAAGATGATGCTCTGATGGCTGTGTGATCCTTAGTAAGCATTTCTAATCCCTGATTAGAAGCAAATCATTATGTCACAGTAGTGACAAATGCTGATATTTTACCCACTGGAAACTCTGCTGCCATTAGCATATGATTTTTGCATGCTGAAAACATACAAACCTTTTGTGTAGTCTGAACACCAAAGATGTAAAGATGCATAGCTAAGCTTTGCTCTCTCATTCTTACTGCTGAAACAACCTTTGAGACTTAATGTGATCAAGAAACTTGTCATCTAGCCCCAAGTTTTCTTCTAAGAGCTAAATGCTATCACTTACCAACACAGACATTCAGCTTATTACTGATCAATTTTCAATCATGCCTCAGCAATCAGCAAGGTGTTTCTCTACTAGCCTCTGAGCAGCCTGGGATGACTGCTCCTGCCTTCTAGCTGCTTCAGGCAAGCCTACCTGCAGGATTGTACCTCTCCTCTCAGCCATCACCCTTCCTCTTAGGGACAACTGGGAGTAAAATGATCCCTTGCACTATGTGTCAAACTCTTTCACCTCCTCCTGTCCATCTGTGCTGGGGATCTGCAACAAGCCTGAAGAGCCCTTTTCCCCAGTGTGCAGCAAATAGTCACATAAGTGGCTAATAAGACAGTAATCCCTTTGTGGTATAAGCTGTTAATTGGAATGATTAATTGTGGGGTCACTGATTAATAATATGCAATTCAGCCTCCATCTTAGATTTTATGGCAGAGGTTCTGATTTATGAAATTAAAGTAGTCTCACTTCTAATTCACAAAACATCCATTCTTTCAGTTAATACAAAACATATAAACTGAGACTATCAATGTAAATAAAAAAATGTCTGGTGTCTGTACTACTAGCTTAAAAATGTTATATTACAAAGTTTTTCTGTTAGCTGTTTAAAAAATGTGTTGCAGTTCACTAATACACCCAATACAGCTCTAATCAGCCCCAGTGTCAGGCTGCTACTACTATTACAGTGCTACATCTGCATGGTGAACATCACAATTTATTTTTATTTTAATTCCACTCCTACATTTTGATTTCTTTTTACTGGCCAAACAATTACAAGTCTCTAGGATTTTTAAAGAACACAGAGTCTGAAAGTGTAGTGTTGAGAGTCCAAGACATTGCCCCAGTATTTACTCTAAGCTTTTAGACCTTTTCCAGTATTAGGCAGTACTCTTTGTTAAGCTCCTCTGCTTTGTCCATACTGAAGCTTTGAACACATTCAGCAGTCAGACTTTGGGGTTCTTTAAGTGTTGAAGTTGAGAACCAAGATTAAGTATCATCTCTCCTCTATGAGATGGGGCAGCGATTAATCAGTCTTGACAAAGGACATAAAAGCAAGCTCTAAAACTTAAAATATTTCGCATAAATGCTCTTATGTGCTTTAAATGGTATTTGGAAGAGTGTGTAATATTTGATATAATTTGACAGTATCAGAGGACAGCCATGATTGTGGTCACCACCGTTTTTCTATTTTGACCTGATCTAATATCAGCCTGATCAAACTTTGAACCTGGATCCTGTTTTGAGCATTTGTTTGGACTATATGACCTCTGGAAGTCTCTTCTAACCTAAATTATTGTATTACACTACCTCTTTTGATTTTGCATGAATATGAGGACCTTGATTGCATTAAGGTTTTTTGTGAGTGTGAGCTCAAAGTCTGATTCAGAAGCAAGTATTATTAGTACAAAAAAGGATGGCACATTTTTCTCCTCTAGTTCTTTTGTACTGCGAAAAAAAAAGGCCATCTCTGTAATCTGTTTACTTCGAAGGGGATCCCATGGATTTGAGCAGAAAATCTGGAAAAAATGAACACTGACATAAGCAAGAATGACAGGGGCATCTGGCCCAACAGCTTTTTGAAGTGGTAGCTCTTTTTCATGTATAGGTATGTGCAAACTAATTCTATTTTCTCTGTGTGTAACCATTATTCATAAGTAAATGTTGAATTTATTTATTTTTTTCACAAAAATTCAGCCCATAGATTGTTAGCAATTTATTTGTATTGACTGCTCACTATTCATAGCATGTGAGTGGTCACTCAAATAAGAGGGGACTGATTCTGCTCCCCAGAAGAATGCACCTGTATTTTCTCTGGTACTGTAGCCAATGGTGAAATTTAGCTATTAACAACTAGAAACTTCCAGAATTAACGTTATCCTGATAATACATATAAAATCTAAGTGAGTGGGTAACATTTTCAGAATTTTTTGACTGACAACAAATAATAGCATCCTCCCAAATAATGGCCAACTGATCTCTTCGTTCGCTTTTACAGAGTATTTCCTGATTACTTTTTGATTTGTAGAACCAGCTCTTTAAGCATGTCAAACAGCATTTCACAGAAAATAGTATCAACACTTCTTTGTGCATTTATACTCGCCCCCACAGCTAGTAAAACTATTTAATACCGTTGTCCTCCAAAAAGATAAACAATTTATGTCATGGCTGCAATGGGTGTCTCTACTTTAATCTTCTTGTTGGGTTTATAGATCACATAGAACAAGTAATGGACAAACTGAAGTATGTCAGAGAAGAACAGTTTATGAGAAACACAAAACCATTAAGAACATTGCACTTGAGAGAACATTAAAAAAAAATCCAGTATATAGAACACTGTTAATATAATTGCAAACAGAAATGTTTAAAGCACATTTAAGTGCCTGTTTCCACGATTTGTTTATATCAACAATATCTGTGCCTTTTTTGACTGCTACCTTGGCTTGCTACTTCCTTATGCATTTTACTACTTGCTGCAGATTGCATTAAAAAGTTAATGAGGGTTAGAGTTTAAAAACTTTCCCTGCTCCTTTTATCTCCTAGCATTTTGCACATGATATGATTGTGAGGTTTGATGTTGTCTTTGTACTTGAACCAAGAGGCCACATGTTTGGTGTTTCTTTTCCCAGGGCAGAGTCCTGTTACAGTTTTGGGTTTGTTTGTTGTGGTTTTGTGGTTTTTGTTGTTGTTGTTTGTTTGTTGGTTTGGTTTGTTTTTTGTGTGTGTGTGGTTATTTTTGTTTGTTTGTTTTTCTGTCGTGGGTTGTTTGTTTGTTTGTTTGTTTTAGGGTTTTTTTGGCTGCTATTGATATTCTCCTGCTTACATAGAAAATGCAGGAGTAGAGAGGTGTCTTTTTGAGTACAGAAGTAATATGGAAATGAAGCACCCTCCAAAGAATAAGGGTGAATGAAATGCTCCAACTGTGAGTGAGTCTATGTGTCTGAGTTTTGTAGGTGAAGAGGAGAATTTCAGGGAGGAGGCCAGACTTGGAGATGGTAAGGTAACTTTTCTCTCGTGACAAAATAAGAATGCAGAAAGGACACGTGCCTGGTTGTGTAAGCATGAAAGTGCCCTTTGGTACTACACTATATAGCTTCTGTGAAGGAAACCCATTAAAAACCCAGGTCTCCTCCTCAGTGGATGAATAGCATGCTATGACATCCATTTTGTTGAATGCTCAGCTGCTGCTGGACGTGCTTGGTATTATTTTTGAGAATGGGTCTAAAAATCACATTTGTAGTTTACAACCCAAGGAATCACAGAATCATTTCTGCAGAGCTTATTGCAGTCTGATGGATGCACAAAATATTTAGTCTACTTATTACTTGCATTAATAAATAGAAGAAGGTGTGCTTGACTTTTAATAGTTCCATGATAATTTAAATAGCATGAAGTTATCTGATTTGGAATAGCTTCTGGTCTGTCACAGGTGGCATTAGTGTATGGGTGCTTGGGCTTTTTATTTATAATGTGATTTTTCCTGAAAGGTCATTACAGACACATTGGGGAAAAAATAGAAAATAGAAGAAAAGAAAATCTATTTAATGCCAGGGGAAAAAAAAAAAAAAAAGAAAAAAAAAGAAGAGAGAGAGCACAGGTGTGTAATGGCTGGTTTCCTTGCAAAAATATCAGTTTCACTGCATTTGTATCAGCTTAAGTGAAAATATACCAGCTGGAAAAAATTAGATCAGCATGAATCATACATGCAAAAGGTCACTGATCTAAAAATACACATCCCAAGAAAAAGATAAAAATGATGCATGCAAACTAAAATTGCCAAGTAAAAATTAAAATCCTTCTAAACATTCTAAACTTAGGACATTAATTAATCTGAAAGTAATGTGGGAAGAGGCAAAAAGCCACCCTGTGATGTCACTTTCATTATATGGAAGACAGCTAAGGAGATAAAAGAAGATCATGCAGAGCCCAGGAGAAGATTATGCCTCTTTATCTCACTGCGGGAGAGGGAGAGAAGAGGGAGGAACTCCAAATGACTGTTTTAATGTGCACTTGGATCACTTAAGTGTGCTGATGAGTAACAGGAGATACACACAAGGGTGCTGAGGATCATAAAGTCACCTCAGTTGTCAGTCAAAATTAAAAACCTAACAAGTAAGATCAAGTCCCTCTTCTTAACAAACTTCTAAATAGAAATTTTGAAATGAAATAAAAACAAGTTCTGTTTGATGCTGCACCTTCTTGTCACAGCCTAATACTTAAAAAGAATGAAAAACAGTCCAAGTATGTTGTAGGAATGAAAACGGCGTTCAGGTACTCTTGAAGTTGGAGCTCTATTAGTAAAGGCTAGCAATGTTTTGATTGGAAAGCAGACTGCACAATGGTTTTTTTTGAAAATTTGTTTGTGTGTGCATGCCAGAAATTTCAGATTATACTCGTTAACCTTTCTCTCTCCTACGGTAAAACATCATTACAACATCACACACTGGCAGAAGCACCTTTGCAAAGACTGACATGCCACTACCTGGCCCAAGAAAGGCTGGACATGTAGCCACCTAGGGAAAGAACATGTGTATTGTCTCATGACTTTTCCTAGAAGATATAGCTCATGTTTAATTTTATCAGTAAACAGCCCTCTTTTTCTTTTCTTAGTGATCCAATTATAGCAAGAGAGGCAGATGGGCTCACACTAAGCTGTTTTAAATAATACAGTTCCATTAAATTCAAGGGAATAAGACTGATTTGAACCAATACTTATATCAGGTCAAGAATATTTAAAGAAAGCTTTGATGTTTTTTCTTCTCACTTGCAGCTGTCTTGGTTCTGCTTTAAAATCTCATGTCCACGCATCTCTTTCTCTCTACCTGCCCTTTCTTTGGATTTTGGAATGTCACACTGTGTATGTACCTTCTGTCTAAAATCCTTCCTTAATTGTAAAGTTCCTAATGAGCTTAATGAGCTCTTCTTTCCTGGAGCGTCAATTTCTGCTTGAAATCAGGTGGTATCCTTCGTTTTTCTGGTATATTTATTGACTTCATTATTTTGCTTGTATTTATTTTTACAGGTTTTTTTCAAAGAGAGGTAGGAGGGCACATAGAAGGGGAACTATTGCAATAAAAATTCTTTGGGATGATAAAGACTTTGCATTATTTTATAAAAATGGATAAATTCCAAATGTATTTAATTTCCCCTGGCAGCCCTTTGCCTCATCTCCTTCACTATGTGCTATCTAAGACATTTGTAAATCAGAGATCAGCCCAGTGGTGAATCACTGCATCAGCAAGCAGGAAGTCAAACAGAAGCAGAAGGCCAAGAAGTGGATCCTTGCATTAGAAAGAGGCAGGAAGGCAATGGAGTACAACATGAAACTGGATGGAGGAGCTGTAGGAGAGCAGAAGCTGAAAAGAATAGCAATGCAGTTATCAAAGGCTCACTTTAACACCTATTTTAATAAGGTTGTGGTAGACATTTACATGTTTGGTGGTGACTGAGAAGATGCATTCAGATTAACAAGGGCTGAGTAACTGAAGGTAACAAGAATGTTTACCCTGTCAGTTAATTCATAAGAACAAAGCCGTGTTTTAATAAATAAAGCAAATTATCCTAGTTATGTAAAAACATATGTGTTCTTGTTGCTGTTTGTTGACACAGCTATCATTGGCAAGATTCCTCCCTCAAGTGTTTTTCTGAACAACATTCTCCAAACTGACACATTTTATTGTGGGCATTATGTAAAACAAATTTTTTAAATGCTGATTTGCTAATTGTTTCCAGTATTTTCTGCAGTTTCTAAACCATGGTAGGCCAGTGTTGATATGGTTTAATTTTTTTAATATTATATCTAGTTTTGATAAAAAGAAAATCAAGAAATACTTGAAATACTAATGCCTTTGTAACACAAAATGACTTTTTAATACAAAGGGTAGCGTTAGATAAATGGTAAATTTTATAACAATGCATCAAACTTAGCTTGCACTGTAATGCTTATGGGTAAAGTTATTGCTGGCTAAACCAACTTGCTGTTTCCAAAGTAGTATTACCTCTGCAAGCAACATAATTCTTCATCCACAAAGCACAAGAAACAACATCATCTGTTTCAGTTGCACTATTGGATGAAGAAAGGCAAAAGATAATCTGGTGCTTCTCTCCAAAACCTACCATTTCTGGCTACGAAGAAACTTCCAGACATGTTTGGATCCTCACTGCCACAAGTGAGAGAGAACACCCTTTCACACTAAGGAAGGATTCCTGACTGTCCAGTAATGATGAGTTTATTCAGAAGAAGGAAAGAGACAATCACCCTTCAGATAACCAGGAGGACTTCAAAACACATAAATCTGGGCTGGACAATGCTGCACAGAATCCATGGCAAGATCTCACACTCAAGTCACAAACAGTGTAACTACAAGGAAAAGTCAGTGCTCATCTCCACCTGCATCTCTTTCAGTAGTCTGGTGCCAGTGTGTCTCCAGTGACACTGGGAGGCCTCTCTCTTGCCACAGACACCCCTCATAAAGGCTGTCAGGAGTGCCTTTGTGTTTGTGATTGCTCAAATTGTGGAAGCCCGGAAGCAAGTTATTTTCAAATTTTCACCAAGGTGATTTTTTTCCCCCTAATTTAACATTTTATTCAATGTGCATATTTGCTCTTCGAAGTCAGAGCCCCCTGCTAATTGACCTTGTTAAGGACAAGAAAATCAGAAAAGGCAGGGCAGCTGACATCTGCAGTACTTGCCAAGTGTAATAGTAGGGATCACTGGGAGTGCATGAAACAATGGCTGAGCCTGCTTGAGTCTGAGGAGAAGCACAAAGGGTTAATGCACAATATGACTGAAGAAAAGCATAAAGTACAAATTTTAGAAGATTGGTGAAAGCTGTGGGAGGTCTAGGAAGTGTGTAACAAGACTTCCATGAATGAGACAAATAGCTACAAGGAAACATACAGTGGCCTGTGGGAAAAAACACAGAATGTGTCAGAAAACATTTTGCTTACATCTTAGTGGGAGTAAGTTTTAAGAAAAAAGTATTAAAGTTCAAGTTCATAAGCTCTGAAGTGTATTGCTGTTTGCACATTGTTTGTCACCATTTGATGTATCTTTGTTTTCAAATCATGAGCTAGCTAATGAGTATGACATACTTATTTATACATATTTACCAGCTCTAGGAACCCCTCTGCCCTATTCATGAAAGGCATTTACAAATTAAGAAAAAACCAAATCCAAGCCAAGTATGCAAACTACTAGACAAAAGCAGCATGCTGTGCCATTCTGACTGACTGTGAAAGGGATCTTTACAGCCTTGCTGAGCTCTTCTAATTGTGCCAGGTTATTCTAAATCAGCAGTCCTTCGTCTTCAGTCCTCCATCCACAAATATTATGGAAAACAGAACACATAGCAACAATAATCATAGAATCATAGCGTCACAGCATCATAGAATCATTAAGGCTGGAAGGGACCTTAAAGATCATCAAGTCCCCCCTGCCATTAGCAGGGAACTCTACCGCTAGACCAGGTTGCACAAAGCCTTGTCCAACCTGGCCTTAAAAACCTCCAGGGATGGGGCATCAACAACGTCCCTGGGCAACCCATTCCAGTTCCTCACCACCCTTATAGTGAAGAATTTCTTTTTAATATCTAACCTAAATCTCCCCTCTCTCAGTTTAAAACCATTATCCCTTGTCCTATCACTATCTTCTCTGATGAAAGCCCCTGCCCAGCTTTCCTGACAGGCTGAGAGAATTGGGGCTGTTCAGCCTGGAGAAGAGAAGGCTCCAGGGAGATCTTATAGCAGCCTTCCAGTACTTGAAAGGGGCCTACACGAAATACTTACTCATTGCAGTTCAGGCAAGCCTTGGGTCACTGCCAGGGTTTTTCAGTCTGTTTGGTACACATTCAAAAAGCTTTGTTGTCCCTGTTCATCTAAAAGGCAAATGGCTCTCTATTCCTACTCAGTGAATCTTTTAATAAACCAAGAAAGCAAAGGGCCATCTAAGATTAGCACTGGCTCTTTAAATCCACAAATGTAGCTACCAGAATTGTATTCTTACTGGTCTTGTTGGGAAATATTTTATATTTATAGGGCTCCAGCATCACATATCTCCACCCCTCAGTGAATGCTGTTCATGAAAAGTCCACATTGTGTAAGTGTGGGTGCTATTGTAGAAGACTATGAGATCCCACGTGGCCATGAAACAGTAAATAGCAATTCTTGTTGTCTCCTTCAGTATAAAACACAATGAACATATTAAATTAGTTACCTGTCCAAAGCAAACCCATTAATGTATTTCTATATTTCAAAAAAAATGTGTAGAACTTCTTACCACAGCTTGTTGGAGAGAAGTTCCTCTGTTCCTGTGTACTCAGAGGTGCACTGTGGTGAGTCAAACTGGGTTATGCACCCCACTTTTGCCTCTTCCAAAATTCAGGTGTCCCATTATTTCAGATCTCCTGTTGTTCCTGTTGCCACAGTCCAGGCCCACCTGGCTGACAATCTCTTGCCATGCTGGGTTTTACAGCTCAAATCTTGTTACCCTTTGGTAACTCTCTTGGCATTCAGGCAGAGCTGAATTTTGCATATGAAAAAAGGGAAAAGCATCCGTACCACTGTGAGGATATTGTACTAAGCCAGAGCAGGTTGAGCCCATGTAACTGTGCTAGGAGGGACTATATCCACTTTAACTCCCCGGCCTTTCTTACACCTAGTGAATCAGCATCTGGACAGAGGGTTGGTAAATGAGCAATCTTCAACTGCTGTCACCAGGGTCTTTGTGACAGAGAACACTTCAATCTTTGTGAAATTTGAGGTCACTGGTGATTTTCTGGATTTGCACAGCAGTTTAATGTGCCACATTTTTTAACACTTTTTTACTGCTGCTCTGTTGTGCAGTGCTAATCATCAAATATCTAGGACTTCTTGCCCTTTTTATGCACTGCCATCCTCAGCCGTTTCACCTGGTGTCTGCCACAGCTCCACTGGCTACCTTGGGAGTTGAGTCTGTGGAGAGTTCTTGTCTGTGAGCAGGCTCTGGCATGTTACTTATCTCTCTGGGGCCATATTTCTGAAGAGAAAGATGAAAAGGCATTATGAAACATTAAAAAAAAAAAAAAAGTGAATGTCAATGAATGGGAAAAACACAGTGGGATGGAAGAAAGGAAATTACAAAAAATCAGACCTGAGCTTCTTGTTGATATCCCAGAACAAACATCAGGGTGTCCCTGAAGAACTGTGCTTAGCAGGGTTGCTAGGGTTTATAGAAGGCATGTATACCATATCTTTGCCAAAATGGACTTTCCAGATGAGGACACTTGGCACTAGAAAAGGCAGTTCAGCAAGTATGTATCTGTCCTTCCAGTGCCATGTGTACAAAGCGTTATCAGCCCAAAGTCCTGCCAGAAGAACTTTCTGGGGTAGACATGACCTCAGTCTACAGCAAGAAACTTAGGCTTATATTCATGGCACAAAACTATGTGCACAAAAATTTAAAGTCGCCCCTGAACCATACAGGCATGATTGTTGTGAGGCTAAATAAGCAGCTGGATGGTGACCTGACTATTCAAACAGTCCTGAGAACACTGTATACACATAAACTATAATCAAACTATACAAGCTACAATCATGCCTTTCTGCACATAGCATTCGAAAATTCTGGATGCAGTTACCTTTACCTTTACCTTCTTATTTCTATCTTCATTTGCCTCCTCAAGAAAGGGATAGTTTCTGTCTGCCTTCAGTAACACCCTGGTAATTTAATAAAAAGGTATCACATGTTCATAATACTTCTATTATGTATGATAAAAATGTATGATATTATTTCATTATGTAGTTTATTATGAACCTTGCTGTTTTTCAAGGAATAATGTAGTTACAAACATAATTTCCTTCTTTTAGTGTGAAAGGACCTGGAGTCTGCATTCATTCAGTTAAGCAGCAGTTTATCACGAGTCATGGATGCTGCCTCATAGCCATGGTACCAAGTCTTGTTATCTGATTAAATAAGATTAAATCGGAAAATCTTTTAATCAAGTACTAAATTTAAATTGAGAAAGTACTTTGTGATCAGCAGAGATCTCACATCCCCCATTCCTGAGATAAGAGGAAGTGACATGTCTTTGCCACTAGCTGACCCATGTGTGTCACTTGTATTGCCAGCAGCAATAGTTTCATGTACTGATCCTAATGAGTTGCAATATATATTGTTAATTATTATGACATGATTTTTCCTTTTGCACAGATGCTGTGTATAGCATTTGTAAAGTACCAGAAAAATACATTGCTGTATTACTGGTTTTGTAGAAAGTTGTCCCACTGAATATATATTGAAATGCAGCTCCATGTTAAAAATCTAGTTTCAGCTCAATCCAAGGATGAAGGTCACATCGTAGTTATTTTGGGGTAGCTCTGGAATGTGCAATAGCGTAACATACATGGCAATGACACACTGAAAATCAATTTGTGAAAACAGAGGGCTGGTATCATGGTGATATAAATACATACCAGACAAATTGCTTCATTTTTATTACACAAGGCTACAGATGAAGTTAAAATAGTAAAGACATGCATTTAAGAAAGTGAGTGAGACATTAGAGCAGGCAGTGGGAGGTCTTCAGTCTGCTGGTGCATGATCAAACAGGTTTAATCAGCAACCCATCTTGTTTGGCATGTAGAACTGAAAATCCATTTAAATACAAATACAGAAAAAATATAATCAGCAATGGTATTTAGGGAATTTAATGCAACATTATGGTTTCTTGTTTTCCAACTGAAAGGAACATATTGGGTCTTAGGATAATATTGAGCCTTACTTTCTTTCTACAGCCCTTTCATACTGATGCTGAGAGCTGGTTTTCCTGACTGGAAAAAATTCTATTGAAATTCAGAAGCCACTGCCTTTATCACACTTTCAGTATTTCTGCTTGGTACCCATAAAATACATAGCTGTCCTGGCTAGCTAAATGAAGAATGGAAAGAGAGAACATTTCCCTTTTATGTAAGCTGTAACATCAGATGATACCCTCTCCAGCATATCCTATTGATTCATGGGTAGGCAGTGTACATCTCTGAAGAAAAATAAAGCCGTTCTAAGTATCACAACAGAAAGCAAACTAGAGACTTTTAAAAAAGACATGCCCTCTACTTTCCTCTGTAAGCCTAAAAATAGTTGAGCTGGATTATAGACATAGGTTTTGTGTGAATGCATAAAAGAATAGTCTGGCTTTATCCAGCTACCACTTTAGCTATAATTGCTGCTATTTTTCATGGCTGCTCTATGTTGATTTCTGTGCTTTAAAGGTTTTCTCTTGCTGTCCTGTGCAATAACATACGGAATTACAGCCTCAGAGAAAACATTTAGTAAGGAAAGATACTATGACTATAAATCTGAACAATCAGATTTCTGCATAGATGGATAACTAGCTTTGTATATTTTCTTTAAACCCAGGATCAGGTCTTCCCTGAGATGCTATTCATGAGATGGACAGCTAATACATGAATAATAGATTCAAAACAATAGCATAAATAACCATCCTCCCTAAACAGTAATAAAAACAAATGCAAAACCTAGCTGGAACATGCCTGATTAAAATTAGTTTTCTAAATCTTTTTTAGAAATCCTTTAAATATGCCAGCTATTTGCAAGATTTGCTTTTCTTAAAGAGCTGCATGAGTTTATAAGTCAACCATTACAATCAAATGGAAAAAAAAAAGGTCCTTTTTCTTCTTCTTCTCATTTGCCTACTGTGGTTCATAATAGTTCAGAGAAACACAGTGAATACTGTCAGTAGGGAAATTAACATCAGACACCACTAATTCAAACAACACAGGAACATTTTATTGAACCCTGCTATATTATCAATGTTTTCAGTCTCTCTCAAATATTTTTACTTCAAATAAGTAGAAACACCAGTTTACATTTAAGTTGACAGTTTACTCATGGTACTGTAGCATATGACTTGAGATTGCTTATAAAATAGCAATGTAATCATGGTTTTGAAATTTTGGGGGGGGACTGCATTTGGAGATCATAGAAAAGTGAAGAGCCCCAACTCAGTACAATCAAGAGATGTGTAGACCAGTCAGCTGATAAATGAGACAGTCTCAAACCATTCCTCTATCTGACACAAAGAAAGAATTTGAACTTCATAGTAACATTTCTGGTTACTCTAAGGACTGGAACAGACTCTGGTCAAAATTTGAACATGGATGTGAGGAAGCATAGAAGTTAAATTTTCATCACAGAATCACAGAATCTTAGGGGTTGGAAGTGACCTCGAAAGATCATCTAGTCCAACCCCCCTGCCGGAGCAGGGTCACCATCATCAGAGCAATAGACTTTCATAAAATGCTTTGATATTGCTGGGATGGTAATTTTCACACAGGTATTTTTATTTGTGTTTTAGATTTTTGATTTGTGTGGGTGATTTTATTTGTTTGGTTTGTTGGTTTGTTTTTTTTCCCATTTGAGTTTTTCTTTTTTTCTTTTCTCAAACTAGGGATAATATTGAAAATTTGATCTGCCCAATGCAGATTGTAGAAAACTTTGGTACTCTTCTGAAAAGACAGCATTTTTAGTAAAAGACAGCCTCTGTCTTGTTTAAAATGTAGGTAGTGTCTCTTGGCTTGACTTTTCTCTTTAATGCTTTTAGGTTTATAGCATTAGCCAAAATGAATGAGATTATTTCTCACAGCTATGTACCTCTTTATAAAGGTCAGTGTTTAGTTATTGAAAATGCTGGAAATAAGATATATGTGACATTTTATGGTATTGATTTGTTAATAATTTATCTTAGTGGCCTCCAGTGCTTTAATTTCCTTACTACCCCACTTTTAGTGCTGCTGTCAAGGTGGGAAATAATGTTTTGTGTCTTTTCCTGAGTTTCTTTATCCTTACCTTTTGCCTGCATTTCACCGCTTGAAAAAGTCTTTTTGTCTTTGGACTTGGGCTTCCTTATTCAGGACATTGCTTAGTTGGTCTGTAGCCCTTTTTACTTCATGTCTTGTGCCTCAAAGAATTTTGCACCATATCAGCTACGTTCTTATCCAGTACATGCTTACCTTCAGATGCTGAAAATAATGTAAAAATTAAATATTCATTGACTTGAAGGTTAATTTGACTAGGAGTGCAAGTGTGTAGGAGTAGTATGCTTGCAAGCTGTATAGTAAGTAGGTTTCTAAATTATGTAAGTGACAGGCTGATTTCAGAGTTATAACATTTCAGTTTGATGACCGACAATGGAAATGGAAAGGAACACATGAAAAAAAAAGTTCTGGAGAATACACTATATTGCTTATGCTAATGGAGCAAATCCATACAATCCATGGAGCAAATAAATACATAATAACGGAGCTAATCCATTATTTACACAATATACCTGGAATCAGGGTGAGGCTTTTACTAATTTGGTCTTTAGCACCTACACCTGGTGTTCCTTAGTCCCTGGGATAAAAGGCTGAATTTTGGGTTGCTTAATTTCTATGGTGAAGCTGAAAGCCAAGGCAGTAAGAAAGCAGGGTGGTGTGTAGAAAAGTTATTCCTATTGCTTCCCAAGTGGAATTTGCACTGTGGGTTAGAAAGCTGCTTCTGTGGGATATGTAGAACAGTATTCTGAAAATCAATTAAAACCAAAATAATTCTTAGAGTTTTACAGTACCTGGAAACTCCAGGCACAGGAATGGGAATGAAAGGCAAAAAAAAATGTCAAAACACTGTACCATGTTTTGCTGGATGAATAAGAAGAGGAATGGCTTCCATGGGGAAAACACTGAAAGCACAGAGGTCCAAAAGGACAAAGTAAGCCTTTAAATTTTATCTCAGCTCTGTTGGAGACCCTAATGAGTAAGAGTTTAGGATACAGCAGTCAGTAGTTTTCCCAGCCTGCTCTTGGGTTTTGGGGCCATTCAGAATCTTTTTTCATTAAATCACTAATGTTGGTCTAAGGGAATTGGAAATTTTATTTTTTTTTTCAATTCTTCTACACTATCTTTTAGCATATTTATAAAATGTGGTCAGAAGGAAGATTAAAAATAGATCTTTGAACACTGAAATATATTGGTTACTTTCAGTTTTAAGCTCTTGCTTTTGTTTATCATTCTGCCTAGGACAGAATTTGATTTGTTTTAAAAGCTTACTTCATTTTGTAGGCTATGTGATCTTGTGTTCGTCTCACAGGCTTGTATTCTCACCACTGACACATCTGACACACTATGTATTCATCATTAGAAGTCATTGCTTACTTTAAAATACTGCTTTTACTGCTATGGGTAAGGTTTTGGCTCCACTTCTCCTCAGAGATTACCTAAGGTTGCTAAATGCCTTCTCTGTGCATTGCCCAGTTATGTGATGCTTTGGTCAATTAACGGCTGATGTTCTTTCACTAGATAGGTGTTTCACATTTTTCATGCTGATTCTTCCTATACAGGCTTCCGAGGTGTCCTGTAAAAAACCAAAACAACAAAAAACTGAGCAAAATTTCAGTGTTTTGAAAATTCTTTCTCACTCATAGAAGTTCAGGGTTTGTATCATGTACCCTCTAAAATAAAGATTTGAGTTAAGCTTAATAAAATCTCATCTTCAGTTTCTGCCAAAACGTTAACAGTGAAATGTGCTTCTGCCTTCCTCTCAGTGTCTGGATCAGTTTTCTTGTATGTGGATGCATGCATGAGCCTTTATGCATTAATGAAACAGGACATCCTTTCTTTGTCACAAGCGACTCTTAAAGAAGAACTCAGAAAGTAGAAAGGAATTAAATTACAACTAAGTTAGAGAATTTTAATTAAAATGAAAATTTACATGAAGAGCAAATAAAGCTTCACGTAAGCCTACATTGCTTCCAGTTGCCTCAGCTGTATTGCTCTCAGGCAGAAGTATCACATCATGACTTTTCCCTATTCTTCTTAACTCCGGTTTTATGCTTCACTGCAGGCCCAGGCCCAGTGTTAATTTCAGTACCTAACGTTCCTAATCCGGAAGAAAATGTGAACAAAGGTGAGGGCAAGAAAGAAATTAAGACTATTCTGAAGTGCAAAAGTCAAGAAAATAATTGATGGTTTAAGAAACTAAGAAATAAACACAAATGGAGATAGAATCCATTGAAAAATACAAATATATAAGGCTTGCTGTAGGTAGGTCAAAGAACTATCAACCTATTTATGACGTATGAAAGAATGTAAGAGAAGGATGAATTTCTGAGGTGGCAAGTACCGCAGTAGAAACTGTCTCAGACAGAAAGGTTGTATTAAAGGAGGAGGTGGGGGCTGTGTGAAATAGGATATGCCATCATGCTGGAGGTGCCGCAGCTTCCTGCTGCAGACGAAGGGAGGCTGCTGGCAGGTGCAACAAACTCCATTGCAAGAATATGTTTATTGCAGTGTCAACATCACTGCCAGGAGAAGGCAGTTCTCACTCCATGGGAAGTTCTAGTTTTGTCTAGAATTAATACACCAAGCTGAGAGAATGCTAACAGAATTATCACTTTGTCCTGGTGTGCTGCTTAAAGCAGAGTTCACTGAAGAAATGAAAATCAGTAAAAAGAAAATTGACTTAATCCTGGCTCAAACCAGGACACACTTGCACTTTAAATTAATACTCAACCTAATTACAGAATATTATGTGAAACTCTTCTAAAAGAGCAAAAGTAATGCGGAAAAAACATCAGGTTTTGCTGATTTTGCACAGGAGAACAGCAACAGACTGTGACAAAGGGTTAAAAATGACAGAAATTTGGGCAACATAAATGGAAGCTTCTGAATAGCGCAGTACCAGCTTTGCTTGTAAGGAGTATGAATAAGCAAAATGCAGAGATTTAATGGTCCCCAAGCAAATAGGAGGACAGCAATCATACTTTTATGTTGGGCAACAGTGGAGGGAAAATAAGAAATAATGTTTTTAGTATCTGGTTCTTCTGAGGTTTATTGGCATATTTATTTTCTAATACAACTTGTTCCAGCATCATTTGAAAACACAATGTATTTGTCTCTTTGCTACTGCTTTGCATCTCTGGATCACACTACTAGAAAAGGTAAATTTCCTTCTCTCCTTGTGGTTTATTGTGAAAAAAACCTGTCTGTGATAAATCCTCTTGCTTTGCTGCAGGATCTGCAGCCAGAATAATCTATTGTCTATGTTCCACTGAATGAAGAGGTTAAAAAAATCGCTAGCCCTGACTCTTCCACTGCAGATTATCTCAATACAATTTAAAACACATTTTTTGTCCCTATTATAAAACATTACTTTAGAGAATATTGGTATCGCACTGAAAGCTTACACTTTTTTTTTTTTTAATAAGTGCTGGGATAGAATGATGCTCTTTATCCCTTAGATGGATATTGGAGACAGTTCTGGCTAAAGTAAACAATGGTCCTACACCTGACATGCATAGATGGACAAACCCTCCAACTTCCTTGTGAGAATGTAGCAGTTCCATGCCAAACCTGGAATTTGGATATGCTTTTTCTCTCATTAGACTATTACTGATGGAAATAGAACCTTGTTAGCCGCTAATGAAAGCACATTTCCTGCCTCCAAGTTTCAAAAATCCTTTTCCACACCTGCAGTGAACACTTTAGAAGCCTTTAGATTAATTTTTAGATTAAGATTCCAAGTTACATGAAGAAAATGTTGTGATGTGAACCTGAATAATCCTAAAAAAATCACACCTTTCCTCCATGGCCCCAACAGAAAAACAGAACCAAGTCTGAAAACTTGAGCAAATGTTTTCTGTTTATATTGGGCTTTTCAAAACTGATCCAGCCATGCTTTCCCAAACATAATGACAAAGAGATAACTAAATCTGAAGAGATTTTCTTTCTTAATGGCGAACTATCCAAGTTGTATAAAACCTTTGACTTGCATTCAGCATTTTTGCTCATTATTTTTTTCATTGCATGATCTTTTTTTATTAAAATACTAGTTAAAATTGCCTGGTTTATCAGCAGGGTGTAGTATGCGAAACGGATCAAGAAAGGACTTTGTTTCCTGTAGAAAGGAAGATAGTGTAGAATATAGTCTGTATTCTCTGTTTGCTTTGATTAGACACCAGATATCTTCATGTACATTTTCAAAGCTAGGAAGATGAGTTTTCAAAGTAAATTTATCCTAAATGGCAATAAAGAAAATTGGTGGTCAGTGAGGATACAGAAGAAACAGATGGAAAGGTTTTCATTGAGAAGGAGAAAAAAATGCTTTTTTATATGAGTCTGAGTGAGACAAATTCTGTGCTTATCAGGGAAGGGAGAACTAAAGCAGAGTTTGTTCTTTTCTGGCAAACCTTTTTTTAAAATGTGCGGTCTGGATAAAGAAATATGCCTTCTAAGAAGTAATTTATGTCTTTTATTAGCATCATGTCTCAGAACGAGACAGTAATTTTGTTTGAAATTCTCTGCCAGAAGATAAATTAGCATGATTGAACTGGGAAACATGAAAGCTGCAATTCGCGTGCTTTAGTCAGGTAATTATTTAAATTATAGAAAAGCAAAAGAGGAGGGACTTACATTTCAATATATCAAAGAATAATCATGTGTCAGAAAAGCATGAAAAACTTGAAAAGAAATGTCTGAAAATTAACAATTTGGAGTTCTTTCCCTGAAGATAAAAAGCACTATATATATAAAATCTGTAGGCTACTGGTGACGCAGACTAATAAGTACTGGCAAAAGGTGGTAAGAAACTCCAGCCCTTCTCATTGTTTCTATTTTCTTGAGAAGTTTTAGACCATTTTTAATAGATACTATTAAAAGTCATCATTAAAATTAACTTTAGAAGCCCTTCTGAGTAAGAGTGCAAAAATGATCGTCCAAAATATCTAAACAGGAGGAAATTTACAAACCCCCCATTTCCTTAAAAATTTTGAAGGCTTGATATGTCCCCTTAGACTAGCTTTTTTATTCTTTACTTTTGGTTTGTTTAAATGCTCTCTAAAAGATCTTTTTGATGTGTTTGGTAAAAGAAAACTCAGATTTAAACTTAAATGGCAATTTAAACCCAGAATGTGTAGGGACAGAAAACTCAGAAAATTGTGTTTCTGGTGTTTTACAGGGTTGAAAAGTCTTGTTTAGACACAGATTTTTTCAATAAAACTTTGTATCATACATAAAATGAGTGAGATTTCATCTAAAGCTTTAGTGTCCTGAAGAAATTTCTTACAACTATTGCTTCTTGTTGATTTTTTAAAACATTAATGTTTTCTTATCTTTTACAAGAAATTAAAAACCTCCAACCAACCAACCTGCAAGAACCAATGCAGTTGAGTGTCAAACTATTTGCCAAAACCCCAGGTTTCAAGTCAATTAAACAGTATGGTGAACTTATCCCATATTTTTTTTTGCTCCACGTGGCAGTGTTACAATTGTACTCCTACAAGAAATCGGATTCAGGACCAAGCACAAGGACAGGACTGTTATGAAATCTCTCTTAATCCCTGCAAGTATATGACATAGTATAGGGTTGCCATTATCCTAATTTTAATTTAAATAGATAATAATTTCACAGATGTCAGAGCAGTATCCAGTTGATTTAAAAATCCATTGTAAATTGATGATTATAACAATTTTATATTGTTATATAAACCCCGGTTTAGGTTTGGCTAATATGATATGAATTAAGTGCCATCAGATGTACACTGAGTTTGAAAATATAAATGTTTAATGGAGTTCTTACTTTGTCTCCAGCTAAGATTTCCAAACAAAAGACAGAAACAAAGAGCATGAGGGTGACAAATCATTCCTGCTCTTTGCCTCTGAAGTGGAATTATGTTCAAAGAGAAGTCTGTGAGACGTGAGCCTTGAGCAGCTCCTGGAGCCTCATTCATCCCCAACGCTGGGGGTTCCAAAAGAACTCTTGTTGGGTGGCATTTTTCCTCTTGGGTACCATTTTGGTACCCAAAATCCAACTAATAGATTCAACTGAATGGCCAGCTCTTGCTTCCTGTGCTGGTCACATCTCAGCCATTCTTTCAAAGGTTGCTGTTGAAGTGCCTGAGCCAGTTAGGCTCAATAGCTGGCTATAAACAAATCAATCTGGGAGGTGCATCTGATGTGCTGCTTTTTGGCTGATATCTCAAATGTGATGTGATCAGTAAGAAGTAAAATTCACTCCTTTGCCAATGCAGTGGGAGAGGAGAGAGAAAGGACCCTGAGAATAAGATTTATAGTGATGGGGGCAAATCATGCTTTACATCCTTCTTTCTGAGGAAAGAATAAGCCTGCAGAAGAAGTTACCTCAAAATCCAATTAATAATTAATCTTTTGTAGAGAAAATAGATAGGAGACAGAGGATACAGCTACAATAAAAAGGGACTGACAGCAGTCTGTTTTTTCCTCAGCTCTGCCTTAGTAGAGAGCACAGCTCCCTGCACTAGGAGTCGGATAAGCGAACATAAAGTGATACCGCTAGCAAGAAACTGATTAGTGACTGAACTGTTTTAATGTCACGTGCCTTTACATACAACACAAAGAAAAAAAAAAATCAAAGCAGTGACAGACTGAGAGGGAAGAGAGGGCATTGCTGACATTTCTGATTCCAGAATTTATTAATGCTGAAATAAGGAAAAAATACTGGATGTCACAGGTAAAATTCTTTTATAAAACCTTTTTTTTTTTCAAGCTGTGAGTTTTTCAAAACCAGCTTTTTTCCCTTGAAAGCACACCGATTTATTTTCTACTCACTGTAATACCTAGCCCCAGCACTAGGAAATTCCAGGGTACAGTCCATTATCTACTGCCACTTCTGTGCCATTGTTTAGTTTGCAGCAGTATTTTTGGATTTTCATTTTTTATAAAACTGTTGGAAGTTCTGTTTCATGTTTATAAAGATCAAGGAACAGCTTTGAATTCTCACAGGTCTCAAACTTCAAAAACTTTTTCTTAAGATTCTTTATTATTTCCTAGGCTTTGCCACAGTGAACACCATGTAAATTTTCACAGCTGCTGCTAGGTGCCAAATTAAATGAGGGAAAACATGTCAAAAAGCCAGTTAAAACATGTAATTCTATACACTGAGTGTAGCCCTGAGGTTTATGGATTACTTTACTTTAAGGTCTATTTTAAAATATTAGATGGGAGAATAATGTTAAACAGAAAGCTCCTCTTCCTTCTCTCATGTTTTTAATGCATTCACCTTTCTATATAGAAAAGTAATGCAGATTCAGTAACTAACCTAAGTACTGTCTCTAAACACTCAAACTTTTCCTTCCGCTGAAAATTTGGCAATATATTTAAGAATCCAAACGAGATGGACCTGGCAAAGTTTGTAATTCAGGAATGGGGAGAATTCACTGGGTGCTTATGTTACATTCTCAAATCCAGACGTGTGTCCTTATTAAAAAACACGATTCAAATCTTCAGATTATGTAAACTGGCATAAGTCTGTGCTTTTCTAATTTATATGAGGCTGAAGATTTATCCAAGGGTTGTGTCTACATTGTGCCAGGCTCTGTCGTGCAGAATTGGTTAGGTTGGGAAGCAGCACAGTCATGTTACTGTGGCTTCTTGTTCTGGCTGACCCACCTTGTGTTTGAGCAGACCTGGTTAGCTCTCACCAGCTGATGATGCCCTGCCCTTCCAAGGCTGGATCTCTTTGGATGGCACTGCAGGATGTCCCATAGATGTATTTGGTACTTTTGTAATATTCTGTCATGGACAGCAAAAAAAAATTGTTAGAATTATATAACAAAGCTTGTGCAAGTACTTTGCGTTACCTGGGAAACCTTGATTAAAGATACATAATTTAAACTACATTAAGGTTTGTTATTATTATGCCAGTCAGTCTGTGAAACAGAAGATGTGGAGTAATTCTTTTACTTAGGAATTTCACTTACCTGTCTGGACTGCATGTAACCTGCCAGAGGGATAGCAGAGATATTTTTTATTTGAATGAGGGTGGCTTATCTTTATGAGATGACTTTATCTTTTAACTTTCCATCAGAGATGTCTTTCAAGATATTTAAGTTAACTAGAATCACAAGAAATCAATTCACTACATTCAGACACAGAGATTTTTTTCATTAGGAAAACAGTTTTTAGTATGTCAAAAAAAGTTTATTTTTTTTTCCCAAAAATTCCAAGTCATCCCAAAAGAGAAGGAAATTGATGGTTAACTGCCCTCATAAAAAATAAACTGCTCCAAAAATGGGTTTGGGTGACATTTCTTAAAAAATGTGAATAAAACTAGCAAGGGGGAATGTTATCTAGCCCTGGAACACAGAGTGAACAGAAAGGACTAAGGAGTAATCAATAACTTTATTTATATATACATATAGTTATACATATGCATATGCATATACATATACATGTATATATCTGTGTGTGTACACATTTAATTTGTTTTCTTGAAAGATATTTTGGCTTTCACTGACAAGTGCCACCAAGATGATCCACAGCATCTTTGGTGGAGTGAGACAGCTTGGGGATTAGCACTGTCAAATACATAAAGAGTACACCAGTGACACTTCCTTTCTATTTAAAATAAAGATGCCAGTTGAAATGAAAGGCAAAGCATGTTTTAGCACCTTTCCTTTTTTAACCATCTCAGAATAGAGCAGGGAGCACACCAAGTGTGGGATCTGAAGGGAGCTGACCAGAGACCCTATGGAGCTGCTCAAAGCAAGTAAGTAGAACAAGCTGTGCCTGTCTGATGGCCCCGAGGGCAAGTGCCACAGCACAGCTCATGTTTACAGAGCCACATTCTCTTAATTTCCCAAAATAGAGAGGCCTGGACTGCAGTGTCAACTGTGTCCCTTCATTGGCCTTTGCCATCCCCAGACTATCCTCCCAGGAGAGGGCAAATTGGCATTGGCCAGAACTGGGCCAGTGAGCATGACCACAACAGGAACATATGCTGGGCAATCACAGGCCAGTGCTTGGGTCCATGGACTCATCTCCATTCAATAACGTCTATACACATGGCCACAGGTACTGGTACCTGAATGAGCTAAACTACAGTTGTCCTACATTATATATCAGGAAGAAATTATTTAATGTGAGGGTGGTAAGATACTGGCACAGGTTGCCCAGGGAAGCTGTGGATGCCCCATCGCTGGAAGTGTTCAAGGCCAGGTTGGATGGGGCTCTGAGCAACCTGGTCTAGTGGGAGGTGTTCCTGCCTATGACACTGGGAGTTGGAACTTTGTGATCTCTGAAGTCCTTTCCAATCCAAATAATTCTGTATTCTATGACTCGATACGTGCATCACCCAGCTTTTCCTTGCGGGTTGATATTCAACAGTCTAGTGTATGAGCAAGAAACTAGCAGAGATCAAAATAGCATTCACATAATTGGATCCTGGCTGTAAACACCATAATATCACTTTTTGCACTTCTCTGTCCTGCTGTGTTTGTTATACAGGAAGGGAAGTCTAAATAATTTCTCTGTGTTTATGAATTCCCAATGTGCATTAACATTCAGTGCAATAAACTGGAAAATGCCAAGTGCTATTTTAAAGCTACTTTTTCCAGACAGGCTGTGCTTCATATTTGGTCCTTTTTCTTGCAGCTCTATAGCCACAGAAAGAATGGTAAAGACAGCAGGATGAATAATGTACTTAATTTAGAATTATTTTGCAAGCTTTTGCAAGTAGATTTCTAAAATCTTACTATGTTAAAGAGAGTTATTTCTGGTTTTTTACTGTAGGGTTAAAGAAAGTATCTTCAGATTAAAGGAATATTTTCTCTAGGGTTTGGTGTGGGGTTTTTTCTACAAACTAATGTTACTGTGTAATGTTTTTAGTCTCTTGAAGCTGGAGAAAAGCAAAACATTTTATTTATGGAGGTTTATAAAAGGATCTGATTCATTCTCCTGAAATCAATGATTTGGTACAAATAATAGTACGTTCTTTACCTGCATCACTGAGAACCATTGCACTGCTTACAGATAAGAGTTTATACTAGAAGTGTCCCAGAAACCAGGAATAAACTAAGATTTGGATGTGGTGACGAGTAATGTGACAACAGTGGGTGGACATTTGAGTGGGAAGAATGTAGAAGGAGGGAAGCTGAATGCCACTGATTCTTTGGAGCTGAGAAACTGTTAAGGAAAAAGAACCTGGCATTTATCCTTAGAATCTCTTTGTGTGTAGACACTCAGTACTCCCAGTGGCACATTCCCAGAGTAGTGAAACATATTCACACACTCTAGTGTTTGCTATGATTGGGGGTGGTAACAGCAGGTTTAGAAATATTATCTATTTGAGGAGATAGTGGTTACTAATACTGCAGGGTAGGGGTAGGGACAATGCTCCAGCTGAACAGAAACAACAACAAAAGTTGTATCATGGCACCAAGGTGCCAAAGGGATATATATATATAAAATCAAAACTCCAGTTGGAGGAAACAAACTAGTGGACAAAGCATCAGTCTGGATTGGATTTGCACATCCCTCCTTATTCCCTGTTACTCAATTTATATGCAATCCTGTTTGCTAGTCCCTTTACGTGGTCATGCTGTCAAGTTCTCCTGCTATGGTTACACCCACACAAGCACCTTTAGAGCAGTGAGGGCAGTTTCTCAGTCTTGACCGCAGGGTAACTGAGTCAGTCTGAATTATCTCAAAAATAACAAGACAGGGTACAGAAAAGGCAAAAGCTCAGAAACCCCACTGCTGTTTTCTAGGAGAAGCTTATGGAAAAGTTGAGGAGGAGTGGCAGAAATAATTCGTTCTTTTAATAACAAAGGTTAACTTACTCCATCAGTCCTCTGCTGTCTTTACTTCTATGTCTTCCTGCATTATTCAAATAGCCAAGCTTTGGGATAGGGACAGATAGAGAGTTTAGTCTCTCACACAGTAGGTTTTGTCTCATCAGTATGACTTAATAAAGCACTGACAAGTTTTGATTTCTGTATATTACCAGGTACTTTGCAGAATCTGAAGCTTCACATACAAAGGCATGTATTCATATGAAATGCCACTCAAGACACTTATGAAATGGTGGGATTTTTTTTCTCTTTTGAGTTATTTGGAACGATTATAACCCAAGATCATAAACAGACAGGACAACTGCAAAGTATTTCTGAAACATTAAAGCAATTCTGCGTAGGTTCTGCTTAGGTACACTAAAATGTGAGGAAGAAGCATGAGAAGTAGAGATACGCAGAGCCAAGCCACATATATGCATGTATCATAGTCTTATTTAGCATGTTTAGCCAAAACATTCATTTTCCACATTAGCAGCACTGACTAAGCAGTAAGCAAGTCCCAGAGAGCTCTTTACACTACAGCAACCACAATTGCTAAAATCCTCTGAAAATGTGTTGCAGTACTTTTCCCTAATGTAAGTAAATCCTTGAGAACAGTTGATCCAGATATCTCAGATAATTTAGTAACTCTCCCACATACTAGTCCATACAGGCAGGCCAGAGGCCAAATGCCTTTAAAGGTTTTCAACTTACAGTGATTTAAATGTATGAAATACCAACACTCTCTAAACTACACTAAAATTGAAAAACGAACAATGAGCTTCTTATGAATAAAGTAAAGAATTATCTAAAGGACCCAGGTCAATCTAAACTTTAAGTCATAGTTAAAATGCTGACTGTTTGCCATAATAGGGCAACTGTGCCAAAGAAGTAACTGACTAGAGGAGTAAGTCTGATATGTACAACAGCTGCTTATAAGTGGATTAAGAGTGCATGTGTAATATGAAGTGACAAGAATTTATGTTTAATAACAATATTATCCTTGTGAAGTTTGCAGGCTGTTCAAACACAATGTATCCCAAAAGCATAAGGACAGTGAATAATTTATAGGACAAAAAAAAGCATTATCAATAGTCTGAGGCAAAGAAGTATTCCTTCTTACTCCTTTTCCCATAGTCAGAGACACAGTTATTGAAAAAGCCCTCCTATAAAAACAAGATAACAGAAAAGAAAAGGAAAAAGTGGTAAAATAGTTGAGGTGTATAAAATGCATGTGAACCTTTGCCAGGCTTATCGACAGAACTACCTGCACATACCATCACTAAAAACAGACACATATATCCCTGCTGCAGGAAACTACTATAAAAATTATTATTAGGGTATCCAGCATGCATAGGGCAAGTATAGCTGATCAAACAATTTAGCTACCCCCTTCACTATGAATGGAATTCATAGCGAAGGGTGTTGCTGCCAGCACTTCCACCAGCTGCCTTTCTTGAAATCAAAACAAATCTATCTAACACCACCAAAGACAGGTCTGTACACTCTATGTCCTCTTAGTATATTTATCTTCAGTTTCATGCTGGAAAAATATCACTGTGATGGGCTACAGCTGAATGGTCGTGTTATTACATACATTAAACTGAAAAAAGTAACCCTGCAAAAAGTAATAATTCTGCCTGAGAACATAAAGAGCAGCACGTGGAGGATCAGGGGACCCTGGGATTAGGGCTGTCAGACAGGAGCATTACTAACCCGTGCAACACACTCTATATGCTCCCTGTTTCCAAATTGTCACCTCATAGATACCATAACAGCTACTGACTCTTGACACCATAACAGATTATGGTTTATTCCCATTTTCCTTGATGACACAGTATTATTGACTTGAAAAGAAATGTACTCGGATGGGATAGTTTATTGACTAGGTGAATGCCTGTGGAAGTGACATTTTAGTCAAAGCCCTGACTAAATCAGCAATCCTTTCTGAGTTCTGGGAGAATCTGGAGTTTTATCCAGCCCTCTGAACTGGTGCCTGTTATGAAGTTGTATATTTCTGCTCAAGGAAATTATGTTTATTATACATTGTTGCATTCAGCAAAACCACTAAGTATGGTTTATACATTTTAAAAGAGTGCCACAGATTTTTAGTACCAAATTATAAATATTTGTTGAAATACAATGGAACATGCTGATCAAGGAGGGACAAAGCAGAAAGGAAGAGAACTTGGAAGTCAAATGTTTGTTCTTTATAGGAAAATAATCTCTCTTCAGAAAATACTTCAGAGGTGAAAAAGCTTATAATAAAGAATTTGTTGCTTTGCTGAAAATCCATTAATTCATTCTATGTTGATTTTTATTAAAATTCCAGACTTTTAATGAATTTGAAAAGCCACAAGAAAGGAGAGAAAAGTAATGTTTCATTGATGTGTAGGAAGCCTGGACAAAATACGTTGAGAAAAATATGACTAAAAGAATTCTTCAATGGAATGAGAGACTTGCTTTTCCTTTTCTAATATGTCAATATGTCTGGAATATGCTCCCTTGCTCCAACAACAACCGCAGTAATTGCTACAACTTTTCTAAGCCATGCACTGCTGGTCTGAAAATTCTTTGGATTCTGCCCTTAATCAATTTTTTTTCCTGAAGCATCATGAGCAGGGACATCCCACTCTAGTCGCCTGTCCCAAACAGTTCCTAGCACTGTTTTCAGTACGTAGACCAGAGATAGCCATTCTCATCAAGACTGTACCTCATCTCCTCTGCAAAGGCACAAGCAGTGGGATTTCAGAAATGCTCAAAGGACTTTGGGGCACGAGTCGCATTAATATCTGTTATTTAGTTGTGCTGAAAATGTCACCCCACACTTAGAAGTTCTATCCTTACTCCTTCACCTAGAGCACTTCTACAGAGCAAGGACCATCCAGCCCTGTGAGGACGCGCAGGTGTGTGTAAGAGTCATCGTGCAAGTCCTCATGCTCCTGTGGACCTTAGAAGCCGTTTCACTACAAACTGCAACATTCTGCAGTAGTACAGGATCAGAAGAAGTGCAGAACACTTTATCCATCATGTATCACTTCACTGCAGCAGTTGTCAAAAATGTCAACAAACCAGTCAAAAGTATATGATTTACAGGCTACACTAAGTGACTTCTAATTCTGTACACTGGCAGAATTCAGTAAGCCTCTTCTATAAAAATATACTAGAATCCTAAATTCACTGTGAATGCACTTTTCTTATCCTTGAAAAAGTAAATATGAAGCTTTAATGAGTGGTAAAACCAAAAACATTCCTAGGAAATCAGCAGAATCGAAGTGAGAAGGGTTTGTTTTGCAGATGGAGCTTAGATAATTATCAGTGGAGAATGTGGAGCTGTTCTGTGAAACACTTAAAGGATTAAACCACTGTCAAACAATTACACATTATTTTCAGCACGGAGAAACATAAATGGTTTTTGCAGATAGTGTAGGAGAGCAAATGAGCAATAAAACATAGAAGACAACCAGTTCATCTGCAAGAATACAAGAAGATAAATAGCTTTTACACAAGAAGATAAATGTTTCTGATTCTTTATAGCCTAGTATGTTAAATATCATCTGCTATCATCAGCTCCTTTCTAAAACAGTGGTACCTGTTGTAAGCTGTTCTCATTTGCAGTTGAAACATAGAATTCACAATGGTATTTCATGCTTTTTTCCCCTTCTTTCTCATCCTACTCCTTCTAAATCAGTTCATCTCACCATATTTTCTCCAAGATATCTCAGATACTATTTATTACTTTTTTAGTTTGTTGGGTTTTTTTGGTTGGTTGGTTTTTTTGGTTTGTGTTGTTTTGTTTGTTTGTTTGTTTTAATTATCTAAACATGGTTTTAAATCTGGAAATGCTGAAGGCCATCAGAAGAAAGTTATAAAAATAACTACAGATTTCAGGCTGTAAAATACTTCAAAATCATTTGCCTTATCGGTCTGGTTTGTAGAGCTTTCCTGAGGTTTCCACTATGAAGAAATTGTTTTTGAAACCCAGCTCAAGACCAAGGGTCAGCTTGAATTGAAAGGTCTCTATGTCAGTGTAATGGGCTGGCCCCGGCTACTCAGACCTTTGCTCACCCTCTCCTACCCAGCAGGACCAGGGAGAAGAGTGTGAGAAGAGGGGTGAGGAAACTCATGGGTCAAAACAAAGACAGACAACTCACTTACTAGGTAATGTTCTGTAAAAACCATACTGGATTTGAAGAGTTTAACTTAATTTATTGCCAGTTAGCATAAATATTTAATTACTGATTTGGTAATGGGAAATAAACAAAAAAACCCCAAAAGACAAACATTTAATACACCTATCCTCCCCGTTTTCGAAGCCTTCACTCCCGACTCCTCTCCTCACCCCTTGTTATCGCTACAGGTTACACTCAGTCCCCTCAGGGAGGCAATGAGCAGCAGAGGGTACTGTGGTCAAAGATGTAGTTTTTCCTTCTGTCCATGTTTTTCCTGTGCTCTGGTGTGGGTCCTCAGCAGACTGCAGTCCCTTTGGTGGTGTGCCTGCTCCACCATGGAGAACCTCCTTCTCCTCTAGCTGTGGTCTTCCCTCTACTGTTTCTCACTCTCTTTGTTCACTCCTCCTTTCACTGCTCCCTCATTCCCTCCTGTCTCTGCTCCCTCACCCATCAATGTTTTCTGCTCTTCAGGATGTTTTTACAGAGGTGCCACCAACTTGGCTGTTGGGCTTTGCTGTGTCCTGTAGTGCATGTGTCGCAAAGCCATCTGTGTCCAGCACAGGGCAGGTCCTGACCTCCTTCCACAGAAGCCACCCCTGTAGTTCCCCTGCTACCAAACCCTTGTCAGCTACACCCAACACAGGCAAGAATTTTCATTCAATGCCAAGGTACACTGAGGAATGTAATTCTCTTAATGACATATTCCCCAGCCAGTGTTTCTGTAGGTGCCACCTATGCTCAAGACTGTAACACCTTCTACAGGAAATTTTGGTGAATGTGCTCAGTGGGGCTACCAGGCACTTTTGGACTCCAAACTTCAAAAGTAAAATGTGCAATTATGGGTGGAGGTACCTCTTATCCAAAAGCAAATAACAATAATCTTATCCAAGCTCTAACAGGAAACCCAGGTTTTATATTGGCCATGATTTGAGGGAGGTTTCAAGCTCTCTGCTTTTGCTGTGTGACATTAGTCAGCTTAGCTAATTTTGAAGTTGCAAGTCTGTTTTCTGGGGAAAAAAAAAATCAGTCAGAAGCCCAGGAAGCTCTGTGGCACACAAGAGATACTAGCCAAATTTTTTCAGGTATCTTAAGGGAGGTTGATTTTCTCCAGGTAAAGGGTCTGAACTTCTTTGGCCTGTTTGATAAACCCTCACATCTGGTGTTAGTTAAGTCTTTGTTGAAGTCTCCTTCATTATACAAAGTCTGACACTGTCATTCCTAACATACTTCTCAGGGAATGTTAGGTCAGTAAAGCGCTTTGCATGTGGATGGCAAATTGACAGGGGAATAACTCCCTTTCCCGCACACTACCTATTTGTCACTGACTGATTAGGATAGTCCTCCCCTCTGGTTTAGGTAAGCACAGAATTAATTTATGAACATAGAAAAGGCTTCTAGAAATATTTTTCAAATTGCCAATATTCTTGAGAAAGAGATGTTGGCTTAAGAGAATGAAAATGTGAAGGCAACAGAAATCTCAGCACTCTTGTCATGTTCAACCATTGCTGAAAGTTACATATCTATTATGTTACGAGAACCTATGACTGGGGTTTTGCATGTCAATGATTTGCAGTGCTGAACTAAAGGGATGGCAATTTTAATAATAATGTAATTGCACTTTGAGTAATTGTGCATATTGTGTTGAATTCAAAAGCTTTGATTTTGACTTAAAGCAGCATCAAAAAATGTTTTGATTCTACAAAGCACAGTGCGAAGACTTTCATCAGCCTACAGCCTTCAGGCACATAGGTGTCTTTCCAAAGATAGGCTAACTCCTTCTACCAAATGGAGAACACCTAGATCAAAACCCTTCAGTGTATTTGTTTGCTACATATATTGTGTAGCATAGAGAGTACTGTAATTAGTCATCCCTTCCCTCTGGTAATTACTGGAAAAAGTTTAGTCTTCGGGAACAGTGTGTCTCTTCTCAAAACTTATCAATCATTTTTAAAATCTGCAGATTATGTAAAACATTTTGCATGCTTACAGTCTGATAAATTTTATTATTGCTACATGTAGCCTGAGGACCAGAGTTCACTGGCATTTAACAAGGCAGGGGGATTAAAAATTTATATGTGAAGTTGCTAACTCTATTAACAGCAAAATTCTTTTTACGCTTTTGTTGTTTCTTTCATTTAAGGAGCTGAACATCACAGTAAAGTGAGTCATTAGCATCCAAGTTAACTAGTATTTGATAAGCCAGTCTTCCCTAGGCAAACATTTCTATTTTCAGCTCATTATTTCATACAGTTCTAAATCCATATAAAACTAATTTGGATAAAAGAGAAATTATATGGAAGCCTAAACCAATCAACAGGATTGCGAAGTTTTATTTCTGAAGATATAAACACTTCTGGTGCTGTTCTGCAAGTGTTGGCTTTTAATATGTTCGTGTTTCCTTTTGAACAACACAAAACACTGCTTATCCTATGAAAGCACAGAAATCATAGATAATAGTGCAAAGCAGTCATGATCATAAATGTAGCATTAGCTTCTGCTGACTGTAGCAAATTGGAAAGCATGCAGTGGCAAAAAAAAAAAAAAAAAAAAAAAGATTGTGTTAACCTTGATGGTAGAAGTGGGGGAGAGTTGGAGGTATAGCTCCTCTTCTGAGGGTATGGTTTGAAGCAGCAGGCTAATGAGTTGCTTCCTATGAAATTTTCACCCTCTGTTGATCCATGCATTTACTGCAAGGGTACAAGAAAAAGGTACTTGGAGTGAACCAGCCTGAAAAACTCTCTCTGTGTGGGAACTTGAAAGGGCTGGTTAACGAACAATGAACAGCCTCATTACTTATTGAGCGCAACAGTAGCGATGTGTGTGCGTGACAGCAAAAACAATATGCATCATAGTGCAAGCTTAAAAAGGGAATTTTTTAGAAAGTAATATTTAACTTTATCAGAGAAATTACTGTTGAAAATTTATTGGATTTTAGGACAAGCCCTCACACATAATGAGCAAAGTTTACACATAAGGTAATGTTGTTAAAGTAAAAATTTGTGCCACATGAATAATTTCTACAGCATGATGTTGAGACCACTGAGATTAGCTAGCAGAGGTAATAGCATACTTTCAGTTGCTCTCAGTCGTGGGAATCTCAGGCTGGAGAGCCCCAGTCTCAGGATATCCCAGTATCAGGACATCACCTTAATAACCTTCCCTTTTCACAGCCATAGTCAGTATTCTGCAGCTGCATTAGGTGCACATTGCGTGACCTTTGTGGATGCGTGTGAGGTAGGAAGGGAAGGCCTGTGCTGCACAGGACAGGAAATCCCACTGACAACCTAAACTAACCTTGCTGTTACTTTGTGGCTCTGCAGGGCAGGTATATACTGGGAATGCAGAATGTCCTATAGTTTTTATGCGATCTCATTAAATGAGCTGGGATGATAGGAAGCAGCAGAGCTGGTCTAGCACACTGTTCTCTCTGGGTTAGCAAAACCTGTTACGCATCTTTCTCCTACTCCTTCCAGGCATCTTTCTACACTACCTTTTTGTCATGAAGATCTACACAGAAAATGATACCACAGCCCTAGCAAGGAGAAGTCATAGTCATAAAATCAGGTCTTTGAAGGAAAGTCTTTCTCATTGGATTCAAAAGAAAAAGTAATATGTCTGTTTATAGGCAGTCATACAAGATATGCACAATCTTTTATCAGAATAAAGATTTTAAACAGGACAATGACATTTCCAGTATTTTGCTATAAAAATCCATAAGCCAGAGTGGAATTGTCTTGAACCTGGCATATAGATTCAGAATATTGTTATTTAATTTCTTCAATTAGAAAATATTTCCAGTCTTACTGTAGCCATTGTTGCTATGGTTCCCTGTGTTGGAATACATCTTTATTTGCATATTCCTTATTGCTGAGACTAGCCCATATGGTAGTGAAATGACAAGAGATGCACATTTGAAATCTTCGTCCTACAGAACAAAAGAGTCTAGGTTCTGCTGACGTAGACTAATTCAGAATAATGGCCTCAAATACACTATCAGGTAGTCTGAGTGATTTAGGACATACCTCAATTTTGTATGGCATGCATTGTAAGTGCATAAGCTTAGCTATGAACAACCTGGTTCATTTTTACAGCACAAAAAATGCAACTCTGTGATAAAATGTGGTACTATTCAGAGACTTTTCAGCTCGGTCCATGCCAGTTAGCACAGATTCCAGAAACAGTATTGTTTGCTGTTCTGCTTGAGCAGTCTCTTCGTCCTAATTCAAAGCAGCTTTCAGGGCACTAATGCATTCTGAGATACTGGCTTCTGTCCTGAAAGTAGCAGAATTGTGTCAGTATGACTCTGCACCACTACCAGTAAACTCAACCTCATGTTACCAGAGCTTCGCTGCTTTCAGCGCACAAACCAGTTTATATGGTGTCCCTTGAGTAGCCTCACAGTAATCCTTGGAGCAGTATTGAATATGTCCATAGACCATAAAGAACAAGAGCAAAACAGAGCCTGCACTGGGACTCTATTTTAATTAAAAAGAGAGTTATAGAGAAAAAAACATCAGTCAAGGTTCAGGATTTACCCATCAGTGTCCCACAAAGTACAAGACTGCTTCTCTCCTCTGTGTTCCACACCTACATGCTGCAAGAAGAGAAGTACTTGATACCAAGATACAAAGGTTCACAGACCTCAAGGATACTAGAAGATCCTCAAAGAGACTAAAGTAGCTGTGAATACACTTCAGCTGATCCAGGTTCACTTGCAAACAATGTTCAAGTAAAAAATAGATGAGGGAATGGAAAAAAGAGCAAGCAAGGTATTGATTTAGTTCCCAGTGACTCTCCTACTCGCTGCCTCAGTTGTCCTACTCACTGCTGAGAGCAATTCAGGAGGCAGGGCTCCCTCACAGAGCTCCACAAGGTCTGACCTTAACAGTTACTCCTCTGTCCCCACAGTGAACACTGCAGAAGCCCAGTGTAGCACAAAAAATGCAAAATCTCTCAG
The DNA here is from genome assembly GCF_020740795.1 of Apus apus. Lineage (NCBI taxonomy): Eukaryota > Metazoa > Chordata > Aves > Apodiformes > Apodidae > Apus > Apus apus. The sequence continues at coordinate 71,472,828 of NC_067285.1, forward strand.
AGGAGGTGTTCTTTGTATTCTTCCTGTCCCCTACAGTCACATAGAAACCACTCAAAAACTCTATCTCCCTGGCTTTTACAATGTGGGAGAGTTTTCCATGCAATCTCTTCCTCTTTCTTCTCCATGCAGCACTGACCTAAGCACGCTCTGTGCAGGAGAGTCATACAGAGCAAGCAATTTTTGTTGCTGGGGCAGAATTCAGCCATGTTTATTTATATAGCTAGACTAATCTCTGTAGCCTTCTGATGGTCACCATGTGTCTGGCAAGCTTCAGCTGCGGTGTTCTGGGAAGCTACAGCCTTGCTTTCTCCCATGCATTCCCCTGTGCACCCCCGAATGAGAGAGGGAGCAGTGTGGGACAATGAAAAGCCTGCTTCTTTACCTACGTGTTAGAACAGCTGAACTTTTGCTCCCTCCTTCTTCTTCCTGTCCACATCCTGCAAATCCAGCAACTGCTTGAGACTGTTCTTTATACAGAGTACAATCTGAGGTGAAACGTTTGTAAGAACTAGTGCTGCATGCATTTTCACATGAACTATGGCACTTAGAAACAAATGCTATTTAAAGTGGACTGTCCCTGGAGTCTCCCTCAGTTAGCATAATGCACTTTCCCAGAAGGGGTTCAGTTTCAGGTCTTGAACTTGTCCCACGCTCTCAGACCTTCTAGGCCAAAGAGTGTGGCAGGGTCACTAAACCCAAACACTAACTGGGAGCTGGTACTCTTGAGGCTCAGTTCTGAGCCATTCAAGAAATGAAGCTTGTATATCCAGAGGGGGAATCAAACTTGAGTTTCCTCAATCAGAACCTGACCCTCTGCCACCCCAAGGAAGGGAAGTGATGCTCTAACCACTCCTAGGAAAGAAAACAACTGTCCTTCCCACTTTTTCCCTTCCCCAAAAAAACCCCAAGCAGAGCTGTAATTATAAAAAGGGAGAAATTTTTAGAGCAACCTTAGAACTGCGAGGATTTTTCCTGTTCTTATTAATTTTTTGTATAAATCTATCTAAAACATGAAGAACTTCAACAGGAACTTGATTTATTTTTTGCAGGGCTAAAAATCTGCCTTTTGTGGAGAGTGTCCAATCTTGAAACATGCAGGGGTTGAAGTCAATAGGGAATATGAGTGATTTAAAGGGAGGGGTTAATCAGTGCCTTGCAAGAGAAGGCCCTTTGCTTTGAGTATTCTCTTCTTTCCTCCTGTTTTCTAAAATTAACTGGCAAACAATGCAGATGGCTTACAGCAGTCTGTCTCCTTTCAAATCAGTGATGCTGTGCTGATTTATCCCTCTGGGGAAACCTATGAATGTAATGGCAGTCTAATACCTGTAAGCATCTGCTGCAGCCTCACGAATATTTCTTATCAAGGGTTTTCAGTCTGGCTTTAAAATGTATTATTACATTTTTTCTGTGTTCAGGAATGCCATGCGTCAGCTGTTTAATGAGCATTAAGAAGATGGACAGTTGAGAAAAAAGAGCTCAATTTTGGTATTAATTATGTGTTTTCAACATGTAAGATAGAAGTCCCATTAACACTTTTCTTAATGTTGTGTGCGAAGAGGACAGAATAACCCTGAACATCAGCTTTCCTTGTTTATCTCCATGATATGTGTTGCTAAGTTTCCTAAACATCCACTAAAAAAACAGAAGCTGGAGGTTTAACCACTGTCTGGGAATCTCAGAACATGGACCAGAATATAGAATCACAGAATCACAGAATGGTAGGGGTTGGAAGGGACCTCTGGAGATCATGTAGTCCAACCCCCCTGCCAGAGCAGGATCCCCTAGAGCAGATTACACAGGAAAACACATCAGGAATGAAAACCAGGATAAAACTTGATCACAGAATCCCTCTAGGTTGCAAAACACCTATAAGAGCATAGAGTCCAACCATTGACCCTACTCTTCCAAGTCCAGCACTAAGCCATATTCCCAAGTGCCACATCTAGATGACTTTTAAACACATCCAGGGATGGTTACTCAACCACCTCCCTGGGTAACATGTTCCAGTGTCTGACAACCCTTTCAGTGATAAAGTTTTTCCTAATGTCTAGCAGTTAGCAGTTCTGGAGCTAAAGTCAAGGATGTGTTCTCACATGGAAAGCCTTGTGTATCTCCTCTGGAAACTGAGAACGGCCAAGAGATCCTGGTAACAGCCTGGTAGTGAGAGCAGCAGATCTCCCCCAGTGTGGTGACCAAACTGGGCTGTTTAGTTTTACTGACACAGAGGATGTAACTACTGTGCTTCAAGCTCCAGGATTATATAGCTTTAGGGCAGTGCATTTCTCTGTGGAGGGACAGTCATGAGCAAGTATATTGGATGCTTACCTAAAGGTATTTTCACTTTGACATGACTCCAGAAGTTTATGTTCTGCTAAGGGAGAGAACCCTCAGGACATAGGCAGGATGTAGAATGAAATGGGGTGACAAAATTATGGTTGAAAATCATTCAGCAGATTGAGTATAGTTTTTTTAATACTATTTTTAACTATTAATTTTGTCTTTACCTACAGAGACTTTCTGGGCTAGTACTCAGACAAAACCTCTATTGGTATGAGAAGACAAGAAAATATATGAGAAAGGTTTTGCCTGTTTAGACTTTCAAAAGATTAGCAGTGATCTATGCTGTTTACAATTTCCACTTGCAGTCTTTAGTTTAATCTCTTCCAGTCTTTAATATCTTGTAACAGTAAAGGTGTTTATAAACCTGATAGAGTGGATTTTTAGAATATGGAGCTAGATAAGAGTTAGACTGGGCTCTAGGTATAAGGAATCTGTTCCTTTTTATTTTTATGTCATTGAGTCTTAAAGTTCAGGAAATATATTTCAGGATATATATTCCAGGATTTAATTCGTCCCTTGGGTCCCAATTAAGCTCTGATTTACACTCCACATATTTCCACTTAATCAATGGATCATAGAATCATAGAATCCTAGGGGTTGGAAGGGACCTTGAAAGATCATCTAGTCCAACCCCCCTGCCAGAGCAGGGTCACCTAGAGTACATCACATAGGAACGCGTCCAGGTGGGCTTTGAATGTCTCCAGTGAAGAAGACTCCACAACCTCTCTGGGCAGCCTGTTCCAGTGCTCTGCACTCTCACAGTAAAAAAAATTTTTCTGATATTCACCTTAAACCTCCTATGCTCCAGTTTGCATCCATTACTCCTTGTCCTATCACTGGTCATCACTGAAAAAAGCTTAACTCCATCTTCTTGACACTCACCCTTTACATATTTGTAAACACTGATGAGGTCACCCCTCAGTCTCCTTTTCTCCAAACTAAAGAGACCCAGCTCCCTCAACCTTTCCTCATAAGGGAGATGTTCCACTCCCTTAATCATCTTTGTGGCTCTGTGCTGGACTCTTTCCAGCAGTTCCCCATCCTTCCTGAACTGAGGGGCCCAGAACCGGACACAATACTCCAGATGCGGCCTCACCAAGGCAGAATAGAGGGGGAGGAGAACCTCTCTTGACCGACTAACCACACCCTTTCTAATGCACCCCAGGATGCCTTTGGCCTTCTTAGCCACAAGGGCACACTGCTGGCTCATGGTCATCCTCCTGTCTACCAGGACCCCCAGGTCCCTTTCACCTACACTGCTCTCCAGCAGGTCAGCCCCCAACCTGTACTGGTACATGACATTTTTCTTCCCCAAATGCAAAACTCTACACTTGCCCTTGTTGAACTGTTCCCTACTCCACTCCCTATCTGTAGCTACCAGTTAATGCTGTGTTAATTCTTGTATCACATCTCTCCCACAAGGCAGTGCAAACCCTCTTGCTAATCAAAAAAGAGGTAGTGTGCATTCCTGGTGGGCAGAGAAATGAAGCAATGAACACAAATCCTGACACCAAGATCTCTCTTAGGTTGTATGGCCCCATTGTTACACAGAGCTGCTGACAGCACATCTATATGATGAGGGCACAACACAATTCTCACTACATGAACTCAAGCAAGAAAGCTTAGTGTGCAGTAATTATGGTTTCCACAGCCATCTCCCTCGTGGTCCCTTACTTTTGTAAATATCCATATCAGAGATTCAGTTAAAGTGCTTTCAATTAAGGTGTTTGAAATTAAGTGGTTTTCCACCTTCCCTCAGACAAGCAACATATATCAATGCTTTGCTGTGTCTGAAAGATGACACCTGCCCTTTTTAGTGAAGCAGAAGGATTGAAACAGCATAGTAACCAGTTCTCCTGCTAAAGTAATTTTGTTTTTCCTTTATCACTAACAGACACAGCAGAGACTGAATGGTGTTTCTTCTTTTCAGAAAAATCTTTATTTTTGTCTCCATATGTAAATAAAAGTAGAGCTGCTTGGTATCTTGTGCCAGCATGTGACTCTATCTCTTACTGCAAAGCAATGAAAAATCCATGTATTATGTATTTGTTAATAATGGCATCCTTTCCCAAGACCCGAAAGTTAATACTTCACTTAAACATTGATTCAAAATAAAAATATAAGAGAGACTTGTCCCCAACATAGTATATTATACAAGCAGGTAAAATGAAGAAAGGAAGAAAGGTCACATTAAAATGAATGCATGATGTATTTAATCTGGTTCAACAGAAAAACTCTCCAGGGCATGAACTGTCTGCTTATGTGTTGGTATAGTGCTTTACACAGCAAAGCTCTTACCCAGTGGAGCTTTCAGACCCTTGAACAGCAACAACACTCAGGATTATGGGAGTTAAGGGAAATACTGAGGCCCATATTTTATTTTCATTAGCATAGCTGGTTTCCTCTGACCTTTGTTTACAGTTTCTGCATTTCACTGTACTTAAAATACAAGCAAACCCTAGTGCAAGCTACATTACAGAAAATATGCTACTAAGGAATACCATCCTCCAATTTTTTTGTAGTAGTACATATGTCTTTAAGTCACCTAAATGGAGAATGTAAGGGAGAACTAGGAAAAAGGCAAAGTAATTGCATATGATATTTTAATGAAAAATCCCCAAAGGTGCCCAGTTTGTAATATAATTTGAATTGCAGAATAGTTATCTCCCTAAAAAAACCTAAGTGGTTTCAGCCCTGATGTGAGTACCAACTGATTGCCCTTTATTTTGTTAACAAGATCTACATCAAAAGCTCTGTAGGTACAGCCAAATAATTAATTTCTCAGTTAGAACGATAATGGTCTTTAACCAGTGACTTTCGCAAAACTGAAAACAAATCTGCTGAAGAAATTTTGCATTTGTCCCTGGTACCCAACACAGCGTAAACCTCACTGCACACATCGCCTACCCTGATATGTCTAGGAAAGGGGTGCCTTTGGTACATATAAGCAGTAAATGGGGAAGCAGAATGAGTTCAAGGCCAGGGAACCAAATTCCAATGCACAACCGTAACTAGTGCTTCCTCTGCAGCCTGTTTAGCTGGACCTAAACTCCACATTCTTTGGGTACTACAGTATTTTTCTGGTCCTGATGGTGCAAGGGTATTGGCAATACACAAAAACCATCAGACCAGTTAACGTAGTTGAGAAGTAGTAAAAATGGGTTTTGGCAGAAAAACCCTTTTCCAGGTTTTATAGCTTGCAAGCCTAAGAGTCTAAGTTTTGCAAGCACACTAGCTGAATCTACTGGGTGAATGACTTGTGAGACTACCATCTAAACTTTGCCTTCTTTTGTATTCTATTTTTTTCTTACATGCCACTCTACTCAGCAAATCAAAACCATGCAAAAACATCCCTGCTTCCCCATTTTGACTGTTGCATCTCTGCTATGGTTATTTAGGCTTTGGAACAGGTGAATACTAAACTTTATAATTTCTTACAGTAAATTTTCTGAAATCACTTTCCCTTTTCCAAAAGGTGAACGTATGTTTACATAAGTCTTGACTACCATCTTCTGAATGTTTATGCTCTGTAATTTAATGAGGGACAAACTGTGCACTAAGTAGCAGAGACTTAATCTCAGAACCTTTTTATGGCTCAAGTGACCTCATCTTAAAAGTACATGAGTTATAAAAGACAAAAATTAGACATCAAACAGTTCTGAATACAGAGGATGGTGCTCTTTTACAAAAAGAGTACAGAATGAATTTGATAGCTCTTAAATTGTGCATTTGTAATATTTTATTGTGGATTAAGATAGCCTTCCCAAGGAGAAATTTTATTGATATTTCTCATTGTCTGGCAATTTAAAGAGCCACTTGATAAACCCTAAATTATGTGCTTACATGGTCATGTTCTCTTTTTATTGTTTTGCTAGATTTACATTCCAAATATTAAGAACCTTTCAGTGCTGCCTAGGTTAGCCTCAGATAAGGGATTTTTCTACCAGGAATGACAGCTTTACATTGGAGAGTTGGCACTGTCATTTTTTAATTACAGCATCAAACCTAATTTAAATCACATAGATTCCATCTGCCAGCATATTTTTAAAATTTAGTATCTTGCTATTTGTCACCCATGATTACTAGTTAGAGTGACCATGGGACTCTTTGCAATGTAAAAGAGATAGTTTCTCTGTTTATAGCTCCCACAAACACAGTGTCCTGCTTCTTGTCCTTTTCTGAAGAAAACTCACCTCAGACTTTTGGGAGTACCATTTGTCTGCATTTGATGTATAAGCACTTGCCTGAATACAAAGATCTTAGTTAATATCCAGTAAAGAAAACAGGCATGAAACATTTAAATTAGAAAGTCTGCTAAAAGCTACAAAGAAATGGACTGTGATGTCCTGTGTGCTCAGGTTGGTGCTATGTCATAATAAGCATCACACAGTGAAATCTTTTGCACTGCTTTTCACATGGAAAAGACATCTGTGCCTATGACCTTTGAGTGGAAGTGAGGAAATCATTGAATCCATTCTACAACACACCTATTTTGAAGTTTCTCTTTTGCAAATGAAGTACTAAAATAGGTACAGATTTTTACTTTCTATAATTTAAAATCAGTGGTACATGGAGCAGCCTGTTCTTTCTATCAGAACTTCTGTCTGTGCTACACAGAAATGCAGTCCTTCTCCCCTCCTCTCAGGATGGTCTAAAATCTCAACAATTAGACTTTGTGATATGAGGCCATTTCACTATACAAGATCAGAGTTTTCTAACCCTTTAAGCCAGGTGTGCCCTTCTTCTTCAGAGTGTATGTGAGATGCTTTGATTTACATGCGAGATCTGTCATGACCTGATCAATCAGGTTTCTGTTGGGTTGACTGTTATTTTGGGCAGGTCATTTATTATTACCTAGCATAGCTTTTTCTAATTCAAAGTTCATATCCATCATCCCCCTTCCTTAAGTTTTGGGGAGGTACATTTTTAGGTCACTGCCAATTAAAGATCTGTAGAAATGCTCTTACATGGACCAATAGACTAGAACTATACTCTGGGACTAAGATGACAGTTCAAGATGACAGATGTCACAGTGGCCTGACAATGTTTATACTGAGTAGTGTTGTTATTATGTGTCAGACTATGTTGATATATTCAGCTCCTAATTGTTGGCAAGACAGGTTGTGGTGTTTGTGTGGTTAAACAGTGAAAGGAAAATAAACCAACTTCTAATGAAAATCTTAACCCAGCTTTCTTTCCATGCCTTTCACATCTCAAAGAATGCCTCTGAAAAGACTGTATATTTCCTTGTCCAAATTGCATATGACACAGTGGCTTAATATTTGATCCTTAAAGACAGTTTGCCTAGTCTTTCGTTATTCAGCAGGCATGTGTTTTAGAAAGAAATACACAGATAATACTAGCCTGTTAATATTAACTTCTCTCACAGAGCAGTAACTCAGGAATAACTTGACTGATATGGGTCTCGCAAATAAAGAATTTGTGTTAGTGAGATAAGAAAATCACTGTAATACCAGATCTATCCAAATCATCCCCTTTGCCTTTAATAGGCTGTATAAGGTATACCATGCAAAATTCCACCCAGAATCTTTATGTGATTATCTCTACAGAACCAGTGATCGATTAAAGGTTTTATCCTAACCTAAGCATGATTTTAGATGCATTTATTTCTGGCAGACTCTGAATAGATTTAATTATGACAGTGAGAAATGTACAAAACCTGTAATGAGACAGTGTCAGTAAAGGTTTCAGTCACCAAACATGCAAGATATTTTTCTGAGCTTTCTGCCAGAATAGCTCAATGCTTTCAGTTAAAAACCAAACAAAAAGATTGCTGGTAATTCTCTGCAAAACCCATGCTTTGCCCTTCTGCTGTGCCTCCCAGATCAAAAGCATCTGCAAATATTTTAAAAGTATTTTTCCAGCCCCCTTGGAGTCTAGCTAATTAAATCACACAGCTTTGGAGACATATGTGGAAACAGACTCTGGGGTTAAATAACGTGCCAGAGAAAAGGGCAGAAGTCTGCATCTTGGTTATGAACAGAAGTTGAACCATAAAGCTACTAGCCATCCATTTTAAGTTGTGACTGCTTCTCATCTTCTTTTGATTAGAGCTATTTCTTTGGCACATGACAGTGCAGTGAAATCTGATGGGGATTTGTTTTCTTCACTGTGCATCATTTAGAAATGCCAGTGCTCGTGTGCCTACTTTAACACACTTTTCTGGTGGAATGATTTTGACACTCACTGTCCTCTGTGTTCCTTGGATGCAGTCCCTAATGGTGACTTTGGAGGAAAAAAAAGCAGTCATGTTCTTTTAAAAAACAAACTCTCCAAACTGAGTTCCTGCAACTGGGTTGACTTATATTTGAAGCAATTCCAATTTTACACCAGCTTTAGAAGTTTGCCATCCTACAGACAGGTGCTTCACTTGCACAAAAGAATGAATTTACTGCAGCAAACTCTTTTAGCCAACAAGTACACAGGAGTAGCAGTGTCAAATGAGTGGTGTTCTGCTCCAGGGAGCAGCTCACACTACCCAGGGGACTGTCCCTGGTACCATGCTGGGGAGCTCAAGCCAGAGTCCTGCACTGTTGGTGACACTGACTGGAGGAGGTCCCTCATGTTTCCTATTGCAGTGAAACTTAGATGGCTTTTGGCTTCAGCCACTGACAGAGCAAATGACACAGCTTTTATTGCTGAATCTGGCACTTCTGCTAGCAGCAATGAAACCAGGACAAAATTTTCTTGTCCAGTTTTGCCCCACAAGGAGGCAAGCAGATTCATCTTGCTCAGAGACAGCACCCCACTATTTTTTTGTGGCAAGCAGAACTATTCTGACAGCACAGAAGCTGTTAGATTGCAAATATTTAGATGAGGTATCTCAAGAAATATAATGTGAAAGAATCCTACTGCTTTCTGATTAATGCAATGTTCATCACCATCCAAACTCTAGCATGAGGTCAGGCACCAGTTTGTCATTGTCTGAATCATTTTTTATGTCTCATCTCCAGTCACAGAAAAAAAGGAGTTAAATAACTCGGTTCACAACTACTAAAAATAAACTTGCAGACTTGCTGGATTCCTCAACACTAAAATGTAAACAACTGTCAGCTCTTCTGGAAAAGCTAGTTTTGCCCTGCCTGTGACTTCCCCAGGAGAATTTCTGTTTTTTAAAAAAGTTTCATGCTGAAGATTTGTTTCCATAATTGGGACTGGCCAGTTTTCACTCCGAAAAATGAAAACTAAGTTCTTTCCAATTAAAACAATTGCTACTAGAACCACGCACACAGACCTTGTAGAGAACAGTGTGAGCTGCTTCAGCAGGGGCTCCAGCCAATCATTTTCAAGTTTGGGTTCCTCAAGAGAGGCAGCTAAATCCATATTTAGACACCTACATTAGAAGTGCCTGGTCTGGCTTCACTGCCAGCACTCACAGATTATTATAGGTGTCTTCCACTGGCTGTCAAACCAGGATATTTGAAAGTAAACTTGTTTTTTCAGGGGCCTAAGTTAAGAAACATTTCTGGCATTAAAAAACCCCACTGCAATCTCAGGCCAAAATGTTAAATGCTTTGTTCAAAATGGTCTTTCTATGTTGTTACTTGCTTTCTAAAACTACATCAGACCTAATGTATTCAAGCATGTGCTTCATGCCTTTAGAGCATCATCACATGGAGCTACCTGAGATTGCTTGGTGCAAAAAAGAAGGCCTAGGGTAAGAAAACAGATAAAATATAATTGATATGCTGCAAATTGATTGACATACAGCACTTTGCTTTGGGTTGGTTTCTTGTGGTTGGGGTTTTTTTGCATGGACAAACTTGGAGTATTTTATCAAAGTATGCCCAAATCATTGTGTAATAATGCAACAGTTAGTCGAATCGCTCATTGGATTAGCATGTAGTTCCCTACTATTTGAACTGATTTGGAGCATCTCTTCTTTAGTGTTCCTTTTCTGCATGGGTTAGACTGCAGAAACTGCATTGGTCAGTCATGGATAACAGTTATCTTACAGAATGTTACAGACCATACATACTTTTTCGTATCTGGGCAGTAATGGGTTACAATTTACTACACTGACTTAGATAAATGGATTGAAAGCATGAAAGAATAGTCATAAAAACTCAAAGTAAAAGGAGAAATAATGTTTCTTCTCTTACTTTAAGGAGAGGAAAATACCAACAGGACAGATAAAAGAGCAGAATACCCCTTCATAAGCAATATAGAGCATCCTTATATCTGTGTAGCATCACCCAAAGTTACTGCCAGTTCTGTGAAAACCTTCCAAAGGTAGAGGCTCTACTGGGTCACCAGGGAATCTCTTCTAGTGCTTTCCTGCCATTAGAAATTTATTCCTGGTTTTAACTAGTCTGCAGACCATAGCAAACTCCTTTCTGACCTAGAAGGACGTTGAGAACAGTTCCTTACCTCTATGCAACATCCTCTCAGGTACTTGAAAACCTATGTCTTCCCTTAGTGATATGATTTCAATCTTTTTCTGTAAATCATTTTCTCTAATCTCTGATCTTTCTCTTTCGTCTCACCTAGTACTTTTCAATCTGTGAAAATCTCCCCCAAATCCAGACACAAAACCGCCCAACTCTGTGACAAAGGGCTTCATAACTTAGGTAAACATTGTTTTAAGAATCGCTCTTTTTTTTTTTTTCAATCTGCCACTAGCAGATTAGACTTAGACCTTTCTCTATACTTTTGTCTTATTCCCTGGATATCTTTTTAAAAACTCATCTTGCCTTTCCCATTGTCACATTATATTGAGGTGACTCCAAGTGAGAAGTTACATACCCTGGCTAGTAGTTCAGTTGTTCCACAATTGCATTACTTTAGAACTTGGGATGGTGTCATCTAGCCCTGGTGGTTTTAGTATTCTGTCAATTTGTTCTATAATCTGTTCCACTGACACTTCAGTTTGTGACAGATTCTCTAACATCTCCTCCAAAAAGAAGGGTTTCAGCATGGAAACTTCCCTAAATCTGTCCACAGCAAATACTTTAATGCTTTGCTTATCTATTGGCTCTCATGCTTCTCTGGCAAGCTTGCTGCTCCTGATGTGTCTGAAAAGAATTTATTATTACTTTTTAATGCCTTTGCAAGTTTTTTCTCAAAATCTGCTTTGGCATACTTTCAGATTTGACCTGCCAGCGCTTGTGGCCTTTTCTGATATTCACAGTTTGAGAGGACCGCAACTTTATGAAGGCAGCCTTCTTGTTCTTAGTAAGTTCCCTCTACATTCAATTTAGCTATCCTGATTTTATTCTTTTAGGATATGTGGCATACATTTGATGAGAGCTTCCAACATACTGTCTTCAAATAGGCTCTATCTCACCTGCAAAAATTTTATACTTCAGACCACCGTTTTACTGAAAGTTAAAAGAATGCTTTTGATTTAATCCCTAGAGGGTCCACAATCTCAAATAGTGGTTTCTTTCATGTTTGATGTTTTTCTTCCATTCTTCTTTCTTTTTTAAAATTTTTCTTCCCCTAAAAAGCCCCTCCTGTAACAGTGTAACATTTTTGATATTCAGTGTTATCTGCAGGTTTCCACTTTGGTTTACATGAAGCCTTTATTCCCTTCTTGTACAGGCTCCTTTTGTTTCTGAAGTTTTTTGTGTTTTTTTCCAGCTCCTAGTAAACTTGACGCTACTTAGTTTTCTCAGCCATGCATTGCAGCTTTTCTTTTCTGCTTCCATTTGGCCTTCAGCAAGGCAGAAAAATTTCAGAGACTGTGCCAAACATCCTGTTTTGCATGATTCAATTTAGCAACATTAACTTTTGCTGCAGAACCTCTCCCCTACTCCTCTGCTGGTTTGAAAGTGCAAAGAGGCTAAATCCTTCCCTCTACATAGAGTCTTACTTACCTCTGTGCCATATCAGCATATAGGTGGGGAGGAGGTTGCAGAAATGTGCTTTCAGGCTCCTTCAATTCATTTGATTTGCTGAAAAGATTTTGATTTAAAAAATTGTGTCTGCCCAAAAGAATTAACTAAGGACTCCATCTATGCTCTTTACCCATGAGTGGTTTTTATGGGTTATATTATTCCTGTATATTTGTGCTGAAATCAGTTTTAAATCTAAGATTACTAAATTAAGAGATAATAGCATGGTAGCACTCATATAGGAGACTCATCAACGCAAAAAGACTATAGAGGCAGAAATTGTTCACTCAGCAGGAGACTCAATTATATCTCACCTTACACAATATTACTGTTGGGCTTCCAATGCCCTTAGTGAGCATTTAAATTTAAATTATTTTTGCAGTGATTACACCTATTTTTTAATTATTTTTTTTTGTTTGGAATAAGAAGCAAAATCATTACAAATTATTATTGTGTTCTTTTTGTCAATAGTGCTTGTTATGCTGACATAGTTCAAATTATTGCTTGAGAAGCAATAAAGCTTCTCTCTTAAAAAAGTTTTAATATTTTTTTTCTTCTGTTTAGTACTCACTACTTCAGAACCATGGAAATGTTTAGGTTGGAAAAGCCCTTTAAAATCATGGAGTCCAACCTTTAACCTAGCACTGCTGACTCGACTACTAAACCATGTCCGTAAGTGCCACACCTCTTAAATGCCTCCAAGGATGGTGATTCAACCACCTCCCTGGGCAGCTTGTTCCAATGCCTCACCACTCTTCCTGTGAAGAAACTTTTCCTAGTATTCAATATAAACCTCCCCTGCCACAACTTGAGGCCGTTTCCTCTTGTTCTATCACTTGTCACTTGGGAGAAGAGACCAACACCCACCTCCCTACAACCTCCTTTCAGGCAGTTGTAGAGAGCCATGTCTCCCCTCAGCCTTCTCTTCTCCAGACTAGGCAACCGCAGTTCCCTCAGCTTTTCTGTGTAAGACTTGTACTCTAGACCCTTCACCAGACTCGTAGCCCTTCTTTGGACTCACTCCAGCACCTCAACGTCCTTCTTGTAGTGAAGAGCCCCAAACCGAGCATACTATTCAAGATGCAGCTTCACCAGTGCCAAGTTCATGGGGACAATCACTTCCCTAGTCCTGCTGGCCACACTACATCTTTGTAGTCTTCCCGAGCATCCTGAGCACACTCTCCCTTATTTCAAGCTGCTTTTTTTTTTTTTTTTTTGAGTTCCAGCCAAAGCTCTCTGTTCAGCCAGGTCGGTCATTTCTGAAGCTTAGGTATAAAGTAAAAATGCCACTAATCAGCTTTGAAGATCAAGCTGTAAGTTAAATGATACTATAGGTAAAATTCCCTAATTTTTAATTTTTTTAAATTAGAAATTGTAAGATAAAGTATACTTTTTATATACACTTATAGTTCACATTGACACAGAAGTGTGTAATGGTAGAGCAATATATTGGGGAAGGGTGTTCCAGAAATCTCCAACAGTTTAGGTTCTTTATGCTACTATGCTTATTCCAGGCAATGTTTTTAATCTTTTGTATATATTTCATGCTCATTCAAATTTCCAGTGACAGGCTTCAGGAAAACTAAAAGGCAACCCAAGAAAATAGTTCTATCTAAATAAGAAGAAAAGACATATTGAGAGTCACTAAACAATTATGTATTTCCTGTCAAAATTCTCCCACTAAGATTTATTATAAAGCCCCTTAGACACATCTCAAAAGATTCTAAATCTTAGATATGATTTGGTTCAACTAATAATCAAAAACTAATTTCCTAAATATCAAGAGGTGTTAAATTTCCAAATTTGTACTGGAAATCCCCTTTGACGGTTTTGTTAATATGCAGCTCTGTTTGGCTTCAAAATAAAGTTGGGTCAACTCCTGTCTTTAAGAGAGCATGAGCAGGAGCAGAGGGAAGGGAAAATTCCTTGAAGATTTCTTTGTTGTGTTTCTTTTGAGTTCTCCAGGAAGTGGGACAAAGCTTTGATCCAGTGAAACTAGACACAGCATATGTATCCCCAAATTCACAGATCCTGGTAAATTTCAAAAGATAGCATCATATTAACAGAGATCATACAGCATCATACCATTTCAGTGCTGTTCCCTAGTGTGACAGCTACGAGAGAACCTTATGCTAGAGGCACCTCCCAGTGCCTGGTTTCATGGGAATTAATCAAAAGGAGAGATCAATGGGAAAGAAAATAGAGTAATTTCTCCCTGTCTAGAGGACATATCATATTCTCCTTCTTTGCCCATTACAAAAGGTTATGCTGTTAGCCACTGAATGCCAATAAAAACCCAGCATTAAATTGAACATACATATATGTGTGTATTTTTCCAAAGATGCATCTTCCAAGTGGACAAGATAATGCTATGATTATCGATCAGTGTGTCAGCTCCAGTGAAAATCAGCATCTGTTATCACAAACAGCAGATTCACCTAAACATAATTTAATCAAGAGTTGGAAAAACTCTTTCTGCTAACGGTGAACCCTCATCAAAGTGCATCAACCTTCTCTTGTCAATTAGAATTAATTCAGTATAGTACGCTGGATGCAGCCAGCAACCATAAACAACCATCTGTGCTTTAAATGAGGTTTTTCAGGTTCTGTTCCTCTGAAGAGATGAAGAATTGTATTCACAAAGAATTGTATTCACCCCAGAAATCAGCTTGAATGTCAGCTGAATACACTTGAGAGAATATGTTTATAGCTGGTATAAATGCCAGGATTGCAGCCTCACCTGCTCATACTTTATGTCAGTTCAGGTTGTGTCCCTTCACAAAAGAGCAGTTGTCTACAGTACTTTGTAAGTATTTTTATGAGTGTTAATCCCCTTAAAAAGTTCAGGAAAATATATTTTGAGATGTTCCATTGCCTTTGATATACTGCACGTGCTATGATTTTCCTGTTTCCTGCAAAATTTGAT
Source organism: Apus apus (assembly GCF_020740795.1). Lineage (NCBI taxonomy): Eukaryota > Metazoa > Chordata > Aves > Apodiformes > Apodidae > Apus > Apus apus. The sequence goes on from NC_067285.1 coordinate 71,487,951, forward strand.
CAGTAATCGATCATCAAGGATTTTTTCTTGAAAAAGATTGATTTTCTGAACTAGTTTTTCAAATTGTGATTTCTTTAGTGCAGCTGTCACAAACTATCTTGAATTTTTAATTAATTTCAAAATGCTAATGTGTCAACCTTTTGAAACTCAGGAAAAAAAAAAATAAATCAAGACAATCTAACAGGAACCATTGAGACTAATTGAGAGAAGCCCAGAGGACACAGTAAGTCTCTAGTTGGCTGGACACTTCTGCAAAGAGAAAAAGGAAAGGTAGTTTGTCTCTCTGAAATTTACTGCCAGCACAAACCTACTAGATATAAGAACTGTTACTATACTTGAGTACAGTGCTATAATTTCTGCAGAGCAGGCTGCTTCTGCCACTCTACTTAAGATTTACCACCAAAACATGACAAAGATAATAGGACTAAAGTAGGGTAATAAATAATGTAGGACACAGTAGTACAGGACACAGAAAGCATTAAAAAATATATGTGATATTGGAACCAATCAGGTCAGAAGTTCATAACGAAAAGCTATTTAACAAAGAATGGCTAGTTCATTTTGGATAATGCAGTATTAACAAGGAACACACTGACCAAGTTGATATGGAGATTAGGTAACAGATAGCACTGGGATGTGAAATTGATATTGCATTTTTTACACTTTTGTATGAAAGTTCCACAAAATGAGACTGTGAACTGTGATTTATGTTTGTATTGAAGCTTACTGGGATCCTGCTTTGGGGGAAAAAAAAAAAAAAAAAAAAAAATCGAACCCTGCAAAATTTATATAAATGTTAAACTAATGTGATGATATTTGTAAATATTCTGTGTAAACTTTCGCTTTGTATTTGTGTCAGGATATAAGGCATGTATATTTTGGCTCATGAGGTTGCAGCTCAAATATTAACAGAATTTCAGGTACCTAATTTGAGTAAAACAATGACTGTAGTTAATGAAGCTATACATGTCTACTAAATAATCAGACAGGAAAACATCTATATGCAAGCCAAACTCCATAAAATTTCACTATTATATTAGGAAATAATTGAGATACACTGAAATCCAAACATAAATGTAACTTCCTGTCTTCCCCAATTCCAGCAGAAGCTTGTGGAATCCACATTACCTCGTTTTTAAACACCCAAGTGCAACATCCCCTTAATGGTCTTTGTTCTGTATTCAGAAAACACACAAATATGGACTATCATTATGCTTTTATCTATTTGAAATTAATCCTCTGAAGAACAATCAGAATATTAAAAAAATGTATAAGAAACTTATTTTTATCTTAATCATCAAGTAGTCTGCATCACTGTGTACATCTGCATGTATTAAAGATTTTTACAGATGCGATGGCATTATTTTTGCTGGATGCATAATGAAAGCATGTATGATCTGCAAGCCACAATCATTTCTGGATACATGCCAAAAGAGTGCTGTCCATGGGGTACAGCAAGAAAATCCTGGGTTCCTTTTCCTTCAAGGAGAAGAAAACTTTTTGTTTGGTTGTTTTTTTATAATTTGGGGTTTTTTAAACAGAAAATTTGTTTAGATGACTATCCCATAAGGAGACCAAGCAGCAACAGAGATTATTTAGGGCAATTCGGTATACATAGTGGTATCAAATATAATTGTTGGCAAGTCTTTACTTCAGGGGAATAAACAGTAGCCTTCACTGGAAATTCAACCTGTTGTAGATTTATAAGTGGCCTCAAGACAAACTGATGAGCAAGGCAAGTGTGAGGCAATTGCTCTTCCTTAAAACAGCAAATGTAGAAGCCTTATACGCAGTTAAAAGATGGGCTTGTTTTAAGAGCAAATTATCTTTTCTGAGAAGCTGAAAAGCAAGTTACCTTTTGTTTCATGACTTTGAATAACCTCCTTCCCTCAAATGAAAGAAAATACATGTTCTGAAATGGCATTCCATTTTCCTTCTTACCATTACTTGTACCTGGAAAGTCACAACGTATTTAACCTTCCTAATAACACTTTATGTAGGAGTTTATACTTGACTTAAAAAAATTCTCCTCCTCTACTACCCACACAAAATGAGTTACTGATGATCATCTTAGTCTTTAGATACTGTTCAGAAAGTTAAGGAGAAAAAAGTTTCGTAATGGATTAACCTTCACATTTTGTCTGGAGTAGGAGTCCCATGAAAGTGAATAATTGGCAGTTCCTGGCTCTTTCAGAATTACAAAACCTGCCCACATTTCATAGCTTCAAAAATCTGCTTGTTTGATTTGAACTAATGCTCACATTTCTTCCAACAAGTTCGTCTGCCAGTTAGGGTAAGGAAGTAAAATCAAAGTATAGCTAAATTTATTTGCATCTGCATACCGGGAAGACCAATATGTCTAAAATAGGATATTGTCCTGAGGATCATACAAAACCAGGAAACTAACATGAAAGGGAAGCAAACCTCAGAGAACACAAGCAATGTGTAGAGCATTTTTACATTCCACTTTACAATAGTCCTCTAAAGCTGAAAGCCCTCACCTGCATTTTATGTAAGACACTGGTTCAGTGGCCGGTGTTGGTTTTAAATAAAAATTACAAAGACTCATATGCAGGAGCCGATTTTTCAGTTAGTTCCATCAAGACACAGTTAACCCATGTATTTGGTGTTAGTTCTTTGCTCTTACCAAAGACAAGAATTGGGCTTTGCTCTTACCACAGACATGAACTACCTTCTACCTTTCATTGAGTTTGACAATACTGGGATTTTTCTGGGTTTCTAAATAAGCAAAAACTGATTTGCCTTTCCAGTACTGCCAAAAAGGAAATAGAATAACTTTCTTCTTGCTGCTTTAAAACCACAGAGTAGATGTATTTTAAAGTATGTATGGAAAGGAGACCATAGAATTTGAAGTGGTCCTTTGACACATCGATAAACTGACATGGTTCATTTGTCCCTCTTCCCCAGTTAAGTGAAAAAAGCCAGAGTGATCTCTGCAGTTGCTACATTTCAAGGCAGACAGCATATCAGAGATACACAGGCATCAATACATCCTGCAAACTTTTAGATGTTGTGAAGTATTGTAAAGGAATAAATCACACAGTAATAAATAGATCATATCATATTTGTGGATGATGTTTGTCAATATACACTATTATGTAAAGGAGTAGAGGAAACCTGAAAACACTTTCTACTGCTGCTTTTCTTTCCTGCATTTTTTAAAATAGTGCACAGGCTGCAAGTAGAAATTGCTCTGTTTTCTTTTTTTTCATCTATTTTGGGCTAACATTGGAAAACCAAAGGGAAAAAGATCTCTTTTGCCATTATCTGCAAAGGAGAAAAGCTTAAATAGGCTTGACAGAAAATATTTTGAGAAAAAGATTCAGACATTTAACAGTTAATTCTAACAAATAATTATTCAGTTGTATATTTTCAGCTAGAAAAATGCAAGTCTTCGAAATTTCCTATTGCATGCAGCCTCACAAAAATAAATACAAAATCTAAACCAAAACAAAATAAATATAATTTTAAAACAACAGAAAATTTTATGTAAAAATGCCACTGCCTTCTCACCTCAATAATGAATTTTATCACAGACAATGACTTCTAGTGCTCTGAATGACAGATACTTCAGTGTGATCTACAAGTCACATTTTTTTATTTTTTATGCCCTAATTCCTCTGCACTAACGGGATAGCAACAGTTTCTTCCCTCGCAGAGGGGTTATCAAGAAAAATAAATTAAGAATACTGTGCATGATTGCTATATACCACTTTAACTATCTAATAAAACATAAAATTTGGCAAGGTATGTGCCTTTGTGCTAGGAAAATTTATTCCTTACGAGGGAAAAGGAAGTAGAATATCTCTCTTTAACGTTTCGTATTCTTCTTTCCTTTATGTTGAATATTCTGTTGAGTTCTTCTTTAACAGTTATTACAGTGATACATTAACTCTACCCAAAAGGTAGCTGACTTCCCTTCTTTAGACTACAGAGTTGTCTTTTTCCCAGTTGTGGTAATTTGGGTGGGAAGGTTAGGATAACCTCAGAGCCTCAGGTTTTGTGTGCTCATCTAGTTCCAGGTTGATATCCCATTTCTGAACATACCAGTTGTATACTTGTCTTAAATGGATCCTGGGCCAAGCCACTGCTGTGTCTGACCACAATGTGTAGTTTGTCACATCAGTTGGAGGAGCATTTTGAGGGTGGTTACTTACAGCAGAGCTGGACAACTATCACAGAGGGCAAGAAAGGGAGAAAGCATTTATAAGGCTTGCTCACATATCATATTATCATTGACTGAGCTAACTATATCAATCACTAGGGTTTGTTTGGTTTGATTTGGGTTTTTTTAGGGAATAAATGAGAAACAAAGCAGCACAGAATTGCAGTTAAATTCTGCAAGTCACTGTAGCTAAAATAGAATCCTTTATATGGGAGAAATAACATTTATTTCAGGAGTGAGTGGAGAAATACAAATATTTCAACTATGGCTATCTGAGCAGACAGAAGCAATTGAAAAGTCCTGGAGCAGAGACTCTTAACTCCCTAGCTTTTCTACTATCTTGGAGGCAGAAGGGCTACAATGCAGAAGGAGCCCCTGATGACGCCTCTTCTATCTGATTCCTGCTTGCTCTTCTCTAGTAGTCCTTGATACCTGGGTTTGGGAATTCTACAAGCACAGAGAAGAACAATATGATGCTCTTTTCCTGTTTCCACTTTCAGAAGTTTATACAGCCAGAAGTTAAATCCACATTTTTTCCTGCTGGTCCCTAATGTAAGAAAGAATGTATTTGATCTGAGCTTCCCCAAGGCATTGATCCCGCATAAGGTCAGCAAGCATGGCTGGTAGGTGTGTGCTTGAAGAATCTATTCAAAATGACAGTATAAAATTTTACAATTATTCCACTTCCAAATTACAAGCTGCCAAATGACTAGGAAGAAATCAGGTCAGCTGTCTGTCCACTCCTTCCAGCTAGCCAGCTGGGACTATAGAGTAACAATACCTAGACTGATATTTACCTGTTTTTTAGGCTGCATTTAAACAGCCAAAATAGCAGATAAAGAAGTATTTGACATAACATCTCACACTCAGCATTTACGTAAGGCAGGTAAAATTCCCTCATCTGTAAAAACAATGTGTAAATACACAGTTCAGTAGCATCTACACTTGGGATGAACACCTGACAGTCTTTCCATGTCAGACACATTATGTGATTATGAGCTTGTCTAGTTCAAACTAGGTGCGAGTTTTTCTGAAAACAGAGTATCTGCTGAAGAAAGAATTTTGTCTGAAAATTACTTCCTGCTCATAACGCTCACTAGTCACTATTGCTCTGAATAGGCAAGTAAAGTTGGCACAGCTGGTGCCTCTGCTGGTGTGCATCAGCATAAACACTAAAAAGGAAATTCTTAACACTAATACACTGATGTTCTTTACATTAATACTGTAGTTTATATAGTTTATAGTACATACTTTATACTTTATAGTATGAACTACAATACTACCTAGAAACACATGAGAGAAATTACTGAGTTACAAATGCAATTCAAACTCAGGAGCTAAATTCTGGCCACACTCCAATTAGCAGAACTGGGAAATGAGTGGCAAAAATCATGAAAGTCCTTTAATTTTTGTTTGAAAACATAAAGTCCCTTAACTTTAACAGATTTATGAGCAAAATAGAAGTCACTATATTTTGTTTAAGGGAGCGGTATGAGACTAAAACTAAATTTTAAAATTATTAAAAAGGTGAAAAAGTGCATCTCTCTCATTTGTTAGCCCTCATAATATCAACAGTTGCTAAGCAGTGACATTGTTCCCGTTGCTTAAACGGGAAACTTCTGCCAGACAAAGCTTATTCTTTGTTGAATCTACAGCATGCAGTTTAGAAAAAGCCCAAACCACAGGGGACATTGGTGTGTCACAGCCAATGATTTCAGTAACTAAAAGTTTTGAGAAATGTGAACACTTTAAAGTTAGGCAACAGATAACTTGTCAAAGATCACAGAAAATAAGAAGAAATACTTATGCTACTTAAGTCATTTGACTGGTGAGCAAGTTAGAAATGAAATGTAGCAATTGTTGCTAAATAAAAAAAACCAAACACACAAAAACATCTTGAAGGAAAAGATAGAGAAATTTCTATTTGGACAGACATTAGGAAATAACCCCTGACACTGCAGTAGCAATTCTGGCTGCTTCATATATACTGAAGAGAGATTACAAGAAGTGATAGCAAAGTCTCTAGCTCATTCCATTGGTGTAAAATAGCCGAGAGTAGAAGCAGACACTCCACACAATATTCTGGAACAGTTAATCTTTTCTAGTGGGGGTGTACAATGTCAGGATGACCCACTGATTGTTTGTTATGAGTTGTCATGGGTAAGTAATGGCTCCACTTTTTAGTTTAAATATTAGCTAGTGGAAGGTCTAGTAGTTTGTATCAAGCAATGCAATCGGTTCACTAAATGCTATGGAGAATGAAGGGCTTATCTTTCAGTCTTAATGGCTGTGTTACAGTCAGAGAAAATGGGCTGAGGTGTATACAAGCAAAAGTAGGACAGAAAGTCTGGTTTGACTGATTTTTCAGCAGATGTTCAGAAACTGCGAAGCCAAGCCCTGGAAGCGCCAGTCTCTAAAAACACTGGGCTAAGAACTACATAGGTAAAAAAAATGAGTATTCCTGGGAAATTTGTTCCAGTAGGGTTGAACTAGTAAAAATATAACTGCTGATGAGATTTTTGTCAAAAATTAACCACTACAAAAAGCAGTTCAGTTGCAGATATAGAAGAAAAAAAAAAAAATCTGGGCTCTTAGAAGTATCTTAAATATTGTATAGCTGTCAGCTCACAGTTTGGACAGATGATAATGTTATGGGATCTAAATCAGTCATTTGAGATTAAAAAAAAAAAGTTCAGAACTGGGTTTATTCAACTTGGAAAAAGAGAGGGCTGTTTTGCTATAGCAACTTTCCAGGACCTGTAATAAAACTATTAAGAAGATGGAGCCAAGCTCTTCACAGTGATGCATAAAAGGAGCATGAGAGAGAATAGTCAGAAACTAGGAGGGAAGGTTCCGACCAAACAGTGGGAGAGCATTTTCACCAGAAGGGTGCTCAAGCACTTTAACAGGTTTCCTGCCCAAGAAGGCTGTATCATGTCCATCCTCAGAGCCCTTGGGACTCAAGTGGATAAAGCCCTGAGTAGCTGGGGCTGAATTCAGTGTTGATCTGGCTTTGAGCAAAGAATTGAATACTTGAGCAAGGGGACCAATGATTCTGTAATTAAAGTGGTATGTCTTCCTGGCTGACTAAAAGACTTCAACACAGTAAAACCCAGTTAAAATGCGTGAGAACTTGAAAACCACTTTTATTTCAAGCTGATATTTTCATTTTCAGGAGCTCAAAATGTGAATATTTTAAAAGAGGTCTACTGCATCAAAGTCTTCTCAATTCCACTCATCCACCATAACCTGTACATTTTCTCTGATTGTGAACGCAGGCCCCAGCATGGTGTTAGCATCACTGTGAGATACATGGAAAACTGGCCAGGTTCTTTTCTGTGTTACTCCCATAAAAGTCTGGTTTTGAAGGCAAAGCTGTCAGCAATGTTACTTTATCCCTGACTATATCAAGAAGCAAATTAAGGGCATGTGCAGGGGAGGAAGCTGCATTAATAAATATGAAAATGTATTTTTATTGTTCACTATCATTTTTGTCTTCTCCAAAAAATTATCTTCCTGCCTTAAACATTCATCAAAATAGCTAAGAAATGGAGACTTAGTTGCTCTTCCGCTGTAATAATGAATCCACAAGTGAAGGAAATAGGTCTTGTTTGCAATTTCTGCTTTTTCTTTAATAGCAAAAATCGCTTCACATAATTCATTCGTGTAACTATCCCCATGGGGTAACTTCATCAAGCTTCTTGACAAAACTGCTACGCTTGTGTTACTGCAAAGCATCCTGCTGCCTGATGGCTTTTGGCAATAAGATAGTAAACAGATGTAATTAACTTACATGCATTTTAATACAAAATGAATAATAATATTGGTGTTCTAGGTGTTTATTAAATTGCCCTGCTGTGATTAGATGGAAGTAAAATTGTTAAAAGAATTATATAAGGATATTATGTTGAATTATTTGCTGAAATAATTTGGCATAGTACCAGATTCGGTCCAATAGTTTCAGTAAAGCAGGAGAAATGTGACAATTAAGCCTTATAGCCTAGGCAACTTGTAGCATTTGAGTAAAAACTTGAGCAACTAGTCAACAGACTGAAGAATCCAAGTGTCTCTAGTCTGTTTCCTTTGTTTTGTTTTCTTTGGTTTGGTTTGTTTTCATTCTACTGAGTTTAGTTTATTTCTGAAAAGAAATGGTTGCTGGAGAAGAAATTCTAAGAAAAGGCATATATAAACAATTTATTGTGGACAAAAATATCCTTAGAATGAAAAAACATATATTGAAGCTCTAGCAAAAAAAGCTCCATCAACAAACAAAACCACTAGTTTTTTTATACCAATAGCCATGTGGCTTTTGAACTGATTGACGGATGCTGTCACATGTCAGCTGATGATGGTGTTCGTGCATTAAATAAAAGCAGATATCCCTTTGTCCCTTGAAAGTCTCATTTTATCCACATGTTCTGTGAGTACCTCACTGGAAACTATTCATTCCTGCAGGTTCAGATCAGTCTAGACTGTTATTACAGGCAAGAAAAATCTCCCTGGAAATTTTTGACAAGCCAGAGGAACTGATGATACCTCTTAATGGGCAAGCAATAGCTCCAGCTTCTGACAAACTTCTTTCTCTCTCTCCCCTAATATATAGCACTTGCTACATCCTTAGCATCTAAAAGGAAGATATAACCTTTTAGACGCTGAATATTCTGCCCCTGCTACTTTTGAATGTGAAATGGTGACTTTCTAACATGGGAGCATAGAAGGAGTCGCTGCCTTGCATTGAAGAAATCAAATGCTCCATGAGCTCCTTCAGGCAGTGTGAACCAGGTTGACAGAGCAGTTTCTGGCCCCAGTGAGTCTGGACTCCTGACTATCGGGCCCTGAATGCTGAGGAAACCTGGTCCTACTCAAGGGCAAGGTAATGTCTTGTTTCTGTGCAGGACTTAATACAAAATCTGAAGTTTTTGAAGGAACACTTCCAAACTCTGGATCCTACTTGCCCTGGGTGGAGATATTTGCAGTTAAGACAATGACTACAGAAGCTAAGCACCTCTAGAAAGCAGATCTGTGGAAACATTCTGTAATGCCACTAGGGCTTCTTCTGTGCTCTAGGAATCTCTGATAAAATGAACGAGATAATAATTAAGGTAATACCAGACTGCAGACATTTTCAACAAGAGCATAAGCTCTTAAAATTTCTCATCTTTTCTTTCTCTGTAAGTTTGAAACCAAGCAAACCACTTGAAAAGCAAATTGGTTTCATCATTTTCTAAAGTTAATGGGACAAATTTCCCAGCTATATCAAAGGAAACATTCTATGCTTTTTGTTAGGTGCATGGTTGCATATATTTTTCTCTGCCATTCATACAGAAAATAAATACTCAGGCAGCATGTTTTGAAGGAGAGAAGGCAAAGAAAGGTGAGTTCACAGAGGAGTTTGCCTGACCTAACATCAGAGAACCAACCTTGCAATTTTTCATCTTCCCCTGATGGGTGGTGGGTGCACAGCACAATATGCTTAAGAACAAGGCTACTGGGATGGAGATTAATAGATGGAGTAGACTGAGAAGAGGGTCACCTCTGGCATGTGCCCCAGAGTCCTTCACCGTTATTTGTCTGCACAGGCATCAGGTTCACATGCACAGTCCCATCCTTCCAGTCTGCACACCTCTTTCACACAAAAAGCTGAGCATACAGAAAGGGGAAGGGAAGGAAAGGATTACTCACTCATGACAGGATATCACTTTTGATATAGTCTTGAAACACATATGAAGTGCACACCTGGAAAAAATAAGTCGTCCCAGGTCTTACATTTTTGGCATAACTGTAGAAGTCTTCAAATTTACTTTAATAAACAGTCAGATTTATGAAACCAAAGGAAATATGCCTGTCCAGATTAAAGAACAGGAATAGCATCCCAGAAGAAAAGAAGGATTAGAAAATACAAGAACAGAGATTGTGTTTAGATTGGTCCTTTTGAAGAAAAAGTTTCGTCCTAGGCAGAGAGAAAAAGAAAGTTAAGACATGTTGTTATTTGTTTTGTTTTAGTTGTTATTGTTTGTTTTTAAATTAAAGGCAGGCTTGCATAATGCAGAAAGAGCCGAAAGCAAAGCTAGAAGGTTAAGGGATTTGTAGATGGGCATAGAACAGATAAAATATGCACATCTGTAGAAGAGAAATAAGAAAAAAGGCAGGTGAACTAAAATGGGAAGGGAAGTCATGCAGTGTTACATCCACTGTCTTTTGATGAATCATAAAAACCCCATTCAGTGAAGACGGTGAAATCTGAGAAAGTAATAGTGACAGGGAAAGTAACAAGTTTAAGACAGGCACCTATTAACCTTGAAACCCAAGACTCTTGCACAAATAATCGACATGAAAACAAGCATAAAGAAAATATATCTGTTTATGGTTTTCCAAAATGCACTGAATTATGAAAGCACAGTCGGTTGGAATGCGAGCATTAGAGCATTGCTTAACATGTTTATGTTTGCCGAGCTCATATATATTTAGTTGCATTGGAATGTGGTCCCATTTTCTCCACTGTGATCACTAGCATGATTCCAAGATTGTCCTAAGCATGGATCTACTAAAAATCCAAAATTGAATTGTCTTGCTGAGGCTGACATTGTTAAGGTATCTAGCCAGAAAAATGACATAACAATGAATAAAACTCTATTGATAATCTATTTTCCATTACTACTACCAGAAATATTAAAACATGTGCACAGCAAATAAAGTATCCTTGGAATTAGACATATGAACAGCTCAGGTATCACCATGGAACTATGGTGAAGCAACAGTAATCCTGCATTCATAGGCCAAACAAAATTATTCTATTGCTGGAGTACAATGACAATATAATTTGCTTGGAACAAAGCTTAGGAGATACTTGTAGCTGTCCAACTCAGTCTTCACATAAATCAGATCTACCCTGCCCTCAGTGATTTTTATAGACTTTGAACAATGGATAACATTGGCATATCCCTAAATATTTCTCTCAGGTGCTTGCTAAATTATTGATGCCTGTCAGTGTTTATTTGAAAGAAGGATCTTGACATACTGGGATTAAACTCAAAATCAGATTCAGTTTGATGTGTGTGTCAACAAAATACAAGTAATAAAAAATTAAGTGAAACATACGGCTTTTAAGCATGGTCTAAACCACCAGCTTGAACAAGTGCTGCATGAAACATTAACAGCTACGGATTTGAAGGAAATTAGCATTTTCTGAATGTTTCACATTGCTCTAAGGACAGTTGATTGTCATCAACTTCTCCAGCAATTAGGTTATTTTGAGATAATTTCAGAATATGTTTACAGGAATAATAATGGAATACCTTTTCCTTTTTCCTTTGGTGAAATAGGACCTGTCTCACAGGTCAATCTGACCATGATAATACTTTCCTCTTACTTCTCAATTGCATGTTTATATGGAAGAGAATTAGTTTTACAGTGAATCTTCAGTTTCCTACAAATACCTGACTGGGAACTTATACACAGAGGAGCTGCAGTGATCTAATGAAAGATGTGATGCTAAGACTGTTTATTTTAACTGGTGCAAGTTTGTCTGTAAACATTTATTAGTTTTTGTCGCATCTCTCTCTACAAAAATGATAACAAACTTCTCTTGCATCCCAAAGAGAAACAATGTCACAGCAAGTAATTACTGATTGTGTACAAACACAGAAGATCCAATTACAAACAGACTGGTCTTCTGGCTGGTTTCAGGCAGTTCACAAAATACAGAATTTACAAGGATCTACAACCAGTCTCATAAACTATTTAAAAGTTGAACATTTAAGCCTGATGTTTAAATACACTGGTTTATCTTAGTGTTAGCTTGCAGCTTTCTTAGGGACCTAGCCTATTTCCTGAAACCTGGAGCTAAGTGAGGACCCAAGGTTCCCTTGTACAGCACATGGGGCACTTGGTATCCCAGAAATGTATTTATTTACTGTCACCTTCAGCACTTCCTGCTGGCTAGAAGGAAAGTCACAGATTTCACACCACCTCATCCCAAGGCCAGTTCACTTGGAGATGGAACTGCAGAGCTGTCCCCTGGGTGCTATATAATTCAAGCAACCTAAGAAATGGTCCTTCTTCCTATTCTTTTGTTCTAATGTACCCTGGCTCAATTTTATTGTATTTTTGTACAAGCAAATACTCTGTTATATAATCTGAATTGAATTTAAACCAACATACAATCAATTTACTAGTCATTTGAGATGCCAACTTCCTGTATGTTCTATGAGTAGTGTGACTTTTTTCCACTTCTACCTGTGGAAAAATCTGTCAGTGTAAAACTTCACAGCAGTTTCCATTATTAACAAGCATGCACAAGTACATGTTCAGTAGTGATTAACGGGAAGTGTTGTAGGAAGTGTTGTTGGCTCAGAGACACCAGGATTTATCAAGTTATTGAATATAGTCATCTGATCCCTGGGATAGATTATTTCTCCACACTGCAGAAATTACAAGTGGTAATTTTCCATTATTTGTTTACTTAGTTTTATTCTGAATTATGCCAAAGTGTTCTCACCTCTGTATCTCTGAAAATTAAAGTCAGGCATTTACAATGCTTAACCAAAGGTGATGATTTGGGAACCTCTCTGAATAACAGCAGGAAGAGCAGTGCTGAAATGGCAGAATGAAGAGCACATAGTTACACAGGAACATTACTGATACTTCCAAAGGAAAGTACCCCTTTGGTTTGGAAAAAATAAACGTTAATTAAAATTGTGTGCATGAATCCTAGTTCCCCATAATGAAAGGATCTCTTAAGTCCCAATGTTTATAAACTCACTTTTGAGCTCCTGAGTTGACCCTAGGTGTCCTGCTACTGTGGGTCACTACACAAAAACAAAACAAAACCAACCAACCAACCAAACAAACAAACAAACAAAAAACAACACAAAAAACCCAAACCAAACCAAACAAAAAAGTAGCATGAGGTTTTAAACCTTCAGGTAACATTCTTTGGCATATGAATTATCTGATCAGTGTGAAGAAAAGCTCTTCTTGAGATCACATTGAAGGTGATCTCTTGTATTTCAATTTCTCATATTACAGAATCATTTCTTCCTACTCAGACACTGGCAGAGCAGTTAACTGTAAAACAAATGTCCTATCAAATTAATATAAAAGTCTATTTGGGAAGTCTGAGTTGCTGTTTGCACTAGAGCAGACTTAAAAAAAAAAAAAGACTTGTTGCAGCATAATCTCATTGGAAAAAAAAATTATATCAAATGCCTTGTCCAATGAATTGTGCTCTATTTACATTGTTAATGTGAGAAGAACATCATAACACAAATAAACAGCATTAATGCAAAGCCTATTGCCTGAAGTTGAAGGACTGCCTGTGGCTTGTGTGCCAGGACTGAATGAAAGCAGTTCTACACCCAGTCCTTTATTCCTGTATCCTTGTATGTACTGCTTTCAAAGTGTGAGATTGTATGAATTTGGGTTTGGGTTTTGTGTGGTTTTTTTCTCCCCTCCTTAAAAAGTTCCTATTGTATGTATATCAGGTTGCTAGTATTTGAGGAGGGGTTTATAAGGAGGGGTTTAAACTAGGAAAACACGATGTCATTGGTAGCACAAAACGTTCTGGCAGCTCAATGCAAGCTACAGGAAAAGCAACAACTAGTAAAAGTTTTCCATTTTCCAGAGCAGCTAGGGTATCTTGTTCATAGAATCATAGAGCGGTTTGGATTGGAAGAGATCTTAAAGATCATCTAGTTCCAACCCCCCTGCATGGGCAGGGACACCTCCCCCAAGACCACGTTGCTCAGAGCCCCATCCAACCTGGCCTTGAACACTTCCAGGGATGAGGCTTCCACAGCTTGCCTGGGCAACCTGTTCCAGTGCCTTACCACCCTCACACCAAAGAATTTCTTTTTAATGTCTAACTTAAATCTTCCCTCTTCCAGTTTTAATCCATTCCTCATTGTCCTCTCATTCCAAGTCCTTGCCAAAATTCCCTCCCCATCTTTCATGTAGGCCCCCTTCATCCAGGAGAGGAATACAGTCTCAGAAGAATATCACAAAAATTTCACTCATATTTAGTTCAGTTTCTCATTGTAAGTGGGGTCCATGTGACTTGCAGCCCTCAGACACTCTAAGTACCACTGTCATAAGTCACCAGGTGCTATAACTGTCAGCAGCTGCTAGAAATAAATGCAAGTTTGAAGTCAGAAATGAGAAAAGTAAAAATACTTTACAAATCGTAGTGGTGATGAACCTGCTAGATTAAAGCTTAACCAAGTTTTTTCCCAATATTTGCTGTAGCATTGCAGAGAAAGGGATGAATCTTTGTGAACCAGATGCTACGCAGTCAAATAGATATTTACTTTCCCTTTAAAATCTTTAAGCACCCTGTCATCATACTCCAAGGACAGAAAGGAGTGCATCTTTTAGAGAGCTGCTGCCACCTTTAACACTTTTCTGCAAGTTTATCCTTACAGAAAGCATTGGAGACCAAGACACATTCTCAGTTTATTCATTTTAGAGAGGAAATTGAAGGGTAGGACAATCCAGCAGTGATCTGCAACTCAGAAATGTTTTATCACTTCACATTTCTCATCCTGACTGGCTATTTGAACTTCTTTCTCCATCCTAGCAAGCTGACTCCTGTACAAACCAGCTTCTCACAGCAGTTGGCCTTCCTTTCCTCTTCCCATATTTTTGATAACTGAAGTTCAATAGTCCCTCCAAATCAAGATGTTTCCCATTTCAAGTGTCACTAAAGTCAGTATGGAAGGTTTTGTAGAACTGTGATGAGTTGACAACCAGCAAAATAATTTCTGTTGCTAGCAACATCTGCTGCGTCTAAATTTATAATTAAAATGAAGTCATGCATGTAAAAATAAAAAATCACTAAGCTTACATAGAATCAAAGATCTTCAGATCTGGGCTAGCAAAATTCCTGTTTGCTGAGTGTAAAGCATCCCCTACTTTCCCTTTTCATGTAACTCGAAATGGCAGCAATAAAAAAAAAGAGTGCACATTTAGCAAACATAGCAAAAATATTTTGGTAAATATATATAGGCTACTTGTTATCACTGTACAAGCTGTTCTACTACATTGTTTACTCTCTGTACAAGCTTATTACTTTTATCAGATTGGAGAAGTTATGCTATAGGTGAGCTATTACTAATTGCATATAGTGAATTTGGTCCAGAAAAGTAGCTCTAAGTAGGAAAAAAAAGATTGTAACTCTACCATAATGCCCTAAACACAATTCTTACTGCCAGAGGCACAGATTCTTAATCAAATATTTGTCCTGTTCTTGTTGAATTCTACAATCCAGGGTCTTCTCTAGTAAAAAAGAAGTACATGATCACATCCAATACTAGCTAGCCTTAAGAGAAATTGCACTTTCTTTTCTATCTGAACCTCCTTATTTGACTCAATGTTTCTGCAAAGAGGCTTTATTCTATTTATGTTGCTAGAAATAGTAAGATTTTTCAAAAATTAATACTGGTGTAACATTATCTCCATTCACCTCTACATTCTCTTCCTGAATTTATTGCTAATATTGATTACAAAACCCAGGTATTTTCGGCTTCACATTTTGCAGCAGGACTTTGCAGCTCTCCAGTAAGAAAGCAGTTAGTGCTTTAGCCAGGTAAGATCCAGTTTTTTTCACCAGTGACACTAGCAAGTATTTCCTCTGCCAGCCTGTACTTTGCAGCTTTCCTTTGTTTTTTTGCATTTACCCTGAGATATAACAAATGTATGTGTGAAACATGGCAACGCAGTCCACAAGCATTTATGTGCTTAAATGACAATAAAAAAAGTCAGGGAATAGCTCCTTTTCACATTGCTCTGGCCAAATTTCTAAGATAGCTGCATTATCAAGAATCAAGACTTCGGAATTAACTCTGCTTTTCATAAACTTTGAATATCATCAGTCCTGTCAAAGACAGCAGCTCGCATTTTTCACTGAATTTCATTATGGTGAATATATAGCTTGATAAAATGCCAATAATCTGCTCAAGTTTGGCTACAGTATGGTGCAATTACTTCTGTAAAGAAAGTACAGACTGAACTCCCTTAATTTTAGTACAAAGACATGTACACACTATGCATATGGCTACTGGACTCAGGGGATGTTGTGGTAAATCTGAAAGGTTTCATGCACTGTGAAGATGAATTTTAACTTTCCTCTCCCAGACTCTTTCAGATTTTTTCCATTAATTGCATCAACTATTGCAAAAAAAAAGAAGTATCTTGTAAAGACCATATTCTCTCATGCTGATCATTGACATGCTTTTTTCTATCAACAAATAAAATAAGTATCTATTTTTAAGGTTAAAGTGATACTTCCCTTGCCTTCTTTTCATTGCAAAAATCACAAACAGTGCACCTGTAAAGTGCAAGTTTTGTATTGATCATCATTTTAGAACATGTATCCCCTATGGATGGTAAAATGATGCCATTTTTTGAAACCCATTTTCAGCCACATTTTCCAATATTTATGCCTTTTTTTTTTTTTTTTAATTTGAAGGAAACTAACCACCAAATCTGAGTAGTAAGATGATAAGTAACAAGAGAAAGGGATTTATGGAATGAGACAAAATCTTAAGAATTTCTTAAAGTGGCACAAGTACTAAATGATCATCCAGGTGGCCTAAAAGTAAATTAATAGATTCAGAGTGAAATTCAGCAACATAAGCCCCAAGACCATTGCTTTTCATCCTAAGAAATTCCTTCTGCAAAACTTAAGATGCTTGTTACACGGAAGGAAAGAACCTTGTATGTGTTATTTGAAGTGGATGTGAAAGCACAGACTAGATTGGATCATTTAACTTTGTGAGACAAAGGCCAAGTGCTCTTTGTAGACATATGCCTGATGTAACAACAAGGAAGAAAAGAACTACTGAAGTTACATAAGAGTTACATTAACAGCACAGGAAAATTAAAAAAAAAAAAAATCAACACACAACACAACAGAAGTTGCTCTGCATAACTCCAGGCAGGAAATCGGAAGGGAGGTTCTTATGATTAGAACAGCAAGGGTATGGAACAGTCCTCCAAACAGAGTTGTGCCAGGTGAAAAAATAAACCCTTAGTTAGTTTCAAGACTCATAAGCTGATCAAGTTATGAGGAATTATACAAGCATGTTGCTTACAATAGCCTGGTTTCAGTTTCCTGCTCCTATTACAGGTCTGGGATCCTTTGGGAGTCTATTAGCAAGATCAGAAGCATTAAAGGGCCACTGTTGTACTTGTAGCCAAACCTTCTGCAGGAAACTCAGAGCTAGTATCAAAACTACCTGGACTGCCCATCTCAGAAGCTGCAGAATAAAACAAATGTGGAAGCCTTGATCCCAGTTCTGTTTGTTTTCAGAGCAATCGTTGTTGTCAACTGACAGAAAGGAATGACTCATAGTGAATCAGTATGTCCACAAGCAAAGGCAGTGTTTACAGTTACAGTCTTAATAGAGAAACCTATGATAGACAATACAAATCAACTGCTTATTTCTCCCTCTCTTTCATATCATCTATAATCTCTTCTCATGTGAGGAATCACATCTGGATTTTTGTTAGTGACAGAATTTTTCAGAAAATTTCATTCTTGTGGTCTTCTAAATATTGCAACTCCACTTGAGTTAAATTTTGGGTTTCAAAGATGCTTTTAAAGAGTATCAGTAAAGCTTGAAATCCTGGACTGCCCAATCCATCCTGACTAGAAAAGGAATTACTGGTTGGGAAATAAAAGTTTATAAAAACCTTTTATTTTGTGCAAGGAACTGCAAATCCCACTCAAATGTGGTGAAAAAAAAATATTTTAAAAAATCTTTACAGTAATTTCCAAACCAAATTCTTCTCTGCTCAGCTATGTGACAAGATCAAATTTGCCTGACACTAATGAGCACAAAGCACACCAAACCTGAAATACTGTGATAGTCAAAACTTTGGCAAATAATTATTTCTTACTCTATTTTGACTAGTTAGGCTGCAAACGATGCTAATGCCAGGTTGGTACTGATATAAATAGAGATTTTGTAAATTTCAAGAATTAAACAAAAATATAAAAATAAGGCAACCTCATGTATTAGGATCTGAGCTGAAACACCCCAGGTCCAGAAAAAAGATCACTAAACTGTGGCCATGACTTGTGATTAGAATACAGTTCAGTCCAAGTTATTTGCCCCTGCTCTCACAATAGCCCACATTAACCAACTACTTAATGTAAAACAGCTCATATTGAGACTATATGATCCAGTGGATTTTCCTCACTGTGACAAAGTTCAAACGGGGGGGGGAGGGGGGGGGGGGGGGGGGGGCGGGGGGGAAGCATCCATCTCAGAATAACACAGCATATATCTTGTGGAAATACCACTCTAATGCAAAGTTGAACATTTAAGTTGGAACTCCCCCAGGCTCAAGAAGATTTGACACTAGGTCGACTTTCTGGTCTAGCCCCTTGGTCATGAAAGGAGAGTTATCATCAGTTATGTGACACATTAAAATAGTGGCTGAAGACAAAGCTAAAAAACGAGATAAATCTGGACTATTGGAACATTGCTGTGTCTGCAAGGACATTAAAATCGAAAGTAACGTGCAATGGACTTGAGGCACTGAGCAAGTTGTCTGAAAATAACAGTTAAGGGTTTAAGTAGAACTCTTGTGCCTAGTTCCACTTCAGACCAACTTCCCTATCCCAGGGCTTTATTATCTAACTCTTACATATCCTGCAGTACTCACTAAAAATGCACAATATCTGGTCTGCCCTGGATTTTCTTCAGATCTTTGTTAGCTACATTTCTGCTACATTTCTGCATGCTCTTTTCCATCCTCAGCAAGAAAATTGTAAGCAAGACTGAGGTAGCAGAGCTATGTTTAAGATAACTGTTAAGGTTATTTAGCCTTATAACCCATAGGAAGCAAAGAAAATTTACAGTGACCCTATATGATGGAATACATCAGACATTTACCAAGTAAACCACAACCTTAATGAAAGGCCATTTTCAAAGCTACTGCTTAACATTTAAGATACAGTGGTGGGTGCATAATTTGTCAAATTAAAGGCTTAAAAATCTTTATCTCTTCTAGCTCTCCACACCAGTATCAGTCTCATTAAAATGAAATAATGCTTCTTCTTTGTTTGTTTGTTTTGGAAAACAGGTTTTAAGACACTAATTACTTGCAAACAGAACAAAATCACACCAAAATGAAATGCTGAATGAACAGTTAGTTGTTAAAAAATCCCTATCAATAGGAAAAGCTCACATTGCATTTCCAAATGGCGTATTTTTTTCCAAACTACACACATTTGCAGTGATCTAACACTAAAAGTCTCATCTGTAGTGCTAGTACCTGTGTGAAACCTTGTGGTGCCACTTTTCACACAGATTCATTTTCTGAAGATGCTGTGGAAGGCTGGAGAACACCTTGGCCACCAAAGCAATCCAAAGAATTTATAGCAAATTCATAAAATAATATAAAGAATCCTTCATACTAAAACTCAGCATAGGGTACTAGCTGTAAGAGTTCATGACTACCACAAACTCCATGCTGCTTCTTTTGCATGAAGTTTGAATTTATTCAAATCCTTGCTGAAACATAGCAGAATTGCTTTTTTAATATGCTTGAGACTTTCAAGTATTAAAATTTTGGATTTAAACTGACAGCTTGTGTGCAAAACTTTTCTTCATTTAGGTCTTTGCACAGAAGACCAAGTACAAGGCCAGAGGCTGTTCTATGAACGATATGCAAAATACTTGACTGTACACCAGCTAAATAGCTGTAGAATATAAGGAAATTGGAATTTTTATGCAGGTCAACTTTGCTGGGCAAAGGAACCGTGTTTAATTCATCTCTGAAAATGCTCCTCCAATGAAGAGATGACACTTTGTACCTTCCACATCTCTGTTCTACGACTTCATTGTTGCTGCTACACAAAACATTTGAATATTTCCAGTGTAGATTAAAACAAAATAGTTTTGTATTTGTGGAGCCCAAGAAGCCCAGTTTCACTAATCTCTGATCAGCGATTTGTCTCAAAGACATATGGCACAAGACAGTCACCCTTTCTTCAGCCATGTATTAAGGAGATGACTTGTCCAGTATTCCCTCCATTTTTCTTGAACTCCTCTTTACGCAGAAAAGAATAGTGATTCCTGTCCAGGTTAATGTGAAGGAACCTCTATTAATGAAGAATTTCTCTGTTAATGAAGACTTTAAATAATTTTGCTGGTGGGAAAAAAAGCAAAAAGGAAAAAAAAAAAGTAAAAAAAAAAAAGTTGTGAAACCAGAAAATGGAAGACTCGTTTAGTATTTTTTTTTATTTTCCTATAGTACAATTTTATTTCCTGTAACAGCTGTGAGAGGTTTCAGCAGAGCTTTGAGTACATACCTAGCAGTCAGAAAATTCCCTGCTGACACCACTTCCTTTTTTCCAGGACCACCAGCTCAGTATCACATTCAGCAGCACAGATGAAGCTTCTATGCAACAGGACTTTGGCCTTATGTGACTGAACGTGATAACAAAGATTCATCAAAAAAAGGGAAAAATAAAACACCCGGCAACAGTGTAGATGGCCACATCACTTTGTAAAAAAATAAGTGCAGACTGCCCCATGGACAACCTCTTTCAAGTATATTATGTACATCTGCTTTTTCAGTTCTTTGAAGTGGACCTACATAATTGAATCACCACAAGTCTGATGTATCAAAAAAAACAAGTCCTTTGCAGTGACAGATGCGCTACATACCTGTGCAAGCATAAGTGGTGGCAGTTGGCTGATAAGAAAACCTGGCCATGCCCATCACACCCTGGACTTCCACAAAGACACCAGTTAAGGAGAGCCAGATCTCCTTCCAGGCTCTATCAGGTGAGGTGACATTCCTCTGCAACAACTTTCACAAGTAAATTAAGACAGGGCTAGTTTAGTCTACAGCAGCCTGTTAACACTTCTTTGGCCAACGTGGGATTTGTATTCCTCATCAGAGACTGCTTTGTTGGTGATTCACACCTTTATTGTAATGCTACCAAAGTTTGCTGTACAGTGGACAACCTACTTTGTAACTACACTGCCAGTCTTTTTTACAATTGTAGTTCTTTCTCTCTGTAGACCCTCACTGAACCAATACCCAGCAAATAAAGGAATAAAGGAAATAAATTTCCTTCAGAATAAAGGGAAACAAGTATATTTTGGAATCTGCTTCCTAGATCAGATGATCGCTCTCCATGAAAAGCAAAGTGCTTTCTGTTGTCTCCAATGGACTTTTATCAAGATCTGTGAACTGCCACCTTCTTATTAGAAAATCTTTTTCTTCCAAGTAGATTATTATATATTTTAAACTTTTAATTATATTAATGACTTCAGTTGTAAAAAAGGAAAAAGAATCCCAGATATCTCCTGCACCTTTTTTTTACATGTAACTCTGGCAACCCAACATCCAAGTAACAATGGGGACACTTAAAAAATGCTGTGGTTTATCTTCGTTGCAAAAGTACAAATATGAACCTCTTTTTTGGCAATGCAGTTTCCACAGTGACCACGCAATATCATCTGCTGTTTGTCATATGGTGGTGTAAGACACCCACTTTTTCTTGCTGATGTCAAAACAATAAATGAAAACTGAGAAATCCTGGCATGCATTGCTACATCTTCTTAAATATAGATATGAAAATAGGTATCACTCACAATTTTGTTAAGTATAATCCGTTGATACTGTGGCAGAGAAATGTCATGGACAAATATATAGTCTGATCGTTAAAGTTACTGTATAAGTCTTCTGCTATGAGCTTCAATAAGGACGTTAGCACAGGCTTTGGAAGCAGTACGAGCTACATTCCCATTATTCCAGTTCCAAGGCTTGTCCTCTGGACATACAATCACTGTAACTCTGGCAGTGCCCACCAGCCCCAGGCAGCAAAACAAACTGCTCCACCCTGTACCGAAAAGTCACTGATCAGCTCCATCTTCTCAGTTATCCAATGTACTTCACCAGGTTTCTTCATAGATCCAACATCAACTGCATTCTCTCTAAATAAAATCCTTTATTTTGCCATAATCAAAGGAAAATAAATGTTAATGTGGGTTAAACCTGTTTAATTTGTTTCCACACAGGCTGGTAATATTTTATGTTCTTAGCCATTCCAACTTACTGCCTGTCTCTCTCCTTTTTCACTAGGAGCTGTTACTACTTGCTTGTATGCTTAAGTGTACATGAATCTTTGTTATCTGGTGGAGTCATGCAGGATTTGGTTTTCTTGAAGGATCTCTAACCAACACCATTACTTCCTTTTATACATTAAAAGCTAATTTGCTGTCTCTGACTAACAGTTTTGCTAGACTGAAAACCTTACATTTTAACTAGCAAATACTTACAGGATTCCTATTTCCAGATATATTTTATTACTAACTTGAAGCATAAAGCAAATTTCATACTTGATCCTTGCTCACAGGAAACTTATTTACCTAACAGCGGAGAATGTCAGTCTTAAGTGAAACAGTTGACAGCCATTGCTGGATTTAGTCTTGGCTGTCTTTCACCCAGTGTTTTTTTGCACTGTTCTTTAAACAAGGCTTCAGGAATGGAGCAGTCTCACAAACTGCAGGTGTAAACCAGCCAGTTTTATATCCTTGCCTCTGAAGAGACACAGTTTGCTTTTGGATCTAACTATTATCTGCTGGGTTGGGAGGGGCAGTGAAGACAAAAAAAGCCTCATAGGGAAATTAAAATTCTATGTTGCTCTGTCAGCTACTTCTACTATTACATCTAATTATTGTGAGAATCTTTCCTCACTTCTCTCCAGTAATTTTTTGACTTAAATAAATTGTCATAATAGCTGCCATCAAAGCTCTTCTTTGATTCAACTTCTGTTATTTTAAATTCCCTAAATGACACTTGCAACTTCCTTGAGACAAGTTTTACAGTGACATATCTACTGCACAACTCCAAGTCAGAGCAAAACTTGACTCCCTGATATTTATTTTTCTCTGGAACTGATTGTATTAAAATGTTTCATGCTAAGGATAGAGTAAGAAATTCAAATTTTAGTGCTAGATTTAGATGTGAAGTGAGCAGAGGAAATGCATTTGTCTTAACGTGTAATTATTTAATTGTTATTAATGCATTTTCTGTATTGAATATTACCCTGAATTTTCAAGCAAAAGTTATAAAATAATGCAGAAGTATACCAGAAAAAATGTAGGTATAAATTATGGGTTCTCTGTACTGTTTAAATAAAGAATATTTTCTTTCACCTATTTAGTTTTTTTAATGAGGCTTCAAGTAGATGATAAATATTTTCCTTATACATCCCAATGAATCATAGTATCAAACTTTTCTTTTCATATATTAGTATGAATTTCAATACATGCATAAAAAGTTAGTTATTTTTTTCTGTACTATTAGTAGTTCATTTAATATGTTTACCTCCTGATATGAATCTATGTGAAGTTACACATATATGGTCAAAAGCCATCATGAAGTCCTTGTGCCAAACAATAGGAAACATTAGACACAGAGATTTGCATGGATGTTAGCTGGTTAAATCTGAGTCTTCATAAGCTCTTTCATTTACATTACTGTTCTAATGGAATTTAGAATCTTTAGATGTGGATTTAGCAATAGCAAATGCTGGTAGCAGGTTGACTCTACATCTGAAGTATAGTTTTGGTTGAGGCTAAGCAGATTTCATATAAATGTTTTAAAAGTTCAAGTCAGATCAATAATTGGATTTCATTCCTGAACCAAACTTAGCTAAAAGAATATGCTTTCTTTTAACAATATTACTCACCTACTCCCATTTTGGTAAAAGAAATATATTTCATCACTTTCTTCATATACCAGCAGACTTTTGGAAATACTTAGCTGTTTTCTAGTTAGTTTGGGCAGATCTAAGTTGATTTCTACAAAAAGGCAGGAGCCCTGGGGAATAGGAGCTTGGCTTGAGAAAATTTTTAAAAACCTTCAACTGTTTTTTTCCATAAAGACTGAAAAGAATTATATAAATATCTAACATCTTCCAGTGTAACCACTAGGGTTGAGCTTCTCTGGTGATGTGATATGATATCTCTGGATTTGTCTAAATAGCTCAGCAAGTCGATTACATGGTTGGTACTTCATTTTATCCTCAGTTCTTGTGCGTAAATAGATTATCCTCTAAAAAGGCAGTTTCCTGGGAGTTTCTGGAATTAAATAGTTCCTAATATAACTGAGCCTTGATAGTTAGTTAAGAAATGTGTAGTCACAAAAGCAGTGAATAAGACATGTCACGCATCAGCTCCAAAAGAAGATTTGAGCTTTTTTATTTTTAAAAGTTCCTATTTTTTTCTTCTGAATTATTGTAATTTAATTTCTCAGACTATTGCTAATATTCAAAAAGATGAGACCAAGCAATAAAGTATTCTTTATGTTGCAATGCACTGTTGCTGTAGGATAACAAGTGTCCCTCCTTCAGTGTTTCCAGGAAGGCGAAACGCTGTCACGCTGGCCCCCTTGCCTCTGTTTCCTGGTTGCTTGTTCTCCTAGCTAGTACTCAAGTTTTGGGACATAATAATGAATTATCTATACAAATATGTTGGCTGTCCTGTAGATGTTATAAGTTTTTATGTTCCTATACCTTCTTTTCATTTCAGCCATGACAGTAAGGACTGTTTAAACCTGACACTTCAGAAACCTAAAAGTTCCGCTACCATGTTTTTATAATCAATTATATATTTTTATATCTTCTCATCTTATGTCATCAGCAACGATTTATTTTCACAGAATCATAGAATCATAGGGGTTGGAAGGGACTTCTGAAGATGTCCAAGTCCAACCCCCCTGCTGCAGCAGGAACAGCTAGGGCAGGTCACACAGGAATGCGTCCAGGTGGATCTTGAATGTCGCCAGAGAAGGAGACTCCACGACCTCTCTGGGGAGCTTGTTCCAGTGCTCCCTAACCCTAGCAGTGAAGTTTTTCCTCATGTTGAGGTGGAGCTTCCTGAGTTGTAGCTTGGTGCCATTTCCCCTTGTCCTATCACAGGGCATCTCTTTTCTCTCTGGCTACATAGTACTACATAAGCATCAATACATTATTTCTTTAAAATTCTGTGCTAAACAAAACATTAAGAAAGCTTCTGGATAGTCTCACTTGGTCTGTCAAGTCAACTAAGAAAGTTTACTTAGCACTGTCAGATTATGATTATTCTTATGTGTATTAAATGCTACTCCTATCATATATAATCTTGTCATGTTTTAATAGCTACAAGTGAAAAAGCCAGTTGTACTCAAGATGCAATGTTTGCAAATCTTGAATAAACCATTTATACAACTCAAGCAAAAGTGGAAATCAATTATGGCATTTTAGTCCCTTGCATGGTGATTTTTCTTTTTCAAAACAAATTATAATTTCTTCACTGCTCATAATCAAGCATACAAGTAGCACATGAAATGAAACTTACTTTTTGTAATTATTTTCAGGTTTACTCCATTTTGTCCTCCACATGTACAAAAAACCGAGATAATGACACTACTTTTAGAAGATGGCAGTGCATGTGATTGTGGCAGCACAGAGCTTGGTGTTTACTCGCTTCCTAGATATTTACTGAATTAGTCAGTTAATGCCAGCATGCAATGAGTTGCTTGCTGCCACAGCCACCATTTGTTGTATCTAGGATGGTTAGGTTAGCACTGAATCAGCTACCACTACATAAGCAGCCAAGGTGTACTAAAGTCAAAACGCCATCTCCTTCCAGGGTTCATAGCCAGCTGTGCTGACTCTCCTGTGCAGAAGATAATCTGCCTTGGATTTAGTGAAGACAGATGTAGTTCAGCCAGGAATTTCAGTCTAGAGGAAAAATGTGCCCCAGAAATACAAAATTGATGGGCAGCAGTGCAGCACTGCAGACCTCCCCTCAAACTCCAATCCCCAAAATACAGAAATGACATTAAGTTATGTTTGGAAATAGTCAAAAGAAATGTAGTATATCAATTCAAGTAAAACAATCTTAAAGGAAATGCACTATTTTGATATTCCTGAAGACTAAGGAAAAAAGACACCAAAAAATAGTCTTTCTGAGCACAGTTTAAATGTTGTGTTCTCTGCATTTTCTTAAGAAGCATAACTTATAACTGCTCAACAGTATTCATAATTATTTTAAGTTACATTGTTTCTGTACCTGATTGAACAGGAATGTATGCAAACCTGCTTAGGCAAATGTTTTTTTCATTTGGCCCTTATTCAAAGACTCTTTCAGTAACTGCTCTGTGGGTGACCCCTTAGTATTTCTGAGTTGTGTCTACTTAAAACAGCCAAGAGAAGTGGTAGGGAAGTGCTGCAAGTCAGGAGGACCAAACCTTTCTATTAAAGATTAAAATCTTCCCATTCCCAAGTAAACTCTCACACAGAAATTCTAAAATCTTGGCAAAAAGGAACGTTGTTGACCTGATATCAGAAATTGAGCCGGTTTTCCACAGGCACTCAGGAGGAGTCATCACAACATAATGAGCATTGAGTATGAATTTGAGGAAGATTTTAAGGTCTGTCATAGCTGTCAGTGTAAATAAAGATTAATGAGTAACTAGGTCAGGGGTCTTCTGACACAAGACATATATGATAGAAAATGAAGAATAAGCCCCAAGTACTATCCTTGCAACTTCAAAGGGACACCAGAAGATTCTGAATTCCTTGCTCAGCCACATTTTCTAGTTTATATATAGTATATAAGCAAATCACATTAATCATAGAAGTCCTATTTCTTAATGCCCATGCCTGCTGTCCATCAGTAATATTACCAGAGGATCTGCCAATAATGTTTTTACCACTTTTTTATGTTCGAAACCTGCTATGCAATTACTCAATGCAACTAAAGTCTGCAAATCACAGAAAATTTCTGAGTATACATTATTTGATGACTCACATCACCACTAATTTGATATAGCATTTCTCTCATAGATTTTTAGTAATCTCCTGGAAACTTTTGACAGATCCATTAAGTATAGTAGCTTGTCTCAGACCACTTAATGTGTGCATTCCAGCTAAACTGGGTGATATAATTGTTCTCAAGCTCTGTCATCAACATCCACTAAAAGTAACTGTGGGCACAGGAATGCACTTTGTGATACTAAAATGTTTAAATTATTTATTTTTATGTGGATATGAGTAAGTATACTGGCTTCTTAAGCAGGTGACTTCAGGTGATTTTTAAAATTGAAAAAAATCATATTATGAACAAGTTCTTTCTAGTAGTCAGTGGCAAATATCCTAAAGTGTAGAAGAACTGCTGAAGTAAAAAATAAAAAAACCCAAACTTCCAGAAACAAAAGCCCCCGAACTCTGAACTTCTCTATTTACTTTAGATATATGTCAAATACTATGAAGGATTTCAAAAGCTTGACCACTTGGATCCCCCTCCATCTATGCTAACTTGTAACCCAGAGTTTCAGTTCACAAAAAAACAACATTTTTATCCTGTTTTACTTGGCTTGAATTTTATTTGGAACTTCTTTTTCTCACAGTGTGCTCTGAAATGACCGAGAGAGAGGAGATCAAGCATTTTCTTGATGAATGATGGAGTTAGCAGAAAAGGTGTGTGACTTGCTAATTTTCAGTCAGCAGTCTCTTCAGTAATGAATATGCTAATTCATCATCATGCTCTTCAAATTTCAAGCTTCATTTATAGTGTACCTACAGGAAGTCTGCCTTGACCAATCCACTAGCCAAACATGTTAGAGGTACCTTATATCACAGCAACTCATCAAATCTATTTAAAAACTATTTGTCATCAGCTACATGGATTTCAAAACAAATGGGTAAAATCTTCTAAATTTCCTAACATCTAAAGAAAAAGCAGGCTCTGTGCAATTATTTGAATGTCATTTTGTCTGAAGCAGTGGCTGGATTATAAAATAAACTACCCTTATGAAAAGTAGTGATGTGATTCATATTTAAAGATTGCAGTAAGAGTATCAGGTAATAAGACAGAGTGAAGAACTTCCAGTTGCTTTAGCCTAAGCAGTCTGAGTCTGACGCAAAGTGAAACATATCTTTAAAAAAGCCAAACAGAAGAAAAACAACTTGCAGTTCTGGACAAGCTCCAAAGAATATGGCTCATATATATATATTTATATCTCAGGAAAGAAGGAGTGAGTGAATCTTCACTGAACAGCAGTCTTCAACTGGGAAAGAGAATTCAACCACCTAGTCTCTATTTTCTAGCACTGCTCTGGTTATCACATACTGCTAGCACTGTAGCTACAGCCCTATTCAAATCAAAATTACTTCACCTATCTTATTATAACTGTAAATGGGATTGACTATTTGATAGCTATTAACCTACAGGAAGTGCACTCTGACTTGATAATTGCTGTATGAATCTATAAAGCAGATAATTATTTACGTCTGTACATCAGTATCAACTGTGGTTATGACCTTTTGAATTTACTTAGCAAAGAGTAATATAAAATCTTGACAGGTACTCTAATCCATATTTCCCAAGCTGCTGTCAGCCATTCTGATAAAAGTAACATTGTGCTAGAGTAGCAACCATGTTGATGCTTCTGCATAAGCACTTCAGATAGAAAGCCTTCCTGTGGGAAGATACGTGCTATACTCAGAGAAGGATTTTAATATGTGTTCATCTTTGAGCACAAGAACAGCCTCGTTATTTCTGTGAGCTGACTCATATCAAGTGTATGTTGACCAGGTTGGCAGAACTGAAACCATAATGCTATGCACTTCTCAAGGCTGAGTCCAGAGGGCCTTTCAACTCAAAACACAATGATTACTGATCATACTGCAAGGTCAGCCACTCATTACAGTTACACTGTCAATATCAGTCAGCTGCTGCAAGTAGATCAAAAAGCATTTAGAATAAAGATTTGCATTGAGGTTATTTAATAAATTGTTGGAAAAGACTAAGTAGAAGTAAAAAGTTTGAGCAAAATTGTACCATAGCAAGTTTGTATATAGCTTCCAATGGCTTCATATCTGCTGACTGCGGGGCAGCCACATGCTTCTGTTTGAAAGAAGAATTTGGCTTTATGACAACTTAAAAACAGAAAGAGGCCTTTCAAACCAGTTGATTGACAAATACATTGTACCAAAGATCTTGGTATTTCAAACAAAATTAACCACCATGCTTTCTGGTTAGACAATAATTTTTCAAATCAAGTCAGTCTTAGTAAAACCACAAAATCATATATTTGTATTAAAATGTTATTTCATTTTCAAATGAGAAGAATTCTAAACATTCATGACCTACACCACTATTTTCAGCTAGATAGGGATTACTTATATTTAGAGAGAGCTTCACTAATGCATTTTTACATTCTGATACAAGAAAGCCTGTTAATGGAATTGAGACACTATGGCAACTGTTTAAAGGTTTTATATATAAAACATACAGATGGGGTGTGCTCACTTAGATGATCACATCTGATTATGAACTAAATTATTTACCCTCATTAGTATGACTACACACAAACTACTAACTAATGAGTGTCATCAGATCACAACTTTGAGCAAAGCCTGATCAACTTCCACAGCTTTAAATGTTACTAAATTCCCTGGTGTAATTTGGACCCGCTCCAGCTCAGCTTTCTCAGACAGTGTAGTTGACAGTGTGGGCCAGGGACTGGTTCCAGTGATCAGTCTGTGTGTTATCATCTGCTGAGGGTAAGAGAGTTTAGAGACATGGACATGAGTATGTATGTCCCAGGGACAGAGAAAACTCCATAGTCCATTAAAAATCATAGAAACCCAGAACAGTTTCAGGGACCCCTGGTGGGTACCTGGTCCAAGCCCCTGCTCAAAGGAGAGCTAACTTCAGTTAGATCATAGTCCTATTCATGTAAACACTTAATATCTCTGGAGACGGACACCCTACAACATCTCTGGACCACCTGCTGCAGTTTTGGTCACTCTCACTGTGAGTATTTTTTTCCTTTCAGTAGCCAGAGGTTCCCTTGATGCAGTTTGTTTCTATTATCTCACTTCCATCTGCTGCACACAAAGTTAAGATACTGGTTCCATCTTCTCTATAGTCTTCCGTGAAATAGTAAAGACACCAGTAAGACCATCCTTAGGCTCCTCTTCTCCAGACTGAAAAAAATCTAGATCTTTCAGCTTCTCTTGCATTATCTACACTAGTCTGTCAAACATTCTGGTGGTTTTACTCTGAATTCACTCCAGTTTGTCAATGTCTTTGGGAGCACAAAAGTGGACTGGCACACTCCAGCATAAAAATTCCTCCCCCAGATTGGTGCCTTTTGTTAACTTCCTGACCTTGCTTTCCATACTTTTTTGGGAGCATCAAAGGTTAATGGTCCCCATGAGACACTGCCTTGGCCATTCCTCAGTCTGGGCCTATGACAAGCAGCAGAATTCTTGAGATTACTAGTGTTGGGGTAAACTGACTCTTGTGTAACTGCAGTAGTATATATTCAAGACAGTGATCTGTACTAATTTGGTCTATAAAATCTGGTTCAAGATATTCCAGCTGTTTTACACAGAGTCATGCTGGCACCACACTGGATACTATAAGCAATATAGCAACATTTCCATTGAAGCTAATCCAATTGGCATTTTAATGCACAAGTCCTGGGATGAAAAGCAGTATTTATTAATACAAGCAGAAATCTTTGCTAATTTGGTTTTGTTAGTCCCAGTATTCAAGCTCTCTCCTTTATACATGGCTCTGGCAATTCTACATTGTACTGCAATGTGCAGTATAGACATAGTCTTCAGCTTAGGCAACTGCATTCACTGTGACTGGAACCCAAAGAGCTTCCTTCTCCTACCAGATCATATAGTTTTGGCTCATGACACAGAAATGAACTCCTAGCTAGTCTTTAATGCATAAAAAAGATGCATATTACTTTCATTTTGAAATCTGTTTGCTATCTGGTTTTTTTTCAGTGCAGGCAGTACTTCTGACAGCCCACTTTATCATTAATCCTGACATCTTTGATGGTCGGTTTCTACCCAGAGAAACGATGTTTTCTTGCTATACTGGCATTTCACATCCCACCGAGTTCAGAACAAAGGTGGTTTTGCTGATTTGCGTGAGTGCTAAGCTTAGAGTAAGGAATGACAAGGTGAATGTAAGCCTTTGATTAGGTGGATCCATTTTTAAGACATGATTGATATATAAAGATCTGCAACAGATTCTTATAAAAAGCAAGCAAACAAACAAACAAAAATGAAACCTACAAAAAAACCCAACACAAAACTTGTCCTGTTAAAATCTGCAGTATTTCCTAGGGCAGTGCACTAAAAGGGTAAGTACATACTGCCATGGATAAATTAACATTATGTGCTAAATAACACCAGTGTGAACTTTCTTACAACCATTACAAGCCTGGTTACTAGAATTTTTTCTATGTTACCCATATCTGGAGCATGTAATTTTGTTTCAAACTCACAAAAATCAGTTTCAGGACCTTTACCACAGGTGAGGTGGCAAATACGCGAAATTGGAGGCTCTATTTGAAATTCTGTGCATGCCCTCTACATGATGGTATCAGAAGAATATAGGATATGGCTACCTGTACTCATTTGGGATAGAGGATCAAGTAAGATGCAGAACCCCTTCCCTTGGCTTTCCTTCAGCTAATACCAATTTTACACTAGCTGAACTGTCAGTTATGAGCTTTAAAGCTTCTATGCTGTACTGTGTTATGCAAAATGAGTACTATAGTGTCTGTCTCACAACCTATCTCACCAAGTTATTTTATAACCCTTCTCCAATAGCTTTGCTGGAGTAGTCGTAAGGGTTTAGTGGGTGATGAAGGTTTAATTTTATTCCTTTTAAGCCATGCTTATTTGTTAATTTTGTTTTATAATCAGCTAAGGTAGGTGTTGGGATTCAGCTTTAATTATAATTATGTTTCATTTAAATGACACTGAACTAAGGCTTATCATCATGCAGCTAGTAGGATAAGGTTTACTACAGAAACTTAGTGCCTTCATTAAAGTTAGGAAATCCAATAGCTCATATGCAATGTGTAATGTTCCTAGATAGTATTAGAGATCATCCTCCGTCTATTTTAAATTTTAGTGCAAAATTTGTGCACGTACAAAATCTGCATCTCAATAATAACAGATACTGGTGCATCTGCTTTGAAACTGCCTCCGATAATCATAAAGAATCCTGCATATTTTGATTATTGTTGTCCCATCTCTTACCAGTAAAATGTATGAGCATACAGCATCTTAAAGCAGATCTGCTGAAAGTAAACAAGAATTAGCCTGTTTACTTGCAATGCATTGTATAAATTTAGGGGGGTTTAGATTTTTTAAGGTATTTTCTCATATTGCAGGTTTACAGCAACTAGCAGACTGAAAGACCTGTGTAAAGACAGAGTGCAGAAAAAACCCTTGCTGTAAATATTTTTGTGACTTTCTGAGATGCATGTCTCATACTGGTGGCCCAAAAATACATGGCAAGAATATACCACCCACACTGCAGCACTTCACAAGCACCAGGGCATGGAATGGAGAGGGATTATTCTTTCTTCGTTTTGCCCATTTTGAGTAACTGACCTCTTTTTTGTGCTGCTATGAAGAGCAGGAGCTTTGATTTTCTGAAATAGAGTTCATTTATAACCTGGGATATTTTCTATACATAAACATATTCACACATTTATACATTTCCTTCCATACATAAATAAGAACATTTTTTTAACTCCTGGGTGTCTCCCCTGGTTTGCAAGACCAAAGAAACTTTAAAGCAACTGACTTTGACTATATTGATCTTGTAACACTGTACAAAGCAAGGGAAAACTGTTCCTAAATTTGCATGTTCATTTTGATGTACTGCTGAGAAGGAAAGATGAGAAAATTTTGCTTGGCTTCTGTTCTCTCATAAATTAGAAAGTTATTTGCCACACAAAAATAAAGTCTGATTTTGGGAGTAAGTAAGTACCTCTGCAAAACACTTGCCAAATGGATCTGTGTATAAAGACCGGGTCCCACTATAGACAGCCAACAGTGAAACTCTATGTTGTCACTGCAACAGATCCTTCTAGTGGTATTTACTGACTCAAGATTTGAGTGCTGCACAAAAGGGCTACATGTGTCCTCTTACTGCATTCCAGGAGGGATACAAAAGCCCAGCATTAATATTGTGAAGGAAACGTTGAGGAAGCTGTTTTCCATCCTCTTGACAGTAACTGTCATTCATAACTTGCCATACTCCATTCCTGTCAGAAATGTTGCTAGAAGGAAGATATTTTCTGTTTACAAATCAAGATTCCCAGAACTCCCCACCCTCTCTAATGTTTGTGTGAGATGTACTCAGAATTTCAGAGAGCCCAGAGAACATGGGATATGTTCCTTCTGCAGAAGGGTGAAGCAGTATGCTGTTTCTGTTCTTCAATATTGCTCAGTTGACTTACCCTGCTTTCTATTATGGGCTGAAAAAAACTGAGACATAATAATATAGCTGTTTTAAATTAGGTTCTAAAAAATGTATATACACAGCCTATATATAGTTATATACACCTACTGTAATTGCATACTGTTTCTGAAGACTTGAGAAAAAAAAAAACACAAAAACCAAAAAACATTTGGAAACAGACATATATATGTATTTCTGAAGTGTGAAAGGCTAGAAACCTTAATTATATTTAGCATGTATCATGCAAAAAGAATATAAACATTTCCAAAGGTTATATTCACAAAGCTTTTGGTCATCTCATGCATTGCTAGTTATGCAGTCATGCCTTATCTTCCAGATGGTTTCTGAAAAACAGTACAGTAAAAAGATTTCTGAAGTGCTCTTACACATTAAAAAAAACACCTGCAGAGCACTAAAGGGAAGGAAAGAAAGACAAACTCAAAAAGCTACCAGGAGAAATAGAGACAACAAAAGAGAGAGACAGACCAGGCTCAAATCCAGCTAGCGATACATTAATTACACCTGTTAGTGGTAGGAAATAATAAGAAACAAGAACCTAAGGTGGTCAATAAAGGAAAACAGTAGCTAAAAGGTTTATTCCAATGTAATACAACCCAGAAATTTACCCATATGATTCTTTTACACTGGGAAGTCTTCCCCATTAAATAAATTGCTTAGTGTATTTTTCACAACAAATCTGAGTTCTTAATTTTAAATGACATGGAAAATATTTTCCAAAGTAGATAGCTCTTGAGTGGACATTTCATAGCATGTTGCTGAAATTTCAGTGACTGTTTTCCCTAGCTCTGTGAACCTTGAAGAAAGTCAGAGGGCCAAAAATAGGATTTTTTCAAAAATTCTTCTTTTTCAGTTTTTGTAATAGGCTTACTGTACTGCAATCTCTAGATTTCCTTCCTTTCTGTTATGCAGCTTTATTCAACAAAGCTCTACTTGTACATGTATTATACTTCTTTACAACAATTTCTTCCTATATCTATGGCAAATGGCTTTTGTAACAACTTCTGAATCTGCTGAATTTCTGTGTGTTGATCCATAGCAGGAAAGCATAAATATTCTTTACAGGTTTTCAGACAGAAGCAAACATTATAAAAATAAACAATAAAACACAAGGCGTTCACAATTAATTAGTTTAACCAGGGCACTTTTGTTTCTCATGAACAGAAATTTAAATGAATAGAAAGAAAAATAATTTATTTATAAATATACTTGCAGTTGAACATAATGGTGCCATCAATTTTTTAGCAGACTCCACGTTACAGTCCATGGGGGATCTGTTAAAATATTGATAGCAGGATATGGCCCATTATGAGGACACACATGTGTTCTATTTTAAACAGAGTACTAATAAAGATTTGTTTGAGGAGGATGCAATAAGAATAAACTGTAAGGTTTATTTCAGTATAGCACTGGAGTGTCTAAGAAAATCTAAGCTATTGCCTTTCATTCTTTTCTGCCTTGCAACACGTATGTTATCCATAGAAAAGAAAAAAGGAACAGTACAAACTAAAATATTTCTGTTATGTTGTATGTGTTATTTTTTTCCCTCTCATATAATAAAAAGTAGACTCCCCAAATTGACCCAATGAAGCGAAATTTTTTTTCTTTATTTTCTGCTTTTATCTCATCCAAGTTTACCAGAATGGCAAAATATGTTTCCACTGTTCTGAGGGAAGGAAGCTTCCATTTTTAACTCTACTTCCTTAAAGCCTTACAGAAGGCATCACAGACACAATTACAGTATTTTGTATCTTATGCCCTTTTCCTGCTTCCTTAGAATAATTAAGGAAGATTTTATAGATGTTTTCTAGCTAACACTTTCCAATGGTGCAAATGGGAGGAGAATATAACACTATGTCGCAAGTCGATGCCAGGGGGGCTCCAGGGGAAGAAGAACGATTTCCCACACACTGGTAGCAACTTAGTCTTTGGAATTTTTATGCAATGCCCTTTTCTCACTTTACATTTTGTTCTCACCCAAAACATTTATTACTCCCCCTAACTTATATCCTCTACTGGGAAAGAGAATAGAAACACAAGTGTAACACAGAAGCAGAGGGTAATGCACTGTCAACCCAACAGTTCAGACCAACAGTCTTCTCATGTTTGCTGTACACTGGGTTCATTTGCCATTTTTGAGCAGCATTGAAAGCCTATTTTGAAAACAAAGGGAATTTATCACCTTCAAGACAGAATCTTGAAAACTGATGATCAAATCCTTTATCTTCAGGTTTCACAGTTTAAGTTTAGTACAAGTTTATGTAATTTATTGTTACTTATTTTAGCTAGGACAACAATACATGGAGATAAGCTATGAAAAGACAGCTAGCTGACGATGACAAGATTTTGGCTGAAGCAAGCTTTTGGCTTTTCCTCTTGGCAGGACTGGGATATCTCTCAAAGCAGTGATCAGGATTTCATAGCTCCCTTTGCTCTCCAGAAGGGATAGAAATCTGGTGTGTGTGTTGCAGCTGCCAAGTCTGATTTAAAGCTGGGAACAGTTTATGTTTGGTCCACTATATAAGGGCAATTAGAACTGATAGATCTTGGAAGTACATGTGGCATCTGTACAAATGCCAAATCAGCTCACTAAAACTTGTGATTACACTAAATAATCGTTAAACTAATCAGATTTGACTGAAAGGGGAAATTATATTCCTGAATCCCCAATATCAAAGTTGTCTCGACTTCTTGAGTTTTATGTTTCCTTTTTCTCCATCTTTTACCTGTGATGTCTGAGTATAGGTACTATACAGTGGTTTGATCATGAGTAAAGCCAGGGTTACAACCTGAAACCTAATAAAGCATGGCAAATTAATAAAACTCCAGCTGACTGCAACTTGGTACAGAACCGAAACCAGCAATCTCAAACAGTGGCATCGAGTGGGGCCAACAGTCATTCACAGTGATGGAGCTATATTAGCACCAGCTGCAGGGAGGACGTCTCTTCCTTTTACAAAACAGGTCAAGAAGACAAGCATCAGATCATGAGGGTTTTTCTTCGGCAGCTTCATCAGAGGATGCAGTTTTCTACACATATACTTCTGTGGCTTCTTTACTATTTATTTTTTTTTCTTATGCAAGCCTTGACATAATCACTCAGTCCTTGTTTGTATGGGAAGACGATGATATGGATAATCTAGAGGCCTCTTGGAAACTGAAACACAACTTCAAGAGAAGAAGTTATACCTGGTCAATAGTGGCCACATGGGTAAATGGGTAGGTTGGATATTAGGAAGTACTTCCTCAGGGAGAAGGTGATTAGACATTGGAATGGACTTCCCAGGGAAGTGGTGGAGGCACCATTCCTGGATGTGTTCAAGGAAAGGCTGTATGTGGCACTTAGTGCCACGGTCTCTCCAATGTGGTGGTGTTGGTCATAGGCTGGACTTGATGATCTTAAAGGTCTTTTCCAGCCTTAGTGATTCTGTGAAAAGCATATTTTTTGAGCTATCTGAGACCCTATGCCTGGACCTAAAATGCAAGTAGAGACCACAGAACCTCCCTAGACAACTTCGTTGATCGTCATCATGGTGAAACTGTTCCTTTGTTGTAGTACTGACTATGAGTTGGCCTCTCATAGGAGGAAAGTGCTAGCAGGTTGGGCATTCCTCATGAAGGCTTTTGGCTTCAGAAAAGATGCACAATACCTCATCTTGGATTTACAGAGATGCTATAAAGACTGTATTTTCCCATAGATTTTCTATATAAAATTTAATCCTAAAATTGAATATAATCTATCTTGTTGATTAGCAAGAAGATATGCACTATGTATTTGAGCTAAAATGTAAATAATTTACTTTCTGTAAGTTACGAATACCTGAAAAAAGTGCCTTTTCTTGGTTGAGAAGGTGTATAGCCCTGATCACATTGTTACAAATATGCCTCTTGCAGCTCTGCATCAGGCAACATGATGGGAATATTCCTTCATTGTCAGGGTATGCGTGGTTGGGGGACAGGATGAAAAGAGAATTTTATGAGTTCCAGCACGGAGCTAGGGCAGAACAGATAGAGACTAGCAGAAAAAGGAAGGGTAAATCTCAGAAATCCTTTCCTTTTACTCCTAATAAGATCTACTGGATATATAGGCTAAAGTTTCTATGATCCTCAACATTCCTCCAATAATAAAAACATAGATTAATTAATGTAACAGTAAATCAGTAAAGAGAAAATGAATACAATGAAGTTTTGATTGCACAAATTTAATTGTTTGCACAAATTGCATAAAGGGAACATATCGATTAGAAAAAAACCACAATTTTCAACTTTCCTTTGTAACAAAGCTGATTTCTCTAGCATTTGCAGACCTTTTTTTCTTATATGACGTTTAAGGCAAAAAGTTAAAGAGCTATTGCATAAAGGCGTAGGTACTGTCTGAGAGATAAATGCCAAAGATCTGCTATGCAATTAGGGTCCTAGTTGTTTGGTCTCAGAGAGAATGGCCATGTACTAAGGCTTGATATATAAGACTGACAGTTAATTTGTTAGCACACAGACAATATTTTTTTTATTAGAACTGCCATAACAACTGTGGAAGTGCTGCTCAGCTGAAGTGAAATTAGAAACAAAATTAAAAATTTGAATTGTTTAACAAATGTATTGAGAGCAAAGGGGGACAAAGCATGAAGCCTTTGTTTAACAAATGGTCTTTTTAAGGAAAGCATATCATAAAAGAGCTGTGAGCATCATAACTGATTTTTTATGCTCACAAAGAATAAACCCCAACAATTACAGTTTGTCTTTAATTCCTGCCAGCAACAGAAATATGTAGAAATCCGATAGTGGTTTTGGTTGGATGCTCACTACTTAAGGTAAGTCGTAATGCGGTACTGAGGTTCCCAACCTGCAGAGGCATTTCTTCTGTTTCAGGGGAAGGTAGACAGCCCCTGAGTCTCATCCCTGCAGGCCTGCCGGCATGCCTAGCAGGGCATTGCAAGTTACTCTTGACCACAGAAGCAGGCACAGAGATCATGGGTCTTTGACAGTCTATGCTTCTCATTTCAGTTGTTAAAATTTCTACAACAGAGAAATAATGAATGAATCTTTCACATGTACCATCCATCCTAGGGGCAGCACTACTGATGTCATTGAAGAATGGCATTCAGTAGAAATAAAAATAAAAAGTGAGAGCAGACGCTGAATTTGCATGTTGCTTTACATCTTTTCCTTATCGATCTATGTCATGACTTGCCTTGAACCTAACCTCTTAATACTGTGAAGAGAGTTTTGCACTTTAGTTTCTTTTGGCTAGCCTCTTCTGAATGTAATGACAATGCTAGGTGAGCTTGGAACTAGTCCATAAGCAGTAGTCCTTTTTATCCACTAGAAATGTACTTTTTTCCGAAAAGTCAGATGGAAGTGAGAAGTTATATGTTATATGCTCTGTATTTTATGTGCCTGCGATGCCCAGAACATCTGTCTGAGAGGAAACAACATGAATTAATGGTATCAAACAGCTTTTGTTACTTCAAGTATGAAATGTAGTTACTTGAGCTGAGGCCAGAAAATATGGATACAAAGTTCAAAGGTAAAGGCCTGAAACTGCAGAAATGAAGAACTGTTCTTGTTGCGTTGGGTCTTTTTCTTAACAAAAATCCATAAGAAAAACACTGGAAAAACCTTTAATCCAATCCAAAGCAGAGCATCACAAGACAAACTAAATAAGTTGGTTTCCTTCTTAATAGTCGAGTATCAAGTACCTGGCTCTCAGAGTATGATGCAGTGACTACAGATGAGGTCTTATGAGATAATTATGGCAATACAGTATGTGCTGACTGATGAACAGTGCTCAGATGTCCTCCCTGTTAAGATAAGTGATGGAAATGCATGTGAACATTATGAATTAGAGATTTATAATCTTCCATTATCTAAGACTGATCAGCCAAGGTTAGCATTTAGTTGTGACGTGACTCAGTCTGTGCTATAGCTGTAAATACTCAATCCTACACATCACATCAGGAATATCAAAGCACTGAATGCATACAAGCCATTTCAGAAAATACTGAGCCATATGAGCATAAGTACTTCAATTATGGTTCAATTAATTAACACTTCACACAATAAACTCAAAGGTTCATCTACATGAAGTACTGCAGAAGTAAAATTATCTCCTTTGAGATAACAAATGAATTCATTGTTGTGATATCATCCAGGAACAGGAAAATTAAATAGCTTTATTATGTGCGTCTCAGACCCTTGTATAAAGCAAGCAACATTCAATCCTGTGAAATATCCCTTTATGTAGAAAAAAACCTCATTCCTTATGAAGATTAAAATGTGCATATTCATGCTCATCCATAAAATAAATGTAACTATTGCTCCAAGTCTATGCATATGAGAGCAGGACACAGTGGATCACCTTTTGGAATACAGAAATCTTATGTAGATAGTTTTTTCACTTGGAAACCAAGGAACATATTCTGTATGGTGGAGCAACACAATATAATGCTGTCATATTGCATCCTACTTCTTTAGAGGAATCAATGGATAAGACCAATCACATTTCACCCAAATAAAACAATGAAGTTATCATAGCAAGAAATTATTTGGCAGGACTTCTCAGTGTCTCCTATGCTTGCAATTTATTTTTTGCACAATTTTTGCAGCAAAGATGACTCTCATCATGACAGTAAGGAATACCTTCTTCCAGACCAAAAGTAGACTTCCCACTGAATGGAAACATGTGGTCAGAACTGCCCCCAGGCTCCATGTAGGAAGACTGCATGCTTTTTCACAGACCAGAACTGCACTAACTAAAGCCTCAGGAAGTTAGGGATGGAGCTTTTATAATGAACAAGAAGTTCAGTGGCAATAAAACTGTGTTAAGCTGCCACTTTTCAAAACCATTTCAAAAGATAGCTACCCTTGTGTTTCACAACACCAGGAAGTAAAAACAACAACAAACCAAACAAATAAATAATTTTAAAAATCCTCTCTACACATTGTGTCTATATTTAAACTATGCTTCATTTTTTCTTTCTGTGAAATTTTAGACAGAATGTTTTTTGCTGGTGTAATTTTACAGAGTCAATAGAGATCAAAGAGCAAAACTATAAATATTCAGAATTATTTCTTCTCCTCCTTCCCTTTCACACTTCCCATTTTCTGTCAGTTCTGTTTTAATTTCTGCTATTTCTGCATCAAGTAAACCTGTGTCCTTTTAAATTCAAACCAAGCTCTGATATTCATACTGTATTTTTTCTGGTATACCCCTGACAATAAAGATTCTATGAGTTGAAAATTTCTGTTACTTACAGAAACATAAGCTATGACTCACACATTAGGTAATCAGTAATTCCTATAGTGTTCTTTTATAGTTAAGACATACAAAGTTTCTTAGATTTCAGAAATTAACAGGCACATGCCCTCTAAACAGCATCTACTGATAAACTTTCACAGTCTTTTGTTATTTGATATTGTTTTTTCTTTTAGCCTGCATTTCTGGAGTCAAAGGTTACATCTAAATCTCACTTTTTAATTGAAAACCAGAAGTCAATCTGAGTAACTTAATGTTGTCGTTTGGGCCTCACAGGACAACAAAGAACCAGCCATGTGGCCGCTCACATACACACACAGACACACACACACACTGTGGGATGGGAAGGACAAAGACCAACTAGAAGCTCATGGGTCTAGACAAAGGACAAGGAGGGTTCGCTCACCAGTTAGTCTGAGCCAAAACAGACTCAACTTGGGGAAAAAAAAAATAACTTAATTTATCACTCATCAAACACACACAGGACACAGATAAAACACAGAGCAGGGCTTACATACGTCACCCCAGCCCTCCCTTCTTCCCGGGCCAAAATCACTTTGTTCCCGGTTTCTCTCCCTCCTTCCCCCCAGCGGCACAGGGGGACAGGGGATGGGGTTTAGAGTCAGTTCACAGGCTGGTGGTTCCTCCTGCTCCTTCCTCTTCAGGAAGGAGGATTCCTTACAGTCCTTCCCTGCTTCCCCAGGGGGTCCCTCCCATGGGAGAGAGTCCTCCACAAACCTCTCCTTCATGAGTCCTTCTCACAAGGTCTGGAGCAAGCTGCTCCAGCCTGGGCTTTCCAGAGTCACAGGCTGCTTTGGGAACAAAGCCCCATCCAACCTGCCCTTGAGCACTTCCAAGGAGGAGGCATCCCCAGCTTCTCTGGGAAATCTGTTCCAGTGTCTCACCACCCTCATACTAAAGAACTACTTCCAAATATCTAATCTAAATCTACTGTCTTCCAGTGTGAAACCATTACCATTTGTCCTGTTTCTACATGCCCTTGTAAAAAGTCCCTCCCCAGCTTTCCTGTAGGCTCTCTTCAGGTGCTGAAAGGCTGCTCTAAGGTTTTCCTGGAGCCTCCTCTTCTCTAGGCTGAAGAATCCCAACTCTCTCAGGCTGTCTTCATAGGAGAGGCCCTCCAGGCCCTCTTCATCTTCATGGCCCTCCTCTGGACTCACTCCAACAGCTTCATGTCCTTCCTGTGTTGGGGACCCCAGAATTGGACACTGCACTCCAGATGGGTTCTCAAGGAAGCAGAGAAGAGAGTGAGAATCATCTCCCTTGTCCTGCTGGCCATGCTTCTTTTGATGCAGCCCAGGACACAGTTGGTTTTCTGGGCTGCACATTGCTGGCTCATGTCGAGCTTTTCATCAACCAGTACCCACAAGTCCTCTTCTTCAGTGCTGTTCTCCATCCATTCTCTGCCCAACCTGTAGTTGTGCTTGGGACTGCCCTGACCCATGTGCAGGACCTTGCTCTTGGTTTCATTGAACTCCATGAGGTTGGCATGGGCCCAACTCTCAAGCCTGTTAAAGTCCCTCTGGGTGGTATCCCTTCTATCCAGTACTGCCAGCATGTCGACCACACCACACAGATTGGTGTCTCAGGCAAACTTGCTGAGGGTGCACCCAGTCCCACTGTCTATGTTGCCAACAGAGATGCTAAACAGCACCCATCCCAGTACTGACCCTTGGTACCCTACCAAGCAGATCCCTGAAGAGGTTTTAGAGTAGTCCTGTTAGGTGAAAGAGACTTGTGTTGATCTCCTTATTGGTGACCTCTTCAAATACTATATTAAGCTCCACGTTTGTGAATAGTCTTAGTAATGTCAGTGGCTAGATGCTTTGGGCCAAAACTCATAAAATAGCCTGACACTCAAGAGGTATCACTTTAGAAAGTTACAGAGGGTTCCTCTCAGGTATGTGCTGTATTCATTTTGATGTGTCTTTCTTTAATATTCATAAAAGAGCTTACCTCACTCTGCTAAGCTGAATATTTTGTGCAATGCTCTCCTAAACACAGATGTGAACATGACAGGT
Source organism: Apus apus (assembly GCF_020740795.1). NCBI lineage: Eukaryota > Metazoa > Chordata > Aves > Apodiformes > Apodidae > Apus > Apus apus. Next base: position 71,530,749 of record NC_067285.1, read on the forward strand.
ACAAAATAGTACTGCTACCTTAGATGCTAAAGAAAAAAACAATTTTTTTGCTCATGACTAAAAGTCTTTATCTCTCTTTCAATAGAGTCCTTTTGAAATTGCATAATGAGCTTTCAAATAGGCTCCATCAATGCTTCAATTCAATTAGTATATTAAATTGTCTATCTCACAAAGTAATATATTTCCCATAGAAGAGGATAATTACTTTTTTAAACGTACTTTTCTACTGGAATTATTTTTTTAACTAGGAAAAATAATCCAGTCTCAAGCATATAATCTATTCCAAACAAGCATGGGAAAATATATTCACTGAACCAAAACCAAAACCAAAGTGAATAAACTAATTCATCACTGCAGGGCTCAGATGAGAGAGTTTTGGACCGGAGGCATGGAAGCTGCCTATGAACAGAGTGAGCCTGCAAAGTGTGTGGATGTTGACCTCGTCTTTCCAGATATCTGTAGAAATTCACACATTCCTAGTAAAATATACTACATCCCCTTGAAAATCTCTTTTCATGTTGTCCTTTTTCTGCTTGGAAACCCATTTCAAAGTATACTATTCATATAATGAAAGATGTCACTACAAAACAGTGACAGCAATCTTATTTAATATTTTTAAATAGCACAAAACTTTAGCTGTGGAGTTTTTTACTTTTTACTTTTGATAACTGATTTGTTTTCTCATTTTTCATTTGCTTTCCAAAATTAGGGACAAGAAAACCCAGGAAGAAAATGTTAAGTGCTCTTTCAACTAGGATTTGTAGTGGTTTTGTTGCTGTACCTTAAAAATAATTATTTAGTACTGTCTGAATTTACCATAATAAGCAATCAAGCAAGTAGCAAGGAATTCTATAACATAAACCTGTTACTGTTCTTCTCCAATGGCTATTCCAGAGGTGTAGCAAGAGGTACAATACAAAACACAGTACCTTGTTGGACCTTGCTACGTTTCTGTACATCACTTAGGAAGCTATTATTGGCAGTAATCTGTCCACAGACTGTCCATCGTGATGAGCAAGCACCCCCCAGTAAGCTTCTGCTGTGTCTTCATTCTGATTATGTGATCCTACACTGAGATTCCTGAACTTTTAAACCAACCATTTAATGGAAACAGAGGATACTGGACATTTTTTTTTTTTACCAATCAGTCTCTTCCAGAATAATGCTGGTTTCTAAAAAAATAGATCTTTTATATTTTGATTGGAAGGCAACATATTGTTCCATCAAGTTTAGGTCATTATCAAGGGATACTGACTTTTTCACTGAAATGTCTCAAGTGTTCACTCCTTCCAAGAGTCATAATTAAGTCCTGAAGTCATAGGATAATAAAGAACATAGTTGTGGGTTTTTTTCTCCCAACAGACTTTAAGATCTAAAATTAGAATGTAGCTAGTTGCATATATTTTTCCAGTCATCAAACATCTTTTGTGCCTTTATCTCACACTCACCACCTGTGAATGTTTAATTTCAAAAACATTCATGTGTGAATACCACCTGCTATTACTCTGTGTGAGAATAAGTAAGTGTCATGCTTGGACCCAAGGCAGGAAGTCCATTCGGATGCTTTGAGATTCCTGCTGAAACCAATTAGTCATTTCAGCTGTTGCTTTACAGACCCAGATCCTCACAGAGACGTAAGTACAAAACTACACAACACAGTCTAGAGGAATCATCTATTTCAGCAGTTTCCCATGCATGGATTGCTACAGCAGGACATCACCACTTGTTATATATACATTGAGTTGATACATATAACTGAAATAAAATTATAGCAGATGGAGAAAATTTGACTTCTACTTAGAACACCTTATGCATATGAACAGTGTCATCTTGAGATCTCTTTATTGTTGTGAGCTCTGTGACAACATTAAGACTAAAAGAAAGGAAGAAAAGCAATAACATCTCAGTTTTGACAAAAAACTGCGGCTACTAAGAAAAAATATTATTATAGGAAATTTTCTATTTTTCAGCTCACTCCTGTAAACAGCAACCAGATAAATATTCTACCCAGGAACTTTTCTAAACAGTTATAAATAACTCATTCACTATGGACTTGGTAAGAAACTGGGTTAACTATCTGTGCGGGTGAGTAAATGAACAAAATGAACTGGCTCCTGGGAGTGTACTCTATGCTAGCAGGAAAAGCAGACTTTGTTGGGCTTTTTCCTGGGAGTAGGAAGCATTAGGAATATACAGTTAAAATTATAATCTGGTTGTAGATGTGTTTCCATCACACAAAATTGTTGTCAAGTAGACTCTCTTGTAAGGTTAACTAATTTGATCTTATACTAACTAGGAAAACTCACCTAATAGTTAAAAATAATTTTAAAATGCAAGTAAATAGTACTAACTAAGCACAAAGTATCTGTGTAGGGAAAAAATTCTCAACCCATTCTAGAATGTTTTAATTTTTAGTTACTTTATTATACAATCAAAATTCATCACCAGAAAAATCTCTTTTCCAACATCACCAGTTCCAAACAGTTAGATAAAAGCATTAGGTGTGGCCATTCTGTATATCAACACAGGCAAATTTTGTTCTCAAAGTCATCATAGACCACTGTAAATTTAATTCCAATATGACAGTTTTGACACTTCCACTGATCCTTGACTCCTATAATTTTGTAACAAGGTGGTTAATAATGAGTATGGTTTCAAGCTCTGTATGTTGACTTTCAGGAATTTACAGTGCTTTGTACTTTGTGAATTACTAGTGCTCTGTGATACAAAAATTTACACTCATCAAGGAATTACACACCTGCGGCTGAGAAGATATCAAGAAGAGGGAAAAATGATAGGTTTGTAAGGCCTGCGGCTTCCCGTTTGGAAAGCTTAGCATCCAGTTATTTGTGTGCTGCCTGCCTATATAGCCTCTCATAGGCTTTCAGCAGATCACTCTGTAGCAGAATTGTAACTTTTTTAGAAAACACAGACATATTTTTAGGAAAATGGCATTCAAGATATCTTCATTTGTAGATATGAAGTTAAATTACGTATTAAAAACTGAAAAATTAAAAATTAAATCACTGACAAGGCCAAGTTGCTCTTCCTATCTGCAGCTATTCAAATGGATGAACCACCATGTCCAGAACCTCTGAAGTGATTCTTCATTCTAAAGCTCACTAAACTAGGCATTTTTCTTAGAAAGGTTGGCAGGTAAACAGTCTTTCTGAATCTTTTCTCTCTCATTCTGAAACATTTTCCCTTATTAGGATGAGTGTTATTAATAAGCCTTTCAACTGAAAAATCAAACTTAAAGGAAACCAGAACAAACCAGAATCATAAAACTACATTTAACCTCATCAACATTTCCTTTTGCCCTGCTTGACTTCTGACCGTTTGTTTTGTTGCATGTGTTTATGTTTTTTCCTAATCAGGAAAGATACCTAAATACAATTCTGAGCTTAGGAAAGCATGTATTAAGAGACTACCTTTCACATACCACCTACAAATGATACTAGTTAAGCTACAGTGATACTTTTAGTGGCTTGCTAACTGAAAAATCCATACCTTTGTAAATAATTTTGTCCATGGTGATGCTGCCTATGATAGCTATCCAGTGGGCTCATTTCCTTAGGGAAAACATCAGCCAACTTTTCAGCCTCATTTATCTACCTAGATCCATAAACCCACCATAAACAGAAAAAACCCTTACAGATTAACCGACAGAAGGTCTTTCGATCCTCCACATTTGCACTTTAAATCAGTTTTTAAAGTGAATATTTTTAAAAATTCAGATTTGAAGTAAATGGTTCTGTTAAAAAAAATGCCCCAGGGTTATCCTGGTGGAAGCATCTGCGTGTAGAGGAAGAAAGTGAACATTGGTGCCTGTGTCTGTAGGATCATGTATGTGCTTTGTATTTTCCTGATTGCTAGTGTAGAATATAAAATTTGAAAATATTAAAAACATAAAATATACTTTTCACATCACTTTCTGAATATTTTTCACCTAAGAAGCTACCTCAAGAAAATAATATTTATAATATTATAATATTAAACATAGTGATACTCAATAAGTGCTAGGGGAAGTGACAAGGCTAACAAGCCCATATGACCTTTACTATTTGAGGAAAAATGCCTTTTATTCTGTTGACTGAAAGAATTTTTTAACTTCAGTTTCAAGGATGCATGATCTAGCTGTGCAAAACTTCTCTAAAATAGAGCTCTAACTTTCACGACCTTTTGCATATCAAACTAGTTATAAGACTGACAATAACAAAAATACACTTTTGAAGATTTTAATTTCTCCCCATTACCTTTTGTAAGCAGCAGCTTGGACAACACAGTTACACTTAGTGTAACCTAGCAGTGGAAGTTTTGTAGAACAGCTAATGTGTATGGAATTTGAAATTCAGAGGCAAAAGAATAACATCAGTCAAGTGGTACTGCTCTCTTATTATTATTATTCACATTATTTTATTCTTTTATCTATATTTTTATCTTTTGCCAGGTAGCTCTTCTTCTGCTTTCTCAGGATTTTTCTTCTTTTCTGTATTCTGGTTCTAATAATTACCTAAATTCAATTTCAGATTTCCTTCTATTGTTGTCTAATTATCATATTTAATTATTCAAAACTCAACATAAGTGCTACTTTGTTCTGACTTTATACAAAGAATCTACTGATAGACTTATTCCATGGAAAGGTCTACAGAACAAAAGGAGTGTCAGGCTCATTGTAGGACAATGCACACTGCAAAGAACTAAGTCATTGTGATAAATGCAAATATGAGTTGAAAGGAAAATGACAAATGTTCGTGTCTAATAAAAACCAGAAAGCTTCTGCAGAGATACGAGACATATTAAAAATTACTTCAGGAAGTTTTTTAAATGAGGGTAAGATACACTGGGGGGGAGAGAAATCAACATTTTATTTGGTAGAACATCAAGATTAATGTGCTTAATATGTCAAATTCAGATGATAATGCACTTTCATCTGTAGTCAGTCTTGAACTCATTAATATTTGGCTGTTCTTACACCATCAGTTCTCAGCTGATACAACACACTGGGCTTCACAAAGATCATTGGAATAACTTTTTTCCTGGTGTTATTCCACAGGCAGTGCTTTGCTGCTGCTGCTGCAGAGACAGGCAGAAAGCAGTTCCTTTGTCAGCTCTCTGCAAGCCACCACGTTTCTATCTTCTTGCAGTACATGGTATTCCTTACCAGAAAAGGAACATGAAAATGAAGAAGTAATGAATGAAGAGTTACCTGAAAATACTGTGCACTACTACTGAGAAGTAAAAGGGGTAAAAAAATAGGATGGGTGAAATGGGGAGAGGGGCATGGGGGGTTAGGGTGGGCAGGGAGCAGAGATATGAAAGAAAAAAAAGGAAAGATCTGTCAGACAAGAGGAGGTAAACTGCAGGAAACTCCTTAAGAGTGCAGTTCTCACTTGCCTGAGTGCTCACAGACAAGAAAATATTACTGCCTATATGTGCGTAGTCCACATGACAAGTCCTGTGAGAAAGAGGTTTTCTATTTTTCTCTAAAAGAAAAACCTGAAAATGGAGTGATTTTTTTTTTCCTCCATGTGAATTTTGAACTAGGTTTTCATTTCCACATTTTCCATTTCTCTGACTAGATTTTTTGAGGTTAAGTAGGTCACTGTAGCTCAGTGTGTATTTGCATTTACTAAAACAACAGTTTAACAGTGGGGGGGAGAGGGGAGGTTGCAGGCATTTTCTGAGGAATTAGAAAGCCTAATCAAATCAGTTCTTTGCAGTATGATGAGCCTATTCTAATTTTCAGAATTCAGTAACAACTGCTGAGAGCAAGAGTCTGTTGATGATAATACCTTTGTTTTCTAAATAGCCCATTCATTTTAACTCCACATGTACCAAGATAAAAGGTTTCCAACTGAAATGATGCAGGAACAAACATTGAAAACAAGAAAACCTACCTAGTGTTCTGTACGGTCAGTATGTTTTTCCATGGTAGGTAATCCAAATAAAAGCAAAATCCTTATCTATGCAAAACAGCATTTGCAAAACTGAGGTCAGACTGATTTTATTTGCAAACAATCCTCTTGCTTTCTGAGTGCCAACTCAGTATTGTGTTCCATTTTCTTTTGGCACAAAAGAATTTCTGGAATAAAGTCCCTCTAACTACTTATGGTAATTTCTCATAAAATAAAGACTGGATCCAGATATTTTGCAAAACCACACCCAAAAGAGAAGCTTCATGAATTTGGTCAGGAATGTTTTCATGAGACATTATATCTACAGAAAAATGAGAGATGATGTGTATAGGAAGTTGGATCTTTGCATATATTTGTACTCTCATAGTATCCAAATATACAAAAAATGACTCGTACCTATTGTGCTTGACACAATACAAACAGAATCTTCTTTGCAAAAAACCAAATGAGTAATTTTTATAATTACATAATTATGTAACTAATTTAGAAGATCAGAGATTGAAAAATGAATGAGAACTCCTGTTATGCACAAGAATAATACTGCTGGTAGAATCATAGAATCATTAAGGTTGGGAAAGACCTTCAAGATGATCAAGTCCAACGGTTAGTCCTACACCCCTGTGATGACTAAACCATCTCCTGAAGCACCACATCTACCTGTTTTTTTAACAACTACAGCGACAGTGTCTCCACCACCTCCCTGGGCAGCTTGTTCCAACACCTCACCATTCTTTCTGTGAAGAAATTTTTCCTAATATCCAATCTGAACCTCCACTGACACATCTTGACCCGATTTCCTCTTGTCCTCTCAGTAGTCACCAGGGAGAAGAGGCCAACATCCACCTCACTACAACCTCCTTTCAGGTACTTGTAGAGAGCAATGAGGTTTCCCCTCAGCCTCCTCTTCTTCAGGCTGAAACATCCCAAGTCCCTCAGCCTCTCCTCATAAGACCTGTTCTCCAGACCCCTGATCAGCCTAGTTGCCCTTCTTTGCACCCTCCCCAGCACCTCAATGTCCTTTCTATACTGTGGTGCCCAAAACTGCACACAGTGCTCAAGGTGCAGCCTCACCACAGCCAAGTAGAGGGGCAGGATCACCTCCCTGGTCCTGCTGGTCACACTATTCCACCCCATCGTCAAAGAACCCAAACTTGATCTTATTTTCAATGCTAAGACAGCAGATAAAATGAATGCCTCAGATGTGATTGCAAACTTGTGCACAGGTTTTTTCTTCTCACATCCTTTCAACAGCTGAGTTAAGTTGATATTCAGAGACTCAACAAAGGGTGGCATTATGGCAGTAGACTACAGTACATTAAATAAATTCTCAAAACCGATCAGTTTAGACTTTTTTATTTTTATTTTTCTGTATAACAACTGACTTACAATATCAGTGAAAGCCTGTTGAATAGCAAACAAATTAGTTTGGAATGGCTACATTGTCTCAGCACAAGTTTTCCACCACTGTCTAACATAGTTATATCTTTCCCAACTGTAAGAAATGCATTAGTTAGGTTAGTAATCTAATATTTGTAAATCAAGTTTCTTATGTATCAAGAAATACCAAAACTTCTGCTAGACTTGAATTCTTGTACCTATGGGATTCAATTCAGTAGTCTGAAAAGAAAATGTTAAAAAGGCAAAACTTGTTGCAGCATAAATGCACTTTATGGTGTTTGTTCCCTGCATTCCTAATTCCCTGATCTCTGTTATCCCTTTGAGAATACTCTGCAGCTGCCTCCCTGCCCTCTGCCTGCCTGCCTAGGCTTCCTTTGCATGGAAATCAAGGCACAAGTGAAAAGAATGCATTTCCAGGGCTCCTTGGAGACAAAGCTGGGGTGTCATCAAGGCATGCACCTGGGGCTGAGAGCTGAAAAATTACTCTGGATCACACAGAATAGGCACAGCCAATGTTTAGAAGAACATATGACAGATATTTCATAACATCTCACTCAGGACAGGAAGGATGCCATAACAATATAAATTAGAGGAGGATGTAAAGAGTTTGAAATTACTCAAGTTGTAACTAGTATTTGTAGTTGAGAGATCCCTAAATAAGTCTTCAGAAATTAAATAAATGTATCCTCTGGCCAAGTATCACTGCTTCCTTGTCTAAAAAGAGGTATTAATACTTGATCAGTACAAAGAAGCATTACACCCATCTTCCAACTGGAAACATGAATGTTGGGCAAGAAAGCAAATCCAACTGGTAGGAAGATGTTTCCACAGGAAGTCTGACTACCTGTAACTTCCAGTGAAGAGGAAGGCTGAGAATCTTATTAATCTGTCATGGCTGCTAGAGCCATTGTGACATTTCCTTGTGACTCTCCATGGTAAATCCTCATAAGAACTTCACAGAATTGTCTTTCTATACACGATACAGTGATATCATCAGAGGACAGACAGCAAATCTAGCCTGCCTTTCAGTAAACAGTTATTTACCAAGAAAACTTGCAAAAGCAACAAAAATCCTTCGATCCTCAGAAATCTTGTGTACTAGGAGAGCTTGCTTGCAGATGTATGAAGTCTACAGAAGAATGTGGAACCTGTGCTTTTATTCATTCATTGAAACAAAACTCTTCTTCAAGGAAGACTTGAGACTCTGCACAAAACTTTATTTGGTGAAAATGTTGACATTACTCCTTATAAGTGTGCAGATCTGACTGCCCAAAGCTGAACAACAGTAAAAATATGACATGTACTATTTGAAAAGGAGCCTTTCAGAGGAAAAGGGGTAGGAAAAAACATTCTAATATTGGTACCCTTTTGAAATGCTGTGTATTTTCAAACAGCAAGACACATAGAATCATAGAATCATACAATGTTAGGGGTTTGAAGGGATCTCTAGAGATCATCTAGTCCAACCCCCTTGCCAGAGTAGGACCACCTAGGGCAGGTCACACAGAAAGGCATCCAGGTGGATTTTGAAAGTCTCCAGAGAAGGAGACTCCACAAGCCTTCTGGGCAGCCTGTTCCAGTGCTCTGTCACCCTCACAGTAAAGAAATTTCTCCTCATGTTGAGGTGGAACTTCCTATTCTCCAGCTTATACCATTGTTCCTTGTCCTGCTGCTGGGCACCACTGAAAAGAGACTGGCCTCTCCTTCTTGACACCTTCCCCTCAGATATTTATATACATGAATAAGACTCCCTTTCAGTCTTCTCTTCTCTAGACTTCTCTTCTCTGTTTAATAGCCCCAGGTCTCTCAGTCTTTCCTGATAAGTTAGATTTTCCAGTGCCTTATCATCCTCATAGCCCACTTTTGGACCCTCTCAGGTAAATCCCTGTCACTCTTGAACTGGGGAGCCCAGAACTGGACACAATCCTCCAGATGTGGTCTCACTAGGGCAGAGTAGAGGGGGAGAACCTCCCTCCATCTCTCTTCTTAATGCACCCCAGGATACCACTGGTCTTCTTGGCCACAAGGTCACATTGCTGTCCCATGGATAACTTGCTGTGCACCAGAACTCCAAGGTCCTTCTCCACAAAGCTGCTTTCTAGCAGATCAGCTCCTAGTCTGTACTGGTGCATGTTGTTATTCCTCACAGGTACAGAACTCTACAATTATTCTTGTTGAATCTCATTAGCTTCCTCTGCCCAGCTCTCCAGTCTGTCCAAATCTTGCTGAATGGCTGCACAGCCTTCAGGTGAATCAGCCAATCCTCCCAGCTTTGTGTCATCAGCAAACTTGCAGAGGACATACTCTGTCCCCTCATCCAGGTCATTGATGAAGATGTTGAACAGAACTGGACCCAGCACTGAGCCCTGGGGAACTCCACTAGTTACACATCTCCAGGTGGACTCTGCACCATTGACCACCACCCTCTGGGCTCTATTGTTTAGCCAGTTCTCAACACTGTCCACTCTTCCAACCCACATGTCCTGAGCTTGCTCATGAGGATATTGTGGGAGTCAGTGTCAACAGGTCAAGGTAGACTACATCCACTGGTCTCCACCATCATAGAAGGCTATCAAACTAGATTTTCCTTCGGTGAAGCCATGTTGGCTACTCCTGATAACCCTCTTTTTTACCATGTGCTTAGAGATGAGCTCCAGAATGAGCTGCTCCATCATTTTTCCAGAGATGGAGGTGAGGCTGACTGGTCTGTAGTTTCCTGGATCATTCTTCTTGCCCTTTTTGAAGACTGGAGTGACACTGCTTTTCCTCCAGTCCTCAGGCACCTGTTTTCCACGATCTTGAAGAATGTTCCCAAGGAAGGTTCTATAAGCCTTAAGGATAAGCAATTTCTAACTGAGATGATTTAACATAAACCAGAAAGGGACAAATTGAGCTAGATGTGGATGAATCACTGAAATCTCCTCTGAATTTGTGATAATTTTAATAAGAATTACAGTAGGTACCTTCAGGCACATTGGTGGTAGTATGTTTTCCACAGTGTTTTCAACTCCTTATAGCAAGAAAAAGTGAAGCAATAAAGGAATACTAACCAGGTGGCAGAGGTAACAAAACCCTACAGTTAGTCTCAGTTCAGATGTATTTTAGATAATGCAAAATTTAATTAACTCTTAATTTTTCAGCACACCTTTTGGCACTTAGATTGATCTTAGAAGGCTCTTCAAAAAATACAGGGTATGATGCAATTTTTTTTAGGTTTTCATATTCTCATGCACTTTCTGGAATAATTGCCATTTCTTGCTCTGTAAAAAACTAATTTGATTACTAATGTCACAGATCAGATAACTGTCACCTTTCTGTGTCATGTGTACCTCCTCTGCACTGGAATGAAAAGTTAATGTGTTCCTCGTATAAGTTTCCAGCAACTGTCATTGAATGGCAATACTGAAAATGTATCACTATGGACTGGAGTAGAAATGGCAATTACAAACAAGAAATGTGAGTAAAATAAATAAATACATTTAAAAACAATCTACATAGCCAAGCATTATCTTTAAGGCAAGAATAAAATTTATCCATGCCTTGAAAAAAGACAGCATAGCCATGTCACTTCTGGGTTCAATAATCCACACACTAGGGATGAACTGAGAGAGGGAGTCCATGAGGAGTCCATGAGGGGTGTGATTGATCAGATTGAATTCAAAAGCTGAAAAACTAGGTGGGCATAGTAGAGCCGAGTGGACTAACAGAAGCAGAGCACTGTGGAGAGGCAACAATGCTGTGTCTAGTGTCAGAGATAAATGTAAAAAATATAAGTTGGCCTGCAGTAAAAATTATATGTCCTGCATTAGAAAGCACACAGCCAGCAGGTGGAGGGAGGTAATGCTTCCCTTCTACTCAGCACTGGCAAAACCCATCTGGAATGCTGGGTCTAGCTCTGGACTCCCCAGTATGAGAGAGACACAGACAGACTGCAGCAAGTCCGGCAAACACTGCTAAAATTATCAAGGAGTAGCAGTACCTGACATAGGAGGAGAGGCTGAAACAGCTGTGACTGTTCAGCCTAGAGAAGAGGAGGCTCAGGGAGATCTTGTCCATGTGTGTATATGTATCTGATGGGAGAGAAAAGAATAGGGAGCTGAAATCTTCATAGTCACCTCCTGTGAAAACACAGGAGGCTGTGAGCACAAACTAAAACACAGGAAATTCCATTTAAACACAGGAAAAAACTTTTGTGCTGTGAGGGTTGTCAAGCATCCCAATATGTTGCTGTGGAGTCCTCATCCTTTGAGATAATAAAAATCTGGTTGAACACAACCATGAACAACATGCTGCTTCAAGCAGCAGAGTTGGACTACCTGAAGTCCAGATGTGCCTTCCGATCTCAGGCTTTCTATGGTTCCCCGATCTGCCAGTATCTCCAGTCCCATGGTGCTGATGCCAGAAGACATCAAAGCTGAGCCATCAGTTGCTCAACACCACAGCTTTGGGCTGCAGCTTTCAGTATTTTCAGAAATTTCATTTGTCACCGGGGAGATGATAAACTTGAGAGGTGATTCTTTGAAGACATCTGATTTTGAGATTTTTATTTAAATACAGCAAATGCCAGTAAATAGCAGTTTTGGAGTGCTAATTATGCTCTGAATTATGATGCCCTTATATTTTGTTATACATACAACTTATCATTGTCATATACAATATCGGTCAAAAAGACACTTTATTTCAAAAAGAAACTGACGAAAATGTAGCCATTTATAAACTGTCGTAAGTGTTTCAAGGTGGAAATGTGGTATCTTTTTGGTATTTGTAAGATTTTATTAAAGAAATTTATGTTATCTAATTTTAGAGAACTAACTTCAATGGCTAAAGTAAACTGAATACTGCCTTATATAACTATTTCAGTTAATGCAATTTGAAATATTTTCATCTTCTAAATACTCACTGCAAAGGTTTTACTCAAGAGAATTTTCTTTGTTTCTTATTTGGTGCAAGTTTGCAGGTCATTACTAGTATGCACATACTGATTGATGTGGTAAGCATGCACAGAAGCTGGTTCTGCTTTTTTTTTTGCCTTGTATTTATTTATTTATTTATTTATTTATTTATTTATTTATTTATTTCCTGGGTAAGGGAAGGCAAGATAAGTGAGACTGAACAGCAAGAGGCAGGGTAGTTGCAGCTGAGGGCAAACTCTAGCAAGACTGGGCCTTGTCTTGAGACTAATCTTTGTTTCTGGATGCAAGACACTGCACCAATACATTATCTATTAATGCAGTAATTTTATATGATACATGATGTCCTAGATATTTTAGAAGTCAAGCTTCGCATTGCTTGTGAACTTCAGAAATGGCAACAAAATGGGATTTGGCAGATTATTTTCAGCTGACTAACTGGTGGTTGAAGGAATTCATCAGTGCTTTAGTTGACAGGTTTCTCTTAACACTACAAGGGATGAAGCATGGTGTGAAGCAGATTTATTTATTAAAATGTTTTTCAGTTCTGACAGTCAAGAAGGCAACAGAACATTCACACCTTGAGCTCTGTCTGTTGTGTAAAGCTGGTCTTTTCAAAACCACTTTAAGTTGTGGTGTCCTGCTCCTGTTTTGGTTGATTTCAACTCTCTCTTCTGCACTGGCTTGTTAAGCTCCAACAGTGAGCTACAAGAAAGGATATCCTTACTTCTCTTCTCTTGCTGGGTAGTATGATGCTCCTGTAAACTCATGCTTCAGCTTACAACCGCTCTTTCTCTTGGTGAAATCTGTTTGACTTTGTGTGATTTGTTAAGACACCTAATCCTACTGTGAGGTCAGTCACTGCTAGCTGTCCAAGTCCAACAAAATAACTGTTTCTGATCCTGGGCTTCCCAAAACCATCCAATGTTTTTCACAGTGAAAACACTATTGACATGCCAGGGCACTTGTGAAGATTTAAACTGTGGAGTCGTTGTTCTGTATCAGTGGTGACATGCAGGAATTAAGAGTATGATTTCAGATGCGGACAACTCTACAAAAAGCACCTTATGAATTTGTGTTCTAAATGGAACTTGGGTCTCCAATATTTCAAAGTTGAGTGATTCTTGCCTTCTGTGCTGACTTGGGAATGTATTGTTTACCTTCTGTCATTGGTTAGTTTTAGTAGCAATAGACTCATTCCAAAGACACAGCAAAAATGTGCTAAATATTGCACAGAATATCGTGAGCAACAATTAAACCAAAAGCCCTGGCAGAGAAAGCACAAATAAAACAGATAAGGTTGCACACTATTTTCAAACTGAAGAGTATTTGGAAGGATATTTGCGTGGAAAAGTCACCAGTAAATACAATGCCTTGCAACCCTTGATGACACCGGTTCCCACTCGTGCGGAAGGCGCAAACACAAGCTCTTGACCCTGCGCAACCGGTCACTTCTCGAAACCTAAACTCGTGCGGTGCTGCACGCAGGCGGGGACATCCTCGCTCCCGAGGCAGCAAGGCGACACATGCCCCCCGCAGCCCCGCACCACGGCGACACATGCCCCCGCAGCCCCGCACCACCGGCCAGCGCCACTCGCGGGGCCCGGCGGGCGCTGCTGCCGGCGGCCTGCCCGCGCTCCTGGCTGCGGGGCCGCGGGGCCAGCGCCACCTCCCGCGGCCGCCGCCACCGCCACCGCCACCGCCCCGCCGCGGGTCGGGGCCGCCCGCCCCGGCCCTGATTGGGCCCGCGGGGAGGCCCCTCCCGCCCGCCCGGGCGGCCCCGCCGCCGCGCCGCACCCGCTCCCCAAATACACCTTTGCGGCGCCCGGGAGCGGCAGTGGCGCGCCGGCCTGAGCTGCTCCGCGGGGCTGCGCGGCCGCGGGTCGCGCCATGGTGAGTGAGGGAGGGAGGGAGGCGGGGCGCGGAGCGGGGCGCGGAGCCGGGCGGCGGGGACCCTGGACAGCGCTGGGACGGGGCGCCCGGTCGTGCCCGCGGGGAGCGCGGGGCAGCGCCGGGGCGGGCAGCGCCGGGGCCGGGTCTCTCGCCCGGCTGTGCTGTTGGGCGCTGAGCCCCGGGCTCGGGAGGGGGCTCGGGGGAAGCCCCCTCCCCTCTCGCCTCTAGCCCCTTCTGCAGCGTGTCCCGAGCCAAATATGGTCTGGAGCGAAGCCTCCAGCGACAGGGCATTGTGGAGCGGGCTGAGGTCTGCAGCCGCGAGGGGCACTTGGGAGCCTTTGTGCGTGGTGAGGCTTTCTAAGAATCTGCTCGCTGCTCGTGCCTGTCTAGCTAATTCTACCCATTCTGCCTACGTAAGGTTTCTTACCTGGTTTTCAGAGTAATTAGTATCATTCACTTCCTTAATTAGACACAAATGTGATATTTAATCACATACTTGATGCTCTAACAGCAACTTGGGTTTTGCCTTGGTTGTTGTTGTGGTTTTTTTTCCCCCCAGGAAGAATAAATGAACCCCCTCGCTGTGTTGCATTGAGTAGGAATGCCGGTTTAGTTTTTCAGTCGATTTTCTTGGCTTCGCTCTTCTTTCTGTTTTTTCAAGACTTTAGGCTTGTAATTCGTTTTCTGAGTGGACAGAGATATTTCCGTGGCTCAAGTTCAGCGAACATCACTAAACTAGGCCTAGTAGTCCCTTTATAAAACCACCTCTATGTATAAACACAAGACACTTGAAAAGCTTTTCTCTTGTATGCAAAGGAGTACTTTTACACGTTTTATGTTCTCTCTCAAGCTTGATCTAGTGCTGCTTCTAAAATGGCTCTGTTTTCAGAGCTGGTCACTTATTCTGTGTAGGTAGTGAAATGGCTTTCTAAGTTTGAAGGATGAATTAACAGGAAAACATCCTAACCAAGGATGCAGTATTTCTAAAAATTAATCTTACAGTGAAATGAATTGTTGGTAATGCTGTATTTGGGCCATGCACTTTCACTGGGCTACAGGTTACACACTGTGCTGAATAAGGGTTGGTCTAAAGAGAAATGGCAAGTCTTGATAGTTGAAACACTAGTAGGAAAAAAGACATTTTTAATTCACTCCAATTTTCCACAGTGAAGTCTCAGAATACAGAGTTACAGAAAAATGTTGTAATGATTTTTCAGAACAAGTGAAAAAGTTTAATTATCTTTCTGTGAATATAACAAAGTGTTTTACTTATTTGGAAATGGTCTAATCTGGTAGTTTTTCCTAAGACAAAACTCCAAGTGGAGCCACTCCCTTTTCTTGTTGTTATGATTAAGATTATTTGTTTTCAAACTGTGGAAAGCAGGCACTAGGAATCATTTGTGTTAAATCACATAAATAGGTCTACTGCTTTTGTAGGGTTAGGAACACAAGGTGGTGACAGCCCGTGCTGGAAAGAGATTCAGATAACAGCCTATTTTACATAATTGATCAGAGAATTTAAGCAATTTAAGCAACCAGAGAACGTGTGCAAATATGTTGCAAATACAAGCATGGGAAGTTCTCCTTATAGTTGAGAAGCTTCTTGCTTGGATTGTGTTGCTCTGGGGTGCTACGTATGGCCATACATTCTGCAGTTCTGATGACTGTTCTCTTTGCTTTGCCAATAGCAGGAACCTTAAATGAACTAGGGGATTGTAAGGAAGCATGAGGAATACTGTAATGGTGATTTATATAAGAGACTTTATGCTCTAGATTCTCAGAAAGAGGAAAGCAGTTGCTGAAATCATGCTGATCTGAAGCAGACAGGAAAAGTAAGGAAGGAGGAAGGGGGAAATGACATGTTGAGATCTCTTGGCTGTATTTTGTTTCCGTGAAATTATGTAGCTTGCAGCTATTGTGAGTCATGACAGTGCAAGATCATGAAGCAAACATTGGAGAAAAAAGTAAGGAATTCAGTTCTACAGTGGCTTTAGTGCCCTTTTTTGACACTACCAGTAAAATGGCTCACCATCCCCTCTCCTGGTTCACTTGCCGAGTATTCACTTAAATTTTTCAATGAAGCTTTCAATGAACCATTAAAAATGAGAAGTCAAGGTTAGTTTTTAATGTTATGTCCATAGAAGTATTAAAGCCTTTATATTTGACTGATTCTGATCAATGCTTTCTTTTAAAAAAATCTATCTTTAACCATTCTATGACAGTTTGTTTCAAAATAGATCCTATAGTGAAATCAAAACATAAGTAAAAGTATATGATAAAATATAATACACAAAACATCAGAAGCAGTCAAAACTTGGTTATGTCATGTAATAAAAGGTAAAATACCATAGCCATTATGAAAGTGAGTGCTGTCTGTTTGAAATGCCAAAAAAATACTGAGGCTCAAAATAAGCAGTCCAAGAAATCTACCAAGGTAGTGTTTGTAGAAAACACAGCTATTTTCCTTTTAACTGAAATGAGTTTTTAAAACATAATGTTGTAGTTTATATCTTAGTTAAAAAAAATAATAAAATCAAATACCTCAACACAATGTTCTAAATTATCAACTAGGAAATAGTCATTAGAAGGTACTAGTTGTATTTTGTAACTACTCTGTAGACAAGTAGCAAATTTCCTTTTTTTCATATTAATTATTTAGGAAAGGTTCAGTATAGGTAAAAAAAGGTTTTAATAGTTATTGGAAACTACAGGACATGTTTTAAAGAATTTTGTCATAATTGTATTTAGAAATCATTGTGTTTCAGCTTGCACATTTTATTAGCAAATGAAGACTGAGCTGTGGAGACCTGCCATTAAAGTTACTGTGCTGGAATACCTTGCACATTTTGTACTAGTTCCCTTTAAAAGATTTTTGTTCTCTATGTGCTTATTAAAATTCAGGGCATTTGTTTAGATGCTTAGCATTTCACTTAAGAATTTTATTACTTGAAATTTAAATTAAACCAATCACATTTGACATTGATTATTCTTTTCAGCATGTTTTGAGCATCTCAGGTGTGGCTTTAATATGTATGATATATATTCAACAAATCTTGCATGACTAGTTTCACCAGGAGCAGAGATTCAAGGTTATTATTGTACAGATATTAGTATTTTTAAGTCACTGATTCGTGTGTAAGTCTTTGCTCAAGAAGGCAACACTGTTCAGGAACGAATATTAATACCCATTTAATTTTAAAGTTTCAGTAAGATTTAAATGTGTATAAATGAGCTACGGCCTCTGGCTAGGGCTTCTAGCTAAGGCATAAACAATGCTTTTTCTTTTTTTTTTTTTCTGTAGTAAAGTCAGCCATATTTGCTAGAGACAGCAGGTTTTTTCTAAGTTGTCTGCTTATAGATCGACCTGCTGCCAAACAATTGGAAATGTTTAATATCTCTAATGAAGCCTCTTGTAACACAGGTGCTGCTCATTTGGTAGAGCATACTGTTCTTCCAGTTTCTTGGCTGCCATACTCAAGTGATGCCACTTGTAGGTCAGTGCTAGCTAGTGTTTTCTTGTCCTTTTGGCTCCTTAATTATGGCTTGTAGGTTCCACAGGATGCTCCTTTTTTTTTTTTTTTTTTTGTAGATGCAGAGTGTGAAGGAAGCTGACATCTACTCCCTTTTCCTAGGAGTGTAGTTTTTACTGCTGTCAGTTGTTCTGCTGCTTCATGACCTAAGTCAGAGCAAATCCGTTCTCTAGGGATTAATTTTACTTTACTATAGAGAAACCTCATCAAGTCCTGTTCTTTGCTTCAG
Source organism: Apus apus (assembly GCF_020740795.1). Lineage (NCBI taxonomy): Eukaryota > Metazoa > Chordata > Aves > Apodiformes > Apodidae > Apus > Apus apus. The sequence continues at coordinate 71,548,627 of NC_067285.1, forward strand.
ACCCCAAGGAAATTTGTGTTCCATGGTTTCCACAGGTCTTCAGCCTTTGGGAGAATCTCACCCTATCAGAGTATAGTCTTTTGTGATACTCACTTCCACTTATTTTTCATTCATATTTCCTATTATGTGCTAGTTTTGTTAAGTGGAATCAATACCCTTGCTAAGAATATTACTGGCTACGTATTGAACTGTGGAGTATTTTAACTAACATTCTTATTTGATTGAAATGCTTCCTTCTGTAATTCAGACCTTCACTGCTACTTTTAGGCATCTTCCCTGCTGCTTGAACTCAGCAGTAATGTGGTAGCCATTATTCTTGATTTTACTGCTCTGACTCCTTAAATTAGTTCCTTTGTGTTAGTTAAAACCAATTTGTGAATTGATTTCCTGCTTGCATATTCATACTAGAAGTAGCTGTTCCAAGAGAATGGTGCCCTGCTGGTAGAATAATAGAATTATGAAGGTTGGAAAAGACCTTCAAGATCATTGAGTCCAACCATCCTCCCTACATCCCCGTGACCAGTAAATCATCTCCTGAAGCACCACGTCTACCCATTTTTCTGACATCTCCAGGGGCAGTGCCTCCACCACCTCCCTGAGCAGCTTGTTCCAATGCCTCACCACTGTTTCTGTGAATGAATTTGTCCTAAGATCCAACCTAAACCTCCCCTTTGAATTCAAGTATTCAAAGAAACCACCTCCTCATGCAAGTCAGCACCAGCAGGCTGATTCCTTACAGGCAGCACACTAAGCCTAGATGATAACCAAGTTGTGACCTTATGTATTATTTCTGAGAGGGTACTTCTTCCATGAGACCTCCTGTCTGCACCTCCTATGCATATGTACCTGCCTGAATGTGAATGAATGTGGTGCTGTCCTTGTTTGAGACCAAGGCCATGTTTTCTCTGTCCTAGGAGACAGGAGAATGCAAGTCTCCTACTCTGCAAGGAGAATGCAGACTTGCATTCCAGCATGGGACTCTGGGGCACAGAGATGTCTGAAACCCTCTCCTGGGTCTGTTTGGCTGTGCCTTCCACTTTATGCATGGCTATGCCCATTGATTTTTTCAGCTAAGTACATATAGAAAATAGGTCAGCCATGCACTGGCTCAGGAAGAGAGCTTTAATTGTGTGGTTTGTAGTCTAGAAAGCAGGGGGTGTGCATCATCATGAAGGAGGCTGGAACCAGTTCCAAAGATTTTATCAAGCATTGTGGAGTCTAGCCTTCAGACAGCTATTTGAATTAGAGAGTTGCAGGGAATATCCCTTGCAAGTCATCCAGTTGTTTCAGCGTGAGTAAAAATTTCTTACTGTAAGGCAATGTGCTAAAATCCTTTCATTATTTTCTCCTCCACAAATGGAAGTTGAAAGAAACGTACATTTATGACGTGAATTTCTTCCTCAGCCCCATTCTAAGGTGTTCAGAACAAAAATGTATCACTCTTTTTGGGGAAAATATATTTTATGGGAATTCTCCTGGTGTAATTCTAGAATGTCATTGATTTCAGAGGGTGCAGTAGAGCAGTTTCTGTGATGCTACATAGAGGACTTGCTGCTAAACTCCTCACTTTCAATGAGTAGTAGCACAGTTATTTTTGAGATCCCAGAAACAGGTTACTCCCTATAAGGTGTATTAGACAGGACTGGGATGACTGCCTTTCTAGTGCTGGCCAAGGTAAATGTGTGTTTAATTTCATTTTAACCTTGCATTTCACTTGGCACTTGATACAGATGGAGACTGACAAAATTTTTCAGGGAAAGCTGATTTCCCTCCTCAGCAAATACATAAACTCTTCACAAACAAAATCGCATTAAGAAAAGGCTGACAACAATGGAGGAAAACCTCAGCAAGATTTCCAGTTTGTTGCTTAGAAAAATTGGGATTTGACATTTGTTCATAATTCTTTATGTTATTTGAAAACACAAGACAATATACCCAGTTGCTGTCTTCCGGTTAATAGGGAGGGGTGTCAGTTTATATTCATAGTTGTGTGGCTCCCTAGTCCTGACTGCAGGCACCCTGGAGCCTAAAATACTCACTGCAGTTACTGATTTAAATAGCACTGCTAAAAATGGCAAAATTTCCATGTCTTTGGAGAAAGCATGCATCAATCTAACTTAAAATTTCCTTTTTTTTCTTTTTGACAAAATTGTATTCATAGTCGTCTCTTTGCAACTGGGAGGGGTTTTGGGGAGGACAGAATAAACAAATAATACACCTAGCAACAGCAATGGAGAAAAAGCAGAGTGCAAGAGAGCATTGGCACCATTTCTCTGCTGAGCAACCCACCCAAGGATGAACTCAGTGGACAAAAGGTTAAATACCAATATTTCAGTTAAAGCAAAGGTTCCATAAGAATGTTCACATGTTCATAGCATCATCAAATCATAGAATTGTTAAGGTTGGAAGGGACCTTAAAGATCATCTAGTTCCAACCCCCCTGCCATGAGCAGGGACCCCTACCACTGGAACAGGTTGCACAAAACCTCATCCAACCTGGCCTTAAAAACCTCCAGGGATGGGGCATCAGCAACCTCCCTGGGCAACCCTTTCCAGTTCCTTACCACCCGTCTAGTGAAGAATTTCTTCCTAATATCTAACCTAAATCTCCCCTCTCTCTGTTTAAAAACATTACCCCTTGTTCTATCGTTATCTTCTCTGGTGAAAAGCCCCTCCCCAGCTTTCCTGTAGGCCCCCTTTAGGTATGGAAAGGCCGCTATAAGGTCTCCCAGGAGCCTTTTATTGCAGTTGCTATTATGTACTGTGTTGTAAATGGCTGATCTATCTAATGCTGGCATAGACATGCAAAAAAAAGTGGTTTATACAAGTATTTATATAACATATCCTCACTGTTTTCCTTCCAACTGTTACTGAACAACCAAGGAAAACATTCATAATCTTTAGTAAGATATTCACAAATGCATTCACATCTTTAATGCTAAGCTTAGGTTTGGTACTCTCTCTTTCAGCAAAGAAGCTGCATTACTTAGGAATAAAATCCTGTTGTTAGTTTAATCTATTATGGGCAGTGTGGGATTTAGGTGCCTGTTATAAACAGAGTTGAAAAACCAGAGCAAAGGTTTACAACACGAATATTCTGGACAGATACTTGTGATACTGTAAGAGCTTCATTTCTTCACTGCCACAGGATACTGGTAAAGTTATCACTTTTATCTTGTTGGAAGTTGCCAGGTAAAAGTATTTAAAACAAATGTTTTGAATGTTCAGCATTAAACTGTAAGAAGAAATGTGAAAGGTTTCTGACCCCATGTAAAGGAAGACTATACACAGCGCAGCAAACTTTCTTTCCTCCCTGTTTTTGGTTTGTTGGTTTTTTTTACCTGTCAAGAGTGGATACTCCACAAGATTAATGGTGTTCTGGATGTGCCAGAATACCAAAAGGCTTAAAAAAATATTGTCTTCATCTTGGCAGGAAATTCTTCATAAAAGAGATACTACCTTTCTATATCATTAAACTTAGGACTCTGGTTGTATCGTCTAGGAACTCATGCCTCTCATTCCCTCCCTCTGCCACAACTATACACGTGGTCTCTCATAATTTTAGTTATGGAATTTCATAAATTACTAGAAAAAGGGAACTTATGTAGCGTCATCTTCCTATGCACACACACAAACACAGAGGTGAAAGCCATTATTTGTTACGGGATTTCTTTTGTCAAGGACCCAGTTAACAGTAAGTCTGACTTTCCAGTTAGGAAGCATTTATTTTCAGACTAATATTCAAATGCCATTCAAAACCTATTTGAAGTACTCTACTGAGTACATATGGACTTGCTAGGGCCAGAATTTGATTTTGGGTAGTTTTTAGGTTTTCTCTGACAGTTCACTGTTGAGTGTCTCTGCTCTTTCACCTCTGAAACAGCTAAACTATTTTCTGTGCTGGCTTGAAGCTACTGTAATTATAACAGCAATATGCAACATAGCAAGCTGGAGACATCCTATTACCTGGCCCCCTTTTTAAAATTAATATGGTTTCTTAATATAATGAAAAAACAGGTGTTCACTGGTGGGTGCCTGTGTTACAGATTTAGAAAACAGCACATACAGGGTGGTGTTTTTTTAACGTTTTGGTGGGAAGTGGTACTTGAAGGGCCTTTGATGTGGGACAGCTCCTACCCTAAAAGTGATGGTTAAAATATCTGGGTAGTTTGTTTATCATTGCACAAGCTGAAGTGTTCAGAGGAAGATGTTTATCAATGACATTTGCTGTTACTTTTGATTCTCAACAAAGTAAATCTGAGATGACTGTCACGCCAGTAAAGCCAAACCAGCCAATAGATCCTTTACAATCATTGCCTGCTGCTTTTAGGTTCAGATTTCAGCCTTCAAGGATGACTGGCACTTTACATCCATTGGTCATCTGTGATTTCCACATGCCAACCTGCTGCTGCTTCTCTTTAGCGTATGCCCTTACTTGGAGCTCTAGCTTCCAGAGCAAGACCCTCAAGTTTTGTTCCTGCCTTATTTTCCCTGAGGACTGAAACCCAGAAACTCCCAGCACTGAAGCATAAATTACCACACCTTGAACTGAGAACTAAGTGCCCTTACAGTTCCTTACCTTCTGAGTTGGCACAGGAGCAGGAACTTACAGGTGGCTTGCAATTATTGGTGACTGCTGACACTAGTGGATTTTGATGCTGCCTCACTGGTATGCAGGTCAAGGCCTTCAAGGAAGCCAGTTAAGTAGTGCTTCCATCCTGGGGTCTCAGATGCCTGTGCAGCACTAACTGGTGTTTTAGAACACCTGATGGAGAGAGGAAAGAGGTTCCTTATATTTAGACATATTATAAAACAGTGGGACATCTTTAAAAAATAGAATGTAAAACTATGGAATCTTACATCAGTAACAATGGGTGTCTGGTCTTTAATTTGCAAAGCAATGCTTTTTAAAAGAAAATCCTAGAAAGTATAGTATGAAATGTGCAATTTGGACAGTTTTTACTTCTTTATTAACACAGGGTAATCTTATTACACAATACAGCAAAACAAGGTTTGTCATTCCCTGCCTCCCCTTAAGTGCTAGTAAGGCAAAGCACTGAAACTAGAAATTGGATCTTGGAGCCAAATCGGGGTGATAAACACATAATCTTTCTTAACTGTGCAACAGAGAGTAAAACATAGCCGAGAGAGCTGGTTGAAATACAAGCTGTAACTACCACTAAAAAATCTAAAATATTGCTGAAAATCTTCTTGAAATTATCACTTCAGCATTTTCTATAGTCTATACAGACATTACAGAAACATTATTTGCATGCATACCCACTATACTTCAGTGGATTTGTAGTAGAGAAAAAACAATATATCAGTAAAAGAACTGTCTGTGCCTTTGCAATTCTTTTTGTTCCTTTGTCCATGTTTTCCTTCTTAAGGATTTTTTAATTCTCATGTCCTGGTATAAACTTTCTTCTCTACTTTCTTCTCTCTTTTTTTCCTTCTTGTTCCTCTACTTTTTATCTCCCTTCTCTCCTTTTTGTCTCTCACAATAAGGAACAGCAGATACTGCAAAATAATGCTATGATAAATGAGAAATGAGAAAACCTATGCTGAGAAATGGAGCAAAGCTTTGATCTTTCAGACTTTGGTAAGAACACTGTGATGCTAATGTTGTTGCAGTCAATGCAATTATACAGGTTGTGAGATGAAGTACTGTGGACAGTTCTTTCTATGTAGAATAACTCCAGAAAGATTACTTCATAGTTCATACAATGCACAGAGTTCATGCTCTGTATCATAGAAGCATATTAGTTTGTATGACAAACATATTTTTGGTAAGTTTTTCATATGATTCTCGTTTTTTGGAAAATCCAAGTCCTCTGGTGAAATAATGTCCCTCATTTTATGGAAAAATTATGTGCATTTTCTCAGTGAGAGGAAGACCTGAAGGCCTTGGCCAGAAAGTCACAAAACTTTGTGGGAAAAGTAGCAGGAGAATCCTTATGGTTAAAATGCATTTAATTTCCTGCATATTTAAAACTTGAACCTGTACCTCCATTTAGAGGCCAGTGGTTGGTACATCCAACCAGATTCTGCACTGTGTTCTTTGTTAATCCTTGCTTGGATTTCCATTCTTTCACGTTGCTTAATACGTTTAATCTGTGTTAAACACCTGCTACAGAAGTTAATGAATTTCATTGGAATTTACAAACATTTCAGGCTAAGCATATGGTTCTTTCTCAGCCTGTGTCTGGCACTCTGATACTAAAATATCCAGAACAAGAGACACTAGAGTTTCAAAAAAGCTGAGTGACGTTTTTTGGGGTTTTTTTGTGGAATTTAATATTCACTTTTGAAATTGCTATAAGAAGCTGCAATTCAACAGCTAATGCACTTGACTTGGTATCATGCACAGTCTGAAACATGCTTAATCTTTCTAAATCCATCTTTTGTAACCACGAGAGCGGCACTTAACAGGGCTTCTACAGTTTGATACTTTTTTTTAGCAATAAGGATGGATCTTTTCAGTGTTTTTTAGCACAACTGATGGTTTGGAAAAGTAACACATTTTCCTTTGGCTCTTGGTCAATGCCTCGATGATCCTCTGATTTTCACTGAAAATATTATTAAAATATTATTAAAATATTATTAAAATATTATTAAAATATTAATAAAACAAGAAGCTGCATTTTAATAATGACTTGAGGAATTTCTTTGTAAAGGATCTCACATTTCTAGATCTGAATAACCTAGGTTTCTGCTACAGTCTGTCTCACACATTCCTTTTGTTTTTAAATAGAAGTGTCAAAGATGAATAACCACCCATAAATGTTTTCAGCTTATTTTTCTGCAGGGCCACATTTTCACCTCAGTCTAATGTCAAACTGCCACCAAGGCCAAGGGGAAGTTCCACATCCAGAATATGTGGTGAATATGGCAGTTCTCTCTCAGTTGATTTTGCATGCCTTCTCCTTGCTGCTGTTATTTGCAAGCATTGACTTTTCCTGTGCCCAAGTCATTTGAGAAACACTCCATGCAATTTCATTTTTTTTTCACATGCTTAAAAGAAAAGCACAATAAATGGAACGGAAGGATTTAAAAGATCAGTAGCTGAGATAACACCAGCAATTGCACTGGAGACAATAACAAGCATCACAGATTGAACATTCTACAGGAAGCCAAGATCTGCTTCTTGATTTATTTAATTTTTAGTTTTGTTACAGAGTGGTGTACACTAGCAGCAGGCTAGTATTAGTCATTAAGTGCATATTAACTGTGATTAATTAACATTAATTTCTCTTAATATCACATGTGTAAGCTTAGTTTTTCACAAAGCATCTCACCTTTACTTGGCTTCAGCATTTTAGTGAAAAAAAGAGCCTGTGGTTTTAAAGACAATATAAATTCATTTTTTACAATCTTTACCTAGGTTTCTCTGCTTTAAATGTATATTTCCTTTATTTTCCGGAAGAGTATTAGAAAACAACTAAGTGATATATCCAACAGTGAAACTGATAGTGCAGTGTATTCCTAGAGCATTTAGTCTCAAAAGGTGTGCTGACAGTCTTTGAAACTGTGCTTTACAAAGGTAAGATCCACTGATTTTGTGTACTCAAATTCTAAAATAGCAGATTTTGAAAGGGATGGGATGGGAATAGGCCAGTCAGCAAAATAAAAAAATGAAGGTACTAATTTATAGTGCATACGGCTAAATCAGCAATTCAATTTATTTAAAACGTTTTCTAGTAGAAGCCATCTGTAAGCATTTAATCAAAAAGGAAGGTGCCTGCTGGTCCTGCCCTGCAGATACTGTGAGAGAGAATCATTAGGAAAGTAGCTGATTTCTCCTCTTCTTCAGAGGTGCTTCCTTTGCCATGGGCTCTAGATAAAGCAGAATCAGTAGCCGCATGATGGCTGTGAAAACACCTCTTAAACCATCTATTCTGGTTGAATACACCTCTTCAATCAAAACATTTTTTTCCCTATCAGAAAAATTACAAGGACTTGACCTTGCTGCTGCAGGATAAACCATTTTCATGAAGGATAAATTCCTGTTATTGGCTTCTTGTTATTAGCTTCCTGTGCATAGCATTTAATTTTTCCAGAATCTCACATTTCCTGTATCTATCATCACATCTGCACACCTGCCTGCAAAAACCCAAAATGAAAAAAGCCAAGGCTGTATTTTGCTTTAAAAATAAGAAAACATGTAAATCAGTATTTCTGTGACAACAGAAATCCTATTTCTGCTGTATCCCGAAATGTGCTATTGACTTCAGTGGGAGTTGGCATGAGTGCTTAACTATGAATAAATATGAAAGGTAGTTGTCAGTGATTTTCAGTGTGAAAATTATTTTGTAGATGTTATAAACAGAAGTGGCAGCTGGCAAATACTCAGTCAGAAAAATCTGCAGTTGAAGTATACTAAGGAAACTCTGCTTTCTAAAGACCTGCTTTTCAAGCAGGTCTCAGAGATCTGTAGAGTTCAGCTAAACTTTTAGTACTACATTATTTATAAAACTTGCCGTTCATTATAATTTAAAGCTGTGACCACAGAGGGAGTATTTAACCATATGCACGGTCATAAGACACTACAAAAAATGTTTTATATTGCTCTACAATGTTCCGGTATCTGTGGGAAAACAATAACAATACTGGTATTTATGCAAACTGTGTGTCAGTTACATAAACATTTACCCATGTTCAACTTCAGTAAGATGCATGTACAAGTCTTAGCAAGACAGACGTCTGTGAAGAAGTAGGAGAATTATTTTCTCATCTCTGAAGGTGCTTCAAAGCTAATCTAGACCATGGTTCTCAAATGAGATGATACATTGTGCATTAGAAATCTGAATTTTTTTATATCATTATTGTTTTATTTGTTATAGTAGATGCAGCAATCCTGGCTACGTCATGAATACTAGCTAAAGATTTCAGTGAAAAATACTAAGAAATTAAAAGTTACTGAATTTCATTCTTATTACAGAATAATTAAAATATTTTTTTACTTTCTTTGCTCCTAAAAAGTGCTTTTGATCTATGAACTAAAGAAAAATCAGACTTCGCAGACATTCAGTGTCTGCTTAAATGAGTAAAGTTACATGCATTGGTAAGTTTCAGAGATTCCCCTGTAAGTAAGTATTTGAAAACAACCAGTAAGCACAACACTGACAGTTGCTTCATATTCTAGAACCAAAGACAGTCTCTTGAAAATTCTAATTTACATTATATTGGCTATGGGCAAGACTTAAATATTTACATTTAACTCCTGCTAACTGTCATGAACACTGCATGTCCTTGGGACAAGATTTGATTCTTGAAAACAAAGAGTTCTGAAGACATACATTTTTTTTCCTTCGTTTTCCTCTTACAATTTTCATGACAGTATTGCACTTCCTCAGACTGCAAATTCAGACTAAATGCTGTATTTAAAATACACTCATTTAAAATGTTAGAATAGTTTCCAGAAACTTTGGATTGATTCTGGGTTTGCTTGTCCTCACTAAAGCACCTCTTCTATTTCAATTCCTCATCTGGGTACCTGAAACACTTGAGATATCATCAGTTGTGTTAGTTCAGTATCAGGATTTCTTAAAAAAAAAATTAAAATATCAACTGAAATAATGTGTTGTGGTGACACACAGAAGGTTGTTTCTAATATTTGTGAGGTATCTTTAGCTCAGTTTTGGAAAAATGCCCATGAGCTGTCAACCAAGAGCTCCCGCGACGTGAGGAGGCTGGGGTTTTCAGGGGTAGTGTTTCCTTCACAAGTTGCTCAGCTTGGGGGTACAAGCCAGGCTTTGGACCAGGGGAGAGGGTGCGAGGATGTGCCAGAAAAAATAACTGCTTTTCTGCCTGAGCGTGTGAGGGGGAAGCAGAGAAGGTGCCATGAGGCTGCCTGCTGGGCTTGCTATGGAGTGTTTTCACAGACAGGCTTTGACTCACAGGAAGGGAATATTTTTCCCACGCTATCTTCTCAGCATGCCTGCCTGTTATTTGGTCCCAGCATAGGAAAAATATTTACCCTGTGAAAGTACACGTGATACTTAAAATCACAAATACATATTTTATAAGCAACATTTGGGAATCAGTCCTTCCTTTAGGTACATACCAGAACAGGGTACAGTAATTGGGGTTCCCCCTTTGCCTTTAATTGAAGACAGAGAAGTGGCTGCAGAATAACTTCACATCTGGAGTCTGGGCTTCTCCCAGGGCTATGTTTGGATCCAGGAGTTTGCTTCAGATTATTAGATGGAAACGAATCAGTCACAAAATCAGTAGCAGAAATTCAGAGATACTTTAAAACTAGGGGTTTTCCCTGTCTTCCAGAACACTGCTTTCAATATCAAAGTATAGACCTTGTTACAGAAATGCTAATATTTTAAAGCAGCGGGAATGTCTGTCTTATTATCACCTTAAAAACTTAGAATATTAGGGGTTGGAAGGGATCTCTAGAGATCATCTAGTCCAACCCCCCTGCCAGAGTAGGACCACCTAGGGCAGGTCACACAGAAAGGCATCCAGCTGGGTTTTGAAAAGTCTCCAGAGAAGGAGACTCCACAACCTCTCTGGGCAGCCTGTTTCAGTGCTCTTGTTACCCTCACAGTAAAGAAGTTTCTCCTCATGTTAAGGTGGAACTTCCTATTCTCCAGCTTATACCATTGTTCCTTGTCCTGTTGCTGGGCACCACTGAAAAGAGACTGGCCCCTCCTTCTTGACACCCACCCCTCAGGTATTTATATACATTAATAAGATCCCCTTTCATTCTTCTCCAGACTAAACAGCCCCAGGTCTTTCAGGCTTTCCTCATAAGGCAAGTGTTCCAGTCCTTTAGTCATCCTCATAGCCCTCCATTGGACTATGTCTAGTATATCCCCGTCCCTCTTGAACTGGGGAGCCCAGAACGGGACACAATCCTCCAGATGTGGTCTCACTAGGGCAGAGTAGAGGGGGGAGGAGAACCTCCCTCCACCTGCTGGATACACTCTTCTTAATGCACCCCAGGATATCATTTGCCTTCTTGGCCACAGGCCATATTGCTACCCTGTGGATAACTTACTGTCCACTAGGACTCCAAGGTCTTGCTCCATGGAGCTGCTTTCCAGCAGGACAACCCCTAGTCTGTACTGGTGCCTGGTGTTACTCCTCCCCAGGTGCAGGACTCTACACTTGTCCTTACTGAACTTAATGAGGTCCACCTTTGCCCAGCACTACAGCCTGTATAGATCGCGTTGGATGGCAGCATAACCCTCTGGTGTGTTGGCCATGACGCCCCCCCCACACTGTTTCATCACACCAGCAAACTTGCTGAGGGTACACTCTATCCCTTCATCCAGGCTGTTTATGAAGATAACTGAATGGAACTGGACCCAGTAGTTTATCTCTGGGGAATACCACTGGCCACAGGCCTCCCATTTCACTCTGTGCTACTGATCACAGCCCTCTGAACTCTGTTGTTGAGCTAGTTTTCAACCCACCTTACAGACCAATAATCTATCCCACATTTCTTGAGTTTTCCTATGAGGATGTTATGAAATACGAAAATGAGACATATTAGCAGTTTTGAAGTTTACATATGTATTCCATGAAACTTACTGTCTGCTAATTACAGTGGGAACAAGATGGAAAAGAACATAGCTTACTTTCTTCTCAGAAAATAAAGGTAATTATTTTCTTCATCTCCTGGCTTAGCTGTCTAATGTTGCAACAACGTAAGTAACAGTCCATTTGACTTGGAGCGCAGAGGAAACATTGATTGTGTTTATCTGTTTCTTAAAACATAAAGAAAACAAGGTAGAAAGGTGAGGAAATTCCATATTATGTGGGGAGAAAGTCTTTCTTGCCAGCGATGTCTAGATTTTTAGCTTGCCCTATGCAGTGATAGAGGACAGTCATTGGGATGAATTACAACACTGAATTTGGATTTACTAAAATATTTGGACTGTTAAAATAAAAATTGATTGCTGTGGTTTGTATTAATTTATCTCAGCTGCTTTAACATTTACCTCAGGAATCACTGCAGTTCTACAGATAGTTCAGTAAGTGCTGTGGTCTGTGGTGGTATTTCCTTACTATCAAAAGTATGCTGCAACTTAAGTTTTGAGTATACTTCTCTTAGAAATAGCCCCAAAGAGACCTATCTGTCGCAGTGAGGACACTGGAACTGGACTTGTACAGCAGACAGTGGCAGGTAATACTTTGGAGAAAAAATGGTAGGACTAGGCTAAAGGGTACAGATAGATGAGAACTAGTGAAGACTTGTCAGAAAGAAGGGTGGAAGTTTGGGAGAACAAGCAGGAATGTTAACATCTGACAAAGCTTATTTCTTTTGGGAGCTAGATAGAATTTGAGATATCTGTATCTCGTAATGTCTTGGGTACCAGTAAATTACTGTGACTCCACTGTCCAATATCATGTCTCATCCTGATCTCCAGAGAGGATAACAACCTTTTTATCAGTTATTGCCTTTGCTCAAGTAGCAAACATCTGTGCTGTGAAAGAGCCTAGAATCTTGCTGGGGAAAAAGGTTACGTTGTAGTGTAATTAAAGCCCGTATCTCTGCAAGAGTGGTAAAGATTTAAGACTGAGTTATCACCTATATCTGGGATTTCCTAGAGCTTGTCTCCTTGGCTTTGCAATTTTCTTTATATCAAATTCTATTCTTTATGCAGTTTGGTCTGATTAATATTTTAATGATGCTTTTGGTGCTGCCACAGATTTAGAAATCCTCTTCCTACTGTGCACTTTACTTAATACGCAAGTTACACACAATATGGTTTTTAAATTATGCTTGCGTTTGACACAGGTATCCCCAGGTAGGGTAGCAAGTGTATTTACTGTGTTAATGACAGGACCAAATTACTGGAAAGGTGTAAATAAGGCATCCTCTAATTTCAGTTGATGGGTTAGTCTCTGGAGATATGGAGGAAAACCTCTCACTCCTCTTAACAAGAATGCATCTTTTCCAAGTTTTCTTCTGCCTAAGTCAACAATTGGCAGTTTTCTATTAGGTATGACTCACTACCACTTAGAAATTTGGAAACAGATTATCCTGTCCTATTAGATGATTATCCAGTTACTTCCATCTTGTGCACTCCAAAGCAGCAGTACACAAACAAATTAATGCTTTGAAGGTATGTGCACTCTGAACATGTTTAAGTTAATAATGAAGCAGTCAAGGAAACCTTACTTGTTTGTACAGGATTTGGTGACACTAATAAATACTTTGATTTCTTAAAATATTAACTAATGTGTTGATGCAGACTTGAGCAATTTTCTCTGAGTATTTTAAAAACCTTCATAAAGTCCTTGGAAATGGACAAATCACCAGGGCTTGATTCTGTTACTACACACAACACTTTGTAGAAAAAATGAAGTGCAGATATTGCACTTCAGATTAGTATGACAAAATGACAAAAATTATTTATTTTCCCTGTGTTTCTCTGCTGATGGGCACAACAGCTGAATCCACAACGAGCTACTGCTGATAGGGTGATGGGTACTAACTGGTCTTGCTATGAGCTGTTTGTGTGTAAAAGTAATAGTTCCTGCCTAGCTCTGTGCAAAGGCCTACTGACTGGCAAGGGGCAGAAAGCAGGGATTTCTGAATCCCACAAAGTGGGAATTGCAAGCCTCCGTCTTACATAAAGGCAAGACAGGAGTTAACACCCGCTTCTGGTTAGGCAGTGACTCCCAGACCACACTGAGCTCCAGCAAGTGCTGCAATCGCTCTTGTGCTGGAGAAAGTTAGATTCAGTCAGCAGTATCTTCTGACTGCTGCAAAATATTTTTTTCTTTGTACTTCTTGCTCAACATGTAGCAGTTCGCCTAACAAAGTCATACATACAATTTAAAGTAAAAAAAATGACATTATCTTGTAATACCATATTCTCTCATACTCTGAGCAAAGGACTCTGCTCATAACCAGAAAAAAGCATTTAGTGTTGCTTCTAATTCTTGTGCCATGTCCATAAACTAAGATTATAAACTTCCTTTAGCTACTGCTAACAAGTAGTGTTGCATAATTTTTGTAAATGGCTGTGTTAGTATTAGGAGGTCTTACAGTATGATTGATTCATCACACTGTATTTCATGGCATTGTCAAGGAAATGTTTTCTAAGAGGAAAATATTCAGAAGCAACTAGAAAAAAGAAGCATACAGGAAGGCATTTTGGCTGCAAGTATAGATGTAAATACACAATGAAATGTTTGTGCAAAGTTAAGTTATCCTGCTGCAGTGACTATACTATGTAAAGTCATCTTAATTTTTCTCAGTGGCACACTGCCATGTTGCATTCAGCCAGACATTGAATAAATTGGTTGCTTGTAGTTTGATCTCACAGCAGATTATTTAATTTTAATATTGTTTGCTTCCTGAGTTAAATATGACAGCAATTAATATGGTAGAGATGGAGAATTCACATTAAACACTGCTACTCCCCTGGGATGAGCTCTCTCAAAGCATGTTTGGAGATGAATTAAAACCAGAAACTTTTCCCACATTTCCTCATGTTTTTTTATTTTTTTGTTATATTCAGAAAATGTCCTTAAACATCATGAACAGCAGGAGTGCTAGTCTTCTTCATTCTTGAAACATATCTGCAGATGTTTGACTTAATCTGTGGTGTGTGCCATCATCTTTCTCATAGCTTTTAAAGATCCATTATATTGCTGAAATTCCTTCTGGCAGCTCCACACTGGTGATTCATTATCTTTCTGCTCTCTGACCTTTAAAACCACTGTGCCTTTATCATTTGAGTGAGAGTTTTCCTATAACATTTTTCTGAATTTTAGGTATATTCAGTGCAAGATGCACCTATGATACCAGATGCAAACTTGATGTTTTAGTAAAGGAAAACCTAGTGTATGCATGATTTTGTTCAGTAATTGAATCCTCTGAAATGTCACGAAATTGGGGTTTCCATTTTGTTTCTATAAAGATGTGATTTAGGGGGCCTTGTCACTGCAGAGGTCAGTGACCACTGAATTGGTCACTGCTTGAAAACTGTTGTGCCTTTTAAGTTGATACTGGCTTTGAACTGGGATGTATCTTATAAAAGGACTCTTATGAAGGGCAGCTGAGGGAACTGGGGGTATTTAGTCTAAAGAAAAGGAGGCTGAGGGGAGACCTTATCGCTCTCTACAAGTACCTGAAAGGACATTGTAGAGAGGTAGATGCTGGTGTCTTCACAGGTGAATAGAGATAGCACAAGAGGGAATGGCCTAAAGCTACAGCAGGGGAGGTTTAGGCTGGATATTAGGATAATTTTTTTCTCTGAAAGGGTTGTCAGACAATGAAACAGGCTGCCCAGAGAGGTGGTTGAGTCACCATCCCTGGATGTGTTTAAAAGTCATCTAGATGTAGTGCTTGGGGATGTGGTTTAGGGGTGAATATGGTAGAGTAGGGTTAAAGGTTGGACTTGATTATCTTAAAAAACATTTTCCAACCTAAATGGTTCTATGATTCTGTGATTTGCTACACAGGAGTACTCAGCAATAAAAAATAAAGCATTACTGATATCCATGCATTAGAAACAAATGACTTTCTTTGTAAAAACTGAAATCAGAACTGTAGAATGTTATGTAAACATTGTTCAGCCTCTTGTTTTTAGCATTGCTTTATTGATTCTTAAAATAGTGCTCAGTAATTTTGATAGATGTCCCCTAGAAGCTGGTCTGACACCATTAGTATTACAGCATACTTTAAAAAGGCCTTTTCTGCCAATTTATTATTTTTTTTTTCAGCACCAGGTCTAGCCAAAGGACATTGTGCCCATTTCTCCTCTTAAGCATGCCACTTATGCTGGGTCTGCAGGACTCCTCTGCTATCCCATTCATTACATTTGTTTCAAAGAAGCAGGTGGTAAACCTGTATCAAGGAATGAGTTATTTTTAAACCTGGTATACTTGCCATGTGACCCTAAAAGTTCTTTGGGTGTCTCAGGGGCAGAAATAAACAGTTTGATGCACAGGCTGGTAAAAGCCATAGTGTCTCTGAAGGAAACAGTTAATGTACTGTATCTCCAGAGACAAATGTAATATTTCAGTTGCTTCCAGAGTTGACCAAAGCTCTCATGGATTACCTTGTTATAGTATTATATGGGGATGTGGAACAACTATTAAAATGAAAAGTTCAGCCCTTTTTAAAAATGTGTTTTTCAAAAGGTATGACCTTCAAAAGCATAAAACTCCTTGTTGTTTCCAAGCAACTACAAAAGTTATGTAGTCAGATTCCCATGATGTCAGTTGTCACCAGTCAGCAGCTTTCACATGAGGCACTAACCTTTGGTCTTGCTGTTCCAGAAGCACAAGTACTAACTTTAGTTACACATTTCTCTATTACAAAAAGGATAGCTTAGGCATAAAGTAAATTGAGGTTCAAGTATCTGTTTCATTGTGCCATATTAGGTAGTTTTTAATAACTGCTTAGGAAGAATTTTAAAAGTTTTCCTCATTAGAATTCTGCTCTCTCTTTCAGAAACCTCATCTATCAGTGTCACCAAAGATACAACAGATAAAACAGCTCCTCTGCCTTAATCGCTTGAGCCCCAGTTCAGCCAAGAACTTAACCGTGCACACAACTTTACCTGAAACACTGAAGTCAGTGGGGATTACCTGCTTAAAATGTCACGAGTTTAAGTACTTTCTTGAGCAAGGTCCTAGAAAAGCCATTGCTTTAACGCTAATATGATAAAACTGTTACATCATGGGAAACTAAAAGAGAAAATAAATAAATGCTTATAATTGTTTTCTTTCTTCTTGTTTTGTAGGGGCACATATTTATTCTGTGGTGATTTATAGCTACCAATAATCTTCCACAGCGGTTGCCTTATCTACTATTCTGGCATCTTCTGCACTTGTTAGTAAACAGCAGAGAATTATTAAAGGCAAAGCCAAGTACTCTTAATCTCAAGAGAAAGATTTCATACAGTATGTTCTGTACAAAACTCAAAGACTTGAAGATCACAGGGGAATGTCCATTCTCCTTACTGACTCAAAGTCACATTAGTGAAGAACAGGACAAGGACTGCACAGAAAACAACTCTAAAGCAGCTTTGCCCATCTGCAAAGAAGTCCATGAAAAAGATGCTCAAGAAAACCTTCCACAAAGGAAAACAAGCAGAAGTAGAGTGTACCTGCACACATTAACTGAAAGCATCTGCAAACTAATCTTTCCTGAGGTAAACAGAGACTGCTTAATAATAATACTTTAATGAAATTTAATTAGAAATATTTTGTGCCAGCCTTTAGATGTGAGCCTCTAGAAAGTTGTTCTGACTTCCAAGTTTGTGTTCTTAATTGCTTCTTTGGGTGTTTACAGAAATGCAGAGGACATTTCTTGAAGCTAAGTAACAACTTGGATGGCATTCCACTTAATGTACCGCTTTATATGCACATGTAACTTCAATTGTGTTCATATACATGGCAGAACAGTTAAATTTAGATTTTTGCTTGGAAAAAGTCTCCAGAATATATTGCCTTTCTTTCACATGATATTTTTCTTTACATGTGCAAACTTTCCTTTTGAAAGTCCAAAAGATGGAGTAGCAAATGCTAGTTTCTTCAGGGGGTGAGAACCAAAGAAAAGCCAGATCACAGCAAGCCTCAAAGCCAAACTGTACCATGGCAGTATAGCATGACCCTGCCTTTATGTGTTTTGAATGATCAGAGACTACATACATAAAACAGCTTTACTGGCCCCAACAATTTGAAATATGCATGTTTGGAAAGTGTTGTATCTGTTCCAATTACAAACTACATTTTGTATCCAAGATAGGATGGTTTCTTCAGAGGGATGTGTAATAATAGGAAGTTGGGTTAATTATATTTATTTCTTAGCAACATTGTCTTTATTGCCAACTGACAACTTGGAGGTACAGCACATCACATCACTATATTTAAAATGCACGTATCAGTTAAGGGGCTTAATTATAGTGGCATTGGAGCCAAAGACATCAACATAAGCTAAACCATAAGCACAGAAATGAAATGTTCCTAGCAACTGTACCATCTTGAAAAAAGATGTTAGTCTCAAGGACAGTGAAGTAATTCTTCTTTGTAAAAAATGTTATGATTAAATTTTTGGCAATGAACATTTAATCAACATTTTTTTTTTTCTTCCCTAGTTTGAAAGACTAAATCTTGCACTTCAGAGAACACTTGCAAAACACAGAATAAAAGAAACCAGGTATGTATGTGTAATGGGTTTGCAACTAACTTCACAGCAAAATGTTTTGCAGACAGTTCATAAGGACTGGGAATCAGTACTTCTGAGGTCTGTTTTCAATTATCTTGTCAAATTTGTGTGTAACATTTCACATAATGTAAGTTAATAATACTTTAGTTTATTTTAAAATACTGACAAATATTTAAATCACTCACCAAGTTGACTTAATGGGCAAATTGAGCCATTTGTACGGGGAAGCAGGCCAGGGCTGTGTTTAAAAAGAGCAAGTGTTTTGGAGGAACTCAGAGACTATTCAGGCATAGATAGAAAGGTAGGTATAGTTGTATGTGTAAGATCCCAGGAAAAAAATGTAAATGCAAAAGATGGGTATTATTAAAAAAAATTGACTTATGATGCCATAAACAGTAATATGCTACAGATACTGACATACATGTTTTCACTGCGCTAACTTTGTTCCTGGTTTCTGTTTCTGAGGAACTCAGCTTGATTTTCAGCACTCCTTAGTACTATTCCGATATTAATAATTTGAGCCTAATAATTAATAATTTGGGAGTGAGAATTTCTTAGTGTCTCGTTATACATCGAGGATTCAGTTTATTGAAGGCATCTGAAAAAATAAGCCACTCAGTTTAAATTGCCTTTCCAAAGTAGGGAAAATTGATGAAGTTAGAAACTAGACTGCTGCTCACCTTCATAAGAAGAAATAATTACAATGTATCTATTAAGTTATACTTGATATTTTTAAAGCACTTTACATGCATTGACTGAACTAAAGACGCATTGGTCAGATGCATGTTGCGGTTGCTGACTGGCTTATTGATATGAAAATTTTCCCTATCTTTAATTATGGGTTGCTTCTTGGAGTATTAGTTTGAAACAAAAAAATACTGTGCTATTCCGAATGATGTAATCATGCAAATTTAAAACAGATCTAACTGTCTTTACTGCTTCTGCATATAAATAAAGCTAAGATATTTCAAGTGAAGAAATGTAGAAAGCATATCAAAAGCTTATTGCTTATAAGGAGATAAATCTAAACTGCATGTTCTTCTCCTAATTTTGGGTCTGACATTCAGGTTGATGTTTATCGACCTCAGAGAACTCAGAGGGCTGCAGTTTTGTGTCACAGAATCTGGATTACTAACAGTGAACAAGTAATTTTGAAGTTAATAGTCGTTCTTGGTATTTCCTCTCAAAACAGAAATACCTTCCTGCCTCTTCTGAATTTAATGCAATGTAATTCTAGTAAGTGCTTGAATACCAATTTCAATCGTACTTTACAGTACATTATGAAATATAGTTATGGCTTCAAGCAAAAAAACCCAAAACCAAACCAAACATAGGACTGTTGGAACCTAAGAGTTTTTAATCAGTGATAGTCTATAGCATTTGGCCTCAATCATAATCTGAGTTCAGACCACTAAAACTTTAATTTATCACAAATGCACAGGATAATCTAAGATCCTACCAAGACGCTATTTTGAATTAATGAAAAACTGCTTATTTGTTCAGCAGAACTTGGCCTGTACACATTAAAGACATGGTAGATAACTTCTGTTACTTACTATTTTTATCTTTATCTTGATTTTTCATTGAGTTCATTTATATTTTTATTATCTTTACAGAAAGACTGA
Source organism: Apus apus (assembly GCF_020740795.1). Classification (NCBI taxonomy): domain Eukaryota; kingdom Metazoa; phylum Chordata; class Aves; order Apodiformes; family Apodidae; genus Apus; species Apus apus. The sequence goes on from NC_067285.1 coordinate 71,568,403, forward strand.
GGATAAAGAAGATTTTGAAAAAATAATCAGTGATCATGCTAATGCAGCAGGTACTGGAAGCTTGTTTAATAATAAGTATATATAAAAATATATCGATGTAATATATGTAACATATATAAAGTAATGTGTCTATAAAAATTAGTCTTGTTACTAAGGAATAATTTCCTCTATGTAAGGGCTGCAGTGATGCTGACAACACAACTAAACTGTGATCTCTGCAACTAACAGTTCAGAGCGTCAACATTTGAGCTAAAGAGATGAGTTTCTCAAGTCTGAGCTGTCGCAAAATCATCCACCACCAAGGTCCAACAAGTTGGAAGTTGTAATATACATTCAGTAATAAGATACAGTTTTATACTAATGAAAAACTGTTTGATCCTTTTCATCTTCTGAAGGACTGTAGCTTGTTGGAAGAGAACTGTTGTAATTAGCAATATGGAACTCTCTGGCTACATCTGTAATAGCAAATTAACATTTTTAGGAACTGAAACGTGGTCTTCTGTACACTTCAAAATGTTAAGCTAGTCCTGGGTCACAGTTGGTCTGTGACAGATAACAGTTTTCCAAATTATTCCCAGTAACAGCTGGGGAGTTGGAATGTTCCCAACAGTCAGTCTGCATGCAGCTATCCTGTTAAAACAAATTTACTAGCAAAGATGTGAGCTATTCTGTGCCAATTGGCCTCAGTGCCCTGCAATATTCCTAGAGTCATTTAATTTATTGGATCAGGCATAGGACTTATGTTTGCATGTGTGCACTAATCCTATTTTATTCTTACTTTTTATTCTTATGTTTTAAAATTTTTACTTCATTTCTTTATATCAAGCTAAGGGAATTGGGTTAAATCCTGTGCCAAAACATGCATTCGTTCTGTCCATATCTCTACAAAGAACACTGGGTCTTGGATCTTTCCAAACCACAACCTATTGTCTCCCTGTTTTCTAGACAACACGAGTATGTCTTTAGTTACAACAGGACTTCTAAATGAAAGAGCCCTCAGTTGTCAGTGCTGGCTCAGAGAAGGATATTGCTAATTTGGTTTGGTCTAACATGAAAAGAAGTGGAGGTTAGCCTGAGATTCAGCGTGATGAGTGCAGTTCTGACTAAAATGTGGTTCCATGCAGGTGTTCCCGTAGAGTCTCTACAGGAATCTCTTGGTGAAGAGCTATTCAAAATATGCTATGAAGAGGACGAACACATTTTAGGGGTTATCGGAGGAACCCTTAAGGACTTCTTGAACAGTTTCACTACTCTGCTGAAGCAGAGTGGCCACGCTCAAGAAGGAGGGAAAAAGGACAGACTCGAAGATGCTTCCATATTATGCCTGGAGAAGGATCAGGACTTCTTAAATGTGTATTATTTCTTTCCTAAGAAAATCACAAGTCTTATTCTATCTGGTATTATTAAAGCAGCAGCTCATATTTTGTATGAAACTGAGGTGGAAGTAATGCTCATGCCTCCTTGTTTCCATAATGACTGCACTGAGTTTGCTAATCAGCCTTATTTGCTGTACTCGATACAAGTCAAAAGTACAAAGCCTTCCTTATCTCCATGTAAACCACAGTCTTCCCTTGTGATTCCTGCCTCTGTGTTTTGTAAGACTTTCCCATTTCATTTTATGTTTGACAAGGATATGTCAGTTCTTCAAACTGGAAATGGGATAAGAAGACTTTTGACCAGGAGAGAATTTCAAGCTAAGCCAAATTTTGAAGAGTATTTTGAAATTCTTACCCCCAAAGTAAGCTGTACCTTTAGTGGAATAATGACAATGCTAAATATGCAGTTTACTGTAAGAGTCAGAAGATGGGATAATACTGATATGAAATCATCCATGGTAAGAGACATTTTTAACCATTACTTCTGTGCTTTCTTCAGATAGAGTTAAAATAGCCACAAAACACGGTGCAATTTGCATTGTCTACCTCTCTAACCTAATACAACTGAATAATGATGTATTGAGCGCACTCTAAGGTAATTCAGATTCTGAAGCCAATATTCAGTCAAAACTGCTTCAGGACTTTTACACAAGTAAAATCTGAGTGTAAACTTGATTGCATTTAAAAGTAATTCTTTGAAGTATTGAGATAAAAGCTGTAAATTGTGACAAAGCCAATAACATGCCATGCTGCTGAGAATAAGGGCATCTCCAACACAAAAACAATGGCAAGGAAAGCTTCACTAGAGTCCCTCAGTCATCTGAAAACAACAGCTCTGGGAAGAATTAGACATTTCCTGTACTTATTCAGCCTTTGGTATCTTTGGTATTTTGATATCTTTGATTTTCTGATAATTTCATTAGATGCAATCTCCAAGGGTCCCACTTAGTTTCAGCTGATGGGATTAATTACTATATTTGCTGAAGCTGGGCCTGGCAAATGACCTTGGGCAGTAAAAAAACACTGTATATTCAATGACTGGTTTTATTCATCACTGGTCTAAGCTGAATTCCAACTTATATGCACCTGAGTATGAATTATCAGTTCAGACTCAACACTCCCAAGAATTTAAATTAAGAGCAGTAATAAAGCTTTCACCCAGTTATTAATGAAGTGGGAAAAAATGTAGCATGGATTAGCTACTTCCTTTAAGATCTGTTTCTGCACTAGGGAACAGTTTAATGATTGCAAGGGATAGTAGACTGCTTTGCTTAGTCAAGTAAAAGGTTTTCTTAAAAAGATGATATTTCACAGCAATGTTAAGCAGAGCTCTGCAGTACCTTGTACATTCCACAACTGAATACAGAAGGGACATTAAAAATATATTGAACAAATATTTTGTTCTTTTAGCATATTGAAGTGGGATGTTTATGCCATTAATGCCTTTAATTTTAAATTGCTGTGAGTATTGAACATCCTAGGATAAAATTGAAGCAGATTTTCTCACTTTATCTTACAAAGAAAGTGATGCATGAACCGAATACTAGAGTAATTAGAAGAAATTCATAGGCCGCTATAGGTAGTAACATTTTATGAATAGATGAAAATGCACAAATGTTTCGGTTTTGTTTTTCTTTCTTGCTAAGCTAAAACTGATACTGATATGCAAACATAATTAGGTGTTTATCCTTAAGTTGTGGTGTAACTTTTGCACCAGGTGGCTGAAGAAAAATAAACTTACTTCATGGTTTTATGGTTTAGCACCCCATGTTTTCTCTTTAGCAACTAAATGAAATTGTAAGATTTGTATGGATCTGTCTGATTTTCTCAGCTATTTCCTCTAAATCTTGCTTCCAAATCATTACTGTCCATGTTTTGCATGAATTCTTGTTTCTTTAACTGTTTCAGGTAATGGATCTTAAAGGCCAAATGATCTATATTTTTGAATCCAGTGCCATCCTATTCTTGGGATCTCCTTGTGTGGATAGACTAGAAGATTTTACAGGACGTGGATTGTACCTCTCAGATATTCCAATTCACAATGCATTGAGAGATGTTGTTCTGATAGGAGAGCAGGCCAGAGCTCAGGATGGACTGAAGAAGAGGTTAGGAAAGCTAAAAGCAACCCTTGAGCAGGCCCATCAAGCACTGGAAGAAGAAAAGAAGAAGACTGTTGATCTTCTGTTTTCAATTTTTCCTGGAGAGGTTGCTCAGCAGCTGTGGCAGGGACAAGTTGTGCAAGCCAAGAAATTTAATAATGTCACAATGCTTTTCTCTGACATTGTTGGATTCACTGCCATCTGTTCCCAGTGCTCACCTATGCAGGTTATCACCATGCTTAATGAGCTTTATACTCGCTTTGATTACCAATGTGGAGAGCTAGACGTCTACAAGGTATACAATTTATTGCATTCCTGTAGGGTTCTGGGGCAGGAAAAGAAATGAAAACTACTACTAAATCTTCATTATAAGAAAGACATATTAAGATAAATCACAAAATAAGCAAACAGAAAAAATCAACAGTCAGCCATGTATGCAGCTGAGAAACCCATCAAAACTTGAGAGGTAATTTTAAAAATTAATTTTTATGACAGTGCTGTGAATCTGGACTAAATAGGTATTTAATGTAGCTATGGGTGCCTGACCACAGATGAGCAAGAAAAAGTATTTTAGTACCATTCCCAGCAATAAATACAAGTTGGGCAATTTTTCCTTTTGAGTGGTACTGCAGGACTTGCCTAGGACTTAAATAATTTATCAGGATAAATAAGATTTGGTCAATATGTTGGTGAAATTCTTACTGAAGCCACAGACTATTCTTTTATATGTCAAACAGTGTAACACTAAGGAGTAAATATGCCTGTTTTAGGTTGAGACTATTGGAGATGCCTACTGTGTTGCTGGAGGTTTACACAAGGAAAGTGAAACACATGCTGTTCAAATAGCATTGATGGCCCTGAAGATGATGGAGCTATCAGATGAGGTGGTGTCTCCCCATGGAGAGCCTATCAAGGTCATATATTTTATTGTATTTTATATGGTTAAAGTGGATATTTTTGTTTGTTTAGTTGCTTTTGGAATATTTGTCTCAAGGACATTTCACATCATTACATTAACTCAGGCAAGTGTGTATGGCTGGAGGCTGACCTTTTTTAGTTCTGCAAGTGAGAGTTTTGTGGAGAGGTAGAGATGAAACAGAGATCTGAAAATCAACCCAAAAGGCCCAAGTGCAGTGAAATCAATAGGTGCATGCTGTTGTGCTGCAGTTTTTGTCTCAGTAGCAATAAATTTGTCAGTGGCATGAAGTATTGTGTTACTGTTCTTTAATGAGGAGACTAATCCTCTCTCAAAACTAGACCAAATTAAAACATCTAAATCTTTTGAGGCAATAGGTATAAATATGAATAATCAAAGCTGCGTTCTGAGTGCAGTTATGCATATGTCTTATGGATTCTATTGCTGTTCTTGTTTTATCATCAGATACTGAACCACTGTCATAAGATAATGGTGTTAATGCTGTCAAAGCAAATGTTAGATTCAGTGGTATTTATATTTATGGCTTCCTTTCAATGAGGACTTACATATGTGGTGAACTTTTCATATAGGTTTACCTCTCACTGAGAAAAGAAGAGAAAGGCCTGGGTGCATGACAAATGCTGTGGACCTTCTACCAAGTTCAAATGTCCTGGAATGGGTTCTATTAGTTTTAATACAGATGTCTCCGTTAATTACGTTTTTCATTTGCCCATTTTTAACATTTATCTGTTCATTTGTTCCTTTAGAAAACTTCAGGGTTCTTTGATTTTAGATTAAGGAATATTTGTATTCCAAGACAAAGAACATGGTTACTATGAGGGTCACATGCTCCACTTTTGTATCACAGAGAAAAGCAGTATTATTTTACAAATAAATGTCGTTCTTTTTATATTTTACAATACCAAATTACACTTAAAAAATCTGGAAACATCTTGACAATATTATAACATGTTTATAGTTTCTGCAGAAGTGCTACGTCTACAATTTTGAATGCGGAATACTATTATATTTTTTAAAGTAATTTTAAAACAGGGAGGCAAAAACTGTATTGTAGAAGTACCTACTAGAAGCTTCTTAGAAGAAAACTGAATCTTTCTATTTGTAATGAAAGCACACTTCATGAAAGCATGGGCTGTTTTGCAAAACAACAAATATGTCACACAGCCTACTGTCATTTTATATATCAATCATCAAAGAAAAGGCATGACTGCAAACCTCTTACTTGAAATCAGACTTGTATGTTGATGTACATATTTCAGTCATAATTTGCTGCGTGGGTGGATTTTGCTTTTGTTGCAGGCATTACTGCTTTTCCACTCAGTAACTGAAATTGTGACTTCATAATGATATGATATTGTGTGCTATGTAAAGAGTAGCACACACAGTAGATGCACAAGCTTCCCGACATCGTGCCGTTACACGTCAGCATGCTATTCTGAAGAAAACGTCTACATATGTATAATGCACATAAGAAAAATAACACGTTTCCAAAAAAAAACCAAAAACACACACAAAAGGATCACTTCAAAATGTATCAGCTGCTGTATAATTTGATTAATTATCAAAATTCTGGACTCTGTGTTTGGGACGTTTCTACGTGCAACCTTGTCTAGAGAGTTCAGTTGGAACTACAGCATATAGATACTGCCTTTGTTATTCCCTGCATCTTCTGACCTTAACAGCAAAGCAAGTACTATTCATTAACTGTCACCAGTCTATTGAGTCATATAATTTAGCCCAGGAAAGTATCCCAAGTGTCATAGTAACTGGTGCTGATGTTTCTAGATCAATTTACTACCACAGAGATGAACATTAATACAGTCATATCAGATGAAGTGTTACTTACTTACTATAAATGCAAAGCAAGGTAAACTTGAGCTAGGTCCCTCTCTGTGAGCAGCCGTGACCAGAATACAGACATTTTAAGGAGACTGTACTAACTCAATTTATATTAGTAGCTCATTATTTCTTGGGTTTTGATTATTTTTTTTAATTATAGGAAGAATTTATAAAACTGACTTTAACTATTTTATTTTACCTAATGATGCTTTTTTCTGTCTTTTATTTAAAGATGCGTATTGGCCTTCATTCTGGATCTGTCTTTGCTGGAGTTGTTGGGGTTAAAATGCCTCGTTATTGCCTTTTTGGTAACAACGTAACCCTTGCCAATAAGTTTGAATCTTGCAGTATACCTAGAAAAATAAATGTCAGCCCAACAACTTACAGGTACAGTGCTTCATATCTGTAAAATGTTCACCTGAAGTAATTACTGTAATAGTTCATTATCTTCCTATTATTGTTTTTTTCTCCTCTGAAGTACTGCTGTTTGTTTTCCTCTTTTTATCTGACTGCTCATGAACACACCATGGTTATTTTTAGTACAAAAGCAATCAGCAGCAGCAAAAAAAAAGGGATAAACAGAACAGCTGAGATTTATTTTTCAGATGTTACATTTAAAGCAAATGGTCTGTCTGGGCCAACTTTTCTTCTTACCCTGCAGCTGTATACTGCTTACTTTTTTTGCCCCTTAGAATCATATAGTTGGCTCCTCTTTGAGCTATGTGACTGCGTGTGAACTGGATGGCAAACTGGCTGCAGGTGCCATTGAAAATTACAACCTAACTGAAGAATTGATAAATGTCACCTTACACATCTTCATTCCCTTTCAGTTAGGGAAGGTGAATGAACAGGTTGGAAAGAAACAGCCACGCCAGTGTTTAGTTTATACAGGTCTTGATCCCAGTTCAGTTTAAGCCTTTTAATATGGAACTTAGGCTGTACCACTGATCTACTTTTAGTAATGTGTACTATGTGATTATGCAGACAGCTAGCAGGCTCTCTGATGGGAAATACATCATCTTTCCTTTGTCCTCTGAACCTAATATTCTCTTTGTGTTATCTGTTTAATTTTATGTAAAAATCACTTTGCAACATGTTCATGGCCCACGAATAGTGTCTTATGGGTGCCAGGCAAAATAATGAGAAAATATTTTGAATTTGATGGTAACAACAGTCTACATCTGAACTCCAGGTCCAGGTCTTAATTTTATGCCACTGAGCTGACACAGAGTATTGTTTCTTCCAGAGTAGCCAAAGTTTTACAAGAATGAACTATAGAGAGTGAATTTACTAGCAGAACGTGATATTGCTGGCTGGGTAAAATAACCAGAAATACAGATAAAAAAATATTTTTTTCCTTTTAAGGAAGTTTTGCTACTCTCACTGTAGCCTGGACAGTCACTTGTTCCTATGCAGCTTATTCCCGCTACCACTTACTTACACAATAATGCCCTGTGGCAAGGTTCCATGTCCAACGTGAGACAGAGAATTTAGCACCGGATCCTCACATTCCCTGCGGCACATGCTCTGGGACTTACAGGGTGCCAAGCTTTAGATTGTCTCACATGGGTGATTGAGATAAAAGCAGCAGAGGTGTTAGGGCCCACAGTAAGTAACCTTTTCAATCATGCACTCTAAACACCTATACAGATAGCAGCAGCACTGCCAATGCTTAGGTATGTCAGAAGAGCAGTGCTGGCCAACAGGCATTTTTATCAGCATCCATATGGAAAATAATTTTGAATTATACTAGCTACAATCTTTAAAAAAAAAATAAATTAGACACTCTGTCCACACAAGACTTGCCTATAACTTGTGGCATAAGTAGGTTTCTGCATAATTCTATATTCAACTCAATAGAATATTTGAAATTAATATATTACAGGGAAAAAAAAAAAATATATATATAAATAGTTCTCTGAGTGCCTAGAAAACAGGCAGTTTGGTTAAAAGGGAAACTATTGTTATTATTGTTATATGTTTGGTGTTCTTTTTTTTCCAGAGTGAATGATGTGTTAACCTCCTTTTTGTTTAGTTGGGTTTTTTTCCTTTTTCATTCCTGCACCAATTCTAAACACCTAGGGATAACTGGATAATATTATGGCATCTTACTCAACTCCTGTATATTGCAATAGTGCTTTGGAAGTTTAGATAGCAGTATGTATTCCTACCGATTAGCAGTCTGTGTTTCAGGGATGTATGGACCCATGTGTGAAAAAGCAAAATGTGTAGAATTGGTAAGATCTGACTTTAGCTAATAAGCTTTTCAGTATTTCCTTAGTTGAAACACTAATTGTGGTCCCAGACCCATGTGCAAATCTGAGCTAGCTGTCAGTACAACATAACTTCTGAAAATATTTACAACAAACATAGCACCTACATGCAAAACATTGACAAGACAAAGAAGCACTACTCATTTGCACTGGTTCACAAGTTAATAGGTTATGAACAGGGTTGCCAAATAAACAGGCTGCACTTGTAGTAACTATTAGTGACTGATTACTTTTTAATCAACACGATTCATTTTTGTTCTAGGTTGTTAAAGGAATATCCAGGTTTTGTGTTCACACCTCGGTCAAGAGAAGAACTTCCACCAAATTTTCCCAGTGATATCCCTGGAATTTGCTATTTTCTGGATGCATATAATCAAGGAAAAAACACACAGACTTGGTTTCAAAAGAGAGATTTAGGAGATGGTAATGCCAATTTTTTGGGTGAGGAAACAGGAATGGACTAAATTGTACATTCACAAGTGTAAAGAATAAATCTATAAATATTTTTTTTTTTATAAATCGAAAATTTTTAAAAATGTATGAAACATGAAAGCACTTTAGATTGTTAACACCTGAAAGCCAGTATTAAAATTTCAGGAAGTATGTCACTGACAACATTTTATTTTTCCTTTGCATAAGGAACATAGTCACTAAAATAATATTGCAACTTGACTGTTGAAAATGCTACTAAAAACTGCTTTTTCTCTGTGGTAATTTGTAAGTGCTATGTAACAACTCTCTCAGTTCTTTCTGTTCTGAGAATTCTAGATGTATTGTCCATGCAGTGTGTCAGGAAATGTAATGTGCAAGTGATGCAGCCACATGCAGTGTTGTGAGCAGGTGATTACCAGTAACTATTAAAAATATTTTTTCTTAGTGATTCCATAAGAGAATATTCATTAAAATATTGTCATTGCTATCACATACTCCTTCTAGTGCATCATTTGGGCCACATCCTAGAAGCTGCTGACCGTCTTCTAACACTGACTGGAGTCAATGTGATGAGGATGCTCAGCATGTTCTGGATCAGGCTGCTGATTGTAGCTAATACACATATACATAGCAGAGTTTGCTGCTTATTGTTTCATGAACTTGATTTTGTGTATAAAATTAATATGGATTGGAACACTTTATAATCACATACTAAAGTCTCTGTAATAATCAAATGGTATTTTAGTTCTTGAGATTTTTAAAATACTTCACAAAAAATAATAGTATCCACTTGCTATTATGTATTAAAGCAATAAATGTTTTCTTTTTGTTGTCATTTAAATTTGAAATGTTTAAAGAAGAGTGTAATAAAACATGCTTTGGAATGTTTGCTTAGAAAGGAAATTCCAGTCAGAGAGTATAAAAAGGAACAGAAACACAGCAGTTTAAAGCTATGATCCTTATTCAAGGAGTGCAACGTAGGTATGACATGTTGAAATGCCTGTGGTAGGGTCGCTTTAAAGTTGCCAGGGGAATCTGCAGGTGAACAGAAATGCTTTAAAACATATGAACACATGTAAAAAGTATTGCTGTTACTACAGTGCAAGATTTTCTGTTGTGGATTGTGGCACATAAGTGGAGAACTCTGAAGGGTCTGCCTCTAGAACTGGCAGAATAGAGTTAGTTTCACGTCCTGAGTTCAGGGTTCTGCCTCTCTACCTTGCAGATCCACCTGCACACATAAATTTCTCTGTGCCTCACAATTTGATACCAACTGAAGAACAGCACTGCTTACATACATACAAATACTTCCTCTAGTATCAAGTATTATTAGTTATTATTCTAACCTTTTAAACTCGGGTTTTGGCATATCAAGCCATAAAAGTCTTTCTTCAAGCTGCATGCCACTGGATCAGATTTTGCTCTCTGAATCTTTATGGGGAGCAATTACTTTAGACTAAGGTGCCACTCTGGTAATTTTCTGAACTTGACTGGTTCATTCTGAAGCTCACTATGCTGTTTTATCCTACTGTTTTGCAGTAGAGACTCATACAGAATATGCACAATCAGAGCTTTGAGAAAAATCCTTATGAGAGAATAGCATTAAGAACATTTTAAAAGGATATTTTAATCCAGATTTTCTGTAAGCAGCATTTGAACAAAACTTGAAACACTGAATCCTGCTATTGCTTGAGGTCTTCTGTAGCCATCCAAGATGCTTAGAAATAATTCTGTGACACAAAAATGGAACCTGAGAGTCTCTATATATTATACATACACACATCTCCTTCTTGTACATGCCATATATATACATACACATACATAAATATTTGTAACATTTAGAACAGTGTTTCAAGGAAACAAAAGCAATGCAAATCTTGGCAACTAATCTTTGCAATATTATTTTGGTCAGAAAATTCTGTTCTATTGACATAAATACCCAGAGGCTAGTAGCAGTCCCATGTAGGTGCTCCTGGATTTAAAAACATGGAGTATTTGACTACTGACTCTTAAGTAGGTGCCCATAATATTAAGATACTAATGGCTGAAGTCAGGAGGACTCTACCCATCCCTGTCATCTGTTGAATGTTAAAAAACAAATAGCTTTTAAATAAAAAGGATTTATTTATCCCTACCTACTGAATGGGATGGACTCTTAGGAGTGAGTCCCTAGGAAAGAACTGTTGCTGGACAGGATGATTGCCATTCTCAAAGCCAGATTTCATATAAATCTGTCATTAAGTAGGATATTAATCATGGCAGTTTCTGACATCTTCCTAAATCTGTATCTGTAAAGTACTATGCACCCAAAGCCAAAGTTCTTAATACAGATCAAATTAATCTTCCAACATTATTTTTTATAACCCTCTGGTTTTTTTAATACAGCTTAGGCTACCTTACCAGCTAGGATAGAATTGCTGTAGAATTGCTTTTTATTTCACTAACATTTTTCTGAAAAGTTCAAAACATTCCCATGTCTGCTTTAGTATTACTTCAGAGAAGTAAGTGTAAGTGTACACATAAAGCAATAGGCTTGGATCTCAGTGAAGTAAATAAGATTTAGGCATGCATTTAATAGAATGATTTAAGAAAAGTGCTTTAAGATGTACTTTCTTGTACCTTTTCTGAACAGAAAAGGTGTTCAGACCTGTTCTGCAAAAAAAAACAACCCATAAGTATGTGTTTAGCTTTAAGCATCATCTAAGAATTTAGGTCTCACTGAAGGTGCTCCTCTGTTTAAAACTTCTGCTGAATGAATATGTATTTAATAAGGGACAATTATTTATAACTAATCATTTATTTCACTTAGCTCTTAGACAGTTCTTTCACCTTTTACCTAACATTTTCACTTAAATTAAAGCAAATGGAAAAAAAAGAAATCAGAAAGGAAAGGATATAAACAAAGGGAAGATAATTTAACTGACATAACATTGGGGGATTTTTGCAAGGGAATAAAACAGTTGGTTTTAAGCTGATGTCTTGTATAACATTAATTTTTATGATACTGTAAGTCTTCAGAGACTATGCAATGTTATTTACATAAAGATAAAAATATCTTGGTATTATGTCCAGGAAGAGTTTTATTTTTATGTGAATTTTTATATTATTAGCTCATGAAGATTCTGAGGGTCTGAGTCCTGTTCATATTTACACCATGTGATGGAAGATGCATTTTTATTACACTGCAATTTGCCAAAGAGGTGTAAATGGCCCTTGAAATAAATAAAGTGGGTCCTTTGAGACTTAACAGTGGCATAGCTAAAGTAAAAGCTCTAGCAAAGAATCCAGATAATTTTATTTCATTCAGGCAAGACCTGTTAAGACTTCAGGGAGATGTAGGAAAAAAATTCTCATTGCTGGTGTTAGAGGAAGTGCAATTAGTGTGGAGCTGGTTTCTTTCTGTCTGAACTACTGTGCAAAACCAAAGAAAATAAAGTCACAGAAAATGACAAAACAGTGAAGTGCACAGATAATCAAGCCCCAGAAAAGATCTACTTTTTCCTGTGAAACCTTAAAAAGGAAGAATTCAGTATGATTCTCACATCATTTTCTTCTGCATTCTCTGCAGAAACAGCTGCAACAGATAGTAAGGGAGACAAAATCAGTATTTCCATCTGGAAGCCATCAGAATTAAAGGAAATTTCTCTGAATTTTGGCATGGGCATCCTTTTTCAAACCACACCCATCCTGTAACCTAGCAGGCCGCTCTAGCTGCTACCACTTTTTTATGCCTGCTCATTGTTCTGCAAAAGGGGGAGTTTTTGTTTCCTGCAATAGCAGTAGGTTTTGTTGCTATTTGCCATATAGCATACAAGGGAGTATGTTGTTTTCAAAGCCCTGCTCCAGCTAATCAGAAGTCAGCTTAAAGTCAGAAGTCAGTTTAAAGAAACAAGACTCTCATGAGCCCAAAGAGTAGGATCTGAATGTTAAATAGGCAGCTAGGATGGAACATGAAGCTGGGAAGCCGGTCAAAAAAATAATGAACTGTGAGAAGAATCTAAAACAAAGTAAACAACCTTGTAAAGTTGTGTCTCTCATCTGGCTCAGCAGATTTTTCATGCTGACAGTTAAGTGAGGTTGGGCTAGTGGTTTCCTAGTATAAATGGAAATGAGCACACTGCTTCGCAGCCCCATTATAAGGCCTCCTTTGAAGATCTGTGCTGAAATTGTTTCCCAGCTTCCGAGCAGTACAAAGTCACAAATTCTTGTGCCACTGTTCCAACAAACTCCACATGTGTAATAAGTATCCTGCCCACACAGCAGGAATACATGTAGTAACGTCCCAAGGATGTGAAAGGGGGCAGATTAAGTCCTAGATACACTTCCACTTCTCTGATTTTTCAGCCCAAACAAAGCCTGAAAAGAAATATCAAAGACAAAAATGTTACCAGGAACTTTGGACTGCAAGCCTATGAAAATCAACAGGAGTATTTCCACTGATTGCAGAATGTGTTAGGGAAGACTTGAACATAAAACCAATTAAGTTTGCATTTCTAAGATTATATTCCTCTTAAAGGAGGATCCAACAGAGCCAACAGATTTTCTCAAATCTAGACAGGCTATTGCATTAGAGAAAAGCATTGACATATTGAGGGCTATTTCAGTCACAGCTTGTCAATACCAATGTTGGAAAATAAATGTAATGGTATAGTGAAATAGTGTATAGTGGTACAGTAGAAATAAAGAATCTTGCTGAAGTGGTCTTAAAAAAAGAGTATATTTCTGCACCTGGGAAGTAGTATTATGACAATCCTAAATGTCAAGTCTCTGACCATTATGATCTGAAACAGATAACTAGAAAATACGTGTAATTCAGTTTGATGTCAGTAACTCCATCTTCAGAAAGCTAAATCCAGTAACACCATATAAGGCAGCATTTTTATTCAGGATTACAGTAAGAGTATAAACTATCAGAGCAAAGGCCAAAGTAAAAAAATACAACTTATTAAAATGCTTTCCTTTATAGTGCTTGTGTATTAACACAAGCCATATTGAACGCAATCTAGATGTTCTTGGCCAGCTAGTACTTTTCCCAAAGTGATAGTCTCAGCAGCTGCCCTTTCATAAAAGGATCCTATGAGTTCATGGATTTCAACAAGAATTTCAAGATGAAATTAGCATCTCAAACCAGGAAAAAACATGTATACCAACACTTTGAAAATGTAGCAGTTGTTTTCCCCCTGCAATCACTGACTGCAACTCTTGGCTTTCTGATGGCCAACCCAGGAAGCTCCTCTTGAGAAACATGTTTGGGGGACACAAAGTGGAGAAGCTGCCTTGTAGGATTTCAGCTACTCAACATTTTCTAAAAGCTCCTTTCATGCCAGCATTTCATCCCATGCACATCCCAGTGATGGCTAGTGCCACAGCTGCTCTCCTATTCCTGAACACCAAAAAGCCAGCTGGGTGTGAGCTGTACATAGTGCATGAGGGTCTCCAAATGGGAATGAGATTTCATGCTATAATGAATAAGATGCAGGATTTATGGAAGTGCATCAGATACAGTCCTAATGACTGCATGATGTGGGTTATGCATGTGACCTAACAGTCCTGATATTGATAAAGCTGGGCCTTGAAAACAGCCCAGTATTAACAGCTTAGTCAGAAATGTACTTTTTCATGTTGACTTGGAGCCTTTCCTTCAAGCTGAAATGCAATATTGCCTAAGACCTACCAGATACTCTTGATTCAGCAGGCATCTGAAAAGGAGGCTGGTTCTTTTCAGCAAATCACTTGGTTGAGTTTGTTAATTCAGCATCTTCTGAACTTTTAAAATGGGATCCCTGTTTTAGAAAAATGAATTAATAATTGTCTGCCTAACTCTGCCCATGCTGTTTTCAGTTCATGTTTTACAAATCTCACATCAGATGCTAGAACTTCCACTTACGATGGCTTAATCACAAGAGCATCCTGCAAATGCAACCTACCAATCCTGAACCAAATAAGAAGGCAGCAATTTCACAACTGTCTAAGAAATTCTGACCATTGCACGCATCAGCACTTTTGAAAAAGTATCACTCATGTACTCAAAAATGCCAGGATAAGCTACTTTCTGAAAGCCTTATCCAAAAAGAATTTTATGCAATCTCTAGTATCATTTTATAAGCATGAGGGTTTACCCTATAAAATGGACTGAGCAAGTGGATACCCTTGAAACTTATGAAAAATAGGGATGTTGTTAACACTTATTCTCAATCCAGTTTTGTCCTTCCCTGGCCTTGTGCCAGCACACCCTGCCTGATTTTCTTGACATTTTGTATCATCAAAATTATTTTATAGGTGTGTGAAGAGGACAATTATGCAACATCAGAGGGCAAAACTCATAGCTGTTGACTTAGATCTTCCATTAGGGTAGATCCACTACCATCAGTAGGCACACAAGGATGACAAAGGTTGTGTCGCTACAGCGTTTGTGTTGCAGAATGTATTTTTCCATTTTCCCAAAACTTCCTTCCTACCAAATAGGAAAAATAGATGGTGACCTGATGTACTCAAGTCCTAGTTAACAGGTGACAAGCTGACCCCTCCCCAGCTATAGGGGAAACATAGCTTTCTGTCTGGTTACAACAGCATGATTTACTGTATCATCTGTGTTGCCACTTTCCTGGAGACTGAAGAGATTCCTAGAAATTTTCATCTTTTCAGTTTTTCTCCAGTCTTCTACACAGATAACGTCAACCAGTACTATGGTTATTTTTACTAAAAATTTTCTTTCCTCCCTTCAAAATTAGCATATTATTTGTATGGTTTTAACTGGTTATACTGAAACTTTTCTTCTTGGTCATCCTTTAAAATGTCTAGAATTGGTTTTCCTAGAAGATCTGGAATGTGTTAACCTAAGAAGAACTGATTATTTTGCCTTCTTGACCTAAAAGCAGGGTCTCCCCCTTCTATTCTTCGAATGCCTACTGAGATACGGTTTGCCAAATTTCTGTTGCCTATCTACCTGTAATTTTTCTCCTCACTTACTAATAATTTTAAGAGATCTTAACACAGATTCAAAAATTCACCAAACAATACATGTGATCTCAAAATACTCTAAATATTGTAATTTGTTAACTTACAGGAAAGTTCCAATACACATATTCCTTTTTTTTGTCTTTTTTTTTTTTCATAAAGTAAATGAACAGTCAAAATTTTAAACTTACATTGCACTACCTTACTAAAGTCTGAACTTTTGCAATTTTGCTTACATCTGGAATCCATCTGGATTGATTAGCATCTATGACTCTAATGACTTCATGTAGCAAGGCCTCTGTTCAGGAGCTACAGCCCATCAAACATTCATCCTATAATCCTCCCAGACAATCTCATCTCTTCTATATTTAATTCTTTTTAAACAAGAAAAAATCAGTACTTATCAGGATTGTTTGATAGAACAAGAGGGAATGGCTTCAAGCTGCAACAGGGTAGGTTTAGACTGAACATTAGGAAAGAGTGGTCAGACACTGGAATAGGCTGCCCAGGGAGGTGGTTGAGTCACCATCCCTGGATGTGTTGAAGGGTCGTTTGGGTATGGTGTTGGTGGATATGGTTTAGGGGAGAACTTTGTAGAGTAGGGATGATGGACTCGGTGATCCCAAGGGTCTTTTCCAACCTGAATAGTTCTATGATTCTATGATTTTTGTTTCATACACTGAGGTCTTTAGATGGTACAAAGGGCTTTAAACTAAATGGCTTTTTCAAGGTGTTTTTTTTTCCATATATGTGATAACATATGATGACAGCATCTTATTTCTGAACTGTCCTTGGCGTGTTGTCAGTATCCTCTGCTCAAACACTCCCTTTCAGAATCCATATACAGCAGGTTACCAATACAACGCGCTGCTTATTTGCATGGGCTGCTCACAATGACTTAACACACAAAAACCCCATTACTGAAAGCAATTCTTACTACGCTTTGAACTTCAGTAGCGTTTGAAAAATGAATGCACAGAAGCAGAAATGTCTGTGATGATTATGCCCCTCACATTCCTCACTTACTAGGGGGAATTCTTCTTCCTAAAAGCTAAGTGTTTGCACTGGGGTATGAAACAGCTGAGGAAGCATCACTTTGCTCGCTACGGCGAGTATCGAGGAGCAGAAACGAGGAGAGGGACCCACGCATTTCCTAGGCCTGCCCTTCCTTCCCTCTCCCACTCGCCGGCCTGGGGCGACACGAAGCAGGGCGCGGGGGAGCGGCGGCTCCAGGCGGGCCCCGCGGCAGCCGCTCCCGCTTCCCCCGGCCCAGCCCCCGCCTCCCGCAGCCGCCCTCCGTCCCGCCTCCGCCTCCGGTTCGGGGAGCAGGGCGGCCTGCCCGCCATTGGGAGCTGGAGCCGCCGCCGCCATTGGCTGCCGGCGGGTGCCACTCGGGGCGGCGGCGGCCGGGGGAGGTGCGGAGGCGGTGGGGAGCGGTGCGGATCCGCGGCTGCGGCGGGTGGCGGCACCATGGTGAGCTCCGGCGGGCCGCCGCCCTGCCTGGGAGAGCGGGGCTGGGGGAGGACGTCTGGTCTGCTCGGTCCGGGCCCGGGCTCGGGCCCGTGATGGGAGGGAAGAAGCTGAATCTGCTCGGGAAGAGGGAACCAGGGGGAAAGCCGGGCCCCAGCCCTTTGTTCTGGGGGGAGATGGGGGAAGGTGTTGCGGAGAGGTTTCTTCCCGCCGGGGTGACCGGCACCGGGGTGGGAGGCGGCTAGGGTAGGGTGAGGTGGGGTGGGTGTGATGCGGTGCTTGCGGTGCTTGCGGTGCTGCGGGACGGCGAAAGGGGGGTCGGTCCCCCGCCCGATCCTGACCGTGCCGCCCTGCCCCGCAGTACGGCTTCGTCAATCACGCCCTGGAGCTCCTCGTCATCCGCAACTACGGCCCCGCCGTCTGGGAGGACATCAAGTAAGTGTCCGTCTGTCTGTCCCTGCGTGTGTCGGTGCGTGTCCCTCCGCCCCGCGGCGGGGGCGGGCGGGGCTGGGGGTACCTGCCAGGTACCCGCCGGTCTGTGTCAAGGTCCTGTGCGACTGGCAGCGGCTCCCATCAGGTGGCTCTCGGCTGTGACAAGCCCAGCACGGTTCTTGCCGCGTTTCGTCCCGCTCGGAGCCTTTGCTAATGGAGCAAAAGCCCGCCTTGTTCCGTCTTCTCCAGGAGCCGCAGTGGAGATGACTTCCCACCGTTGTCCAAAGTGTCTGGCAGAAGTGACGAGGAGGCAAAATGTCCCAGAAACCACAGATGCCCTTCCTTGAGTCAGACCACCAGATGAACTGTGCAACAGTTGCACCTCTTTGTGCTCCCGAAGGAATTGAAGTACAGTTTTTAGCTAGTAAACTGTCTAAAAATAATGTGAGATTTAGTTAATGGGCTTAGCTGGAATTTTCAAAGTTTCCGCTATAGAGAAGTGTAACTTCGTGTGTGTGTAATTTTTTTTTTTCCTCTTGACCCTGATTTCCAAGGAGATTACTGTCTCCACTTTAATTTTTTTGATGCATTGTGGGATTGCACACAAATTTTGGAAAGAGTAGTGCAAAGAAAATTATTTTTACCATAATTATGGTAGTATTGATAGTTAGGCAAAACTACAAGAAATATTTTTTAAAAGACATAAAAGCTCACAGAGCTGTAAGCTTACTTTGTAAAGCTTCAGGTGGTTAATGTGATCTGTTAATATAATGTGTTTTCATGGAGAAGCAGGTGATCCAACCTGGATAAAGCAGTCTTCTTTCAACTGGATACCTTCTTCTATGCTCCTCTTTGCCATTTACTTTGGGTCAATTTTCGTATGTCAAGTTAGCTGTTTTGCCATTGTCCTAATACACTTTTTGAGTCAAAGAGCTGCTCTTAACTGTGAGATTTTTGTGACCATGACATTTTATTTTATTTTTAATCATGAGTCCGTTCATTAAGACTGGTAATCTTACACAGTACCATGAAATTAGACAATCATGTTAGTTGGAAGGGGTCTCAGGACATCACCTAGTCCAGTCTCTGTTGCAGCCAGGACTGTTCCCATCACTAGGTCAGGTCTCAGCTGTGACTTCTGTCTTGCTGAATCTTTAAAATCACCCAAGATAGAAACTCCACAGTTCTGATTCAGCAGACACATTTCATTGTTCCAGTGATCCCTGACAGTTAGTGAAATGCAGTATTAAGGACTGCATGGGTGAGTCTTCAGCGAATACCACACGGTTTTGGGCTGTAAGTTATGTGAGCTATGTAAGGTTATTTTTCTTACATACCTTATCTAAACACACTGATCAAGTTTGAATTCTTATGGTTTGATACTGGTTTTATAGGACACATGGAAGTTAAGAGACTTAGTAAAAAAACCCAAACAGATCCATATATCATTTTCCATGGAAATTATAATACAATATGTATAAAATACAGTAAAGAATGCTCACTCATTCCTGGTGTGCCATCCCTTACCAACACGCTTTTGAGTATTTTGGTCCGCTTGTGTCCAGATTACCTACTGAAGAGAATTTGTATTGAAGTGATCCATCTGAGAAAATACAAAGTTTCACTTCTAGTACAAGATTGTGTTGCAGACTGTCAGAACTTGGTCATAATTCCTGATGCATCCTATCTCTAGGAATTTACACACACCTGATATAATATTGAAGATTACTAACGCCTATGAGGAATATTACTCATTTAAATTTTGGAGCATTTTAATAAAAAGTAACAAAGTATTTTGCTAAAAGTCAGCTGTGAAAATTCAGGGAGCTGCTACATCCTGTTTCTGTCTTTCAGCTGAGAAACATTTCTGCCTTGTAGCAACCCAACAGTTAGGCTTTGCTGTTGACTCACAGAGAATACAGCTTTCTGGGAGGAAGTTGTTCCACAACACCATCCGTAGAGAAAAATGGAACATGAGCTGTAAGAAGAGCCAGCATATATGCAACACGTGCCATGGCTCCTTATGCAGAAAGTCTTTGCAGCAGGGTATTTATTCAGCAGGATTTGTCCTAAAGATAGTGTATCCTGGAGTATAGAAACCAGCAAACAACCCCCTATATATCTCACTGGAATGGATTATTGTGGTTGTGCTGGTTTAGGGAATGGTACGGGGTCAACTGGTAGCCATTAATTAAATGCTTGTTGTTTTATGTGCTTCAAGTCTTGTGGTGCACTTACAGAGATGTGGAAGAGGTTATACGTTTTACTTCAGTTAAACGAATGAAGGCTTCTTTCAAAGGCTTTGTTAGAACTGTTAATCATTTACGAAGTGATGGGAAGATACAGGCCTGTGTTGTGACATGCTGGTTTGAATCAGTTGAATGACTGAATTGGAGGAGTAATTGTTGAGGTAAACAGTCTTTGGCTGTTTACAGTAAAAGTAGAAGAACTGTGCAATGTTAGTGTGGTTGAATTTGCAAGAATGTAAGCATTTCTGTGAAGCATAAAGGTCTCTGTACTGTAGTTCTGCACAAAATTTGACATCTATGCTTTTTTTTGTTTAATGTTGAGCTGATCACATATTGTTATTTTGCTTTCTCTGAAGTCACTGCAGAAGTTGTGACTCAGCATTGCACAGTGGTGAATTGTGATTACTGAGTGATTCTCCAATGCCAGTGGGTGAATTTGTACTTAATATTGATAGGACTGAAAAGAGAATATAGAACTGAATAAACCAAAGTAATGAAAACAGATTGTTCTTCAGAAAAGAGTACATTCAGAAAAGTTAAATACTGAATTGAAAGGGCATGCTGCATTAGAAACATGAAAACTCTTGTCTCCTGTAGCTTCTTCAGTCAAAAATGACCCTGAATGAGATTCTTAAATATAGAATTTGGGAGAACAAATTGTTGAATGTGGTGCTTTTATGAGAGTGGTGTTTTTGTTGCCATCACTTACTGCTAGCTGAATCAGAATGATCGTAGCTGTTTCTGGTATTTCATTAATTTTTCAACATGCTTGTGAAACCATTATCTCTCTGAGAAAGATGCATACCAATTTTGTTTTCAAATGTCACAGAGTGGAATTCTTAGGAAAGTCAGACTCCATGTTTTTCCAACCACTTTTAAAACAGACCATAACTAAACAATGGACTGTATTTTTTTACGCATCAGGCAACTGATGACATTAATGATGTCATTAACTGATGCAATGAGACATTAAGCTCATGGAAAAATTACAGTTATACTCCCTGAAATTTTTACTGAGTATCAGTTTTGTCAGCTCAATGGAAATATGGCTTGGTTTTGCTGAAGAGCTGGAATTAAAATGTATAATACCCCAAACAATTCAAAGCCATCAATTTCTGAACCAACATTGTTGATCCTAAATAGATTGGATTAAAAGTAAGGTGAAAAAAGCTGGCATATGATCGATGGAAGATGATCTTGAGATTTACAGAGACTCAATTCATTTTCTCAACCACAAAGTCTCAAAAATTTGTTTCTCCTTAGTTTTTCTCTGGTTACTACTCATATAATTGAGAATTTGAGCTTATGGACAGTTTTTTCATGATGAATACCTACAAGGGTTAGATGGATTTAGCAAAGCTGGGTGAGAGAGGAGGAGTGAGAAAGCCACTTGGAAGAGTCCTGCAGTTGCTGAATTCTGTAGCAGCAGAGTTTTCATAGTGGAAAGTGATGTTTTTATGTAACAGTTTGTTTACTGGTGGTTGTAAGCTGCATATACACTTCATATTGTAGTTCACTCCTTCAGTCCTTGGAAGGAGAGATTTAGGACTTGGAATGCATGGAGACATGCTGCTTTGATCAGCACTCCACTAGTTCTGAAAATAGTTATTTTCGTAGTAAAAAAGTTGTTACTTTTTTAGGTTAACCCATTTCTACTGAGAAGACACTTTTGATTTGCTCCCTTCCTGCTTGAGAAAAAACCTCTTTCAAATTCCTTATTTTGTCACTATTACTTCCAGGGGGTTATTTCAGATCATGTGGCCACAGTTGCAATGGCTTGAAAAGATAGTTCTCAAGATTCCTTTAGCATTAGGTTTCTTCAGTTCCTCTGCAGCCAACAAAAGCACTCACTAACAAACCAAAAATTGTCAAACCTGACCATTCTCACATACATTTATTTGTGTGGTCATGTCTGATCAAGGCCAGATTGGTACTGCTGGGTGTATGAATGTGACATTAAGTAGTGTGTGTGGAATTATTGCCTATGTTACTGTCTAAAATACAAGCGGAGAGATTACATAGGGGGAAAAAAAAAAAGTCCAAGGCTTAGGAAGATCTGTCTTCTTTGGCATGTTTTTTGGTGGACATATTTCAACAGGGGCTTCTATCACGATAAAATGTGAGCTCTTCTGCAAGAAGTGTCACATGGCTGAGCTGAACATCCAATATATGTGAAATTCTGAGTGCCCCATTCTATTCAGCAGCTCTAGCAGTTTAATTGTGTAACAAACAAGCATTAGCAGGGATGTCATCTTGAAACAGCTCGAGGGCAATACGTGGGAGCTAGGGCCATGTCAGCAGGGAATATGTGCGGTCAATATATAGTAATTCATCCTGTGTTTCCTAACAGCATCCCTCTGTGTTTGAATAAATGAATAGAAAATTTTCCCACGGGCTTCTAAATCTGAATTTAGGCCAGGTTAGATGCTCAAACTGTGACACTTTCATATATATTGCCAAAAAAAGGAATGAGAACTCAAATGTAAGAAATGCACTAATATGCTGTATCTCAAGACTGTAGAATAAATTAGTATTTTTCCCACATAGAGGTATGTGAAGGATCTGGTTTTGGGAAATTAAATGGTACAACCAGTCAACTGCAGTTTTCATCTTCCTTCTGTTTCTATAGTAAAAGTTCCCACAAAATCATGTATAGCCTGACAGCATGGAAAAAAATAGAACAGAAGTTGAAAACACTGTGTTTGCAAAACGTACATATGCAGCAGTATTTTTTAATTGTTTTTTTTGGAAAATAACATCTATGTTGAAACTTGCACAGTAGCAGGATAGGCATTTTGTGCACCTAGAGCCATGTATCCCTTCTGGCTGTGCCTTCAAATGGGATGCAGAAAGCAATTAACAGTCTTATTTTCCTGTTGCTCTGCTCAGCATAGAATTAAGGCATCATCCATCCTGCCCTTGCATTGTTTTGTCCTTGTGGGTTAGGCTGGCATGTGCTGTCCACACATGCTCTGAAATGCCAAGACTCGAGGTCGGGAGAGACTGCTGGGTAGCACAAACTTTACATGGACCAAATGGTCTGGAAATGCACACAAAGAAAGAGCAAAAGTGAATTGCTTCTCCTATGAGGAAGGAGTTTTTTACTGTATTCCCCCAGACTTCACACTTTACCACCTACCAAGACCCCAGGCTAGTGGACTCGTCAGAATTTGTTTTCTGTAACTGTTCTGTTACAGTTAAAACAGTGAAACACTGAAGGTTGAGAAATTCTTCTGGTGCAAAGTAAGTGGAAAACTACTCTCCTCGATTTCAAACTGGATTCAACTGTAGTGGTAGAAAATGCTGTACAATTTGAGGGACTGAAATAAACTGCAGGGTTCTCTTTTGACAGATACAGAAACTTCTGCGTCATGTTGGTAAATGTTAACATAGGTCAGACTTTAGTTACTCAGTATGGCTTTTGCAGTGAAGTGTAAGTGATTTAAGAATACATATTTATTGGGTAAATTTTCAAAGGTATTCCTAGTAGTTAGGTACATTAGTGTTGTTGCAGGTTGGCTAGTAAAGTCAGGAAAAGTAGATGATTTTATTTATGCATCCTAAAATGTCCTTGACTTACTTTCACTAGAATTTAGATACTTAGGAGCTTATTGATAGGATGTAATATTCTGATTAATTTTATTTGCAGTTATATTCCAAAGTAGTAAATAATACAAAATCAAATAATGTAATAGAAAATCTACTCAACTCTGCCTTTAAGTATATGTATTACAATTTTTGTTATAGCGGACAGAATTGTTTTTTTAAAAACTTGCATTTTTTTTCCTGGGAATTTCTGGCTATCTATTTTCTCTGCTTCTTAAACAGAGCAGAGAATAGAAGACTTTTTGTAGCTGCAGAATAAAGGCACTAGCTTGACTTGTGTCTATATTCTGAGTTCAGAATGCCACCTTGTCAGATCCTTTTTTTCTGCTTACTAATATGGCAAAACACAATTTACATTTGTTGACAAATCCTGTAAAAATGAAGGTTTTGGCCTATTACTGTTGTTTAGCACAATGTTTAGATGTAGCAATAGTTTATATGCTATTTTTTGCCTTTTCAAAAACCTAGAAAAATACACACAAAAGCTGTAATGAAAGACTGTTGTTACAAGTTGCCATAGTAAGCTCTTAGGAGGTGTTTGAATTCAGATAACTTGAAGGTCTGATGCTGGTGGCATGTAAAGTCCATGAAATCTGTGTTTTGAGCATAAAAAGTACAGAGCACCTTCAAAAAACAGGTCCACCTGTCTCTAACTGGGTACCCAAAAATAACGAAACTATTTTCATCCGTGGTAATCTTGCCCATTTAAAATGGAAGCAGTATAATTGGCCTCTCAAGCTTGTCGGAGAGCTAATTAATGCTTGTGCATATGAGTAGTATAGGGATCAATTCCACAGGAAGGCTTGTTGGAAAGGAGTAATCGTGTCTTCAGAGCTGGATTTGAAAATTATGTTGCAAATCAAGCCTGAGGTTATATATTGTTTAATGGGATAAAATACAATATGGAATAGTCGTGCATTAACTGAGTAGGATCTAACCTCAGTCCTGAAAGTATCAGTAGGCTGGAGGAAAAGGAAGAGGTTCTGTGGGCTCATGGATGTGACTGGTAGGTTGTGTCATGCGGGCTCAGGGAGAGGAAAGGAAATGTGGCTGGGAGCAAACTTCACTAGTGTTGCTACAAGTGGTACCTGAGTCCATCTTTCCTGCTTTCACAAAACAAAAAAACACCTCATCAAATGCTTGTGGCTCTTTATGAGACCCTTGTTTTATTTTGTCATAATCATTCTGGGAAATGTCATGTTTTGTACATTTTCCACTGGCTGTATTTTCTATATACAGAGGCAACCACTTAAAAAGCATGTAAAACAGGACCATAGTCTACACCAGTCTGTGTGCAGTGTTAACAGTGTCACTCCTGCTAGGAGAGAAGATGGATAATCATCAGCTTAGAATGCAAAGGTTTTGGAGAGACTATATTTGTATTTGTGGATACATAAGGATATAAATATTTATGTGTGCATATTATGTCTGAGTAACCGCAATGTGGCCTGGGCAATAAAATGCAAACTAAACAGCATGTAAGAATCAAATGTCTGAACAAATGTGAGATGTGGCTTTTTAGTTGGTTACCATGTGTAATTAACTTGCATTAAAAGCCTTCCAGTTCCTTGTAGCATTTTTCAACAAGGGTTGATTTGCATGAGAACCTCAGTGCCAAACTCCTTTAAAACATCTAAATATAGGTTTAGATGTGCCTAGGATTTAATTTTTTATTTTATTTTTTTTAAAATCCTATTAATGCCTTTGAGATTTGTCCCATCAAATTGCTGCTTTTCCTATGCTTTTCTTAGGTACTTCTCTTCCAACACACTGTAGAAAAAAGTCTAGGTGGCTAACAAGTGGGTTATGGATTTTACTGCATAGACATGTAGAGCTGTATATTGCGGTGGTGGTAATCAGTCCCCCATGATTCATCTCTCCTGCTTTGTTGAACTGCTGTGAGTTTGCTCCATATTTCCTTTTCCAAGCCCAGAACTAATTCATTATAAAGAATGCTTACTGTACAGTTTACCTAAAGTTACTGATCCTTTGTGTTTAAAAATGCTGTAGACGTACAAACATGAAAACTGATTTTTTCGCTGCCTCCTTAACACTATGTGGGTTTACTCAGTGCTAAAGATGAAGCGTTCTATTCAATCAATTTCATAACAATTATGAAAAAAACGCAAATTACTTATAAATAAATATCAGAAAGAGACTTTTGGAAGCCATTATTGTTGAGAGGACAATAGTTTGTTGTTTGTTTTTTTTTAATCCATACGCTTCTTAACATTAGTGAGTGTTTATTCAGAAAGTGGGGTTAAGTAGGAACATTTACTGTTGTTACTGTTTCTAAGTTTTTATGTCATAGAGCTGCAGAGTCCTAAGCAGTATTTTTAACGTTTTGTTAAAACCTAGGCTGAATAGATGGTTCTTCACGGGTCCAGAGGTTAATATTCACAAGATTTGTATGGTGAGGACAATACATTTCCTGCCCCTTCAGTTCCTCACAGCGGAAGAACTTGCTTGGAGGTCAGGAGTTTGAACTGTGTGGATGCCAAATTCTTTGATTTGTCTGGGAAAGGCTTGGCTAAGGGTATAGTGGCATGTTGTTAATGTTCTTGCAGTATCACTCAGGTACTTTTGCAGTTTTTCCAGAACTGGGAGGTGCTTTTAGACTTGTCAGGATACCAGGTGTTATAAACATACTGCTCATTGTTATAAATTCAATGCATAAAAGAGTATTTTGTAAATACCATTCCTTTTAGTCCACTTATATAAAAGGAAGCAAAGTAATACTGGCTTTATCTTTTTAATAATATTTTTAGTATTTGGAGTAGTAGCAAAGAACTGCTACATTTGTTAACTGTATCTTCTAGGATTATCTTGTTTTGAAAACCTACATTAAACACTCTCATATCCAGCCTGTAAAACTGGGAAATAGCTGAGAACTCTGAAGTCTATAAATACACCTATTTACTTTATTCAGAACGTCATTTTCCTGGACAGATTCCCATTTTTATTTAATCTTGTAACTTAATATAATTTATGTTTTTCCCAGCTGGGTGTTTTAAAATATCTCTAGACCATCCACAACATGTACGAGTCTGTTTTCTTTTTCCTTTTGGAAGGACTGAGAAGAGTGGTTTAATATTTTTAATGACTTTTTAGCAAAGCACCTTTCTGAGATACATTAAATAAAGGTGAGAAGCATTTTGAAAACACAAACCATCTGTGAAGTAATATAATGAGCAGTGAGTTTGCCATTTTAATGGAAAAAGGGTGCAAAGGTGGTGAGTTTCACTGCTACCATCTTTAGTTCTGACACATGTAATTCTGTTTAATAGTGTTACTCTTGGAACAGAATTAAACTTGACATACTCCTATCAGTGAGATCAGAACCATGCTTCGTTTCTAAGTGCAGTAGTGTTATTTTGTCATTAAGGTTGTTTTGACTGGTCTCTTCAATTTAACGAGCACTTTTTTCCATCCTTGGTACACCAAGAGTAGTTAAGCACAATGGTGGCAAAGGTCCCAACAGAAACAATGCCTATCATGGAAGAAGTTCTAGAGGTGGTCTTGGAACTAGCTGTTGTTATGGTGTATTCAAGGTGACACACCCAGGGCATGCACTTCAGACTGGAGTTTTGGTAGGATGAGATCCAGTTGTGCTTTTGGGACACTAGATGATCTGTTAAAGTGACACAAACACCTTCTAAATAATAATGATATTGTTACATCACTGAGAAGCCTGTGTGTCTTCAGGATACAAAGTAATTGTTCCATGCACTCTTGTACCATCTTTTTTTTTCCCCTGATTGTAACCGTTACATGTTCTAAATATTTACTGTGTGCAAAGTTCTGTAATGGGAATGGTTCATTTTCTGTAAGATTTTAAAAAACAAAACAAACAACTTAAAAAAACACTAAAAAAATTATTGCTGACTACAGAGACAGGATAACAAGTGCTACTTTGGGGTAATAAAAAAGTTCTGACAGCAGCAACCTTCTTCTTGATTATGATTTATTCAAATTCCCTTTAAGTGCTATCACCTGACTGCAAAACTACATTAAAATCCACTTTGTGCAGAATGGGTTGTATAAGTAAGGCCAACCTCACGTGGCATCTTGTCCAGCTTTGTCATTTGTAAAATCTCTGAAGATGGCAAAATAAATCCTTGCTACATCAAAACAGAGAAAATATTTCCTCTCTGTGAAAAAAAAAATAATATATATATGTATATATGCAGTCTGTGGGTTAAAAATCTACAGTGCAAGATCTGTTCTAATTTTAAGAGTGTTTTTTGTTGGTCTGGTTGTCCACATTCAACATTTCATCCATCTCTGTGAATTATTAACACTACCTTTGAACATTAATAGTGTGTTTTAATTACTAAACTGGTTTCACAATGGGAAAAGATTTTCAAAGGCCCATTGAACACATGTAGTATCACCTGTAACACTATTCCGTGCTGCTAGACCAACAGCAGTTTGGGAGGTGTTAGCATGGCTGATGGAGAAAAGGCTGCTTTCAGACTTGATCCTGCTTTGATCTACTCAGTAGGAATTTTTCCACTGATTTCAAGGTCAAACCTGTACGTGAAAAATGTCCTCGATAAAGCTGTTATTTTCCATGGTAAAATGGTTGAGGTTCTTTGTTTGGTTTTGTTTTGTTTTTTTTTTCCCAAGTAAACGTCCGCACATTAACCTGGATAATATAAACATTCTGGAGGAAAACAAAGGCATTTTAGAAAAGTCTGGGCTGGAATCTTTGTTTCCCACAATTTGAATAGCTCTCAGTAATCATTCAAAATTAGTCTAGGGTAAATAAAGAGGGCTGCCAGACCATAGCAGTTAGGACCGGCACAACAGAGGATGTAAGTTTTTAACCATGAGGTATTGCATCCCATGTGCTGACAACGGGAGCCAATTTGGGCAAGAGCATTAAAATAATGATGTTGGTTTTTTTTTAAGTTTTGGAAGTGAACTGCATGGGGAGCAAAGCACATTCTTCTTTTGTCTCTAGAAATGTAAATAAGACATTAATTGTAAATTCTGATCTAGTTGACTGAGGAGGTTTTTTGCAGGAAAGACCATACATAAAATTTGCTACTGTAGTGCTGCTGCTTCACAAAAGAATTAACCAAGGCTTGGAAATTTGTCAGATCTTGTTGGTTTTGGCTCATTTCCAGTCAAGCCCTTAAGAAAGCCACCAACATGTTATTGCTGTTAATGCCTTTGTGATCAAACACTGTGGTCTGCAGAAAACATTAGAGCTATGCTAATTTGCTCCCGTAATTTTATCTGGTCAAAAACTGGGAATAAAGAATGTAGCAAAACATTTCAAGGGAAATACCATAGTTTTTCATAAAGCTATAGATTTTTAAGTTTTCTATGAAATATGGTCAGCCAAATATATTTTGCATCTAAGGATGCCGTGTTATATTGCAGTTCTAATGGCAGCTCATGAACCACATGTCAGCCAGGAGAGGGAAGCTGTTCAGATGAGAACAGTTGCAGCCTTCTGGTCTTTTATAGTTCACATACTCAGGTTTTTAGCCTTACCTTTTTGTTCCTCACAGACAGGTTTGTTTTCATATATGGTACTCAAAGATTATGGAGTTAAAACCAGTTATGTCACACTGGAGAAATTACTTTGATGTTTTTTTTTGTTGTTTGCCAACCACAGCAGCTCTGCAAAGCTGACAAATCAGCCTCACTTTTAGTACTGGTTATAACAGTTTTCACAACACTATATTTCATCATGTCACCCTTGTTGTAGAACTAGTTCCTTGGTGTAAATGATAGATCAGGTAGGAATCAGATAATTAGGTGAGAAAATGGCAGCCATGAGGAAACAATTTAGGAATTGCCCATTCACCTGAATGAATATTTCCATTTCTTGTGTTTTCCTAGACTGCTGGTGGCCACATCACGGGCAGCTTCCCTGGTGTGATGCTGTGCTCTTTAAAACAAGTTTATTAGAGAACCTGCAGTTTTGTAGACTTGCTGAAGGAAAAGTGCCTCAGTGAAAATATGAGTATTTTCATATTGCATTGTCCATTTTGGAAAAGCTTACAGCATCATTTCACGATCACATGTAGTCTTAAGGCTAATCAAATATTTCAGAGAGAACAACTTTCAGGTTACTGGGAGGGAGGCAGAAGGGCTTCAGAAGCTGCAAACCCAGCTAGCTCACTGGAGGCAAGGGTGACTTCAGTGAACCTCCTATCCTGTCCTCAGCCACTCGGGCTGGCTGCATGTTGTTCTGTATACACAGCAACTTCAGTGATCAGGTAAAGAAGCAGACAGGGAAATCCATCCAGCAGAAAAATGAATATCTAACTGAATTATATTTCAGCTCAGCATCTAGCTAAATTATTTGGATGTACATGCACAACAAGGCATTAGAAGTATAGACAAGGAAATGTCCTGGAAAAAAAAAAAAAAAAAGAAAGAAATAAATTAGGGATTTTAATAATTTTCAAGCACAGGCTTTAAAAAGGCAGTTTATCTTTTGACATGGGTCTAGATCAGACATTGTCATGGAATTTGCCATTTTTCTAGGACAAGCAAAGAGATTTTTTGCCCATGTGGTTTTGAATGAGTAGTGTAATCTCCTGCAGGAGTAAATATTTAATCTGACAGATTTTATAGAAAAAAAATCCCCAAATGAGATAGTCTTTTGTTGGATCAAATATTTAAAAATATACTTATCTCGTTTTAAAATAAAAAGTAAAAACCGAAACATTATTTTTGTTGGGTTTGTTGTATGTTTTGTTTGGAGTACTAGCCTGCAGTACAAACACTGGATTATTTTCTTGCTGGAACACCCATCAAGACTGCTAATAATGAGAGAGAGAATGAAGCCTTAGAGCAGTGAGTTTCACCCCAGAAAATTATATCCAAGGAATACAGATGTAACTGCTGTTTAAACTATTTTTGTTTAAAGTATCAGCAAAGTTATGTTCATAGGAAATACATCCTAAAGGCTACAGAGTAGATGGCTGCTGAGTGATCAAAAAATCTAGAGAAAGCTGGAGAAAAAACAAAATAGCTAAAGTAATTTAAATGAAATAGGCATTGAAATAACCAGTAGTGATTTTAAGAAGTGGTGGCTCAGAAAAACTGAAAGCATTGAAGAAAAACTTTGACCAAACAAACTAAAGACAATTAAAATAAGAATAAATTAAATATGGCTTGGCACAGGGGAGAAAACAGGAAAAGCTCAGTCAGTGTAATTGGAAAGAAATGTCAGAAGTCATGAAAGAGATACCAGTCAATTTTTAATAGAGAAAATTCTCATACACAAAAACTGTGTCTTCTGGATTGTGCAAGTATGCAGTGTATTTGAGGATGTTCATTGCTTTTCCACATGTGTGTGTTATCCTTTGTGGTTTGGCTGAGATCAGAGAGGCTAAAAGAAAGCACACTATATATCAAAGATATGGGAAAGTTTGTTCTTCATTTGCAAACTTCCCTCCAAGCTGACTCTGACTTCCAGTTACATACAGTGTTACGGGAATCAAAGAATCAAGATGGTTTCCTTTTCTCATATTAATTTCAGTTCAGTTCTTAAGAAATGTAAACTCTACCTTCTTGTCTCTGACTGAACTTACATGCTTCAAGGCAATGTTTGCCACTGATAAGTCTAGCTCTTCATTTAGGAAAAGAAGAAACATGTGGCGTGGGAGCTGTTTTCAGAAATCAGTGAGAGCTGATACCCTGCAGGCTGAAGTTTTCAGAGAATGACTGGGGAAGAGCAACAAAAGTACTATTTTGGCGTATGAAATATACTGTTACTTCAAGTAATGAATGTATTATTGTAATTGATTATTCTAAAAAAAAGAATAATATTGTACTTTATCTTTTTGTGTCTCTGGGAACACACTTGCAGCCAGTTTTTTCCTCCTTCCTAGTGTCCATTTATTCATTCCTTTTGGGAAGTTCCCAAAGAGTTTAATAAAAAACCCCACAGCATTAAGTTTATTAATCTTTTTCATGCCACTGAATTTAGAACCATGTTCCTTTTATGTAGAATTATGTAGGATGTTTAGTTTCACCTCCCTTATAGCCTTGTCATACTACTCTGGGAAAATTGCTTAGCTTGTTTTTAGGTCATTATGCCCATTCACACAGTGAGCATAAAAATGTATATTAAAAATAGCAGCTGCAAGACTTCATTAAGTAGATATATTTTGTAAATATTAAAAAAATGTAATATAATTTTTGGTCACCAGTAAGGTTGAGCAAGATTAAAGGAAGATGAAGAAAAAAAAGAACATGGGCTCCAAGCTTCCATTGATAAGTGAACCGTTTGTCAAAAACTGATGATTACTAATTGGAGAGTTAAATGGAAAGTAATTTCACTTAGATCAATAGAATACTGTCATATAAGATTGGAATCAGATGTTATCAGGAGTACCATTTACCATCTAGCATTTTTTAGATGAGCAATAGTTCTTAATTTTCAGGCTTCTTGCCCTCTTTGAGTAACAGAAAATGTTTCTGTTTGTATCGCTGGATAATTCCACTACAACTGTAAATAGTATTGGAATTATTGAATTGTTGTGCAGGCATTATTATTTTTTATTATTTCATTTTTAAAATAAATTATGCCAGCTCTAGAAAATTAGAATCTAAGCTTCAAAACCTTTTGGTTTTAGTGACCACTTATCATGTTATGATGATGGAGACAAAGATTTGTACATAAAAGGGAATGTAGGCTTTTACATACTAGATTTAGAATCCACTTTTAATAGGTTTATAATTCCTCAGATGACTATTAAAATTTTAGAGCAGTTAGAATTATTTGCTCTTAAACTGTATGTTTCAGCCTAATTTTTTACTCGTGATTGGTTCTCTTTCATTTGTATGTTATAAAAATGATTATTCAAGTCCTGAGTTGAGAACTGTCTTGATTTGCATGACTTGTGCTTAGTTTTTTATAAAAAAACTACCTTATCATCTATTTTTTGTTGTTTTGTTGGGGTTTTTTTGTTGTTGTTCCTTTGTTTTCGCTTGGTTTGGTTTTAGAGTTTTTTTGTTGGGTTTTTTGTTTGTTTTTGGTTTTGGTGGTTTTGTGTGGGGGTTTGTTTTTTTGTGATTGTTTTGGTTGGGGTTTTTTTTGTTGTTTATTTCCTGATTCTAAGGCTTTTTCTGAACAACAACTCCCTGTACTAATTTTTTCTGGGGTGTGACATAAGCACATGTTAAGCACATGGGGTAAAACAAGGAGGAAGACAATTGTGGACCCTCCCTAGTAACTCACTTGTGTCAAATACAAATGCTCTTGGGAGGCACAATAGTTCTTTTCCTAGAGATATCAACTTGCTCTGGCTAAATGGTGACACTTCACTCATGAAGGACTGATGTGCAATGCAAGGAAAAGGCTTACAAAATCCTACTTTTTTATTTTTAATGGGCATGTGCAGAATTCTGAAGAAAAGGTATTTGATTAGGTACCTACATCTGTATTTTAGATTCCTCTTTGAAGATTTGTTGAAATGGTTGTTAAAAACATCCCATGCCTTTTGTAAATGAAGTGTAATAAAAATCGGAATGCAAACACTTGCTTAAAAAGTGTTTAAAGAGATTATTGGGTATTCCCCTATTTTAAAAAGCAAATTCTATTGTTATTAGTTCAGCAACTTCTTTGTGAGGCTCTGTTCAGAAAAACAGTGTTTACTTTCTCACACCTAATGATTGTTTTCAGAGCACACATGGTCTGAAGTATTTATATTTTACTGTAATGACTGCCATATGGAACAGATTTATTTATTTCCAGTTTTCATCTTAAGTAACTTCATAAAGTTAGACCATACTAACTTATTTTATTTAAAAGGCTAATACCAAGCAATTTAGAATTGATTTACCAATGTGTTACTCTTCCTTGATCAAAAAGATGTTGTTCTATTTTCTTTTTAGGAAGGAGGCACAGCTTGATGAAGAAGGACAGTTTCTTGTCAGAATAATTTATGATGATTCCAAAACCTATGATCTGGTTGCAGCTGCAAGCAAGGTCCTTAGTAAGTAATATGGAAATCTTCTTTGCCTATTCCTCACAGGAGAGATGAAGCCCTCAACAAAAATCCATGTAGCAAAGAGAAACAGGGTTTAGCGCAGAGGAAGTGCAAACTAGGGTATTGATCAAAGAGACTTTTTTTTTTAAGTCTTGGAAGAAAGGATTTAATTTTTTTTTTTTATCTAAGATACTGCTATTCCAAGTCATAGGTTCACCTTAAACTGCAGTAATACACCTCATCCACAGAGCATGGTCAGTGTTACAAGCAGTCATGAAGTAACAATAAACTGCAGTATCTTCCTTGTCAATATACCCAGGTTTCAACCTCAGCTGCAAGAGCAGCCCATGAATGAATCCTTGATCTCTCTACTTAACAAGCATGACATGTTACAGAAATGTTTGTGGGATGGGTGCATCTCATTTCACATCTGCCACTGTTCAGGGTCATGTTCCTTTTCAATCATTGCAGCTCTGGAATTTAAAAGGTAGAATTATGCCCATCAGCATTATTTTATCTGCAGACTCAAGTGCAGTATGAACTTGTTCTGGATCAGTAATAAGCCAAGAACCCCTAAGACTATGATGACTATAGTAGCTATATTGAATTGGAGCAGCTGATGTGGTTTCATGCAACTCTAAACCAGAAGTAACTCCCCTGAGGCAAGCACTACAGAGTTCCTTTATTTTCAGGTAGTGATGTCTTGTCTCTATCAAAGTCCAAAATGCTATATATGCATGAAATGCAAAATGTTGCAAAGTCATAATGGCAATTGGTAAATCCTAATAAAATTTCTGTATCGAATGCTCATTATTTGCCATATGGACTCTGAATCTTTTTTTCCTCATACTCTTTATCTACTGGATCTGAATAGAGTGTAGGCACTGTCTTTCTTACTTATGAATACAAGATTAATGTAGTAAGCAAAGTGCACAAAATGCAGTGTTTGGACTGAATAATATTTTCCTGTTTTAACTAGATCTAAATGCTGGGGAAATTCTCCAGATGTTTGGGAAGATGTTTTTTGTGTTTTGTCAAGAATCTGGTTACGATACAATTCTACGTGTCTTGGGCTCAAATGTCAGAGAGTTTTTGCAGGTAAGAATTTTGTACCAAGTTGTTTCAGACACCAGAGAGAAGTATGGTCTAGTCAACAGATCTGATTGAGATTTGGTGATGCAGGTTGTAGGGTATAATCTTCTTCCTTGGCATTTCCATTCAACAGAGCTTTGCACTGATCAGCACTTTTGACATTATTGTTCTTTTCCCCACTTGGTTAATGTATTATTCAGTTACCTGATAAAGTAATAAATTTCCCATAGCATCTTCAACGTTCAGTTTCATAAAAAAAAGGAATGAGAACGCAGGTAGACTGGGGTTACAGAGGCATTCATAAATTTGAGAAGTGGAATTCCAAAGGAAAATTTTGGGTAGGAGTTTTCATATATAACAAAAGTATGGAGTACAAGAGACATGAAAAACCCCACAAATTCAAATTGTCTGTGTGTGCTAAGTAAAAAGGCTTACTTTTTTTATATTTACAGAAAATGTGTTCTTCAGATTTGTAGGGTATTTCTTCTCCAAAGTTCTCTTTGACTAATTATAGATACATTATATACAGAGCTAGGGTTCATACAAAGCTTATCTCTAAGACGTTATCCTTCATCCATGAGGGTGGGATGTAACAGCAGTGTTTAAGTCAATTTGAGTGCTTTCCTAACTGCAGAACAGTGTGATACTGCACTGTAAACCAAAACGAAAATTATTCAGTATCATTGAAGAGATGTAGTGACTTCTCTCAAGTGTGATTTCTAAGTGTAGAAAAAATTAGCTTCCCTATTTTGTCACCTGAAAATTGTTCACTTCAAAAGAACACTTTGTACTTAAGATTCAAGATATAATCACTCTTGGAGGTAACTATGTGCTGTAATGAGTTTAAAAATACAGAGCTGATTCAGATTTCATAGGAGATTGTCCAAAAAACTGACTGTCAGATGTCTGTTGATTTTCAGTGGAAATTTAGCAGCCTCTTGTCAATTGCCTTCTTAACATCTCTCCAGCAGTAATAAGATAAAAGAGGAGGGTGCATTACTAGATTACTAGATTATTGGATTACTAGAATATTTACTTCTGTGTCTCACTACCTGCCCCAAAACCTGGATTGTTCCAGAGCATCCTAGGTGTAGTCAACCCAGATTTCTTGTAGAAATCCCATGGACTGTAATTGCTGGGCAGACAGACAGGCTATGCATATGCTCGAACATGTGCACACCAGGTGTGATCTGTATACCATTGCCTGTCTATGGCATGTGACATTCTTTATATTTCGTAGCTTCATTCCCAGGCTGCCGTCCAAGCAAGCCTTCAATAAATGCCATTTTTAAAGATGACTCGTGTACTGATGTTGCAGTTAGTGTTCAGCAAGAATAGGGGAGGAGGGAAAAAAAGGTATAGCTGGCCTTTTACTCCCATCACCTTGGGTACACATGGATGGGCCAGTTCTTCCCTACTCCTTTCCTTCGTCCCCTTTTCCGTATAGTATACTTCTCTTTTCATTCTTTACCATGTGTGATGATGAAAAGACTGGACAGATTTGTAGTGCACACCAAATGTCCATAAAAGCTTGAACAGCTTACATTTATATTCTTCTAATGACAGTATTTTAAGCTGCTTTGTTTGATTTTCAGTGTTAGCGGATGACATTTGCTATCATATATCTGTGTGTAAATTTTAAACAGGACTAATGTATTAGTAGCTCTGCCAGAAGTGTATTTTCTAGCTTTCATTATGATGGAAAATCAACGTTATCCGTGATTTATTATTTTTGCATCTTCCAGCAGTCAGATTAGGTCAGGAAACCAATTTAATTGCAGCAAAATAAATGTGAGGGCACTAATTCCTCTTTTATAATAGTTACCAGATGCTCTGTATCACATGGAGCAGAAGAGCATTTGTTGTTTTTTCATGTGCCAATCACAACTCTTGTTTTTTGACAGGCCAGGATCTGCCTGATTTAGTATCACTGCTTGTTCTTGCTTGGACACCCCTTTGTGTTTCACCATGGAGCTGATCACTGCCATCCAAAGCTCTGGAATTAGTGTCTCTGATCCCAGCACAATGTCCATGGCAAACATCTGAGCAGTCTAGGAGCCAGTGATTCAGGGAGAGAGCTTAACCTGTTATTATCCATACCCGACTGCACCTCAGGTCCACAGCAGGTGAACAAACTAGGAAAAAAAAAAAGACACAGTTGTTCTTCCAGAAGCTGTAGTATCAATTCAGAATGGATCAAACACGACCAAAAATAGGAGTGGGTGTGGCAATGACAATGTCTAAATGACAGGGTCTGGGAGTGATTGCATCTTGTTGGTCTGGAAGCACATTTCTACTTCTTGACTATGTTGTTGTAAGGTTCTGAATACCATAAGCTCTTTGCTCACTCCATAATCAGTATACATAGGAAGAAAAGACACAGTAGGGTCTGAAAAGCAGCTGCCATACATCCTGGGCAAGTCCTTCACTCTGAATGATTAGAGAGTAAAGACTGAGGGTGATAACACATGGACTCACCTGTGACACTGCTTGAATGAAGTCAGTAATGTGGTGGTAGGGTAGCAAAGTGGTCCTGTAGAATGGGGCTACTACCATTTGTTAGCAATACTTGTGCAGGTAATGATTATATTAATTATACTTAACTGGTAATAATTAGACAATCACCTTATAAAAATTCTGTTCTTGACACTGGCCATTTCCCGTAACAAACTTATTTTGAAATTTTTCAGATGTTGATGACTGTGTAACTGGAAGATTATTGTCTTTTCCCATGTATCTCCTTAAGAATTTTTTCCCCAAAGGTCAATATATCCCAGCTGTTTCTGAGGCATGTGTACTGAAAGAGCAGTTCTGCCCCCAGTAAAGGAGATTGTGGGACGCTCTCTTGGAGCCAATCAGCTCTCTTGCTCTTCTCATCCACACTGTTTTGAAGCAGTCTCTTCCAAATTTCAGTGTCTTGAACCCAGCAAAGTTCTTACAGAATTTGCCTTCAAGAGTTATACTTTTTTGCAATTGAATGTCCACTAGCAGCTGGAATGAAATGACCCCCAGATTGTTGCTTTTCCAAGTTTCAATTTGGAGGTGTTGACATAGCAACAAAAACATGAATTTGAAACAAACTAAAAAACTGAAAGAGACTGCATGCATCCTACCAAATTCATTTCTATGAGTCTCATTTCCTTTGGAGGCCTCCCAGGAGAAGAGGCAGCTGTTTGAGCACTTCACAGCTCACATGAAGTCAAAAGTATGTTTTTACAAATTTGATGATCGACAGATGCTCATGAAAGGTGTAGAGTGGCCTGGACAGCACACTGGAAATATTTTCACCTTAATTCTCCTTTTGTTGGCAGAAAGCAGTATGAAAAACCTCGTGCCAGCAGTTACCTGAGGGACTGGGAGAACAACATTTAAAATATGAAATCTAGTGTTTGGTTTTAGAGCATGTAGAGAGAGAGACAGTGTGGGTCCTTGTGGACAAGACCTCTGGGACCTGCATTTCCCAGTTTTTCTTCGGTTGTTGGGTTAAAATGCTAAAGAGGCTTGAAGTAGGTAATGGCTTCCCAGGTTCACACAATCTACCAACTGCAAGATTCTTAATCACATAATGATGCAGTGGTAATTAACATCAGGCTTTATTAAAATATTTGGCATTTCAGTCAAAAGAGAACAGAAAGAGGAGAGCAGTCTTCTAGTACCTGAAGGGGGCCTACAGGAAAGCTGAGGAGGGGCTTTTCACCAGAGAGTAATGATTTTAAACTGAAGAGGGTAGGTTTAGGTTAGACATCAGGAAGAAATTCTTCACCATGAGAGTGGTAAGATACTGGAATAGGTTGCCCAGGGAGGTTGTGGAAGCCCCCTCCCTGGAGGTGCTTAAGGCCAGGTTGGATGAGGCTTTGTGCGGCCTGGTCTAGTGTGAGGTGTCCCTGCTCATAGCAAAGAGCTTGGAACCTGATGATCTTTAAGGTCCCTTCAACCTTAACTATTCTATGCAGTAATGTTCTGGATGTAAGATGTGAAGGAGTTGTATGAATTTTACAGCAAAGATAGATAATTATGTGGGTTGCAGCACTACCCAGCAAGGTTGCTTTAGGTTGGTCTTCCTGTGTTAAATACACAGTAAACAGTAATCTGGAGCCTTGATAACTGCTTCATAATCAAAGTCAGTGTTGTGTTCTAAGTGTGATTTTGATCTCATTGTTCTCTCTAATGTCCTTATTAGATACGCCTATCAATTTATCATTTACCTTTCCTCTCCACATAGCAACTTGTCTGGTCAAAATTTAAAGTTAAATATACAAGATGTCCAGGACATCAGCTGGAAAAATAGACTTCCTTTTCTTGAATAACCTGTTCTGAAACATTGCAGCAGCTGTGATATATTCTATGTATTCTTTGGATTTTTTTTCTATTAATCTCAAAGAAAGTATGTATTTGATGACTGTGTAACTGGAAGATTATAATCTTTTTCCCATGTATCTCCTTAAGAATGATACATCTTGCTACTAACTTTATTTGGCCTGAGTTTGTCAGGACCTGTAAACTTGAGTTGACTCTTAAGATGTCAGAAATAGCCTGTTTCATTGAGAATAAGGAAAAATATTCATATCTATTCAGACTTGTGTATTTGTATCTGACACCTAAGTTCACATCTGAAGAGAAGACTATAGGGACTAGAATTTGGAAGAATTTGGGAGGGATGAAAATGGATGAGGCACTGGATAGAGAAAAATACATAAGATCTTTAATCACTGGAGTGACAATCATTGGAAAATATGGCATAGTGAAGCATGAATTCTTACTATCTGGAGTAATTTTTAATAGTGCTGATTTTTAGGCCATTCATTGTCCAAGTATTGCCACAGTAGATGGAAAGAACATCATGAGCTACTTGAAAAGTCTGCTATCAGGAGAGTTCTACAAATAATAAGGCAAACGCACAGGGAGTATGAGCCACAGGAGAAAGGACATGTTCTGATCAGTCAGAATATGTACATACTTTCTTCAGAACTAAGAAAGTGAATGATAATGTCTTTAATTTCTTCTTCCAGAACCTGGATGCTTTGCATGACCACCTTGCTACTATTTACCCAGGAATGCGAGCCCCTTCCTTTAGATGCACTGATGCGGAGAAGGGGAAGGGTCTCATTCTGCATTACTATTCGGAAAGAGAAGGTCTCCAGGATATTGTCATTGGAATAATCAAAACAGTAGCTCAACAGATCCATGGTACAGAAATTGATATGAAGGTAATGTCTGAAGGGATGTATACACTGGAAGTTTATATCAGTAGGACAAAATCAAGAAAAACAGAAGTGAAGTTATGGTAAGAGTCATTGTTGCTGTCCTCTGTGAAGGAGGGAACAGTTCAGAGCAATATCCCCTTATTTAAAGGGGTTGACGTGTAGAAACTAGGTACTGGGTTATCTGGGGTGCTTTTTTCCCTCTTTTTTTTATATTTGACATATATTTCTTGCTATCTACTGTGTTCTGTGAGAACATGGACGTTTTGTCTCTGTTTCCTAGATTCTTCATCTATGTGCTAACTGCAAGGCTGATGTGTGTTGATGAGGCCAGGCTGGTGAGCAGTTTTTTCCTCCCAGCCTGCATGCCAGGTCCTTCCCAGAACCAAGATGTGATTGTGAGTCTTACACTACCACTGTGGGAGCATGGCTGGAAATAAACCTACAGTGCTGGAAGTTGAAAAATGTTGCTCAGTCACAGATTTTACATGATGCTATGTGTGCTAAAGGGAACAGGGCAAAGAGGCTTCTGCTTTGTGTCCATACACAGCAGCAGAAAGATTTAATTGATTGAGCCTTGCATATATAATGGTGTAAAATCAGAGCTTGATCCAAGGTGTAGATATATGTGGGGAAAAAAAGAAAGTAAAAGGTTTCTGCTGTTAGAAATATTGCAACTGACACAGAATACTTTTAATCAAGTAGAAAATAATCTAAGCAGGTACAGCAAGTGTTCTTTTTTTCTTTTTCTTTTTTCTTTTTTTTTTAACTAGTTCCTAGTCATATTACATTATTAGCAAGTTTCATTGTGTACTGTTCCAGTGTCATGAGTGCATCACAAAAACACAGTCTTGCTCAGGTAAGAGATTTGCAGGGAACCCCATGACAAATGTGTTTGTACTGCTGTATCTTAGTGTTTGCTTTTTAGGTTTCCTGTTACAAGCTAGCTTAGGTTTATAGTGAATGGCTAGTTCTGTGATGGTGATACACTTGATGTCCTTGTTTAGATTCTACTTTGTAGAAATCCGTAGTTCAAACTTCTACAGCAGATGTTAGTAATCAGATACGGAAGGATGCAACAGAATCAAAACAATTCTTTTCTTAGGTCCCTGTTTATTCAGAGTGTTGAGACAGACAAGGAGGACCATGCTGGAAAGTTGGCTGCAAAACTGCTGAAGCTGTTGCTTGACAAGCACTTCTGTTGGTATCACAGGCAGTTTACACAGTCCCCCTTCTTTTACTTCTCAAGCTTGGTCCTACAACAGCTTTTCAGCTGTGTCCCTCCAGCTGTTGTGAAGCTATAAAATAAACTAGACTGAGGAAATTAACTGGCTTCAAAATAAAAGGTTTTTGTTGGGTTATTTTTACCCACATTTGTGCCTTTATGCGCTTTGGTGTTCTGTTTAGAGGAGTTCTGCCAGCATAGTCAAAGGTTCATGCAGAGACAAAAGTGATCAGTGGGGCAGAGGAGATATGTGGGTTGTGCAAAGCAGCTACCACAAGAAACTTTTGATAAACTGTGTCCTCAGTCTGAATGTTACTTTGTTGAAAAGATTGTTTTGGACAATACTGATATCCATCTAGGACTTCTCACAAATAACATATGTTCCAAAGAGGTTTAGATATTGATTCTAAATTTACTTATTATTTTCATTTGACTTTGTTAGGCTTTTCTGGACATTTTCTTGTTGTACTATAATTAAATAGAAATGCAATAGTATTGGTGAAACCTATTGTAAGTGACCACCAAGTTTAACCTAAATCAAAACTATTCTTCCAGACCATCTGGCCCAAAAACACATAGGTGCCTAAAAGAGAGTATTGCCTCTAACCTGAAGAAAGTATATATTGTCTGTATTTTATTTTGTCTGTTACCCTGTTTTTTCCCTGTGTTCCTATTCAAAAGTCATGTGACTTTCGACCCTGAACTTTTTCTTATCTCTGCTAGTTAATAAAGCCTAGCTTTTGACACCTTAAATGACATGAAATAGTGGTTTATTCCACAGGTATTCACAGACTTCAGTGGTAGATAAGCAGAGAATAATCAGCTACTTTTTTCTGTGAGGCGGGAGTGCCAAAATTTGTGGCTTATCCACACAAACAATGCAAGTTTCCCTCTACTACTCCACAGGTCAACTATTAATCATAAATGGTACAGAGTGAGGGTTTTAAAGCAGAATAAGCCTGCCATTGTGCAACCCACCTACTTTTACACTGTGCCTCTGTGCCCAGCAAGATTATGGAACATATAGTCTTGGAAGCTATGGTAAGGCACATGGAAAATAACAAGGTGATTAGTGACAGCCAACATGGGTTTCACTAGGGGCAAATCATGCCTGACAAATTTGTTGGCCTTCTCTGATGGGGTTACAGTGTTGGTGGATAAGGGAAGAGCAACTGATGTAATCTACCTGGATTTGTGCAAAGTATTTGACACTGTTCTGCATGACATCCTGGTCTCTAAATTGGAGAGACATGGACTTATTGGATGGCCCACTTGGTGGATAAGAAATTGACTGGATGGTTGCACTCAAATAGTTGCAGTCAACAGCTCAACGTCCAGTGACAAATGGTGTGACTCAGGGGTTGGTACTGTTGGCAGCTTGGATGGTGGATTGAGTGCACCCTCAGCAAGACTGCTGATGACACTAAGCTGTGTGGTGCAGTCGATACAGTGGAGCTGATACAAGGGAGGCTATCCAGAGGGACCTTAACAGGCTTGAGGCTTGCCCATGCAAACCACATGAAGTTCAATAAGGCCAGGTGCAAGGTCTTCCACATCCTAAGCAATCCTAAGCACAAATGCAGGCTGGGTGGAGAATGGATTGACAACAGTCCTAAAGAGAAGGACTTGGGTTGTTGGTTGATGAGAAGCTCGACCTGAGCTGGCAGAGTGTCCTTGCAGCCCAGAAAGCCAACCAAATCCTGAGCTGCATCAAAAGGAGTATGGCAAGCAGGTCAAGGACAGTGACTCTTCCCCTCTCCTCTGCTCTTTGAGACCCCACCTGAAGTACTGTGTCCAGTTCTGGAGCCCTCAACATAAGAAGGTCATGGAGCTTTTGTAGATGTTCAGAGGGCTGGAGCAGCTCTCCTCTGAAGGCAGGCCAAGAGAGTTGGGGTTGTTCAGCCTGGAGAAGAGAAGGCTCTGGGGAGACCTCATGTTGGCCTTCCAGTACCTGAAGGGGGCCTGCAGGAAAGCCGGGAAGGAACTTTTTATGAGGGCATGTAGTGATAAGACAAGGGCTAATGGTTTCAAACTGAAAGAGAGGAGATTTAGGTTAGACATCAGGAAGAATTTCATTAGTGTGAGGGTGGTGAGACACTGGAACAGGTTGCCCATGGAAGTTATGGAAGCCCTTTCCTTGGAAGTGTTCCAGGCCAGGTTGTATGGGGCTTTGAGCAACCTGATCTAATGGGAGGTGTCCCTGTCCATGCAGGGGGTTT
The DNA here is from genome assembly GCF_020740795.1 of Apus apus. Lineage (NCBI taxonomy): Eukaryota > Metazoa > Chordata > Aves > Apodiformes > Apodidae > Apus > Apus apus. The sequence goes on from NC_067285.1 coordinate 71,611,772, forward strand.
GGAACTAGATGATCTTTATGATCTCTTCTAAACCAAACCATTCTGTGATTCTGTGATTCTACTATATACATGTTCTTCTCACATGTATTAGGGCTTTCTTTTTCCAGAATGGTGTCCTTCAGGAAATAATACTTTTCTTTTAACATCAAAGGAATGTATGTGCTGAAGGGAAGAAAGGTCTCAGTTTGTCTCTGTTAAACTCTGTTAGCATTGAGAGGAGGCAATTGGTTTTGAACTTGGATTCACAATTCTGGTTGAACAGTTCAGGAAAGCCGAGGTTGACATTAACTGATTATTTAGGTCAAATCCAGTTTGCCTTATATTCTCCAATATGGCAATCCATTTTTAGCTATATAGAGCTAAGACTATATAATTTTTGCAGCAGAATATTTAATTCTGCCAGTCTCAGTGTGAGAACTAAAAATCTTCATGGTGCTGGTGACTAGCTTTGGTATGAGATCTCTGTTAGCAGCTTTCTGGCTATGCCTTCTTTTGCTTCACTTGTCAGAGGTTGTTTGTTTATAAAGGAGGATGATCTGTGAAGGTAAAGTCAGAACAGAGATTCCTTCAAAGATAAAAATGAGACAGGTCAATGAAGAATGTTGCAGAGTCCTACAAAGCCTAAACATCTGTATGAGAACAGATCCCTCTGTAAGTACACCCTTTCCTTCCCCATGCTGAGATACAAGAGTATCTTGGGGACATGCTCATATCTGTAGAATTTAGATTTTTTTTGTAGATCTCTCTGTGAAAGTTTAACAGCACATTTGTTATATGTGCTGAATCACAGTGGTACTGCTTGATTTAATATCTTTTGTGAGGCTCACCAAATATGTTAAAGCACAAAGTGATTTTAAACCAACTGTTCTCTGAATTGCCATTCCCTGGAATTGTGATGAGTTTTCACTGGGCTAAGCAAGGAGAAACTCCAAAGATACATCTTCTGGAAGTCACAGGCAGTTTAGTAGTTAGATGTTATATGTTCTCTTTGAAACCAGGAGAGTGATTTTTCCCTTCAGATTTTAACTGCAGTTACTATGGTGATGGAGCTCTTAGACATGATGAACTCATGTCACTTCACCAGCTAAGGCTGCCGGGAGAGGAAGAATTAGACTTGATTCCTGGTTTTGTTGCTTCTATCACTGGACTTTCATTTGTCAAGCATTTATCAGAGGCTTCTTCAACAACATTTAAATGATACTGAAATTCTGTGGCTTGCAAACTTTGCTTGCAGAATAAAACAGTAAGTAACTTCTATTCTAGACAAGCTTACTGCAGAGTATCTAGGGCAGGTCTTTACGCCAGATAAGTATTTGGCCAGTTAGGTTGGATGTGTAGGTATGAGGGTGAAAGAACAGAATTTAACAAACTATGTTAATGGTCAGAAGTGCTCATTTTAAATTTGCTGACAACGTGGATGAAATAATGAGATAGGAAGATTAGACAGCGCATAAATGATGTGAGCGGAAAAGACATAATGAAATTACATATCGAAGAGGGAGTTATTTAAGGATTAATCAGTATCTTGCTTAGCCTGGAGAGGGATATTGTAGGGATTGTAGCTTCTGTTAATAAGGGTCTGTGCATGGATGACCAGAATCAAATTCAGTAAACCAGCCATATCCACAGCGTATCGTGTTTACCAGGAGTGCACAGCTGGTGTTGTGCCTGTCTTGTAGATCTGACGCATTTCCATGTGCTTGGCTTATTGTTCACTGGCTGCATTAATGTGATACACTCGTACAGCAAGCATTTCTAGATGCCCTGGAGCCTGGTCAAAACTAGTGTTGCAAACAAACTTGGAAGGTGGCTGGGGAACTGGCAGCTTTGCACTGTTACTGACACAGTTGTAATCTATGAATGTTAGGAAAAGAGCAAGTGCAGCTCCTTGAAGTAAGATCCAAGACTGGAAATGATTGGGAAACATAGATAGTTCTAGTGATAATTCCACACAATTTGAGAATGGTTACTGTGTATAAACTCAGCTATCCTAGGACACAATAATAGAAATAATAAAATAAAACAAAACCTGTAGGAGTGTGTATGAGTTACAGAAAGTAAGAACTAAGACTGCAACTGCATTCTGTCAGTCCTCAGTATGGCCACAGTCTCTTGCAATCTCAGGGATAATGATTTGAAAGAAGAGGAAGACATGGAGAGCCTTTAAACTGAATTGAGAGGAAAACTGTTTCCATCTAGTGTGTTCTGTTTTCATAGACAAACCTCCAAAAAAAAAAAAGTCCTCCAAAAAAGCCTCTCTTTCCTTTAAATGAATAGTCAAATAGGAGATCAAGGAACTCTTATCAAATTAAGCATAATTTAGCAATAAAATATTGTTTTGTTGTCTTACTTCTCCTCCACAACTGCCAGCCAAACTAGCTGATCAGCTGGGGAGTGCTGATTCCTTTATTTGTTCCTATAAAAATGGAGAAGTGTAACTAACTAAACATCTTAGGGATCAAATGCAGTGTTTGTGCGTATCTGTTCTGTTCTCATATTGTAACTATTAACCCCTGTGGCTAGACTGTGTTTAAAGGGCAGAACCAGGATGCATTAGAGATTTTAAGAAATCTTTGTTTGCTTTAGTGGCTTTAGGATCAGACTCTACATATGAAAGTAGAATCAAGTGCAACATGTTCCAGAAAGTTGCCTCTAAACAATACTGTGTTGTTCTGTTCCAGTCATTAAATCTAATTAGGCTTGAGAAGAGGTGAATTTGGCCTCTCAAGGTAAATTATGTTATTCTATTTGTTATTAGTTTTAATTATACTGGAATACGAGACTCTCACTGCATACAAAGTAATCCCTATTAATTCCATATTTTTTACTAACTTTGAGTAAAATTGCTAAAGTGTGAAATACTATATTGAAGATTTGCAGTTCAGCCAAGGTAGATTATTCTGGTTTTGCTATTATTTTATTTAGTACAGAATCCAGCTTGTAGAAGACTGTGATTGCTTTTAGTTTTATCTGTTGGTCCTGACCTTGCAGGCATCACTGCTTGAGTGTGTAAGGATTCAAACATCTGGTTCATTTACCTTTCTTCTGGCTGACTGTGACATGCCCATCCTCTGGTCAGCACTATTTGCTGCTTGATTATAGACTTTGCAAACAGCTTTCATCAAAATAAGGATTTGAGTGGTCTGTGTAATTCAAGACTTGCCACATATTCATTCAAGGGGAGGGGAGAGTCCTGTTTTCTGGCACATACCAGTAAAAGCAAGCACACTCTGAGCCTTGACACCTGATTTCAGTATCTGCATTTCACATGATCTTCAGTATGTTGTTCATGCAAAAAGCAACTGTGGCTAAACAAAGGCATAATCATTCACCTGTTATAAAGACTCCCTTAAATCAGGAATACTTATTTGAATATATTTTTCCAGTTGGAAATATAACTCTTGAGTTCATCTTTCTGCTCTAAATGTATTCCTGTCTTCGTAGTAGCATTCCTGTTATTAGCAAGTAGCAGTTTTCAGTATTTCATTTTTTCCTTAATTTTTTTCTAGGTTATTCAACACAGAAATGAGGAATGTGACCACATCCAGTTTTTAATTGAAGAGAAGGAGTCTAAAGAAGAGGACTACTATGAAGACCTTGACAGATTTGAAGAAAATGGTACCCAGGAGTCTCGCATCAGTCCCTATACTTTCTGCAAGGCCTTTCCTTTCCACATAATATTTGACAGAGATCTGGTGGTCACACAGTGTGGCAATGCTATATACAGAGTCCTTCCACAGGTTAGATGATTTTCATGCATAAGTAGTCATAGAGATTCCTGATGCTTGATGCTTCATAGGTTTACTATAAAGATTAATTAAATAGATTTAGGATTGTCTGTCTAAATAGCATTCCTGTGTAACTATTAATATTTACTACATTGTGCTCTTCTTGTTTGAAAAATGACTGTGAAAATACCCTAATTCTGTTCCATATGATCATGTCCATGTGCATTAAGAGAGTAAGCTTGAGCAGAGAAATCCTGATCACCCCCACAATAAAGATGCTAGCTTGATACCCTGATTCTTTATTGTAGCTCAGTCCGAGATACATTTGCTGTGAAAGTGGCAGATAACTCTTTAAGATGCATGTCATTCAGTTGGTGCAACTTGGCCTGGGGTTCAGGAAAGGGTCTTGCCCATACTATACCATATAGTGTAGCAGCAGGTACACAGTCTATATATACTACTTGACACTCATGCCTTCAAGTATTAAAAATGTCAGATGCACAATAACTGAGGAGCAGAATAACAGAATTGTGGTATACTTTCCTGGCTTGTGCATCAAAAGCATCGGTATTAACTAAGATGAGCTAAACTACATTTGTGATATATGTATGTGTGTGTTCTGAACTGAATGCAACTGTTGCAATTTCCTCTCGTTATTTAAAGTAAAAGAATACTCAGAGTTCCACTGAATCTTACATGTTCTGTCTATGAATAGGATACCTCAGTTCTTGCCTGAAAGAACTGACAATGTTTCTAAAAATAAGCAACAGGTAAAAGCAGTACTATTAAAGAAGCAAAAAATAAGAGAATTAAAATATTAAATGATCTTTACAATTATGTAGGCTAATGTTGCACATACTTTGTTATTACTGAATCACTGACATACTTTTAAAATGCAATTTTATGTTAATTGGTTATTCCTGCAGTTTGGTTTTGGTAATTTCTGTCTGGATTTTGCAGAAGGATTTGAAAGAGCTTTTTAAGTAGCTCTGCCAGATTTTTCCCAAGGGCATTCGCTGAACTGCTATAACTAACTTTTGAGTACTGAGGATGGCTATCAGAATCTTTATTAGCAGAGTTAATGCTTTTGAGTACATAGCATACTGAAAAGGGGGTTTGAAGGAGGTCACTTAGGGGGAAATACTGGAAAGATTTCTCTACTGTAGAGTGGGAACAGTTTGACAGATAACAAACGTGATAATCTATTGATTTCAGAAAGTCAGCTTGCAGACTGGAACTGCACTTTGAAATCACTGTACTTTTGATGTAAAATCCTTAATTTAAAAACCTTGTATTTTAATGGAGAAATGTATAATGTATATATTATTTTCTATTCAATATTGTCATCTAAGCAAACAAAATGTAACTTTTCCATCTATATTTGCATTATAAAACATAACAAGTGTATTTATTTATTTGCTTGTTTCTTTGTTTTTATTCTAGCTGCAGCCAGGAAATTGCAGTCTGTTGTCAGTTTTCTCCTTGGTCCGGCCTCATATTGATATTAGTTTCCATGGAATCCTTTCACATATCAATACAGTCTTTGTACTGAGGACCAAGGTAACTAAAGAATATTCACCTGGCTTTGCTTTAAGTATGCATGCTTTGTAGAGATAAGAAGAAGTGCTGAAAGCTCAGAAATCTTCAGAGAAAATTCTTTGCACAGTAGGATGCCAAATCCCATTGGAGTCTTGAGCCAAGAAAAGGTTACAGGTGTGAATTCATGTGTAGCTGTAAAGTAAAATGCTTTCTAGGAATGGTGAAATACATACACTTTGTGACTGATGCTTTCTTTGCAAGGGGCCAACCTATTATATGGCATTGTACCAAAGTAAATGTAGGAAGGCAATTGCATTTACTTTTACTTCATAAAAATATGAGAGACAAATATGAAATGTGTTCAGACTTGGGCCCATACGTTCATACAAAGACACAGTGTGTGTTCTTTTCTCTAGAGAGGGTAGGAGAAGAGGCAGATTATATGAACTGATGTACCATGTAGGGTAGCACACATTATGTCAAGGAGCCTGCTTATTTATAGAAAACTGTACCTGAAAGAAACAAATAAGATTTCTTAGACTTGCTCCCAGGCACAGATAAAACTTCATAAAATAGTCAGTACTTTTGTCAAACTATTGTTAAGGAATGACAAAGCAGAAAAAAAAAATGTTATGAACATGAATATAAAGAAAGATATCATGCCTTATGTCTTTGAGGTAGCAGATGACAGTATTGAAATAGGTGTAGTATTCAAATGAGAGATAATTGGGTTTTAATGCAGTCTGTAACTCTATTCCAAACATTGGCACTGTCTTCATAGTGCAGACACTTACCTACATGGTCTGATGTGTAACACACATACCATTGCCCTTATACAACTGTGACTTTTCATCACCAGGAGGGGCTGTTGGATGTGGAAAAGCTGGAGTGTGAAGATGAACTGACTGGCACAGAAATCAGCTGCTTACGCCTGAAAGGGCAAATGATCTACTTGCCTGAAGCTGACAGCATTCTCTTTCTTTGTTCACCAAGGTACTTTATAAACTTTAGGAGTTCTATAATACTGATTTGTTCAAGTATTGATTTCATTGATTTTTATGTGTTTATACGAAAAGTGGGAGGACCATTGGAACTTGACTGATTATTAAATAATTCAGTATAAACATTGGAATGCTCTGGCCCAGTTTGTGCAAATGGGAATTTCTCTTTTTTGGCAAATTTTGTCCTTTATTTATTACTCTGAGAGTGCTAAGAAATGTTACCATGATTCAATTTCCTATGTGGATTTATATTTTTTGCAGTAGTTTTAATGTAATGGAGCAGTGATTATTATAAAGTGGTTTGAATAAGGGACTGAATGGAGGGCTAAGAGCATGTTAAGCTAGCACATCAGATTACACAGTTACGATATATTAATCTTCTGTGTAAAAGGGAGAGAGTGGATGACAACAGAAAAGGAAGAGGCTACCTTAAAGTAATCTCACTTTTATTTGTGTACTGAAGTATGTACATTTGATATGTTCAAGAAACTCAGCAATGAGAATTCTGATTTAAATGCAAAAATCAAGAGCCATTCGTTAACATGAATGTACACAAGTAAGGTATTTCATAGAAGAGGTGTTTTACTGCTCATCACAAGTTCAGAAGCATAAACTTGTTTCCTTTTTTGAGCAGCCTCTGCTGTTTATTTAAGTGTTAAATGCTCCTTTGGCAAGTTTAAGTATACCTATATTATTACATATTTCTCCACATTGCAGTGTGATGAACTTGGATGATTTAACCAGAAGAGGTTTATATCTGAGTGATATCCCATTGCACGATGCTACCCGTGATCTGGTTCTTTTGGGAGAGCAGTTCAGAGAGGAATATAAACTGACTCAAGAGCTTGAGATCCTCACTGACAGACTGCAGCACACTCTGCGTGCACTGGAAGATGAAAAGAAAAAGACAGACACGTAAGAACCAAATCCTGATTTTGAGCTGAAACAGTCACAGCAATATATTATTTATAGCTACCTTCTTCAAAAAATAAAAGAATCTTGGAAGGAATATAAGAGATATTCAGGGCTGATAACTTTGGAGTCAAAAAACATTTTACTTTTAATGCCTCATAGGTTATTTCTATGTCATATTTCATCTGCAGTCTAGGTTGTTACACACACAGGTGTTTTGAAGGCTCCTTACCTGATAAGGAAAAATATGAGAAGTGAACTGACATCCTTTTTGCCTTGTGAATTACCTACAACAGTAGTTCTGCAGACTTTCTTACATGCAGACCCTGTAGCCAAGATGAATTTAACAAATGCCCAAATGCTACTATTTGACAGAGTTCTGTAAACCAGCTGTAGACCTCTTTGTCTTCCTCAACTGCCATGTTCACAGGTTAATAGAATAGAAAAAAAAATATCTTATAGGCCCTGAAAATAGTCTGTGTTAGAGTGAAGTTTTGCAATATGCTAATGTTATGAATTTGATTATAGTTACCTGTAGAAATGGATTTGAAGCTTTCTAGATAATACTGCTATCTAGATGCAAGTACATAACAAGAATAAAGTATATACATTGGGCTCCAAACCCTTTTCTACAGGTAACCATAAAATCAAATTCTTAGCATTAGTCTATGGCAGGACTACTAGCTGGTCAATTAAACAAAAGTTTGTGTGACAAGCAGTGTGAGGTTGATGATTGTGTCTCACTTATAAAACATAGTTCCCATCTCTGTGATAGAAGAATTTATTGTGGATTATGCTTGTTTAGTAGTAGAATTAACATTTGTTGTGCTACGAATTCTATTGACAGATATTATTTTTTTCTGGAGTAGAGTAATGGAAATTACTGCAAAAAAACTTGAAAGGTATAGATGGAAGAGTCAGAGAGAAGAAGCCTAAAAAATATTTTTTCTATTTATTCTTGTTGGCTTGCTTTATAAAGTAATTTTATCTTCAGGAATTCTAGCCTTCTTGGCATCCACCGTAACAGACAGTGTCAGTTACTACATTGTGTGTTCGCTAATTGTAACTCATGCAGTAGTGAAATTGCCAAAAATGCAACTAATGAGGGTTTGTGCAGGAAGCTGTGTATGAAATGATACTTAAGATCTGTGAAACAATCAGAGTTTTTCAGCTTGCCCACTTAGCTGTGTAAGGAGGGAAATATACCTTAAGATAGCAATCAGAAAGCTGAAGGAATACACGCGAGCAGGGTGAAGCTCTATGTGTGTGATTTGGATTTTATCTGCATAATCTGTAATATGAACAAGTGTTCATATGTCATATAAATTATTAATTTAAAAAAACAAACAACACAACAACAAACTAAACATACAACAAGCATTCTCAAGAGAAGAGGAAGTATTTAGCAAAGCTCAACTTGACCAAAATTGGAAAACTGATCAAAACCAGATTATATGAGCTGAGAACATGGCAGAAATGCCTAAGCATTAAGCTAAAATGATCCAAGACACTATTAACAAGACATGTCAGAAGAATTAGTAATATATGCCTCATTTACTTGGTAACTTAGATGTACTAATGTGTGTTTGAGATCTTATGGTTTTAGGTATGCTGATGTAGATCAGGTCCTATTTCTTAAGCAATATATTCTTCAGTAAACATCTTTCATATTAGTCTTTGATGATGTGAGTATGTTATAAACCCTATGGGAGACGCTAAGTTCATATTGGAAGAGTGTTGATGTAACATCTTTCTCCACATTCTTTCTGTTTTGCTTCTACCTTTCTTTTCTCACATATTTAGATTACTCTACTCTGTTCTACCACCATCAGTGGCAAATGAGCTGAGACACAAGCGTCCTGTTCCAGCTAAGCGGTATGACAATGTGACCATTCTTTTCAGTGGCATTGTTGGATTCAATGCCTTCTGTAGTAAACATGCCTCTGGAGAGGGAGCCATGAAGATTGTTAATCTTCTAAATGACCTTTACACAAGATTTGATATTCTGACTGATTCACGAAGGAATCCGTTTGTTTATAAGGTATGCGCAAGAAGTATTCAATCTGTGACTTTTCAATAATTTATTATCACTGGTGAGAGCACACCTCAAATAATGTGTTCAGTGCTGGGCCACTCACTACATGGAGGACATTGAGGTGCTGGTGTGTGTCCAAAGAAGGGCAACAGAGCTGGTGAAGGGTCTAGAGAACAAGTCTTACAAGGAGTGGATGAGGGAACTGGGGCTGTTTAATCTGGAGAAAACGAAGCTGAGGGGAGACCTTATTGCTCTCTATAACTACCTGAAAGGAGGGTGTAGAGAGGAGGGAGTTGGTCTCTCAAGTAATAAGCACCAGAACAAGAGGAAATGGCCTCAAGTTGTGCCAGGAGAGGCTTAGATTGGATTTTAGGAAAAATGTCTTCACTGAAATGAGTGTCAGCCACTGGAACAAGCTGCTTAGGGGGGGGGGTTGAGTCACCATCCTTGAATGCATTTTAAAAATGTGTAGATGTGGTGCTTAGGGACATGGTTTAGTGGTGGATTTGGTAGTGCTAGGTTAATAGTTGGACTTGATGATCTTAAAGATCTTTTCCAACCAAAATGATTATATGATTCTATGTCACTCTTTTCCATCCTTTGGGTTTTAGGCATTTATAAAAAACTAGTGATGTTCTCAGTCACTGAACTGTGTTACCTGATATTACATAAAGAGAGTGTTGTTTATGTCTACATGTGTGAAGGAACATAAAAGGCATAGTTCTCAGCAGGATTTCTGCACATAAGGTGGATATATAAATCTACTTCCATTTAGATGACCCTGTGCTTTAATTTTTTAAGTCATCTACCTGGGTCTTCTGCTTGTAAATTGTAACATTATTTAGTTATTCAATGTGAATTTCATTCCTTCATTAGGAATGATGTGTAGTTGCAGATGCGTCTGGTAACATGTAGATATCCCATCCATATTCACATTTCTTTGCTTGTGTGTTTATATATGTAAGAATCACAGAATCACTTAGGTTGGAAAAGACCTTCAAGATCATCGAGTCCAACCATTAACCCTATTCTATCAAGCCTAGGACTAAGCCATATTGCCAAGCACTACATCTAGATGACTTTTAAACACATCCAGGGATGGTGACTCAACTACCTCCCTGGACAGCATGTTCCAATGTCTGACAACCCTTTCCTTGAAGAAGCTCTTCCTAATGTCTAGTCTAAACCTCCCCTGGTGCAGCTTGAGGCCATTTCCTCTTGTTCTATCACCAGTTACTTGTGAGAAGAGACCAGCACCTACCTCTTTACAATGTCCTTTCAGGTAGTTGTAGAGGGCAATGAGGTCTCCCTGCAGCCTCCTTTTCTTCAGACTAAATAGCCCCAGTTCCCTCAGCCCCTCCTCATAAGATTTGTTCTCAAGGCTCTTCACCAGCTTTGTTGCCCTTCTTTGGGCACACTCCAGCACCTCGATACCTCGATGTCCTTCTTGTATTGAGGTACCCAAAACTGGACACAGTACTTGAGGTGGGGCCTCACCAGTGCCAAGTACAGAGGGACAATAACCTCCCTGGTCCTGCTTGCCACACTAATATAGGCCAGGATGCCATTGGCCTCCTTGGCCACCTGGACACACTGCTGGCCATATTCAGCCACCTGTCAATCAGAACTCCCAGATCCCTTTCTGCTGGGCAACTTTCCAGCCACTCTTCCCCAAGCCTGTAGCATTGCATGGGGGTGTTGTGGCCCAAGTGCAGGACCCACCACTTGGCCTTGTTGAACTTCATACAAATTACCTCGGCCCATTGATCTAGTCTGTCCAAGTCTCTCTGTAGAGCCTGTCTACCCTCAGGCAGATCAACACTTCCTCCCAACTTGGTATCATCTGCACATTCTAGCTTTTACTAGAAATCAATTTTATATCCTGTTCCAAGTGAATCCAGGGGGTGAGTCAAAATATACATAGTTCTCATTTTCTACAGAAATTGAGAAGACCCCAAAAGAGGCTCAAGTTCACTCAAACACAGAGTTCAAATTTAATTTGCTACATTGTAAGCACACAATAAATTATTTTCAATAACAACCAGAGATGACAGGAATTAGGGTGATTTGAATGAAAGTGAAGGGAAACTATATGAAAGGACAAGCAGTTTAAAAAGATGCATTCCAGTACTCTAAATCCCACAATAATAAAGTAATTGAAAATACCTATCTTGATAGGTGGAAACAGTTGGGGACAAGTACATGACAGTGAGTGGTCTACCAGAGCCTTGCATTCATCATGCACGATCTATCTGCCACCTGGCATTGGATATGATGGAAATAGCAGGCCAAGTTCAAGTAGATGGTGAGCCTGTACAGGTTAGTAAATGTGTGGGCTTCAAGCAAGAGCCCACTCTGATACGATAATGCTTTGAAATATGCTAATGTCCCAGTCCATTCAAGTTTTGTTATGATTAGATTTTGAGACTGATATCTACAAATAATAGGTAGAGTGGCATGTAGATGTGATGTGCATTCCTAGACCTTAAAATCTCAGTATTGTGCTTAGCCTTCTAAAGGACTAAATTAGATCCTGAACACTTGTGTCCGTTATCCAATCATTTCGATCTGATCAACAAATTCCCATTATGCATTAAGTACAATTAGTTGGATCTTCTTCATCTCAATGAAGAGAACAGATCCTCACATCAGCATGAGAAAATATTGCATTAACAAAAAAACCTACAGTTCCATAGGCATTTGTGGCAATGACTACTGGCAACAATGTATATTAGTGGAAGTTCACTGATTGTGAGATTTTAAGACGTTGTGGTATTAATACAGAACTGGGGACACTGCATTCACCTGTCCTCATAAAAGGGTGTGAGAGTAAAATGAGTGTGATGCATATTTCTATGTACATGAATGTTATAGGTCTAACACCTAGCTTAGATCTATGCACTTAACTTTGTCACTGGGCAAAGAAGTGAGAATGTATGATTTGAGGCTTTAAGATAATGGCAAAGTGCTATAAGAATGATCTTATCCAAACCCCTGTCTTGTCTCTTGAACTTTTAAATGCAAAATGCCATGATGTTTCCTCTGAGAAGCATTCCTGTTTCTTGACCAACACCATCCATTTCTACATTTTCTGAGCCCTCATGAAACAGACCCACAGAGTATGCCTATCTTTCCACTTTTTTATATTTCACAATACATAATAGCAGCATGGCATGATGCATGCTGGAAAAATATGGAGTTTGTTCTTTCATGTGGGAGACAGAACCATGACACTGCACTGTGAATAAAAAAAGTGTCACAAAACACAAAATACAAGGCTTCAAAGAAGTAGAAGTGGCACATTGAAAAACCAAACTCTGGTAGACAAATTATGTAATACCTGCATTTAGTCAGAATTTAGTTACATTGATTTTGGATATTCAAACTTTGTTTTTTCTCTCTAAAGATAACAATAGGAATCCACACTGGTGAGGTGGTCACAGGAGTCATAGGCCAAAGGATGCCACGTTACTGTCTCTTTGGAAATACTGTCAATCTAACAAGCAGAACAGAAACTACTGGAGAGAAGGGAAAGATCAATGTCTCTGAATATACTTACAGGTGAGTGATGCAGTATTTTTATTGGTGTTGACATCTTAAAAGAAACTACTTTGTCAGTATAACATGGAAGTGTCTTTGGAGTTGAAAGTGACAGGACTCCTGCAACACAGAATTTAAATACATGAGTTCTTATGAAACTGTTTGGCAAATTGCATTATGATATACTGTTATTGGTATGCAAATATAATAATGATCTAGAGATAGATTTTACTCCTGTTAATTGGCTTATATCTGTAGCGTGTTTAATATTTTATATAGTGCGTGTGCAGTACATACATTCACATGTTTTTTTCTTTCAATTTCAGGTGTCTTATGACACCAGAAAATTCAGATCCTCAGTTTCACCTGGAGTACAGGGGTCCAGTTTCTATGAAGGGTAAAAAAGAACCAATGCAGGTTTGGTTTTTGTCCAGAAAGAGTACAGAGACCGAGGTATGACTAACCACAGTGTAATTGTTTTAATTTTTTTTTTTAACAAGGCATAAATATGACAAATTTAATCTAAACCACTGAGATCCATTTGCATTTGCAAAACTAAATATTCCCAAGAAAAAAAATGAAGAGTTTTTTACAACACTGTGTCATTAATGCATTTGCTATCTTAACAGCACATTAAAGTCCTTGATTATTTGTCTTTGCAGTTTGTGCAGTCCCTGAAAGATTACTTTTGTATTTTAAGAAGTCCTTCAGGGAATGCCAAGTGTTTAAATATTTATATCTCCCTCTTCTTGCAAATTTCTCCACTATACTAGATTTTGCAATATACTGTTTGTTTCTGTTTAGCTGACATGTCTAGTTATCCGCACTTCAAAATTCACCATTTGCTTTCTTACACTGAGTGAATAAACGTGCCTTCAAATATTCAAGCAACAGAGCAGCAACTACTTGCAGGCAAGTTCACATCTGATGTGTATGGTGGTTTGTTAACCCTGGATGGATCTGCTAATTCAGAGATTGTTGCATGATAGAGGTCTTAGTTTAGAAATATACAAGGTGAAAACTACTTCTTTTAAATTACATATGGGTCTAAATCCTCTTCTCAAAATGGTGTAGGGTAGAGCTCTTCAAGTATCGAGTGGTCTTTAAGCTTATGCCCAATTTCAGAAGTCTGGGTGTGTATTAACCATGATCTCATCAAAAGCCTGTGAGATCTAGACTCATAATTGTGCTACAGACTTAGACAATCAGGTTACAGTATGCCAGCTGATTTGCCATACCTGAGCGGGTACATACATTCCACACATTGCCAACAGGAAGAAAAAAAGGGTAAAAGTAATTTACTTACCTTGAATTTTGTCCTTAAGTAATATGAAAATAATTTTAAGCTATAGTATTTAATATTAAAGATACAACTGACTAAAATAATGAAAATCATCAGTTACCTTGGCTGAAATAATCCCTGTAAGGAAATTTAATGACATGTCTGAATATTCATGTGCTTCTGAAAATGATATTTAGGCTGTTAAACTGTTTGGGCTCTTTAGGAGATCTGATACAGATTTCTTACCACAGTACTCAAGCATATGACTACTCCAGTCCCACGACTGGAGTGCCATGGTGGATGGTTACAGGCTTTTCAGGAGGGATTGGCAGGGTAGGAGAGGTGGAGGGATGGCATTGTATATAGTGAATGGGCTGGAATGTGTGGAGCTTGCAGTTGGTGATGGCATAGTTGAGAGCCTTTGGGTAAGAATTAAGGGGCAAACAATTAAAATAGATGTCATCATGGGAGTTTGCTATAGGCCACCCAGTCAGGATAAGGAAACTGATGAGATATTCTTTAGGGAACTACAGGATACCTCCAGGTCATCTGCATTTGTCCTCGTGGGGGACTTCTATTTGCCAGATATCAACTGGGAGCACTGCAGAGCTGGTACAAAGAGGTCCAGAAGATTCCTAAATTATCTAGATGATAACTTTATGGTTCAAGTGTTGAGAGAACCAACGAGGAAAGGTGCCTTCCTTGATTTGATGCTTGTAAACAGAGGTCTTGTGGGTGAAGTGGCAACTGGAGGCTGCCTTGGCCACAGTGACCGTGAAGCAGTCAAGTTTAACATCTATGGTAATAGGAGGAAACCTAACAGTAAGACCTCTCGAGGGCAGAGAGACCCTGCAGAGGGCTCTGGACAAATTAAAGAGCTGAGCAATCACCAATTGCATGAAGTTTAACAAGGAGAAATGCCAGATTTTGCACCTGGGACACGGTAACCCTGGATATACATACAGTCTGGGGAGCAAGAGGCTGGAAAGCAGACCTGGAAAGAGGGTTCTGGGGGTTCTGGTTGACGGCAAGTTGAACACAAGCCAGCAATGTGCCCCTGGCAGCCAGGAGGGCAACCCAGTCCTGGGGTGCATCAGGCACAGCATAGCTAGCTGGTCAAGAGAGGTGATTGTCCCACTTTACCCTGCACTGGTGCAGCCCCATCTTGAGTCCTGTGTGCAGTTTTGGGCGCCACAGCACAAGAAGGATATAAAGCTACTGGAGAGTGTGCAGAGGAGGGCCGTGAGGTTGGTGAAGGGTTTAGAAGGGAAGCCGAATGAGAAGCAGCTAAAGGCACTTGGTCTGTTCAGCCAGGAGGTGAGGAGGCTGAGGGGAGATCTCATCGCAGCAACTGCTTCCTCATTAGGGAAGGAGGAAGAGTGGGTGCTGACCACTTCTCTCTGGTGGCCAGTGTTAGGACCTGAGGGAATGGTAGGAAGATGTGCAGGGGGAGTTTTAGGTTGGACATTAGGAAGAGATTCTTCACCCAGAGGGTGGTGGAGCACTGGAATGGGCTCCTCTGGGAAGCAGTAATGGCACCGAGCCTGACAATATTCAAGAAGCATTTGGACATGGTGTGAACTTTGGGGTTGTCCTGTTCTGGGGCAGGAGGTGGAGTTGGTGATCCAGGCTGTCCAAGGAGGTGGTTGAGCCACTATCCCTGGAGACATCTAAAAAGACGGATGTGGTGCCACGGGACAGGATTTAGTGGTGGACGTGGCAAAGTTAGGGTAGTGGTTGACCTTGATCTTGAAGGTCTTTTCCAACCAGAGTGATACTGTGACTTTTTAATGGCAATTCCCAGTATTAACTCCCAGTATTGAACTTCAGGGGAGAGCCTGTACTTTAACTCTGCTGAAGCCTGTATTCTAGTATATGTTACTTACAATCATATTCTGGGGGCCACTTTTGATAATACTTTTCTATGTTTATTCTATGTCAAATTAAATATAATTTCACATGGCCACCATTCTTTCAAATTTATAGTTGTATTTAAAATATATATTAATTAAAACACCTTTCACTTTTTTTCTGCATTATAAATTATGTCCTATGATTTGTAGCAGGGCACATTGTAATTTTAAGTGCAAAATTTCATGAAGGGTACTGAGTCAGGTGGGTATTTTCCTTTCTTCAGCCTCATACATGTTTAATATGAATATAGGGTTCAGATAGTTCAGAATTTTAACTATTGCCATTTTCTTTGAGAGATCTTGTACAACAGTTAGTTTTGTCAGTTCTCACAGCAGTCCTGATCGGTACTTGCTGATACTATTAGCTAGTAATCGACCTTTTCAGAGGGGGACATGTGGGTAGGAATAAACCTGACAGAAAAATACTGTCAGTCTGATTTTCAGGAGCCCTTAAGACTCACTGTTTAAACACATTCAAAAAGTCTCTAATTTATGTTAATTTTTTTTTAATTCTGAAATTCAGATATCCATGTAATTCTTACAGATAGAATGACTTCTTTCATCACAGGTATCTCCTCAAAGTTGTAGTAAGTTTGAGAGAATACAAGGCTAGAAAGATATATTCATATGGTGATTGGAATTGATAATTTTGTCAGAGGTGATTTTGAGAAGTGCAAGAATATAATCCTCTGATCTTTCAATTAGTATTTAACTCCCTGAATAATTTCATCTTTCCATGCATGAAAAGATGCACTGAGTTTTACTCTTTTAAGTTTTTCTGAAGTGTTTGCAGTTTCTCTTTGTCTTGATAAGCTACTCCGTGTGTTATTTATGGCACTTTATAGGCTGTACATAATAGTTTTAATAGTTTTAATTTAAAAAAAATCAGATAACCATCTTCTTATGTTTGATTGCCTTACAGCAATTGCTTTGCTTTAGGCAAGCATGTAGTCTTGGTTTTCTTTTCACAAATCTTATTATCTTTTAACCTTTCAAACACATACTTATGCTAATGTATTATCATATGCAGTGCTGTTAGTTTCAGTGGGACTGTTCATAACAATAAATATGGCATATTAACACATATTCAGAAACTGGTAATTTTCTGAAAGGTCATTCAAGAGTATGGCAAGAAGTATCTTATAGAAGTAAACATGAAAATATTTCTCAAATCCTCAAAAGATTTCTGCTAATTATTCTTTTACTGTGAAGTTTTCTACATCCAATATCTTTAAATCTAGGAAAGATTCACATTAGCACTATAGTCTTCTTTTAATTATATCCCTTGGAAAGTGATTAGCTCAGCATTTACAAATCTAGCAGCATAATATTTTACCCTGAAGCCCAGTAATGAATACATGGTGAGGAAAGACAACAAAATACAGCTGGCATGGAGATGTGAAACCAAGGCTTAAAATATGCTGTCTCTTTGCAAGGTCCAGAGAAAATGACAGTGCTGAAGCAGCTCAGCACACCTCAAACTTGGTTCCTAAATTGACATCACCAATATCAGTCTCCATGAGCAGTAGTTACTTCTGAGAAAGACCTGATTTACCAGAATCAGTGTTAGAGTGCTGCTCTTTTAGTTTTATTTCACTAAAGATATCTCTTCCATGATACAATTACAGCAAAAATTAGAATTGCATCAGAAACATATATAGAACAAAAGCAGCTGTGAGGAATTACTCATTTTGCATCCGTTTGTTTGCATGTTATAAGATAAATGATTTTAACAGAGGTTCAGCTGCAGCTTCCCTACTGAGAAACATATTTGTTGTAAAAAATAAAGCTTGCAGAGAGACTCAAATGTCTGACTGCAATTTTCATCATTCCCCACTTTCAAATATCTTTCTTGTCTGCCCTGTCCCCACAATACTGATGGGACCAAGTTGAAGTGTCTCAATCAGAGCTGTTAGTCCATCAGAGAATGTAGGAATTGTTACATTCCTACGTACAGCAGATAGGAAAGAAATGCATGCATTACCTATGTTGTATTTTATTATTTTTGTTATTTACTGATACTGGTTGCAAGCTGTAAAATGTATTTTGTCACTGCATTGACCCACCATGTTGTTGCTTCAAAGAAAATCCCTTACTTCTTAAATTCTACTTGCATGCACTCAAGGAAGCAAAGCAAGATGCTCCCTGAGCTGAGAGAAGAAGAAGAGGACGCTGGATAGGGTGCAATACTGACTCCAAATAGGGTTCCAGGCAGTAAGGTTGAGTTATGGATGTTATTTCATGTCGTATCTCCCACTGTCATGTGCAGTACCACTGTCTTTTGCCCTACTCCTGAAATCATACTCACCAGTTTTCTCCAGGCTTGCTTGCTATTTTTATTTCCTTGATGTTTGGTATGGTTGTATCTCTGCTATAAGCATGTATTTTGAGCTTTTCTTTTTTTGGTATGCATATTTGCACATCAGTCATGTGGCCGTTCCTACCACCAGATAATATTGAATAAAATTTTGTAGTATGAATCACTTCAATCTGGTGCTTCACATCTCCATCTTCATTTCTGAAGTATAGTGGTTACATGAATCAATGACATTTCTGGGGAGATAAATATTTCAGTTGCTGGGCAGAACAATGAACCTAAAGAACTGGTTTTAAAAAAATAATACCTAAAGCAGCATTATGAAAACTATTGTAGAAATGTTATCAGATTTAGTTCCGCTATTACCACGCTTCCCATTCATTTTGTGAATAATGCTTGAACACTGTAAATTCCTGGTTAGAAAAAGGTTCCTCTTTTGATATCATCCTGCATTCTCCCTTTGTAGATACCATCTAAACATTTTCTATGTTGAAAGGGAGCAGTTGTTTGTCTGATACTGCCATTTCAAGCATGTGCCAATGTACTTCTACTGAAATGCTGTTCACTTGCAATGTATTTCTCATTGATTTGTATTAACTACATTAATTTTTAATGTTAATAATAGACTGCTAAACAATTTTAGACCACTTGTAGTGCTTTCCTTCTTTTCTGATGAGACCCCATAATTGAAAGCCATGCTACTGAGATATGGTTGTCATGGCTGCCTTTTGGGTTGGTCCCTAATTTTCAGAAATTATCTTATTTTATTCCTTGGGATGGCCTAATAATATTATAGGTGTCATGGCATAACTAAGAGATTTAAAGCTGCTAAGGGGACATAGTGTTTTTTATCAGCTGATATGGTTAGTAAAAGTGCACAAGATTTCAGATGCTTAGATCTTCCATAACTTCAACATACAGTGAATTTTTATGTGAATAATATCTGTTATCTGACTGGTAGTTTTGGAATATTTACATTATAAACTAGGATAGTGCAATTACTTTGTGTATAAAAATTGTCTATATCTAGTATACCTTATCAGCACAGAATATATATGTATAAATGTTTCATGTTAATGTGCAAAAGAAATTGCAATAAATTATTTTTTCCACTGACTTACAGAAATTTGGGAGTTTTCTTTTCAATGAAAGCTGTATTTCATTGTTTGATACAAACCAAGTATGTTCTCCATTCCATAATTTGAAGTTTAAGCATAATTTATGGAGGCATTGTTCCAATGTTTGCAAATCTCCAAGAGTCTCACACATTCAGGTTAATGGACCACATCCTCATATTAAAATAGTGTTCAAAATGTGTAGATTAATGCATCAAAAATAGTAGATGAAGTCACAAAAATGCATACATTCCTTTTAAGCTCTTGGACAATCATTAAAAAAATTATGAGCTGTCCACTTTGAGCAGGACTTACATTACCAACCAAAGCTTTAGGAGTGGGAAAAGAAGAGAGGAAGCCACATACATTACTTTCCATCATCTCACTGTCAGACAGCAACGCATCCCAGCACTCCATGAGATAGATTCACAACAGCAATTTGCACTTTCAGTTGATCAAGCTTACCAAAACTTTAATGGTGACTCCTACAGACATGGGATTTCTGACAGCTGTGCTTATTATGTATTGACATCATTCATGCAAATGGATGGGAAGTAACTGATGTTTCTGTATGATGCTTCAAGCTGATGGAGGATGGCATGCCAGAAAACTCAAATAATGCTCTGAGTTTGTATTTTACCTTCTTAACTGTTTCAAAGTATTAAAGCTCCTGCTGAGCTACCCTATAACATAACTGATTTCTTAAAGCACTAGAATAACAGATCATAAATCGTGTTCACGTAAGAGCTTTTTTTATCTCAAGGAAACCATTACAATTTAGGCACTTGACCACTTTTGTTACTAAAACTGGTCTTAGTGTAGGTGCTGTATTCAGCTACTAAAATTATACTTTGGTTTAATATTCTTCTCAGATTACAGTTAAAAACTTCTGCAGGTATTTAGTTCTTTTGTGTATGCTCTGTTGACTCTTATTTAACTATAGTGATTTACTTTTTCAAAAGAAGCTCTCAAACTGAAACATGAGGCAGAGTAATAACCAAAGTCTGTTTAAAAGGCGTGTACAAATGCATCTGCTTTATTTTAGTGGTGTTTTTTTTTTTTAATTTGAAACAATGGGAAGGAAGAGGAAAGCAAAGAAATTTCAAGTTATGTAATGCTTAGCTCTTTGTAATCTTCTGGATCATTTGCTTTTCTTTGAATTCAGATATATAATTTGGGCTTCTGTGGTATTATTAGCTAGGTCTGCAGCCATGCAGGGATCTCTGCTGCTCTATTGCTGTTTTAAAGTTGGCACTGCAGTTGGCTCCTGTAATGCAAGGCTGAGTGGCCTGATTGTTGCTAGTGTTTCTTGGATAATATATTCTCCTTTTTTTCCTAATACTGGGCTTGAAAAACAGCAGAAAGACTCGCACTGGCTTCAGTAATTCTTGGGACAAGCTTGTTAAGTGCATATTGTCAATTCTCAGAAATGACATTATAAAGACTTCCAGAACCAATGAGGCTGTTTGATAATAGGACATATATTTTCAGGTGCTGATCTTTACACTGACCTTCCTTATGTGGAATTCTGTCAAAACTTGATTAATAAATAAATAAATAAGGGCAGGCAAATATGTGTGTTTACTTTTTTAGCAAAAAAATTATGAATTCTAGACTAGTAAGAGTATGTATAACTACCACATTTACTTTTTAATCACCAATCACAGAATCACAGAATCACAGAATCCTAGGGGTTGGAAGGGACCTTGAAAGATCATCTAGTCCAACACCCCTGCCAGAGCAGGGTCACCTAGAGCACATCACACAGGAACATGTCCAGGCGGGTTTTGAATGTCTCCAGAGAAGGAGACTCCACAACTTTTCTGGGCAGCTTCTCACAGGCTCTGTTGAGATGTTACAAGTTAAGAGCCTTATGCAGTCAATTTTTATTTATGTTTTTATGAAATAAGATAAAAACTGTAAATCCAGTCCTCAGTGGGAACAAACTTGGGGAACATAATTTCACATTCAATAATTCTGGGAGGAAAAACAATTATAAACAATGAATGAGACACACATTTGGATGTCTATTTATGGTATTATCACAACAGTTATTCTTGTATTTTTTATATACAAAAAAGGAATTAAGTGTTGTATTACTGTAGTTAGGGATCTAGAAAAGCTTTATAAATAACAATAGTTCAATACTGTCTTGAAACTTCAGTACATGGGCAGAGCACGGGTGGGATGCTGCTGTTTTTAACTCCATACATGTTCCTGAAAAGTTACACATGGAGAAAGACCAAACAATAAGCTACACAAGAACTCTATTTTCTCTTAGGAGAGTGTGTGCTTGCAAACTTTGCCATATTGGCAAATGCATCTACAGATGTCATAACTGGGATGTAGCTGGGAAGTGCGAACAAGTCAGCGGTTAGAGCAGAAGACTGAATGTCAGGAGTCCAGCTCTGATCTCTGGTTGACATCACAAGCTATTGCACAGCTCATAGTTCAATTTGTTTCCCTCCTGTATCCAGCACCAGCTTAGCTGTAATGATCTTGGAGGTATAGCATCTCTCACTTGCCCCCAAATTTGATGATGTAAGAGATTGATGTATTATTCATTAAAGTAGTGGCCTTTATCCTTATTGTTGTGATTTGTCCTGGGACTGTCCACTAAGTCCAGCTGAATTGCACACTTCATTTGCAGGATCTCAGGACTTTTGGTTCACCTTCGCTACAGGTTTGTAGAAACAGAAGACAGTAGTATCTGTCTTAGACCTGGGCATAGTAGTGAAAACTATTGCCCAGAAGATTATTAATTCACCCTGCTGTCATCAGGCTATATTTTGCTTGGTTGGTGTTAGAGAAACTGCATGTTTTTATTCTTACCTTCCAAAGACATCATTGGAAGCAATAGTTTATTAGCTCCTAGAAAAGTCAATGTAGCTGTTATATACATATAAATAAAATATATCTTTTATATATGTATACACACACACACACACGTATGTAAAGGGCATCCTCCAGGAAGGAGTCATGAAGACAAAAATGCAAAAAACAGTTAGGTTATGTGAGGGTTTTTCATTACTTGGTTAAAGTGTTTACTGTAGATGGTAGTACAAAACATATCTGACATATCATTCTGGACAAGCTGACATTTGAAAGACAATCATATACACAAGAAGGAAATAGGAAGGGATATGCTGGCATCTGATATGAATAAGAGGTAGAGCTTGAGGCCCCAGGACCTTTCTGTGAATTAAACTCTAGTAAACTCTAAAGCTAATAAACATTTCAGTGTGCTGCAGATGAGCTGTGCACTGCAATGTACACTCTTGTATTCTGAAACTTTGATAGCCTTGTCAATAACAACTGTCTCCATAAAGCCAAGGCCTGAGGCATCTGGTACCCTGATGTGTTTTACATTCAATATGTAGGCAGATCAACATTATATAGATACCGTCACAAACTGTAAAACGGTAACATGGTTAGTCAGTGGTTACTCAATTTCCAGAGCCATTAAAAAAGAAAACAGAAAAAACAAGTGTTGGGTCATCAGGTTCTAGCAGTATGAGAACTTGAAGAAAATTTATGTTCTTCATGCAGTCAGCATAGTGGTACAAGTGGGAGTTTATGGGCTATTGTAAATGAATTCTATCAATCACTGTGTTGGCTTATCGTCTCCAAGTAAAGGGATGTTACTGGACTCATAGTCCTGTTTTATTTGAGTGCCCGGGGCACAGAGAGGGCCCACGATACTATTTTTCAGTTAAGAAGAGACTTTTTGTCCTGGGCAACAGTGTGAAACAGTTGGCATTTCATGAGACCTGACAATGAGGCAGGAGGCACGTAATAAGCCAGTAAACAGAGCCATGCTGATCTGACTGTAAAGAAGAAAAAAGTGGCTCCATTCCCCAATCGATAGCTGCACATATTAAACACTCCGGTTTTGCTCTGTTGTTCTTTCGACTTCTTGCTGGCTTTGGGTGACATTTGGGGAAAACCTACCACAATATGTGCTGTCTCCACCAATTTACATTTTATTTGTTATTAGCTGGAAAAGGCTAATGTTCATTTTCATCATAATGGTCAATAGATCTTTTTGCCAATGTGGCTCTTTTGGAGATAACAACAACCAGGGAATGTAAGAACAGTTTTGTGATTATTATTCTGGGATGAGGATGTATGTTGTCTGTTTTAAAGTTTTTGTTCCAGACTATTCCATTTATACAACAGAGAGATTGACATTGCCTCTGTTATTGTTGGTTTTGTTGCAGACACGATTATGAGTATCTAAATATATATAAAGCACCTAGTACAAATTTTGTGCTACAGTGCAATTGAATTTTCAAGGAATGTGATTTTGTGTGATAAGGGTCCATGAACTCACAGCTGTCAGCCAGTGTTTTTTATGTTTTTAATGTTTTTTATGGCAGTCAGACATTTGTTTTTTTATCTTTTCATATGCTGGACACCCCTGGCTGTAGCCTGCATGTTTTTTCATATTGCAGGTTCTCAGGGCCATTCTAGCCTTCCAAAATTGACTTGACACTTTGATAAATGTGGTACCCTGCCCAGTGCTCAAAGAACTGACTTGTAATTAAAGTGACAGAACTTAGCTGAGTCCAGACAGAAGACTGAAAGTGTTCATAGCTCCTAGCTGGTGTTAATCGTAATCCTCAACTGGAGACCAATTAAGTCAATAGTCCTTGAGCCTTTGTTTAAAAATGAAAATCAAGCAGTCCTCTCCCCCTGCCCCCTCCCCCCCCCCAAGAAAAACAAACAACAAAAAATCCACAAAAAATAAACAAACCACAAAATACTATATGGCCATAGTTTTAAGATTAAAAATAAAACCCTGTTTGAGTTCAGTATTGCTGGCTTGAGCCCCTATGTCAATATGAGCATAGCATGTAATGAAATGTGTGAAAAATCAAGCCACCTTTATAAATCTCACTGAAATATGGAGTGTACTAAGGGTGAAGAAATGCATGTCTATTTCTCACAAGTCCTCAGTGTTTTACAAAAAGTTTCTGAAAAGAAAAACTGGTTGTGTCCTGTTATTTGCAGATATTTTTTGTAAGTTAACTTTAGAAATTAAAACTTTCATGTGCAAAATGTTCAGAAACAATCTGATTTTCAAAAAATATTTATTAGGAGGTTGAGAGTGAGTATTCTTTTCCACAGAGGGCGTAGAGAATCATTCAGAGATTCAACAGCCTGTGCAAGATACCAAAGCCTTGCCTTCTGTCACATTATAGGCGTGTTCGTGGGCAATTATGTAATGATCTAGAGGATACAAAAGCTGCCCACAAAGTGAGAATACATGCCTTTTCATAAAGCCTTCCTTTCCCACATAATCCTAACCCTCAGGTTTTCTAAACATATATATATAAAGAGAGAGAGAGAGAGAAAGAGAGAGAGAGAGAGAGAGCACACTACCTTCTGTGTAGGAGGCCACCTTTCTGCTGTCCTTGCTCCTTGAGCCTGTGTCCAGGAAAAAAGATGATACTCATGACGTCTATAAAGCAGGTACCATAATAATGCAGTCATCCTGATGAAGGCACTGTGTGGAGTCTGCGTAATTACTTTCTGGTCCCTGTCTCTGCAGTCCTTCTTTTCTGTTCGACATAAAATGCATGAGCAATGCTAGGAGCATAACTATTGGCAGGGAAGGATACAGCTAGGGACAGAAGGGGAACACCTGAGCTCAAACTAGAATGATTAAAAGTGTCTCCGATTGCAAACAAACATTGTTTTCTCATCTGCGGCTCATCCTGTGTAAATGTAAGATTTGATGTAAACACACCGTTAAACGGGGATGTCAGTATTTTCTTAAGCTACAATTAATTGTCATTCTCACATGGAGATGCCAAGAAAAATTCAACATTTCTTTATTAAATACTTGTCTTATGACAGGTTTTTTGCTTACTCTCATTATTGGGCACAATTCATTTTCCTGTTGCATTATCTGTGGGTAAACGTTGACTTGTATTTTCAGTTGGAAAACACAGCACTACAGCTGGAGACAGTCTCTGTTGTCTCTTGCACTCCAGTTACATCACGTTTTAACTACAGTACTTCCTTATCTTTGGCCCATATTTTTCCTGGTACCATGGTACTGCAGCAATGGGAAACATTACTCTCTGACTAAGTGCCATACCCTATCAAAAAGAGCTGAAGTGAACCTAACAGTTTAAAAAGTCACTGATTCCTTTTCTTATGACACTTTCTTAATTTCTGGCCTCACCAAGCTAAAAACTCTCCAATAAATTGTTCAGAAAGAACCTGCAAAACGAAGAGCTGCTGTAACATGGGCAATCACATAGTAGACAACCAATACAACTGACTGAATAGCTCTTCACTGCCACTGCTGCCAGTCCCCAGGTTTTATATTTCTTTTTGTCTAATGGAAGAGCCTGTTCTGTGTCAGATTATGTCTTGTTTTGTAATTAAATGCTGCAGGGTGCTAATGTTTTCTCCTCTTGTTGCTATAATAATACCAGGCAATCTATGCAGAATGTTGCAACGGTCTTGAAGAATACAAAAATGATGTAGTATCAGACTGTTGTGTCTTGAGGTTTTGAAAGCTCTGCAAGGCTGACAGGATAAAGCTAGAGTGGTCGCTTTACTAATGATCCTGCCTGAGAATTACCTGCACTGTAATGCTACCTGGGTACAGCATTCTCCACTGAAAAAAAAAATTATTTGCTTTGTAGAATTGTAACACACTTTAGCCATGGAAATCCTACCTTTTCTCAGTTGAAACATAAATGGTGGCCATGAGATGGGTTGCTGAACTTGCATTACTCTTGCAAAAGGTATGAGGCTCTCGTTCCCAGAGCCAGGATCTGCAGCAGCTCCAGAGCTGTGCTGCTTCTGCCAGATCCATGCTCAGCCTGGCAGTGGCCACCATCTACTGAAGCACCACAACACAGTCAGAAATATTTTAGTAAGACGTTTGCTCAATAATTTTTGCTCCTCTTTCATTGCTGGTTAATTTTTACCAGGAACAGTAATTTTTCTTGGGCAGCAACTCAAAACTGTTTAAAGAGGAAGTATCACATGGTCTAAAACATTGGGAAAAAGTAGCAGTAGGGCCTTGCATTTCCCTCACCCCAGCAAAAAAAGACATTAACAGTCTCAAACAGGTCATCCAAGGGTGGAACAGGAGCTGCCTGAATAAGAAATGTGTCTGCTTTGTTTGTTGTTGGGTTTTTTTTAAATTGAAGTCTGTAGAAGAAGGAACTACGAACTGGATAGTTTAAACCTACTCTGTTTTAATGTTTAGTATCTGTTTATATATTAGAAGATAAAGCTTTCCTTTGAAAACAGGAGCTAATTGACTGGGGCTGTGTGTTTGGTGCCAAGTTACTTCACGTTTGTTAGGCTGAGACAGGAGCACAAACACATTGCACAGTGTTCCTGCTGGCGGGAACTTTCTTCAAGTTGAGTCTCTTTTGGCCAGGATCGTAATTGGTGAGTGAACCCTCCTTGTCTTGACCCATGAGCTTCTAGTTGGTTTTTTGTCCTCCTCATCCCACAGTGTGTGTGTGTGTGTGTGTGTGTGAGTGGTGAGTGAGTGGCTATGTGGCTGATTCTTTGTTGTTGGTTAGGCCCAAACCACAACAGTGACACGCACAGGTGGCACACCCCATTTGGACTGAGGACAGTGCCTCTGGATGTGTGGATTAATGAACAGGTGGTGACTAAGGCCCTTGGGAGGTGAGTAAAGCCCTTGGGAGGTGACCTGATGCTGGTGAGTGTTTCTCTCCCAACACTGAGTAAGTGCCCAGAAGTTTCATCTGCAGCCATGGGCCAGACAGGAAGGAGCAGAGGGCTGGCTGCAGGACTGTGCACCTCCAGTGCCTTGTCAACCTCCTCTGCTGTTGCCATCCTGGCAAAAGGGCACAGAGAAGCAGCTGGCATCAACCTGGAGGCAAGGAGCTTACCTCAGCTTCTGGAGGCTTGCTTTTGGTTGGAGGTAGCACGATCTTACAGGTACTTGTTAGGGAAGAAGCATAGGGTTGCCTTGCTAGTTGTTGTTGGCTTTCTCCTGACCAGCAGGCAGTTAGATCTCTGCTGTGCCTGCAGTACTTACATTTAAAAGGTGAGGGATTGATCACTGACCAAACAGGCACCTTTGACTGTGCATCCATTTGCATACTGTACATCTTGCAAAGAGTAGCAAGAGTGGGATACAGACTGCAAGATCTCAAGTCAGCAGCTGTTGGAAGAGCTGGCTTTCTTGAGGTACTCAGATCTCCTCCCAAGGAAGACCCGCTGCTTTGCTTTGGTTACTGGAAGAAAAGAAAGGTCAATTTTGTTATACACAAAAATATTTATTTTTTAAAGTAATTGCTTCCTTCAACACATAATGACTTGTCAAAGTACAGAATTATATATATTAATTTCCATTGCTCATTTTATGAGGCTAAAAAGATGATACGTAGACAAAAGTGCTGGTTTAATGATCAGATCTCTACCTCTGTAAGAGGCTCAACCTCAAGTTTCATTTGAACCTTTCCTGGGGGGAATGGTCCCCAAACCATGCTGCACACCTGCTGTGGGACACTGTCCATCCTTTTGGTTCATTTGCTTTGTTTTCACTAAGCACTGAATTCTTGTCTTACACCTGCCTGCCTCTGCCACCTTGAAGAAAATCACAAGCCTTTCCCTTCTTGACTTCTTCTAATCCTGGTTTGGATTTCAGACATCAATTTAATATTTGTGTTTATTTCATCTAATACTGGCAGTATTAATGTTATTTTTAAAACATACATCATGTGGTTAATTACATTTTACTTCAGGAATACACAAAGCAGATGTTTTTCCTCTGGTGGTTGTGTAAATGCTTTGCATTTTAACAGCTATTACGTGTAAAAGGATGTAGCATAACATAGCATTTTAAATGAAGATAAAATATTCCAGAACCTATGTAAGAAATGGTTAAAATGCCATTGATCTTTGGTAACTTTTTGGTAAGAATTATGTAACAAGATTGTTATGTAACAACTTTGATTCAAGATAAATAAGTTAAATTTTTCCCAAGCAGCACACATTATTCCCATAACTAACTTTACAGGAAGCTCTTAAAAGAAAAGCATCCTAGAAGCAACTCAAACAAAACAGATCCTATTTTCAGAGATGATTGTTTGTTTTAATTGTTTCAGACTTACAAGCCAAAGATACTATACTACCACAACATCAGAAAAATTTAATTTAATAGATAGCTTCTCATGAAATATTTTTTGGTATCATCTCTGTTTGCATTGCAGCTGATTTTATTGCCCCCATGAACCTGGAGTCTTGTGGCAATTGCAACACTGCTGTAAGATAGTGTTATATTTGGGCATTACCCTGATGCACTTATCTGGTCTCCTAATGGAATTAGTTGTTTGAAATAGCTTGTCAGCACTTCAGGAGTGGCTTCTATTGTGGACTCACTTCTTTACTAGGAATTTTCAATTTCTACTGACCAACTGTATCACTCCCAATGCAGGCAGTTCATTCTGCACATCTTTTCTTTGCTTTATGTTCATTTTCACCACAGGGCTCTGGTGAACATATATACAAGAGTTACTGAAGGTGTCTTTGTATTGCAGAGAGGATTGAAAATACTTTCCTGACTGTTGCTCGTATCTAGAGTATGCCAAAAGCCCCTAAGTCTGGTGCTTGTTGTATTCTACAGTTCTCCCATCTACAAATTGCTGCACAATCTTTTAATTTGAGGAAGTTGACAAACTGGGTGTTAAAGATTCTTTGCTTCTTTCCCTCGTCTGTTTCTGTAACAATTCACTTTCTCTTCTCTACTCAGTAGTGCAAATATGACCTTTGAGTTGCATTTATCAGAATTGTTTTACTTGCTTACTGTACTTGAAAACATCCATAAGTCTTTAGTGTTACTAACCATTGTAGCTGGGTCAGGTTGGAACATCTCCTGCTCCTAAACAACACATACTGGAAAACTCCCTGCCCATGGGAAAACAAAAGAGCTTTCTTCTGGCCAAATGGGTGAATTCTATCAGTGTGTGGCTAGGTGCAAATATACTGGGTAGCAATCAGGGAGCAGGAAATCAGGTGATGAAAGAAACAGCCTCCACTCACCATCACACAGCTACTGTTTTAAGCACTACTCTGGTTTTTTAATTGATGCCTGTTTCCACGCTAGAGTGGCAGGTGAAACAAATAATCAGGAGGCTTCTGGACAATCGAGACTTGGTGCTTTCTGAGCATTAGGCCTCATTCAGACCCTTCTCATTGTCTGGGCACCTGCATGAGCAGCAGCATGTGGGGTGCACTTCACCTCATCTGCCCTGTAGCAGAGGAATCATAGTCCTGTGGGTTCAGGGAACATGTGTGAGGGAAATGGGCATATAAAGTGCCAGAGGCTCTGGTCTGTGCTGAGAAGGTCTAGTGAGCAGTCAGAAATATAGTGATGTTGCTACTTTTTCACTTTTAACAAGAAAAAGAGGGACAGAAGTTGGGCACTAACTGATTCTGTGAGTATGACCAAAGGAATTGTGTTGTTTTATGAGTCTGGGAGCTGCCTACCATCTGTTGTCTGTTCTGGACACTCCTTAGGGTAAATATTAATGTTACTGCATGTGAACTATGCATTCATTTTAATTAACAAGTTCTGTATACGCTTTATTTCATTAATCTGTTATTAGTAGTATATAGCCAAATGCATGCAAACATAATATATTATATGAATCCATTTCTCTTGTAGCTTTCTCAAGAGGACAGCCATTCTGTCCTGATGACTGATAGCTTAAAAATCTAAAAAACTCCCAGCCTCTCCCAGCTGGTAATTTGAAAGTAGGGAGCCTTTGGGTAACCTAGTGTTTATAAATCCAGACAGGGAGACTGAAAAAAACAGCTATCAGATTATAAAATGTGATGTAACCCTCCAGATTTTGGCTTGCTTTAACCGCTATCAAATATGATTTTCTTGTTAATGAAATCCATATTGATAAGTGACTGTTGTGTGTTTTCCTTACAATGCACCCTAGGGCTGTTCCTGAAATCATGTAAATGACTGATCAGTTTGTGGATGTGCTTATCACACATCAGTATGTGGATGTGTTCTTTGATCTGTGGAGTGAACCATGTCAGTATTATGCAGTTCTGAAATGTATTTGTTGACTTTAAACTGTGAGAGTATGACGAAAGGTCCAGTAAGGGTCAATTAACAGAGCCTAACTCCATTGCTAAGTGCAAATTCAGTAGCATATTCTGCCTTTAGAGGGTATATCTCACGTTCAGTGTTACAAAAGACACAGGTTAAGGAAGAAGGCAAATGTCTAGGGTTTTCCTTAGCACAGCAACTGTTTGGATCCTTATCCTTCTGATCTTCCTCAGAGACATGAATCATACTTCTCATTGGAAGTTTCACAAGAAATACTGTGTTCTTCTGTCAGAAACTATACTTTTCTCTTTACCAAACAGGTGATTTCCCATATTTGGTTTATCTTTGGGATTGAATGCAGTTATTAATTTACTTATAGTATTCTTGATTTCCAGACAGAATTCTCTGCCAAAAGTTTCTTACTGGCTCATTGTACTGAAAACCTCTCCTGGGATATGCAGAAGCCAGCAATGCCAAGTAGACAGAATTCAGTCGTGTATCAGCAATACAGACTGAATAGGCTGTCTCCAAATGTACATATAAACCTCATAAAGCAGTATTTGCTAGTGCACTCAGCAGAGCTTATGTGGGTGAGTACTTGCTGAAGCAGACTCAAAGATGCCATCAGAACTGTTGGGTGGCAGGAAGCTGGGCCATTCAACATGATTCTAAACCATTGCAGCCTCTTTCTTCATCACTCACCAGGTGTATGACATGACTCCCTTAGCAAGAGAGGCTCAGGGAGAGTCGTGCCTATTGCTGGGGCAGTGCTGTTGTTGCTATTGTCTACTCACTATTTAGGTCATTTGTTTCATGTTAAGACATCTAAGTTTTACTTGCGAGCAGTAGGAATGAAGGAACCAGTAATAGCCATTGCCCACCTACCCCACTTTCCTATCTGGTCATTTAAAGTGTCAACCCAAAACACCTTGGCACTTGAAATTCATTGCTTTGAACTGAGGCAGATGCTTAACAGTTTTCTAAGGCTGCAGGACCTTTGGAACAGAGTTCACATCCTCTGAAGTTCCGTATACAGTAGAGTCTTAGTCTGAACTGGGATACTGAAAAGTAAGGAACTGGTGACTTGCTCTTCAGAAAAAATGAACTCTCCAAAATATAGTGCTGTACTGCATGATGTGACCTTGTTTCCCTCAGGTTTTATTTTTAGAATTATGTATGTCTCTCAGTAACAGTTATAATTTTTTTTGTGCTACTTGTTACTGTTTGCTAGATTTTAACATTTCAACAGTGAACAGCTTCTTACAATTAGTCTTAAAACAGACATTTTGTAATGTTTTTCCAGGTAAATAGTTGGGTTTTTCTCATATCTGGTTTGTTTCATGTGGTCTGTTGTTTGCTGATCTTATTCATACATTATTCGGAAGTTTGAACTAAAATGACCCACCCAGAAAAATCCATTTATTCAGACTGCAGTAAATGATCAAGATGTGATACAACTCATCCAGACTAAAGCATGCACAGTCCATAAGTGGACTGTAAGTTTACATGGGCATGATCTG
Organism: Apus apus; assembly: GCF_020740795.1. NCBI lineage: Eukaryota > Metazoa > Chordata > Aves > Apodiformes > Apodidae > Apus > Apus apus. Next base: position 71,643,748 of record NC_067285.1, read on the forward strand.
AAATTATTTGGCATTTTTAGATTGGAAAACTTCCACTGAATTCTGGATCAAGTTTGTAACAAATAATAGTCCTGCAATAATAGTCCAGCTAGAAACACTGAGGATTCATTCAGGATCAGAAACAAAGTGGGCCAGGTGATCAAAAGGAAAACTGGATTCAGGGTGCCCGGGTTAGTCCTATCAGCCAGGAGTAGTAGCAGGCTTTCTACATTTTCTTAGGCAGCTACTGCACACTGAGACCTGTTGGTTAGCCCAGGAAAATAGGTTATATTAAAATTCTTAGCTAACATTATTGTATCAGCTATGGAAACTGCACTAAGAATTGAGTCATTTTGTGGGAGGCACATGGGTTGAGCGGAACAGTGCCAGAAGCAAACTTTGTTTTTTAATGAACAGGTTTTGCATGTTCTATGGCATATGTGCAACCCTGAGAAACCTACATTTTTCACTTGTGTACAAAAGTCTTCCTTCTTTTAACTACTCCTATTTCATGTGTTGCATCAATTCACAACTAAAAATGAAGTCTGTAAGTATGTAATGGATACATCAGCAATGGTCAAATATATAATAGCCAATCCTTCCTGGAATGCCTGTTTGCCAAGTCTGCAATAGGTAGAATAGATAAGGGAACCCAGTGCTGTGCTTACAGTGAGACTAGTGAGGGACAAAACCTATGTTAATCTAGGTGTTCATGACTAACTGAATACAACTGGCTAGGTTGAGAGTGGCTTTGAAAGTATAATTTTTAGTATTTTTGTTTACTTTGTGACAATATGACTACAAACTTTCTTTTCATCCAGGACCCTGAAGTGTGCTGAAATGATTACTAAATTTTCTAAGGCTCCTCAGGGTCACATCTTTGAAAGAAAACCCCACAAGTAGTAAGGCAAAACCAGGCTTCATTTAGCAAAATGACACACTTCCAGAGGTAGAAGGCCTGTCAGTATTTCCGTTTGGAAAGAACAGCTACATGTGTGGGTATCTCTCTGTCTCCCACCTGCAGTTTGTAAAAGCACTCCTGCTCCCAAAAGAATATTTAAAAATAATCACAATGAGCATCCGTGTCCTAAGATAAGATACGAATAGGGAGCCCCTTTTTGTACACCAGTTGTGTGTGAAGCAGGAAGGGCCATTCAGGAATTTTTCTTTCTAAAGAAGCTACCCTTCTTCCTGTGATGAACTTGCTTCTAGTGAGAAGTCAGCAGACGTGAGCTTCTCCTGATGGATGAAGGGACTTACAGAGCAAGAGAGTTAGCAGGACCAGGATGATTATAAGCAGCATCAAGGAGATGCATCAAGCTAGCCCTGTATCTACAGCAGTATCCCATTCCTACAGAGCTTATCGTTTGTAACCCAGTCATGTTTCGACGTTGCAGTAAGTAATTACTACAGTATGAGATTGGAGATATTTCCTGTATAGCCAGTTTAACAAGCACATAACTGTCAGCTTGAGAACATGTTTAACTCTGGATACAGTTATGGTAATGAGATGTAGCAATGATTATAGCGTAATAAGGGGTCTAGACTTGTAAAACACAGTGTACTTTGACAGGCAGTGTTAGTGAACCATTATGGTTTATCTTGGTCTGGGATTTTTAGGATCACGTTGTGATCCTTAGGCTTCAAAACTGGAGAGCAACCCCAGAGCAGTACTAAATGGGAAGGAGCCATAAGGAACCCAGGGGCTTTATCATACTTTATCATGCTCCCATGGCACACTACTTGGGTGAGAAATGCTACTTTCCTGAAGTTTTGCTAGAACCAGAGCCACACACAGTGCAAACAGTTGTCTTAGGGCTGGAGGGTAGGCACACCTAACTACCTTCAAACTTGGTTGATTGTATAGCGAAATTCCTTCCCCCTCTGTAGAGTTTCAGCTCCAAGTATTGGTGAGGATTTAGTAGGGTCTTATTTTACCATAACCACCATTTTCTTTAGCAGAAGTAGACTAACTGGCATTTAAGAGCTCCTTAAGAAATACTTTGATCATCTTATTTTGATGCAGAATAGAGCTGACTGGATAGATAGATAGATAGATAGATAGATAGATAGATAGATAGATAGATAGATATTTTGTTTGTTTGTTTACCTCTGACATTAAACTTTGTGCAGCAAAGATACTGTCACTTAGTTCAGGCTAAGTAACATACAATTTGCCAGCAACTCCTTTTTAAATATTTCCACATGTCATGCATCATAAATCAGAGGGAAATAATCTGACTCAATTTATACTGAGTAATTCTGGGGAATCAACTCCATGCTCGAGAAGGCTTGTGAGCAGAAGCCTAAGGTAAGTGGGGCATCTGCTGGTGAGACGCTGCAATGAATTACCTACTGTGGAAAAGTCTGATCCAAGTCCTTCTGTGCAGGCCGTTCTGTGTTCATTTTGCTTTGCCAGCTAGATAAGTGGCAGGCCTGTTTGCTGAGCTCTTTGGCCAAAATTGCGATTTCTCCTTGCATAAATCCGTATTTTTTAGCACTCCATTAGAAATGTCTGCCACATACATATATTGTGAGATAGCTAAAGGACAAGAGGAAATGAGCTGAAGACATACGTCAAAAGATAAGATGTAAATTTTTAACAATCTCCAAGCCCCACCCCATTCTGTCATGGCAGGTTGTCAGTCTGTCTTAGATTATGAAGTTGTCTTCCTCGTACCAGGAGCTATTTTGATACTCTGATCTGCTGCATGTGAGAGAATACAAGGACATGAAAAATCCAGAGCAACCAAACACAGGTCACTATTCACACAGTCCAATGACCTTCTTCCATTCTGCAAATAATGTTGAATGCAACAGCACGATATTCTCCCTAGTGTTAAATTAACTTTAGTGACTTCTGCGGCATTAATTTTAAAATTTTCTCTCTTTTTATTTTTTATCTGTTGTTCAGCACTTAATTACACTGGGCCACTTGGAGAATGAAATCTTCAGGCTTATGTGTTTCTAGGTAAAAAATTCTGTGTTGCATCTATGTGTACATCAGAGAAGGATTTGGAAGTAGCACAAGGGGGCTTTCTCTATTGTGTCACTAACTTCATTGTTAGGATTAACGTTTTGGAAACAAACAATTAGCATGGGAAAAGCTTGCTGATCTCTGTGCTTGGAGCATGGGCATGCACTTGTGAAAAGGAAAAGCAAATAAACAGCAAAGTAATGCTAAACTGGGAGATAATCTGATCAAACTGTTAAAATATCTTGCTTCTGCTGCCCTGATAGATATGTAATCTTTTCCTACCCAGTAAAACAAAATATTTTCTTAAAACTTTTAAAATTTCTGTGTCCCTGATAGAACAGTAGTCATACACCAGAATACAAAGGCACCCTTACTTCTGCTCTGCTGCACAGCACACTTGCTATATTTAGCTGTGCTGGGGAATCAATGGCTTTTTATAACTTCATCACAAGCCATTGCTGACAAAACCCAACATCTGAGTTTGTTACTTGACCTTGGGCAAAACACCAGTCTTTGTGCTTCCTTCAGAGCTCCTTCTGCCATGTATGTTAGAACAATCTGTAACCAAGCAGTGATTACAGCTGTCCTTGTCAGAAATCAGTGGAGTAAGCAAAAGTCATTTTAGTCCTGTATGTGCATCTTTGCTTAGTTTAACCTTCCCTTTTGGAGAACTGGCTTTTTTTTTTTTTTTTTAGCTGATTCTTTAGCATATTCTGTACTTCATTTCACTTGAGCTTTTGGCACAGCAGAAACAATACCTGTTTTCTTTTGTTTAGTGCTTACAATACTGATTTTTCTTTTGTGTAGTCCTTATTAGTCAAAGCAAGAAAAAAAAACAAACAAACATGATCGATAGCTACAAAACACTTTGATCTCTGAAATGCAAGGTCTGCAAGGTCACCAAGTTTAATCTTTCCCCTGCTTTTCCTTTTATTCAGAAGCCACGTAATACCTGATTGCTACTTCCAAAAGCAATTTCTTCTAGCTCAAGAATTCCACAGCTACAAAGTGTGTGAGTGGGAGAAATCTTTACAGAACTATTGCAGAATGGTTGCTCTGTTCTTTCCATTCTTCCTCTGCATTGGCCAATACAGACCTTGGACAGTGGGATTAGACAGACCTTTTTGTACAGCTACTGTTCCAAGCATGCATGCCCATAGTAATAGTGAGGAGGGGAAAGTCCTACCAAAACTGACCAATTAAAAAATGGAGCAAAAATATTTATCTCAAGGTTAAGGTCTCTCAAGCCTGCTGTTGCTGAGAAGTAGAATCAGTGTATCTCTTTCTAGGAGGAAAAAACATTTTCTGTATTTCCTGAGTTGCTTATCCTAGGACTTAATGTTCTTGTGTTGAAGGGAAGCTGTTGCCAACAATGGCCAAATGGTAGTATTTTCATTACTTAATATCTAACCTTGAGGCTTGGCTGCTTATTAAGTATAGTTACTACTTTTGTTGGTAAAAACTAATTTATTATTAGTGACTGGACTTGAGCAGATGGTAGGGAAGAGTAGTGTGAATTATAGAGCATGTCTATGGCTGATTGCTCACCTGGAGCTTCAGGTGCAACATGAGCATAACTTAGGAGCATGAAGACCTGTTCCTGTCTGAGGCTTGTAGAGCCCAAGTGCTGGCTGGGAAGCAGTGGTTCAGCAGTGGTTTTATATGATGCTAGTCTGAAGTTTAGATAACTAAGTTTTCAAATAAACAGGTATCTATTACAACTATGTATATTTAATTGAATAGAAGACAGTTATTCAAATCAGGATAATCCTTCATTGTGCAGTTCTAAAATCAGTGTTGGGTGCATCTTTTTAGTGTCTACTTTTCCTAAAGGGTGACCATCCATGCTCTGTTTGGTACCTCCAAATGCATCAAAAGCTCTGACTGATAGACTCTGGAGGAGAAAGGAGACTTAGGCAAGCATGGTTTTGTTCAGATGTATTCAGAGACCTAGTCTATAGAAAGAAATGTATTAAAAATACACTGTAGAACTTCATTGTATAAAGTGAAATTGTATCCTATTAACTCTGACATTTTAAAATTATTATGCTTTTTACTAAGATCTTGTTACTAAAAAGAACACACACACACCTCCCCACCTGCAGTGCACACTTCTTGTTCTATGAGCGTCTGTGTGTGTGGGAAGAGTGTCTATATACACTACACTATTACACATCTTTGAAGTTTACTTAATCACCAAAGTTTTATTTAAAAACATAAGACTCTAAACCTCTACTGGTCCATACAAATGCAGGAAAGCACAAAAGCTTTTCTGAACACTTTTAAAACAATAAACTTTCAGGAAGCCTCATCCAGCACTAAAGACACAAAAATTCTTGCTCTCATGATTTTTAGTATAACTTAGATTAAGACTGCAGTTTTATTATAATCTTTCATGACATTAAGGGCTGAACTTGGACTATGTCTGCCCACTTGCCATGCACTCAGATGCCCTGTGGTTCTCTAGTAGTTGGCAGACTCACAAGGCGTTTTCTTTATGCATTTCAGGCAAAGAGATAATACATTGTAGAAATTATTGCTATCAGGCGCACTCCTAATTCTGATAGGCAAAGATATCTGTCCTTCACTGAAACATGTAACAGCGGTAGCCTACTAGAAAAGACTTCAGTGTAAATAAGAAATTTCCTTTTTCTGCACAGCAATGATCCACCTTCATGGTGGTTAAGAAATGTATGTGTGTTCATCTGGCATGCATGTTATTTCTTCTAACTGAAAATACAGAAGATAAAAACTGGGTCAGAAACACTAAATAGCCTAGTATGTCAGTATCACTTGCTATGCTATTTAAAAACAAAACAAAACAAAAACCCAAACCACAACAAAAAGTAATTCTGTTTGTAATTCTTTAAAATAAAAATTCTAGATAAAATTTTTCGGTACATGAGAAAGAAAGCAAGATTCTGATGTTCACTCTTGCAAGTGATTTGGTACCCTTAAATAGTTCTAGGCAACAAAAGAACCAGGAAGAATAAGGAGTGCAGGGAAGGGAACAATGCAAAGTATTATTGTCTCCTTTGTGTCTTAAAAAGGAAGGGAACACACAGAAACAATTAGTTTTGTGCTTCACAAGCCACTAACATTCTTGTATTCCCTTCTTTTTATCCTTGTGTGTTGGGTGGTTCTGGGGTGGATTGTTTCACTGAGGCATTTCAGGAGGTTTCAACAGAAGAAAGATGCACATCCAACAAAAATTAGTAAAAATATACTCAAGCAGTTCTATGATTGTAATCATACTGGCACCACAAAACAATCCAAGCTGGCCACCTACATCAGCTGTAATGGAAGAAAATAAATATGTGTCATCTTAAACATTTAGTTTAGTCTAACAAGCAAACAAAACCCTGCTGGGTTCAAGCATTAAGTAAAACAATATACATAATCCATCACTTTAAGAAAACAGAATTAATATTCTTAGGAATGTTTATTGGAGAAGACTAATGTGGTTCTTAACATTCTAAATAAAGCAAGTACAACACAACACATCCTACTGTGCAACAGATACCTAAAATATTTCCTACTTCTATGCCTTTTTAACTGTTCTCTTCCTTCTCTTCCCTATATTCTCCCTCTCCCCTGCAAATCCCATAAACTTCACTGTTCTTACAGTCCTGCATGTGATATAGTCATTGGTATTACAAAATCATCATCTCTCTCTCACAGCAAAAGCAGGGCCTGATCAAACAGTCTGTCACAAAAGGGTAGTCTACTCCACCTGGATTCCTGTGGGAATCTGAGACAGTATTAAGTCTCAGTGTGTTGATACTATGTGAGTATTAAGTGAGTGTGTTTACAGCGAACTGCTGTGGAGTTCTTGTATCATATGACAGCAAGACTGTAAGATGTTGGGAAAGAAAGACTGACTTCAGTAGATACAGATTATGAAGTCCGATGATATTCCCCCCTCCCCATTGTTCCCCAATAGTTTTTTGCATCTGGAGGAAATGTTATTTTTAGGAGTCACTTTGGCATGATAAAAACTTTAACCTCCAAAATATCTAATTCATTATCATGCTTCAGAAGAGACTTATAAACAGTAAAGAGCAATTTTTCTGCTTGATGGACAAACTCCTTACCTTCAGCTGGTGGATTGCAACCTGAGTATGTGTGCCAACCGGTGTTAATAAACCTAAACTATCAAAGCTTGGAAGCTCTTCGGGTGAATGGATGACAAAAGTTATACCAGCATCAGTATACCCAAGAGCAGGTTCATCAGTGAATTGCTTCTGATAGAAAAAGAAGTATTTAAAATAGTTCAGCCTTGCTTATCCTCTGAAGCTTCAGTTGTATTTATCTCTAGTCATATCTTTGGCAATTTACAGAAAAGTATGGAAGTCAGCTGGCTGAATTTCCTTTATGGATTACCTTTAAGGGTTTCCTTCCAGCTATTATAAACTTTCAGGTTTTTTATTATTTCTGTAATCTCCAAATTTCAAAAGCAACAAAGCATAGCTAAGTGTTTACTCATAGCTTGGATATTTGTTCCTTTTACTTGCAACTAACCATCATATTTCAGCAAACTTTCCTCTACCCTTTCCAGAACCTGTCCCTCCTACCCCATAATTCCTAGAGAACAGAAGTGAATGTTTGTCATTTATTACTCTAGATTTTAGCTTTCTTCCCTGATCTCACAAGGTTATATTCCCTGAGTTTTCTGGTTTTGGTTGATCAAAAACTATTCTTATAAGGTCAGAGAGTATTTACAGTGCTAAGACCAGATCTTAGCTGGTATTGAGCACTTACAGCTGCTGGTGCAACTAAAATGCAATCCTTCTTGAAGCTGGCACCATAGGACCTTCACTACTAGGCCTTTTAATTAAAAAGGGAATTATGTTACCCAAAGTGCTTGCATAAAATTACATCACTGTTTTGATGATGTGTTTCAATGGTAGTTGAGCTGTGTCTACATATGTAGATAGATCACTTGAAACTTTCAGAACTATTTAGCTGGGGACAAAGTAAAAAATAATTCTTCGTCTCTAAGTCTGTATTAGATCTTTCCTCTCACTCAGGAACAGTCTTGGTGCAGAATTTAATGCATGACATTCGAAATGTCTGTGTACAACCAACCAACCAAAAAGCCGAAACCAACCCCCAGACATAGCACTTCTACTCATCTATAAGTTATTACATGATTGTTTATAATTAGTAGGATAGCTGTACCTGTTGGACATCAAAAAGTAAATGTAAGCCTCTTCCAAACTCGCTGCTCTTGCTCAAAGATCATTGCGATTAAAAGTAAAGCAGTTTCCGTATTCAGTGAAAATATGTTCAAAATCCTTCAATAAAGAAAAATAAGGAAGAGCAAAATTAAAGAAAGATCACTTGGCATTTCATTAGTGAGTCAAACTACAAGAGAAGGACTATTGGGGTTGGTCTGTTCTGTTTGGTTGTTTTTTTTTCCCCCTGCAAAGGCATTACCTCTGATTACAATCAGAGAAATTGTAATTGATGGAAATATTCAAAACATTTTATTCCCTTTTCTATAGAAAATGAAGTGGAGAATTTCCACATTGTTTCTTAATACCTATTGAGCTGCTCAGATTAATTTAATGGAGTCTTGTTGTTTTTCTATACTTGTTACACCATATAGATACTGTATACTAAAAAACAAGTTAAAATTTTCCAGTAAATGTTTAGTGAAGACTGTTTCAAAGCCAAAGTACAATACTTGAATTTTTTTTGTGAAAGCCACTTCATCATTTAACTGAAAACATCTGCTAATATGGCTGCATCTCATTGCTTTGGTTTTAGTTATTAGTGTTAGTCTCTTTCAGTTAAGAGTACTCTTCAATGCCTAATTTTAGAAGCTACAATTTAACTGAAGGTTAGATATATTCTGAAAGAATATAGACTGGACTTTCCTGTTCATATTTTCTAATTAATTTGGAAATTGCTCTATGGATATATTGACATCAAAATGTGACTATTATTTGGCTGTTGTCTAAAATTCCAAAAGATGGGCTCATCTCATTATTTAAAATTCCTGTGGGCTCTGCATATATAGTTACCCTGGCTGTTTATGTTCCAAGAACAGAACAATGATATCATGTGCAAAACTCCATTCAAACTGACCTTCATTATAGGGCATTTATGAAAATGGTTGTTAGGTACAGCCTGGAGGCTTTCAAAGGTTGCTATCTGTACTAAAGTGGCACTAGGTAGAGAGCAATTTAGACTGAAATCCCATTTTACAGCTCAGAGAGTCCAGCAGGCTGTCTCTGCAGTTAGTGGGAGAACTGGGGTCCTCAGGGTGATTTAAAAGAGGACTTTTTTTCTCCAATGGTTGACAGTTCAAGGGAAAACAGGGGGAACAGCTGGCAAAGCTAAATGTCTCAAGTTGAGTGGTAAGAATACATCCCCTTTCCCCTCCATGCTACTGCTTTAGTAAATTAAAAAATACTTACCTGTGGGTAACATGACTTCCCAAAAAAATTCACATTCTAGCAATGTGCTTCAGTTCAGATAAAACCCATTTTTCCTTGTAAACTCTTTGATGCTGAAGTTCAGATTCCCAAGAAGGAAATAATTTAGCTCTTGAGAATATTTATTTTCCATAGCAAATTTTTGTAGAACTGCAGACGCAAGGTTCCAAATTAAAAATAAATAAATAAATAAATAAATTTGATGTTGCCTACTGCATGAGCTTGAAACCAGTCAGTGGGAAGTAAAAAGAATTGGAATTCTGCAGAATTATAGGACTGGCCTTAAGGATGCTCTTGCCTAACCTGTGATGTGATTTGCTGTCTGCATGCAAACTCATTGATTCTTGCCCACCCTGTTGCACTTTGGTCTATACAACATGAATTACCAATATAGTCTTCAATTCTAGGAAGGTATTTTCCATATCTGAAAACCAAAAATGGACACCTCCCATGGCTATTCTGGTCAGTCATATTGGAAACATTTATATGTATGTGGTTTATTAAAAAAAAACCCAACAAAACAAAAAACCAAACCAAAAACTAAAAAAAAAACCCTGGTAGGTTAAACATCTGCATAAGCCAACAACCAGATTGGTAGATCTGATGACAAGTTGAACAATTGCATTTACACAGGGGGAAACTATCTGTGAGGAGCTGTTCCTTTAAAAAACGCTGCCTTCCAACATTTAGGAGACTGATTCCTAAGTGCATTTGTAGTAGTTTCATGTACCTGCTTTACTAAGGCACTACAGCCCAGTGTAGTGACTGTCTACCTTCCCATGAGCAACGTGGCAGTTGACACAGTGATACAAACTAAGAGTGATCCTTACTCCTAGAATCCACTTGAAAAAAAACTCAAAAATCTGATGGAGCATTGGAGGTGCTTTGCTGTTGTACAGCATTCAAGTCCTTTATTGCAGTAAAGGTTTATGGAACAGTTTTAGGTTTGAAAAGAGAATAAATGCACATGAAACTACAATACCATGTTCTTTAGAGGTTTGACATACCTCAGTAAAAGCAGAGGTTGCTGTGAACCTACTGTAAAAAGCTAAGCATCTCTTTTTAAGAGTAACATCCCATTAAAGGCCTGGTCCTTCATACTTGCTCTGAGAAATAAGGTAAAAAGGAAATGATATGAAAAGTAACTTCTTTCTTTCACTCTTAAAAAATTTCAGGATAAAATTTGAAAGATTATGGGTTCGAAGGGAAATCTGTTCTCTATTCTTTATGCTTGTAGAAGTTTGAGTCCATAACTTTGAAAGAAATATTTTTCGTTTCCATTTACTCCATGGTTTCTACAAACCAATGTTAAAAAACCCAACTTAAACCAAATATTTTAAAAGCTTAGTTGAAGAGCTATGTGCAGAGTGAAGTACATTCCCCACATGTGCCTGCATATGCTGCCCCTTGTCTCCAACAAGGGACCACAAGCAGGTCAGACCCTTTGCAGCAGGGGATGCCCTGTGGGTGTTTATTCTTCCTACACTGTGCTAGTGTATCCATACGTAAAAGTTCATTGCCATCAAAAACCACTAATTAGCTCAGTCAGCAGAAGTGTAACTTAGAATCTATGCAAATATGTAACTAAGCTGTATGTCAACTCTTGTGCTTGGCTACTATAATAATTATTTATGATGTTTTAGCTCATTGTGAAAGTTTTGCTGTTAATGCATAAGATTATCTAATGTCATACTGCTGTTTTCATTGCTGTCTTTTGCCAGAAGAATTGGCAAATTATTACTATTAGTTGAGTGCCTTTAAGAATCCTTACTCTACTTCCAGATTTCATTAGAAAATGTCATTTAAAAAAAATTAAGAAGAAAAAAAAAGATCACCTATTCTACTTAGGGTCAAGTGGTAAGTGTTTAATATTAAATTTCTCACCCATAGTGGATTTGAAAATAGTATGAAATGTGTTAAGCCAGGACTAGCAATTTATTTTGGGATTTAGTCTGTTCTGAGGAAGAGGTACATTCCAGTGATATGTAATTAATAATAGAATGGTTATTCCAGGTCTCAGTTGATGAATACTAAAATAATACACCAGAATAATCTTGGTGGGTATTATATTATGAATTATTAACTCTTCATTCTATGCTATGTAAAACTTGGGCTCTGTGTATCCGGGCTACGGTTGTGTAACCAACACAGCAGAACCAGTTGTGAGTTAGACCATCCAAGCTGATGCTAGGTAGACCATAAGTAAGTCTCGCAAGACTTTAGAAAGACGATAGACCTTAGACATCTTAGATAATAAGGTCTTCAGGGAGCTATTTCTCTTAGTAGCAACACAAAGTACAATATTTTCGTCAAAGGTGTCAATAAAGCCAAAATTTATAGAAGATCCAAAGATTAAAGGATGGATAAATAAAAAAGCAAGGAGGTAACTAAATGTTGTTAAAGTAGAAATTATGTCCCTATGTACCCCATGTAACCAGGTAACCATGGGGACATTCTATCATGAGCTTATATAAAAACCTGAGAAATTCACAGTATCTTTAATGTAAGTAATATAATGTAAGAAGTTTTTTAAACTTTTATCAATGTGTTATGGATCACAGTCTATAACCGATAGGTAGTAGACTCTTTAATCTAATGGGGAAAAATATGTAAAAGGACCCAGTGGGAAGAACTGGAAGCCAAGCCCTTGTATAGCAGAAATAAGGTACAACGGTTTTACTTTTTCATCCCCAGGGTTTAATTGTGATTGAATTTCCATTAATGAATGTGTTTTAAAAGAGTGGCTTTCTAACAGACAGCTCAGCTTCAGCCAGAGCTCTTAACTTCGAGAAGTTATTTCACAGCAGTTATATGTAGTCTCTGTGCAAGGGTTAGTCTAGATAAATCCGTAATTTCCTTTTTGTCTTACTCTAAAAATTATTCACGCGTGGTATCATTTAGAGAAGTCATTGCCTAGTTAAATCTGTGTTAGCTTTATTCTAAATACATAAAGGACCAATAGGTAAAGATTTTCCCTCACTGCTTTAGTGTAAGGTTTTTTTCTACAAGCTCTTTTCATACCTCCTTTGTGCTTTGAAATTGTACGCTGCTGTTTTCGGACAACACTGCAAGAGAAAGACAGGTTTTCTCATTTTGATTGTCAACCATAAAAAAAACCCTACCAAAATATAATTAAAGCTCTTGGTAAAGCCCTCCAATATGTAAAGTCACATACCTTTAGCATCCAATTGAATGAACCTCCCGAGCTGGTCCATGAGGTTGTGCTTATTTCAGCAAGGAAGGAATGAATAATAAGCTGCCTTATCACTGTGATCGTTGCTAGGTAATAGATTTTATAGAAAACTAAATGGGAGGTGATACTCAATAACACATAACACTGTGCAATTTACTTGCTGGGGTTGCTGTGTTATGCCTTTAAATAAAATAGTCTGCAATGTAAGAAAGAAGATTAGTTTTATGACAGGATTAGATATATATCTTTTTATATATTTCAAGTACATATTCTACTAATAATAGTACAAGTGCAAGCTTACCTTGTACATTGCATAAACTTGTAAATTTACTTCCTATTTTTTTCCTTTTCTTTAAGGAAGACAAGTCATCTTCACTAAAACACTGTGCTGTTCAGAACTGCATAGATTCTCTTTAAGTAGATGAGGCCCCTTTCCTGCTCTGGAGGGCATTAGTTGTCTGCCACTAGGTTGCCACCAGCAGCATGATGCAGCTCATCCACACTTTGAATAGCTGTCTTCATAGCCAGCTCTAGATTTCATGTTCTTGTGAGCTTTAGCAAAAACAGTTATTCCTGAGAACTAACCCCGTGGGTGAGGATGAAAATGCACGCAGAGCTAACCATTCCAGTAACTCCTCAGGAAAAAGGACAGAGACTGGGTTTGTATTAGATATGTGCTATGATTTGTTTGAACTTTATTTCAAGGAAAGAACTGAGCAGCTAATAAAAAGGCAGTTAAAAAATACTAGAAAATTTGGGCCTGCAGTGTGCTTGTTTAGATCTTTAGGAATTAAAACAGCTTTGACCCTTCTCATTCCTGCTCTGATTTCCAGAGGATGGGAATGGCTGCTGCTTCTTTCTTTCAGCAATGGTTCTGTTGATTGCTCACAGTGTTCTTGAGATATTAAGTGTACTAGTTTGTCCTCTGAGTGCCACACAGTCCAGTTGTTTGCTGACTGTTTTCTAGATATGTTTTTCAAGTCATGAACCGCAGGGTAAAGTACTGAACTCCATTTAGTTGTTCCCATGTCACAAGCAGAAGATTTCTGTACTCAGCTTCTTGGCAATGCCTGCTCTGTTTGTCGCTTTTGCCTCAGAGATGAGGCTCTCTGCTGGGACAAGCTCTTTGTGGCATTTGCATGCGCTCAAGCAGCAAAGTGCTTAGCTCTAAATGGTTTTCAACATCTGCTTGTAATCCAGCCACATCTCATGCATTGCAAAGCAGTTATTTGTAGATCCATTGATTTCTATTAACGCAAGTCACTCTGATTCACAGTACCTAGACATCTTCTATTGCTTGAGTTGCTTGAGTTCTGAAAGCAAATTAGGTTGGTCTTTTATACTGCTTTGTGTCTTGGGCTGCAAGAAGTGTGGCCAGCGGGTCTAGTTGAACTTGGTGATCTTTAAGTCCATTGCAACCCAATCTATTCTAGGATCCTAGGATTCTATGCACATGTGATTAAGAAGTACAATCTGTAAGTTGTTCTATACACGGTAAATACAATTCATCTTACTGTATTGGTTTGGGTTTTTCTTTGTTTGCTTGTTTTGTTTGGTGTTTTGTTTGTTTGTGGGGTTTTTTGTGGTGTTTTTTTTGGGGGGGTGGTGGGTTTTTTTTTTGTTTGGGTTTGTCTGGTTTTTTTCAATTTCTGTGAATGGATGTCTTACGAAGAGTCTTTATACTTATATAATACTTCAAATGGACATGGCTTGTGTTCACTGGTTGTGTTTTACAAAAGAAATTAATGTTTAAAATTTTCTTTCTTTCAGGTTGTTTTACACTAATTCTTAAACACTAGGGGGCGAAGACCAACCATCTTGTACTCATCTTTCCCAAGAAGGTGACATCAACAGCTGTCAGACTATAAATGGATTGCAGGGAGCTTGGTTTATCCACTCACTCCTTGCAGCATGTATCTGGTTACCTAAACAGCACATGCCCTAATACTTAGTGCAGTAAAGCTTAGGAAAACCAACTGATGACAGAGATGGTCATGTTTTTTTGTACTCATACATATCTTAAACTTTGTCCTCAAAAATGTTATTTTAAGTCCTTCTTCAGTGCTGTTCAGTTCTTCTCTTAAGGTACTACATTTTTAAAAATGCTGCAGCCAGTGTAACTACATCACTACTTCCTGAGACAAGCAGATAATGTGTTTCTGACAGTTAACTTCTTTTTAGCTTAGTTGCAGAAAAATATCTTGGAGGAATTCTTATGTGCTGCTGAGAGAAAATACATACATAGGCACATACAAATATGTGTTCAGTGCATATTTTGCTTTCATTGGACTTTTTTTTTTTCTAGAAAATGACAAATTGTTTCCTTCTGACTTCTGTTTCATTGCATGAGGCTCTTGACATTTTTTTATCAACATTAATGCCTCATAATATTTTGCTTAGCTCTCTTTTTTTTTTAATAGAAGCATCTAAACTATTATCTCCCTTTGAGACAGAGCAAGTAATGCATTTGCTAATATAGCAAACTGCAAAAATTTATACTCGATTCATAAAAAAAAAAAAAATAGCAAAAAAAGAAAAACAGCCCCCAAAAAGGAAGTGACCACCACCTACAGTGTTATATTGCACTGTCATTGCCATTTCATGGCAAATGTTGGGATATGGGGAAAATACCATCCAACTGTAATTGCAAGCATCTGCCCTGATCCTTCTTCCAAAGCAGCTACACCATTGAATTTAAACAATGGAGCAGGGGCTGCAGAATTTGAGACTCAAAGAGAGCGTAAGGACTCATTGGATCTCTCTCTGCATTGAGGCAGAATCAGCTATGTCTGGAAAAATTATAGGCTCCCGTCTGTGTTTCCTAGTGCTCTACAGATACTAGAAATGTATTTTTTTTTTGTTTTATGATGTCTGTAATTTAAACTGGTTTCACCTTTTCCCATCCCCTTTTCTATGGCAACCGTTTATTACTCTTCCCTTTGAAGGAAAAGGGATTTATCACTTTTTCCTTACAGCCTTCTCTTAGCTATACAGGTCAAATACAATGACTTCCATCTCTTTTAATGGACCATATTTTCTACATCAAACATTAGTTGTTCTTGGTCTTCTCTTCTGAGCCCTTTCCAAGTGGTCTTCATCTTTCTTGAAGAGTGGTGACCAGGATATAATAAAACAGACAAATCCTTTCTGATGCTAGATAGAAAGGAAGGTTTCCATGCCATGTAAACTTCTATTTAAAACACCCAGTATAAAACTCGCTTTTTTCACCGTTTTGCGTTTTGTGTTTAACAGGTTATTTTTTAATAATGAAAACATCCAGAAAATATCTGAAGGATTTATTTTTTTTCCTGTTTGGTTATCACAGCTGCAGTTCAAAAGTGCTACTTTCTGCATCACTGAAGCTGCACATTATTTATTTCAGTGCATTAAAATAATTTTGAATTCTAGCCCCCTCTACAAGCATTCTATTAAATCTTGAAGGCTGTTCTCATTTGTCAATTCAGGAGGTGTGCAACCTATTCCATCATCCAAGCCATTAATGATAATACTGAATAACATCAGATTAGCCAATTGTTCTTAGAGTTCAACCCGCACCAGACCTTTGCATTTGCTAGTCAGCTGCACCATGGAGTAAACAACAGCACACATTGAGCCATGTGGAGGCATGGGAGTAGCTTATAGATCCAGATTTTTACTTCACTGTACCTGACTGGTAACCAGGATTCAGGTGTCTAGGAGGGGAAAAATAACAGCCTTCCTATACAAAAGAATTGCACCTTGCAATGTGTGGCTGCAAGGCATTAAAAAAGGATAGGTAGGCATTGGGACAGCTCTGGGCCATGCATTCAAGTTTTGTTGTTTTTCCTAAGCTTATAGTTTTGGCTGACATTGATAAATTTCATTGAAAGAAGAAAGTTCTAGTGATAGCAGTGAAATAACATATTTTCTATACTTGGGAAATAATTATCAGTCAGAACATGACAGAGATAAGTTGTTCCTCTGGGACAATTCAGAAAGCAGTCAGCTTCACCATCTAAGTACAGCTTGCAGACAACCGGTGAAAGCACAATCAGCCTGAGTGCTGTATATTTAGAAAACACAGGTTTAGAAGGATCTGGTGGTAATCTAGAAAGAGTTCCTTTTTAAGCATAGCTTTGGAGCAGGGGATTTGGTACTGGCCTTAACAGGGCCAGATACTGTGCAATGTGAAAAAACTCTACTAAGCCACAAATGATAGACAGCAGAGGAAAGATTGTAATGCGATGTGTGAAACGTAGATGGAAGCTAAAGGTGTGCTGAGAAGTGATGACACAGTTCTTTTAAGAAGTTGAAAAAATCCAATATCTTTTAAAAAATAAAATCCTTGCTGCACTATCTCTTCTCTTTGTTTGTAGTTTGCAAGACCTTGAGCTCTGTTCCTCCCCCAGGTACAAATGTCTGATTGGATTATTAATATTGCATCAACTTTAAGCTTGTTTGTTTTAGCCTTGAGTCACTAAATTTTATTTTTTCTTAAAACTAACTGTTCATTTCAAACGCTAGACAAATGGCAAGTTCATTTCCTTCTGTGTATCTTTATTCACCTGTCTATCTTTTGTTATATTATTAAATTGGCCGGGAAGTGACTTTTGTTCTGTGCTTGTATAGCAGCCTGCGCAGAGAGGTTCTGGCTTAGGCTACTGCCTGCTTCACCTGTGCAATTGAAGTTGCACCTTGTCAACCATAACCTACCAGTAGCTGCTGTACTGCATTTCACCACTGTAGTTGTGGGTTTGTTGTCCAGGAGACAAATTCTTTCATCACTATCATTTTATTGAACTAACAATGTTCACATGTATACATCAAAAAGTTATTTGCCTTTTGAATGTTGCACCTCAAAAAGGTCACAGCAGAATCTGCACAAGTACAAGAAAGGGTGATTTGGACTATAAAGGTGTAGTATAGATATTTCTCGAATAGGCCATGATTTGGTACCAGATGGAAATTAAAACTACTTGGTTATTTGGCAGGAAAATTGAAACTAACACAGGGAAATACTCTTGCATCTGGTATGTGCTTCATTTATGGAATCCATTGCTGCAGGCTGTGGGTTCACAGAAGTGTTATTAAGTGCAAGGATATAAGTATCTTGGGAAGTCCTGGCCTATCAACATTGGAAAGGTAGATGGATAAACTGCAGAAATTATCTCACTGGAAGCTTGCTTTTTTCTTTAGTTTAGTTTTGTTTTTAAATGTTTAATTGTTTTGTTCTGATAGCTCTTCTCAAGACACCTGCTACTTTCTAATACAAACTCTTCAGCATAACATGACCTACTTGGATCTTTTCTCCAACCCCATGCAGCCAATGTTATGTAGGTAGAAGCCTTCTGTGCCGGATAGTTCCTAATCTGTAATTCTGGAGCAACAATGTTGGGAAGCTTCAAGCACCACTTGTTTGCTGCCAGAAGGTCTTGAAGCTCTTTGTTCAAGTTAATGAACGTTGGAAAAGCAAATTGATCTGTAATGGTTTTGTAATCAGAATGAGAGTTTGAGCAGAAGGGTGGGTAACACTGTCCAAACCATTTGTGTGCACATTTTTTTTCTTCTCCATAAGTGATTTCAGGTAGGGTAAGTTTAGATTTGTCCTGGGTGAACAGGTCACTTCTAATTCAGTAGGAGAGAAGACTTTTGTTGGGTTCATGACAATACATAGGAGGTCATTCTTACTTCTGACACTTCTAGTTTTCAAAGCGAAATGTGGACTTTTAAACTACTGCAGCATCAGTTCAGACTGATTGGAGTTACACACAGGTTAGACTGAACATTTTTTTCAGTTGAGTTTACCTGTGAGATACAGAAAAGAGGAGCAAATCCCGTTTGTGTGTGAAATCTTCATATACTTTGCCTGCTAAACATGGATTTTCATTTAATGCAAAGAATATAGTCTGTAGCATTTGCTCTATGAAGTATATACCAAGTAGAGAATAAGTATTTTAGATGCTAAAAACATTTTTCTAGGTAGTGTTGTTTTTTTTCCTAAATACATATTTGGGTTTTGCTTCTCATAAATACACATAACTTGAGCTTGCCATCTTCATTCTGCATTGTGTACATAAGTAACAGCTTACCTATTTCTAATTCTCTCAGACATGGAAAGGAATTGTTAAGTTGTTGGGGGTTCCCTAGGAACTAATTAAATATTTTGATAACAGTGTTTCATGTATCGACAGCTCTAAGGAAAAAGACTTGTGGGTGTTGGTTTATGAGAAGCTCCAACATGCAGAAAGCAAATCATGTCCTGGGCTGCATCAAAAGCATGACCAGCAGGTCAAGAGGGTTGATTCTGCCCCTCTACTCTACCCTGGTGGGACCCCACCTGGAGTACTGTGTCCAATTCTGGAGCCCCCAACACAGGAAGGACATGGAACTCCTTGAGCAAGTCCAGAGAGGAGCCATTAAAATGATCAGAGGGCAGGAACACCTCTCCTATGAAAGGCTGGGAGAGTTGGGGTTGTTCAGCCTGGAGAAGAGAAGGCCCTGAGAGGACCTTATAGCAGCCTTCCAGTACCTGAGGGGAGCCTACAGGAAAGCTGGGGAGGGACATTTTACAAGGGCTTGTAGTGAGAGGATGAGGGGTAATGGTTTCAAACTGAAAGAGGGGAGATTTAGGTTAGATATTAGGAAGAAATTCTTTAGTGTGAGGGTGGTGAGACACTGGAACGGTCCCAGGGAAGTTGTGGATGCCCCATCCCTGTGTTCAAGGCCAGGTTGGATAGGGCTTTGAGCAACCTGATCTAGCAGGAGGTGTCCCTGCCTATGCAGGGGGTTTGGAACTAAATGATCTTTAAGGTCCCTTCCAACACAAATCACTCAATGATATTCCAAAAAATATCTTTATTTCTTGTGTTAAATTGAAGCTGGACAAACATGGTTAGAGGGATGTATTTTATTTGATTGATGTTTTCTGATTATTTAGGGTATCATATTTTTAAATCCTCTCATGTATATTTTAAGGTTCTTGGTTACTAGTGGAATACAAGAAGAACTGATCAAAAGGCAACTACTCCTAATAATGGACTCTCAGGTGCTTGGGAATGTTCTTGCAGCAGCAGGGTCTTGGGAATAGCCACACTTTTAAAATGCACCAGCACAAGAGAGCTTAAGAGGAAGCAAACATAGTTGTCAAACAAGAGCAGTGAGTAGTAAATGTGTTTCCTTTGGATTGTCAAGTTTCATAAGTGTTACAAGGCTGGTGGGTGTTAGGATGGAGGTGCTTTGGGACCAGTCAGCTAAAAGGTCCCTAAACAGAGAGTTTGAACGCATTGGAAACACTGGAAATAACTTTCTAAATTATTGCAGTCTGGCTGATTTATTTGATTGACTGAAGGTTGTCTGTTGCTGAATCAGGATGGGAGTTTGTGTAGTGCTTGGTTCAGATAGTATCCTCAGATTTTGAGACAGTTTGATAACCCTTAGCCAATTAAGGGTAGTATTACTTCCCAAACAGGAAGTTAATTTGTTAAGCACCGAGTTTAAAAGGTCTCTGAGACTTCAAAAACCTTCAACTACTGGATAGGTAATGTAAAAGTTGCAAGGCAGAGACCAGTGCTCTGGAAGTTTAGGATTTTCTATGTCCCACAAAAGAAACTAAAACTGCTCAAGAAAACAAATAGTAACTTCTTTGGTGAGATTAGGAGTTTCATATTTTTCAACTGCCCTTATTTTTACGAGGTTAACACACTTTTTTTGTTTGTGCCATGAAAACAGGTAACAAAGTTTGATTTAACTGTGAAGGCTCAATCTGGATGTTTCAGGTAAAGGTGTATAGAAAAAAGGTAAACCCTCCTTGTCCATGCCTTTGAGACCTGTGGATGTGAGAGATTATATTATTACATTTGTAATCAAGTTGTTAGAGTGCAAATGGGATGGTGAAAAGCACAGTTTTTAACACGTGTGTACCAGTGCACAAGTCTTCATCTTCAGCACTACTCGCCTGCATGCCAAGCAGCTGTATAGATAGATGTGTGTGGTGAGAGGATTTTTTCTCAATCTGTCAGGGTTTACATCATGAAGGAAGAACACCTTGACCTTGCTGATGGGTTGCCTCAGTGGAGTCCTACTTTTCTTGTGGTTCAGCTTAGTTTTAAGGTGATATTTGTATAGCCTGACACACAGCATCTGGCTTAGGAGGATTTATACATCACCTGTGTACTGTGTATGACTTTTTAATGACCCAGCTACTCTTAGGTGACTAGAACAGCTGAAACCACCACACAGATACCACTAAGCAGTGCAAGTCTTGCAGAGGTCAAATGGTCTGGGGTCACAAGGGCCCTGTAGCTTTGTTTACAGTAAAACTGAGCATTAACTTTTTTTCAGAAAAGGCTGGCAAGCAGGAAAGAAGTGCATACTAGCTACATGTTACTTCATTGTGTGTTAAGCTGATGATTAAACAGAATTGGGTAACGTTTGTCAACAAATGAGAATGAAACTTTTGTGTGGGGTAATAAAATTAAGAAATTGTCATGAATTAAACAAATGGAAAAATAGCATGAGATGTACATGATTATTTTTGTTCTTTTACGTAGTCTGTGTGAAAGCATGAGTATTACTTCAGATGTCTTACAAGCTTCATTCAGTCTGCAACAGAAATATGCTCTGCTTCCCTTCACTTTCCCTCTTCCATATGTTTTGGGTTTTAAACTTAAGCATCTCTTGATATTTTGATACAAGGGGCTGCAAGTTACAAGCCTTCTTTAGCAATTCTGGAATTTATTAAATTATTTTTCTCACACGCAGACCTCACATTGTCTCAGCTCTTGCACCAGGCTAGATCCTCAAAGAAGCAACTGTTGGAAACCTTGCAGTAAAAAGCACAAAAATTGGGTGCCATAGGACAGAAAAAAACCTATGCCAGCCATTCCTGTTTTGACTGATTAAAAAAAACCCAACAAGCCAAACAACAAAACCTGGTGAGCCAACAACACATGAACTTACTGACCTTTGTGCTGTGGTAGTTTCCGTAATTATTGAATAGTGGGGATGGGCTGATGGCAAAGGAGGAGAATTTGGGGGCTGGCCTAGGTGGTGAGATAAGGTTACATATAAGGTGGCAGCAGCAGATCTGGGAACAGTAGCGGAATATATTCCCTCCTGTGCAGCTCAGTGAGTTTGGATCCTGGAATCATGAGCGGGTGCCCCTTTGCGGGGAACAACTACCTGTGAGTCCCTTGTCTCTGTGTTTTGCTTCATTATGTCAGTTCAAAAGATACAGTGTTAATGTAAACTATAGAAGTTGAGAGAAGATGTAATGATTATCAACAAATAGCTGTAGCTATCACTAAAGAAGAAGGATTGTACAAGGACTTCTATGAGGACTTGATATTTACTGAACTAGATGGAATGCTACCAGCTGTGTTACTGTGACAAGAGTTGCTGCAGGTGGATTGTTTTTCTCACAAGCTTGATTTAGGGGTTAGTTTTCTCAATTATAGATGCAGGTTACTGAAAAGGCAGATATATTAATTCATATATATTCATATATTCGTTCTTTAATGAAATAATTGTATATTTATGTAATTTTCTTCTTAGATTTAACTTTGACAAGCTATCTTTGGAAGATGGAAAAGATGACAAATCTCAGGAAGGGATAAACAAAGCCAGCAAAGGTGGACTTGTCTATGGAGACTACCTACAAGTAAGTTCAAGGATTCGATTTTTACTGCCCTAGTTGTTCTTAAAACTTAAGCCAGGACATGTGGTTGTTGCTTCTTCCCATTCCACACTGATAGCAGTCAGCCTGTCAGCAAGGCAGGTCTCCAACTGCCCTTCACCTGCCTGAGCTCTTCAAGTGCACTCACGGGCACAGGTGCTGGTCTTAGCTGGGATGGTGCCAACAGATTGTGGGATGGCTTCTCACACTGCAGGGAAACTGGATATTTCAGGGGTTTTGGTAGGGAATTTGTTGTATTGATAAACCTAAATTGTAAAGTGGTGCACCACAAAGCTTTTTTTTTGTCTGACAGTCACCACTTGGCAATTTCTTCACATCAGCAGATGTTTGCAAATTCCCTGAATTATTGCATGAAAGCCGTAATATTTGGCTTGAAAAATATATTGCAGACATTGGGAGGCACAAAACAAACAAACAAACAAAACCCCTACAACAACTAGAAGCAGTTAGGAAATGAGTAAAAGTAAACTGTCGTAAGTAATACAGAAATCCAGACTTTTTTTCTTTTTTTGACAGCAGGAACTGAAGTGAGTGGAATTACTCTGTGTTTGTGAACAGAAGACTAATTTGTTGACACATTATATGGAAATTTGCAAAGATTTCTTCTAAAGTAAATATGAGGAGATTGTGAATTGACTCAGTAAAAAGTTAGTAATGCCAGAACTGAAATAACTACTACAGCCTCAAATCAGAGCTCATGAGAAAATATGTTATTGCATGATTACATAGAATTTTACTATAGGATCTTCAGTTTTGCAGAACAATGAAAATGGTGATGTAGGATCTGGAAAACTGCCAGATACTTTGTTTTCTCATTTTTTATAATTAAAAACACTTTTTAAATTATTTTCCTGACCTTAGTAATTGAGTAAACCTAAAATATTCATTTTAGGCAAGATTTTTTTAAAAATGAAAATGAAAGTGTCAGATGAGACCATTTAGTCTTCTCATACAATCTGAAATATGAGGCCTTTTTTTTTTTTTTAATTTTACCTTTAAACACTAGGACTACCATTGCTAATAGCAGAATTGAGAGCTTTACAGAACGGTCTTATATTTCGGTTTCAGCTGGACAAAATATTGAATGCTCAAGAACTTGAGAGTGAGAAGAAAGGAAAAAAAATCCATGATGAGCATCTTTTCATTGTGACACATCAAGGTAAATGGTTGGGAGGACTTCAGTGGTGGCTGATTGGCATTTTTACCACAGGGAGTTATTTAAGGCTGAAATGTGCAATATGCAATTTGTTTTCATTTTAGACACAGTCACAATTGCTCTTTTATGTGCATTTATATTTTTATATATCCCTGTGTCATTCATAAGGCTGCATTCTTCTCCATGCTTAAGAAACCGTAAGTGTAACCTTTGGAGTTGGTAAACCAGGATTTGCATGGCTCTGTTTCTAGA
Source organism: Apus apus (assembly GCF_020740795.1). Taxonomy (NCBI): domain Eukaryota; kingdom Metazoa; phylum Chordata; class Aves; order Apodiformes; family Apodidae; genus Apus; species Apus apus. Next base: position 71,667,421 of record NC_067285.1, read on the forward strand.
GAAACTGAGGTGGTGAAATTAATTCCCCACCCGAGTAACAGGCTGCTATGCAGTTTATTGTAGGTAAATTTTGTGTGTTGGCTTGTGCCTTCTCTGAAACTTGATTCAAATTTTAGCCATCTAGAGGCTTCCTAGAAGCCTGCATGCTGGTTAGATGCTCCCTAAGTGCTAACATCCACGTGCTTTGCAGGCACTGGCTTGATTATATTTTTCTGTTATTTATGGGAAACATGTACATGACATAAAGATCATAAGCAGCTCTGGAGTTAGCTTTTACTGGGGTATCAGATCTAGATTTTCTTCCTCCTTTTGTAATGAACATTCTGTACATCAAACACCCAATGCGTAAGCATGCTTCAAAAGAATTTGTTAACGTTCTTGATGCTAGATTATTTCATGTAACAGTTAAGGTAAAGGACAGCACACTTTAACAATTACTAGATTTGAGTATCTGCACCAGCACTGTAAGTGTAGACTACTAATTTCAAATAAAAAATGCAAGAATTTTAATTCTTCAATGATATGAAAAAAAAACCAACACAGAGTTGAAGTTAACACTAACAATGCCTTTCTTGTAGCTTATGAACTTTGGTTTAAGCAGATTCTGTGGGAAATGGACTCTGTACGGGTGATCTTTCAAAATGGCCATGTAAGTTAAGAGCAAATATACATTTTGGGAAAATCCAGCCCTCTCTTTCTCTTGCCTCCTGCCTTCCAGCCTGATATATTTGGGTTTACAAAGCAATATGTGTTCTTTTTCGAAAGCAGCATAAAAAAACCCCAATGAAATTTGGCTGCATGGCTGTTACATCCTGAGAGTACAGACATTTGATCTGCAAAATCCTATTTCCTCCTGAAGTCTGCCTTCTGGTAAATTACTTGCCAAGACCAATTCTCCTCTGCTTCTCCCATACTCTCCTACTAGTACTGGATAACTGCAGAAACTTAACTTTTGCCTTTGTTTGTTTTTTTTAAGTCTACATACTGTTTCTTTCCTTCCATCCCATATCTGATATGGGAAAGGAGAACTCTTTTCTCCAGGTGTGTATCAAATCCAACAGAAAAGCAATAATCAAAACCACAGTGTACGTTTGTATGAGCATTTCTGAAAATTACAATTACAACAGGAATATTTGAACATTGCTAAACATCTGTCCTAAGATAAACATACCTCGTAACGAGAGATAACGAAGAAAAACTACTGACCTGATAGTACATCCACTAAAAAAAAAAAGCTGACTGCTTGTAATTTGAGAAATAGCTTGAATAACATGATTATGTGTATATGAAGAAAATTTGAAACTACACCAGACTGAAAGATGGAATTATTTTATCGTAATGTCAAATGACAATGTTCTTAATTGTCCTCTACATTCATAATTTTTTTTTTAGTTGAACATTATATCAAACTTTAACCAATCAAAATGAGTTCTTTAGTAGAGTAATTTTTCATATTTATTTTTCTGAAAAAATGAAAATTGCTTATGACCAGAATCTGAAATGTCAGTGTTAAGGTTAAGTAGATAGCAAGACAATTAAGGAAATTGTTATCATCTTTCATTTTTGTAGTTCGATATTTCTTGGTTGTGTGGCCTGATCGTAGGGAGAATTTTGATCTCGTTGAAGCTAACAGGAATTTTAGCAGACTTCTCTGCAGGAAAAGATTTTCCCTCTTAATATTTTCTCTTTTTCACTGGATGCAGTCTTTTTTCCCCTGCTTGCTAATGCATGTCTCTGATGAACATCTTTTTAGATATGCTTTGCTGATGTGCCCCTCAGATTATTTTGCTTCTCAACTTTTAAGTACTTTCCACACCTGCCCTACGATGCATTCCTTTGCAAGACTAGAAATTATTATAGAAGTTGTTCGAATAGAAAGCACAATATAATTACCATATCATACAGCATTAAAACAATATTGTAGTAACTGGAAATTATAATAATATAAATAGAGTATTTTTGCCTGGAATTTAATTTCTTGTGGTGACCCCTATTTCAGTAAAAAAAGTAAAAATGAAAAAGAAAATTCCTATATATTTGGCCTACTTGTAATCTATAATAAGTCAGGGAAAAACAAATTTCAATCTTTGAAAATTATAGTTTAGGTTTTCAGTTAAAAACGAGGCTTTCCATTCAATATGAGATTCTGCTGCTATGGATTTCAAGTGGAAAGGACTTGGGAACTATTGAGTTCAACAGAGAAAAGACCTGAAATAAATAAGAATACCTTGTTTGTTTGTTTTTTTCTACAGGTAAGAGATGAGAGGAACATGCTGAAGGTTATTACTCGAATGAACAGAATTTCAATGATTCTGAAATTACTTGTGGAACAGTTCTCAGTTTTAGAAACTATGACTCCACTGGATTTCTTTGATTTCAGGTAAATACTTACTATCCCTCCATTGTAATCCATGAGTTGGTAATTCTCATTCTTAGAACTGGTTGTGAATTTTACATGTGCCCTGGCAGCTTGTAGCACATGCACCCTTCAGCTGGGTGAGAAGATACCTTAGAGAGGCAACTGTGACATCAGAGCGTGAGGGCTGATTAAGAGTGTGAGCTGGAGTGTGAGTCCAGCATGCTCTGCAAACAAGTACAAATTAATTGTTGATGTTTGTGTGGCACTGCTGGTTGTTTGTCAGAGTAAAAAGATAAACAATAGAAATAGATCACGGTTCTGTTAATACTTTACTTGAAACTTACCTCTGTGCAGTTGCTGCTGTATTCTATAGCAAATCATTAAAGTGCTTGGGTGAGAGAAATGCACATTCCATAGATTATCAACTAGATATTTCAGCTGTCTTGGTTTGCATAGTGATCCCTTGCTTCATGTTTTCAGTGGGTCTGCAGTGTTGGGGGCTTTAAGTGGCTGAAGGAAGCGTTGCTGTCTCTTCTTTCTTCCCAATAACTTCTAATCTCCAGTAGCTGCCCAATGTCTTGCTAGGCTGCTGCTTGGTAGCTCTTCTGCCTAGTGCTGCCCAGACTTTCTTTGGTATCCTTTGGCTTCCCTAACTGGTCCCATGGGATTTCTATTTCTTCCCTCACTTCAGCTAGGTCCTTGTACTACATTATCATTTGAGACAGCTTCCTCCACTGCCTGCCCTCCTGTACTTGTTCTGCTTGTATCCCTGACCTGACTCATGACCTCAGTGCCAACCAGCATCCCATCCACTTCCACACTGTTTTAGTACCCTTTCCTTTCTGCCTTTTAATGGTCCCTAACTAAAAACCACATGAAACTACAACTTCCTTCTCCTGGAAGTCTGAAACATTGGTACTGTCTAGCATTACACTACAGCTGGAGAAAACCATGGGCTAGGCATCTGTTTTGCTGCATTCTTGCTTCTGCTTTGCAACAACATACTGTTATTTAATAAGCAAATGTAAGATCAAATCAGTGATCTGTTTCTGCCAAATCTTATATTTGCAATTCAAAATGCATTACAATTATCTAGCAATGTGGGATTTCACATTACTTCTATTCATAATTTTTTTCAGCAGTCACACAATTTAACTCTGAGAGAATCCCATGAGGGAATTCCTCAAATGAAACCCACTATATGTTTTTCTGAACATTATTATATTGTACACATAGATAGTATACCGTATAATTAGTTCAACTAAAATGCATTCATTTGCATTTTAGTGACGAGGAAATTTTTGTCATAGCTATTGGAGGTGATGATGTGGCTTAACCCCAGCCAGCAACTAAGCATACATCTGCTCATTAATTTCTTTCCCCCCTGTCAGACTGAATCAAGGAAAAAATCTTGTGAGTTGAGATCAGTTTACCAGGACAGAAAAGGAAGAGGATAATAATTATTATGATGATGATAATAATAGTAATAATAGTAATAAAAGAATACCCAAAACAAGTTAATGGTTGGACTTGATGAACTTAAAGGTCTTTTCCAACCAAAACGATTCTGTGATTCTAAGTGATGACTGATGCCCAGCTGGTTGCTGGATAGCAATCCTGTAGGACAGAAATCCCAAAACTGTAATACATGAAGACAGACTGTATTTCCCAGCCAACTCTTATCTGTATACTGAGCATGATGTTGTATGATATGAAATATTCCATTGGCCACTTTGGATCCATTGCTCTGGCTATGCTCCCTCCCAACTTCTTGTGCAGATGCACAACAGCAAAGCATGGGAAGTTGAAAAGTCCTTGATTTCGTAGCAACTAAATACTGTACTGTATTATCAGTATTCTTCTTGTAGCAAATCCCACATTAAATCCGAAACATATTGTAGCTACTAATAAGAAAATGAGGTCTATCCCAGCCCAAACCAGGACAGGCAAAGCTGCTTATTCTGTCTGGAAATGAAATTATACTCACTAGTTTTCCCTTCTGTACATCACATGCAAAGCTGCCATTTTAAAACACAGTAAAAACATACATATCTGTGTATGCACAAACAGTATATAGCTAGAAAATTAGAATATGTAATACCAGAGAACTCCATCATTATAAAATAATAACCTGTATTTTTATGTTGTTTCTTCTGTTCCCAAAGATACTACCTAAGCCCAGCCTCAGGTTTTCAGAGCCTGCAGTTTCGCTTGCTAGAGAACAAAATTGGTGTTCACCAAAGTCTGAGAGTCCCCTATAACAGAAGGCATTATCGTGATAACTTCAAGGGGCAGGATTATGAATTACTGCTTAAATCAGAGCAAGAACCAACGCTACTGCAACTTGTGGAGGTAACATTGTCTGCCTTACACCTTTCTTTGGGTTCCCTCATCTCCCAAGAGTGTCCTTCATTGGTGTCACTAACAAATTCTTCTTCCTTGAGAGAAGCAAGCATGCTGGCAATTTCCCAGTCAGTTGTGTTTTGGATTCTTATCAGATTGTGTGTGAACAAGTTAGCCATTAGTAAACCAACTGATTTTTCACTGCACTTCCTCTCATCTGAAAAGTCTGATGGTTGAACTGGTAAATCGCATTGTGAAAGTATGAGCTAAGAACATAAATGTACTTTTTAATTCAATTTTTTGTTATGACCATAAATGCTTTTTAGAAGGAAACATCTAAAAAAGATTTCCATTGTTAGTGATGGCTACTAGTGAGGTTAAAAAAAAGGAAAAATGACAACCCAAAATGGAAAGGGAAAAAGATGTTTAACAAATGTTTCATTATTCCTTACCCTGATTGAATTACTTTGTCTCAAAGCGAGGAATGACTCACAGCAATTTCTCTAACTCCTTTGTAATCTTCTTACACAAAATTAACATAACTTTCTAAAGAACAATGAAGTATAAACCTCAATAAAAGCATCTACTTATTAGCCATATGCATCTAATGACACCTAATACAGAATAAAAAAGTAATTTCTCTAGCTTTTCTTGATTTGTTAAGACTTCACGCTCTTGCATCTTTCAGCTGAGGAGCTAAATTAAGTGATCTCTAAAGGGAGTTTGACCATAAGGATTCCTAACTTTTTTCTCCTCCTAAATTCATTCCCATTATTAAAAGGAAATAAATGAGAAAGCTTTGCTAGCTGCCAAGTAAATCTGCATCTTTTATCATCATGTATTGTGGTGTAAGTAAATGACATATTGCTTGATCAGCATTCAGCCTGTCTGATGTAAGAACTGGTTATATAGTTGGTTCTATACCTTCTTAGATTTATCTTTACAATTATCCTACACATATGGAATAAGATTTTTCCGGTTTTCCAGTACCTAAAAGGTAATTGGTTTTAAAGATACTGTTAAAATGAGACAGCTTTTGTCTTACAACTCTGGTCATTTAACATGTAACCTCAGGGTGTTTTCAGGGCACCATTATGGAGGTATAAATCATCTACATGCACATGCTTACTCCAGTAATAAGCACCTCTATGGGATATTAAATCAGAACAACTGTAGCAGAACATTTTATGTGCTGTAACTTGTAATTCTAGGGTAATGCACTGGTATTGTTCATATCTCAACACATTATTATTATTGGTGGTGTTATTGTTGTTATAGGCATGGCTGGAAAGAACTCCAGGACTTGAAGCAGAAGGATTTGATTTCTGGGGACAATTTGAAGTGAATGTTTTAAAAGGTCTAGAAGAGGAATTTGCCTTGGTGCAGGTATATAATGTACTCTCAATCTAGCTATAAGCAAAGACAGCTGGCAAAATGACACCCTGACATAAACTTGACTTCTGGCTCACTCACGGTTTCTCATTCACTTCTCTGTCTGCAAGAAGCAGAAAAATGTGCAGACTTTTCCAGGAAATCTGCATCAGTTGACATCTAAGATGGTTTAAAGTGTGGGATAGATACGTGGATGATTTTGATTGCAAAATAGAGGGATAGTATCAATGGAAAGGTTGAGAGTTATTTTACTGAAAGTACAACTTCACCTTGAGTTAGAACTTCTATCTACAGTTTAGAGTAAAACTACACAAAGTTTGGGCCCATGAGCTGTGTGGAGTGTCACTACTAACACACCATTTCTATTTAACTGTATGTGGCAATTTGCTGCTATGTGATAATTTTAATTATTCTGGTAGATAAGCACAAGAAAATCCAATAAAATTTTAAGACATGTAACTATAAGTGCATTTTTAATGGAAAAAACCAAACCATAAGTATTGACTAATTTCCTGAGAATATCTTTCTACAAGTTTCTAACTTACCTAAACTTCTTTTATCTACAATTTTCTTACCAACTGCTGTGAAAGGATGTAATCTTTTTGCCTTGAAAAAAATAATAAAATGCCTTCAAGGCCTTTAGACCTAAATAAAAGTGATAAGCTGCCAGTTTGTTTCAACATTCATTCAACTGAATTCTGTTGAGAGCTTTGTGATACTATTTTTTAAAGGACAGTGACTCAGGGACTCATCTATTTTGTTTGAAAATACAGTTCTTACATTTAAGATGTAAATTTACAGAGTACTGATGATGAAAATAGAAGTTACATCACAGGTCATTCAAATACTTGATTTTCCCTATTGAATTCTAACATGTTTTTGTTTTAAATACCAAAGGCCAAACCAGAATCAGAAGAAAAAGATGACCTATTATCTGAATTCCAAAAACAGAAAGATGTATTACTTTCATTATTTGATGAAAAACGTCATGAACACCTGCTTAGCAAAGGTACATTGCATTGCTGTATGTCAATATGCACATTTTATTTCTTACACAATACATAAAATTATATAAAAGCAATACATTTGGAGGAAAATCAGTAACAAACTGAGGACATTTGTATTTTGCAGGAGAAAGACGACTGTCTTATAAAGCACTGAAGGGTGCCTTAATGATCTATTTCTACAGGTAATGTAAGATGTGTCTTTACTGCCTACTGGCAGGAGGAGTGGTGATGGTTAAGGACAGCAGCACGGGTTTATTTAGGTTGGAACAGGCCTCAGAAAGTAATCTGGTTCAACTCTCCACAAAAACCTGGATTAGCTAGATCCAACTTGAAGGTTGAATCAGACTGCTCATAGCTGTGTCCAATTGAGTTTTGAGTATCTTCAAGGACAAAGGTTAAACAGCATCTCTGGGCAGCTGTTTTGTGTCTGACCAGATGCTGCTCCACAGATTGAAACAACCAAAGGTCTTGTTCAAGGTGTTGAACAAAGTGTCTGGGAAAGATTTATTTTTCCAAGTGTGAGGAAAAGACACAGATTGAGGCTTACGTGGCAGAGGCACTTGCTAGAATATCTACTGACGTTTCAATACCAATTTAGGGAAAATACACATTGACACTGTTAGGCATTGGTGAAGAGATACTCTGAAAGTGAAGTACATCACAAGAGGTGTCACTGTCTTCTCTTCCATTTTCCCAGGGAGGAGCCTCGTTTTCAGGTTCCATTTCAGCTTCTTACCTCCCTTATGGATATCGATGTACTCATGACCAAATGGAGATGTGAGTTTCAAATTCTGACTGTGACACTCCCTATTTTCGGTGCAAGTAAACTGTTCTCTTTCACCCTTTTTTGTAGATCTTATACCCAGAGTTTTAGAACTGAGCTTGTGAGCTCATTCTTTAAGAATTGGTTATTTTGTTTGTACTTTGTCCAGGAGGAAAGATGAACAGCTTCTTCTTTGATCTTTAGATATATGGGTGTAGCTATTACTTCTTTCACAAACTTTAAGTGAACATTTTTATTTATGGGACAGATATATTTTTCAATGTCTGCCAAAATGTCATCATGACAACTCTTGATATGGAGTCATTCTGCTTCTTCCCTATCTAGACATCCATTAATAAATGTATTAATTCTGTATTAACAGAGCATAATAATTAGTGTGTTAATTCTGTATTAACGATTTTATGCTAGTTGACTGAAAAGTGGCGTAATTATCTCCTGCATTGCTGAAGACTGAATAGTTCTTTATATCTGGAAAGACTTCTGTATGATCTTTAGTATTTTTGTGATGCATCTCAATGTGAGATGTGACCCTTTGGTTATATCTTAACACTGAACACATGCCATGTCCTTCTTTTGTATTACCTAGATAACCATGTCTGCCTGGTGCACAGAATGATTGGCAGCAAGGCTGGCACTGGAGGCTCATCAGGCTACCAGTATCTGCGCTCAACAGTGAGGTAAGAATAATGCATTTCCCCCATTACCTGCAATAATACAGTTTATAGATACTCTTAATGCCAGCAGGCAGATTTCAGATGGCTCGCTGGAGCCAGAGGATTCAGCTAGCTTGACAATTCAAGCCTTTTAGCTGCAACTGGGTCATGACAGTCCTGAACAGTATTAGGTCAAAAAGTACAAGGATATTTAAAACATCTTTTTTCTAAGAGGACCTTCTTTGAGGTTGTTTTCAAAGAGAAACTGTCCACAGCTGATAACTGCCATGTAGGGCTGTAGCAACAATTCCCAGCACAACCATCATGAGTGTGGAATAGAAAACAGACTGATTACATTATTAAAGTTTTGTCTTTTTCAGCAAGCTTTCTCACTCATCCTTCAAGTTAACATTCTCCCTAGATAAATTCTACTTAATATCTACCACAATGCTGGAGGTCTGGAGATAATAGCCTACAGACTCTTCCTTTTCAGAAGAAAAACGAGTGGAACAACCATTTTTCCTTCTTAAAACTAATCTGATGTCTAGTATTATTCTCTAGAAACAGGTCTGGATTTTTACTCTGGAATATTCAGGCAAGTTAGTGCACAAATCTTATGAAGTAAATAAAAATGATGGAATGATTCCTAAGGATTTTGAAATTATGGCTTTCTATGCTGATATCACAGTATTAATTTTTCCCATTATCTTTTCCAGTGACAGATACAAGGTGTTTGTGGATTTGTTTAATCTTTCAACATTTCTAGTGCCAAGACACTGGATACCAAAGATGAACCCAACCATTCATAAGTTCCTCTACACAGCAGAATACTGTGACAGCTCCTATTTTAGCAGTGATGACTCTGACTAGCCTGCCTTCCTAGACTGGGTGCTGTGAAGAACTTGAGGACTTTCACCTTGAGTGGTGCCACCCCTCAAATATAACAGCTATTCTCATGCAGTGTGGGTGTGTAAATATGTATTTATGTATGATGGCTATGTGAATAGTATGAACAGCGCATGGAAGAAACTTAATTGTTTGTAGAAAAAAAATATCTGTATTGAGTTAGCTTATATTAAGACTAAATTGATAGTCCAGTTCAACTCAGTGACCCATTTAACCCTTAGTCGGCTTCTCAAAACCTGCACCTAGAGAGAGGAAGCAAATTATAATTATCATGATCATGTCATATTTGTATATATATTTGTATTTTTTTTTTCCCCTAATGGCTGTTTTTAACTTCTAGTTGAGGATGCAATTAGTCTCAGCACCTTCAGAAGAATATTAGTTTCTGAACTCTAGTGGAATTTCAAAAGGAATTTTGGGTTAAGTTTCAAAAGCTAGATTAAAAAATTAAGTCCTCAATCTAGAGAAATCCAAGCATCTTGAACTTTTACATCCATCAAGAATCATGTTGCTACCTATGTGTTACTTATGAATGTAAATCCCTTCCCTAGAAAGTTATTGTTAAGAATAGCAGACACAAATAAGTACTTACTTTGCCATTTAAATAAAGTAGTATTAAAGCTCATATTTTGTTCTCCTTCTAAAGCAAGCACAAAATTCACACAAAACTATGACAGGCATTTGAAGTGTTTTTTTATTCAAAATATAATGGAAATAAGGATAAAATTTTTATATAATAAAAGTGAGGCAAATTTGGCTATAGAATATCAATATGTATATATATCAATATAGAATATTGATAAAGCTGTGTTGTCTTCTCATTAGATGGACTCTGGTCTTTTTAAATGCTTCCCTTGGAAATACACAGTAGGCCTTCATAATTTAAAATATTAACACTTAAAAGTAGGAGAACTAAAATGACAATACTAAAAATAGACAATTATTATTGCATTTGTCATAAAAAGATAACAAAACATTGATCTATTAACATGATATAGTAATTAAGTGCAAAAATCACAAAATTGCTTCAATACTTTTCATAGTAATTTTTCAGAAATGATACAGGGACAGTGTTCCAGATGAAAGATTCAGAGCATTTTAGAATTACGTGTTTGGTTTTGAAGTCTAGTTACATTTGCCTGCAAGTGCAGTTTTACACACCAGCCAGGGCTGGAAATACCTTATGATTCCCAGCAAGTCCCACCTATGAATTAAATTAATGTGAGAAATTTAACATCCATTCTATGTGGAGTATTCTGTAATTGCTGAGTTCCCAAAGGTGGCAAACCCACTAGCAACCCTCACCCACACAATTTTTTCTATAATAAATTTCTATAATAAATTCTATAATAATTTCTATAATAAATTATTTCTGCTTTGCAATTGGCTTCCCTGGTAGCTGTGAAGCCGAGAAGAGGGAAGGCATGGAACTGACACAGCTCTCAAAGCATAGCAAAGCTGATCTCCAAATACATCCTGCCAGGAACCAGGATGTTTCATCACTAGAACTGCCTTGGTTTGTCTACATGCAGTTACTTCTTACTTTTCCATCCATGTAACAAATCAATGCAGAAGACACTTTTCTAGGCACTTTTCAAAACAACACTCCCTGCTCTGAAGAGCTCTGAAGTTATGTTTACCCAACAAAGGTCTGAAGGCTGAAACTGAAGGACTGCAGCACTTCAGATAGAGGGGGTACTCAGGTAATAACAACTTTCCATTTCTTTTCTTATATTATTGTAGCAGTAGAGAAACAGTAGGATCTCATAAAAAGGAGGAGATAAAATATGCATCTGTCAGAGGTGCTAGAAAAGCCAAGATAGGTATCCAAGCAAAACAGATCTTTTCTTCCTCCCCTGCAATAACACCAGGCCTAATCATGGTAGCTCTTATATACAAAGCATTTTGATGATATTCTGCCATACTACTGATTATTTGATCCAAATTCCTTATCACCTTTCATCATGTCTTTCCTTTTCATGGAGTAGTACATTCAGAGTTTCAGTCCATCTGGGTAACTTCTTTTTGCATACTATGCAGCTGATTCTGAGTCTTCGCATTCCACAAGATATTTGACATGCAACACACAGTCCAATAAAAACACTTAAACTCCAGCCAACCCACTCCTGTACTGCCTAAGAGCAGGAATTGCCCTTGCAGTCACTTCCCATTTTAGACAACGTTGCTCTGAAGTAAATCTTCAGTGAGTGCCAATACAATGAGTGCCAAACAATAATCATGGTCTTTGGCCAGTAAGTGTCAAACAAATACTGCTGAAACTGTATCTGCTATACCTACAAAGGAAACAAACAAACAAACAAATTAATGAATATCAGAAGTGGAGACTTGCCAGAACTAAGTTTCCAGAATTCCCATTCACATACCCTCTCTCTGCTGTGCCATGACAGTAAACGAACTGTAGGGGTAGGGAGCACGGCATCAGCTGCAACCCTTAATTGCCACCTTCTTCAGTTTCTTCATTGCCTGACACTATAGCTATGCTCTACACTCCCTTCTCTGCTTTCATGTTCAAAACGTTAGATCCTTTTTGAGGATTCAACATTGGCCAATTCTGGGTGCTGAAAATCTAAACCTTGATACCCTCTTCCCTTTAACTGTATTCATTAGCAAGGGATAGACAGTATGAAGCTATGTAGCTTTGAAAGCTCACCAAAAGACTAAAAGTATCAACTTCCATTTGCATTGTCGTACTATTTCCAGCACTAAAAGCTATGTCTTACTACAGCCTCTGAAGGTATCAAAGGTGAGGGCTCTTACACCCTCAAAAGTGGTGTCAGAGCACCTCTAAATCAGAAGACAACATCTGTGGGGGAAACAGAGCAACTACTGACCTTTGCTGGATTGCTCTTGTGTGACACACTACAGAAAACATGACACTGCTTTTTGAGAGCATGGGCTTTGAAAATGACACAGCTCTTCTTCCTGACCACTTCTACAACTTGCTTTAATTATCACTGCTTCTAAATTTCTCTTTCCTAGTAGTTTGTTGATGCAACATGAAAAATAATTTGGCAACATGGTAAAGCTGCGATTGGATAGACTGTCCTCATCTTCACTGAGTGCAGAGAAACTGAGTATTATTTGTCCAATCCCAACAATTTGGCTTAGCAATCTTTGCTGGTAATCAGGAGTTTCATCTGCCTTACCTCCATAACCAGCAACACTGAAGAAACTGTGTATTTAACACTACAAAACCCCCTCAAACACCAAGAAAAATATTATGCAGACAAGTAACAGGGAGGCAGACAGAATGAGCAACAACAGTACCAACCTCCATCCTACAAGAAAAGCCATAAGCAGGGTACACAATTTCCAAGCACAGGCAGATCCAGCTAAACTGAGCTCAGATACACTTACATCCACCACACAAGGACAGCAGCTGGTTTACATACCCTGAGTATAGCAATGGCACTACCCTAGCAGTGTGATATGTGACTGTGTATTTTACAATACCATCACCTTTACATAGAAGGTTGGTACAAGAGCACTTTATTTGTTATGCCTTATATAGCTTTACCTTTGCATGGTGTTTTTCAGTCTTTCAGCTATACAGCTTGGTTAAACTAGCAAATGCTTTATTTACTTTTCCACCTGGACTCATCTAACCTCGTTTAAACCATAGCAATAACTTGTATTTCCTCTCTCAGGATCCCATTCTATCACTTTACCTACATGGAGAAACATATCCCAGCATGCGAGCTTTACCACTTTCATTATTTTTTGTCAGACTCACCACAGACATTGCTGCCTATCTTAACACGAACATAGCCGTCTATTCCCCATGTAGGCCCCCAAGAATTCTGTACAATCCAGTAAGGGATACTACCTGGAAGAGACATTTTCACAAACAAGGGACAACATGAGACGTGGCAGTATAACAAAATTCTAACACAACATAGTTATTTACCATCTTACAGTTTTTGATGGTTTTATGATGTAAATACTGTGAAACCTACCACACAGAGGACAGAGCTAATAGTCCAGTGTTGAACAGACTGGACGTAACCTTTGTTAGCATAAAGACATGTATAGTCATGTTTGTTACTTTACAAGGACATGAAGTCCTGCAGAACTGAAGGAGCACAGACAAAGAGAGTTGTTTTCTCCTGGGTTCAGGCTGCAGTTTCACAACCAAACCAAGCACCTCGCAACAGACCACCCAATTCTGGATTTTAATCAGCTGCCACACAGGAGGCAAGTTGCAAGTAAGAGAAAAAACACAAAGCCTTCTAGGTTGAAGTTCAGTTGATGGAAACACACCTGTTCTGTCAAAACCAGTGATGAGAACAGCATGATTTGCCCTTCCACTGGAGCAGTGATACTGTATAATCCCACCAAGGTAATCCTGCCAGCTAACTGCATCTACTGTTACTGCCAAGGGACCCCAGTTAACAAGCATCCTCATCATTTCTTCTTCCTGACCACTGTGAAAGGAGTGAGTGATAATGCCAAGTGAGTTAAGTTAGCACACTAAAGCAATTGGAGAGGTAGTAATCTGCTTGTAAAGTACAACTTAAAAATCAATCAACTGTTTCCTATGAGTTCTACACATCACATAACATACAGCAATGAATACGTGTTTCATATACTAAAACACAGTAATACAAATATAGGGCACATGGACTATGGGAAAAGTGTAGATCCAAAGATGCTATTAAAAAGAAGCAGGTTTCTGGGTCAAGTCAGTGGGCAACGGTGAGCACTATGTATCTTTTACAAATCATTAGTCTGTATTATTTCCCACCTGTTTTTCAAACACACAGAAGTACCTCATATAATACATCATAATACACTAAAATATGTATCCCAAACATAACAAACCCCAGGATGTTACCACTATCAGACATCACCATTAGCATCCTCATACAGTTTTACTTACATAATATACTGGAACTAGAAATTTTTATCACTGCATTATATGTGCAGTAACTGAATTTGGCAAATACAGACTGGCAAAGCTCTAATTGATTTTAGTTACTTATATCTGACAGTAATTCAATTCCTAGTAATTAAATTCCTAGTCAAGCTTACATTTTTTGTCTTGAAGTTCAGTTTGCAGCTGTATTGTACTGACAAATAAAAAATAAAATTTCTTGGTACAGAAACCTTTAAAACCTTAAAAACTACCAGTTGTCTTTACAAAATCCGGTAGTTACGGACTGGAGGAAAATGCAGGTGGCTATGTAAATGAGTAAATCCTAAAATAACTGAACACTGCCTAAATTCTTCAACAAATTCCAGTTATAATTTGTAGGATTTACCATTTCTGATACTAAGCAACGTAATGTTCACTTAGCATGTATTTAAAGTTGTTTCTCACTCAAAGCTCCATTTTAAACACCGCCAACTGACAAGACCTAATTTTAAGACACTGATGTAAGCTTTCTAATTTGAAAAACTCAGTAATGGCAGAGCTTAGTGGATTCATTGTGGCAGGCCATAACCCTTAAAAAATGTTACGTATTAATTCTTATCCAGTACACAGCTACAGAACTGATGCAATCAGCCTCGTAACCTTTGGCTGGTCAATGCGCTATTGGCTCTAGCTTACTCCACACAGAAGAAAAAGTACAGCAAATAAAAAGAATCAATAGTAGCTACCTGAAGTCATATGCAGCAAATCCCGTTATTGAAACTCCAAAACCTGAGGGACCAAAATAATGGCATAGTCCTGTCTGAGCTTTAAAAGTGTATTCTGAATCTCTCACAAGTTTTACTTTTGTCTGAAAGAAGAGAAATGAATGAGAATTTCATGTATTTGACTTTAACACTATGCAGATCACAACAACTTGAAAATGAGCACAGAACTCACTCAAAATTTATTGTGTCATGAGAAATAGAAAGTCATGTTGGGAAATAAGATAGTAAATAACTCTAGTTTCCTTGTTTGTGGAGAAAGCTTCAGAAGTTTTTGAACAATGAAGAAAATTCAAAGGGTGTCTCTGGTTTAAACTAGCCTCGTGCAATCTCATCAATTCAAGACACAACCAATGAATTCATGGTCTTCAAATGACATCTACACACAAAATTATCCTCTCCTTGGGACAGTTCAAGAGCCACAAATATGCCAAGAATAGTTATATAAAATATTGAAATTAAGTCCAATTCTGCCATTAGCATTAAATCATCACGCCAGTATATAGTGATTACAATGGCTGCCAATTTGAAGTCCAGCTACAAAGCTACTGCATCAATCTTTAATACTTTTATTGTCTTACACAGTACAGTATATTTATGGCACTGTCTCCTCCTGTCTAATTCATTTGTAGCTCTCTGTTGCCATGAAAGAGGGAATTTTGCTTCAGAGGAACTCAGGAGAATATCCTCTGTCTTTCTTGAAATGCAAACTTAAACAAGTTATCTAGACTATTATTAGCTAGGGTTAGATGAATCTTAAGGGGTTACAAAGTTTATTAAAAAGGACAATAATCTTTAAAAAAAACCTTTAAAAACCTAAGAGATTCCTTTTATATTCTTATAATGCAAACTCATCCTAGAGAGAGTACTTTTTATTTCAAAGATATTGAAATGTTTCTGCTTATATGTATTATTAATACACATTTTGCATTTTTCATGAATGAAATGTTAGCTACAACTAAAATAGAAACTATGTCCATATTTTCATTGTTTTGAGTTGCAAGTGAAACAAAGGTAAACAGGGTCTGTTTTATTCTTAGGTTCTCCACACTCCTCCATGATTTCAGTGTTTGCAAACAAAACCACAGAAAGTTGAAAGCCGAAAATCTCATCATCCCTCCTTTTCCCCAGATGCTGGTGCCTAATTTGACACTCAAATCCAAAAAATGGCTCCTTCTGCACTAGTACTGTATGTTTGCAGTCCCAGTTAAATTCAGTGGAAATACTGTAGCTTTCAAGGAACACTGTCTTCTACCTCTGTGGGTTGATGTGTAACATTCTCAAGAACGTATACAGACTATAAAATTCCAATCAGGTTTCAATTCTGGTTGAACAAACTTTCTCTTGATTCCAGGCAAAATAAATACACATACATACACACATATGCACACATCCATTAAAAAAATTCAGATCAGCTGTACACTCTACCTTCTCCTTCATTTTTTCCTAGTAAAAAAAGAATGTTCATAGGAAAGCTAAGGAAGGGTTAATGATTTATGAAAAGTTTCAAACCTGGTTCAGCCAGCTCAAAGCACTAACAGTGGATCCTCCGCTGCAGCCATAATTATTGTACGAACAGTCAATAACCTGCTGTACACTGAGTTCTTCCAGGTTATTTCCTTTAATTGCATAGGCAGACTCTATACCACCCACAACACTGAAAGCCCAGCAGCCTCCACACTGGTACAAAGTAAAGGAAAATGGAAGAAAGAAGTCAGCTTTGTTTTTTCATATCAGGCTTCAAAAAAAACAGTCAAAAGGGTCTTCCAATGCTCTTCACCTACTACATCATCCTTGAACTTCATTTTTCATTTAAAATACTGAACTGTTTTATTTCCCTCTAGTGCTCTCTGAAAGCTAGAAACACATCATGGGTGTCTTAAAATCCATTGCATAGTGGCTGCCTTACTTTAAGCATTCCTCCATGATTAATTTTTGCCCCTTTAAGATAGGTCTGAGGATGTTTTTTGCTGTGAGGTTATCTACTTTCTTGAAGAAGGGTTGGGGCTCAGGAGGAAATTATTTTTGAACCACTTTAGTTAGCAAGTTTTTAAAAGGCTGCTCTTCAGGAGGCAGTCTACAACTTTGCACAGTCTGAAGAATTTTACAGAAATAATAGTAGATTACAACACTGAAATGAAACATAATAGAAAAGTTCGTCGTCCAGTTACAGACTTTGCACTGCAGCTCCAGGCTCTTCAAACTGTGGCACTTAAAACAGGAAGGAGAATTTATTCCTAGGCAAGCTCCAGGTTACTATGTAAAGCACAGAAAACAAAGACATTGGGCATGTAACAGCTTATTTGCTTCTTATCAGTGACCATAACCACTTCCGGATAAACAATAATCACGTGGGGTTTGATTATCTTCCTATCATGAATGCATCCCCTAAGTTGTTAAAGATACAGGTGTTGACCAGCCAAGGTTATTCAACCATAAGAGAAAACAACAGCAAAGGACCTATACCCATCCAGGTAAAACAGGAGGATGAGGAGAGGTACAGAACTTATCTCAGTCTCTTCAGAAAAATACAAAACACACATGGTGCAAAATATTTACAGATTCAGTCAAATAGATTAAAAAAGTTTATAATTGCACAATTTCTAAATGCACAATTTTACATCTCATGTTTTTAAGTCTGATCTCACTTTGAATAAAATGCTATGTGATTTTGTATATATTCAGCTGGCCATACTTGTGCTGGGGCTCCAAGAAATCTTGAGACAGTGCTGGTCACTTCCAAAACCTTCACTGTGCTCTACAAATGTGCTTGCTGCAACTGTCTCTGAGCAGTGCTTAAGAAACAGGAAAGGAAAACACCAGGACTTACTGTTTGCTGATTTCTCACTTGTGCAATGACTTTCTTGTCTCTCCAGTCAAACTTCTTTGGCAAAGGTTTTTCCTTTCCATTTGGCACTTTAACGTATCTGGGAAGTTTGTGAGGCATGCTTCTTAAGTAAATAGCTAAACACAGAATGCAAACATCTATAAATCCACTAAATAAAGAAATCACAAACAACTGTCTTACTAGAGGCCACACAGGTAAATTTTACCTACAGTTACACTCATGAGATTACATCTCATTCTCAATTCCACAGAAAATGAATGTATTTTATAATAATCACTATACCCCAGAATGAATGTAAATATTCCCACAGTCCTTGAAAGAACAGAGATATGTGATGTAGGGAATGTAGGTACAAAGTGTATGAATTTACTAGTTGATCAATAAACATTCAATAACACAGGTTTCATTCAAAAATTTGAACAACATTTTGCTTAGTGGAAAAATACTTTTAGTCAAGCAAAAGGGGAAAAATAAGACAATAATGTAAAGATTCTAAAACACAGTCAAAAGGTTAGTTTTTCACTAAAAGAAAAGTCTGCTTAATTATTTAAAGTTTTAAAAAGTGTGAAATCACCCAATGAACATACAAGAACAGACTTTAACAGCAATAAACTAGGTCAGCAATCAAAGTTTTCTAGTAAAAAAACCTGCTCCTGCATACTGCTCCTGAAAGTCATAGATACCATTGTACAGCCTTGAACCTCCTTGCATTGTTTGGACTGCAGCCTACAGAACTTAAAGTCCTGAGGAACTTAGAGTCCTCAAGAACCTTGTGTATTTTCCAATTTTAGAACTGTTGCAACTGAAGAAGTCTTTAATGAAGGGAGGGAAGGTCTGCATACCAAATAAAATTCAGGCTCTGGGCAATTCAACCTTGCAAGAACAGAGAAACATTAAGAGGATTGCTGTATTTCTCAGAAGTACTTACAGTTTGGTACCAGACATTGTAAATTGGCTGACTGTCAGCACTGGAAGAATCTGTAAAAAGATACAAGGTTCTGGGGAAGAACAAGAACAATAACAGAACAGGCATTAGAAGCAGCCAGAAAATGTACCTTTGAACTCTTCAGGAAACAGGTCAGAAAACTGATTTATTCCATAGAAAGCAGTTGTATTATCTTTTGATGATGAATTCAGCAATCTGATTCTTTTAGCACTTTCCTGAAAGGAAAAAAAAACACAACAAAACACAAACAAAACATACATATATCGTGGACATAATTAACTTAGCCTTAGTGAAAAAAAATCATACGCACAGAAAAAGACACGGGTGAGCAACAGTAAACGTGAATGTAGAGAACAGGACACCTGTTCACCTCAGATTCATCCTGGGTTCCTATCAAACCCCTACTAAAGCCAACAGACTAACTTCAACTCCAAGAAAGACACCAAGCATTTATTAAAAAGTGCACTGAGGGTGAAAAAAATGATATGAGGCGGACAAAACAGGGAAGCTGCGAACAACTTGTGTCACAGCCACCGGATGCCCTTCCCCGACAGCACAGCAGGCCCCGCGGTCCGGAGGGGCAGCAGGAGCCGCCGGAGGGCTGAGCCGCCGGGCGCGGGGCCAGGCCGGCCCCGGCCGTCCGGAACGGGAGCGGGCAGAGGCAGCGACAGCCCAAACCCAGCAGGGCCGCGGAAAACCGAAGAGCAGAGGCTGCCGCAGCCTTAAGGCTCCCGCACTGCGGGCTGACGAGCTCTGCTGCCTCCCCCCCCGCCTCCGCCGCGGAGCCCGCAGCCAGCGCCGCGCAGCGCAGCGGCAGGGGCTGCACCGCCCAGCGCGGACCGCGAGCGCCAGGGCGGGCAGCTGAACCTACCCGCAGGGCCGCCGCTTCCCTCTCCCGGCCGCCTCCGTCCGACGGGGCGCGGCCCGGGCCGCTGCCGCCGCTCTCCTCCCCAGGCCAGCTGCCGGCAGGCACCAGGAGAGCAGCACTGCCCGCCCGCAGCAGGCAGCAAAGCAGCAGCAGCAGCACTCCCATCGACCTGCCGGGGCGAGCGACAGGTCGCGACATGCCCCGGCAGGCAGCACGACCCGCTCGCTGCCGCCGCCCCTCCCCCGGCCGCCATCTGGAGGCGGGGGCGGGCCCGGTGGTGCCCCCGCGAGGATGAGGGGCCGGGCTCCTGCCGTGCGGGAGGGACGGCGGAAATCTCATTTTCTTCCCAGCCTCCGGCTGCAGGCAGCCCCCGGCTTCTCCCTGCAGCGGGCGGCGGCCAGGCCGGTGCGGGGAGCGGCACCTCCCGCGCCGGGCGAGGCGGGGCATGAAGCGGTGTCCGCCCGTCCCCCGGGGCTGGGCGTGCTCCGCCTGCTGCGGCCGCGGGTTCCCGCTGCCTCCCCGGCACTGCCCTTGTTTGGGTGGGGTTTCGGGGTGCTCGGGGGCTCCCGGAAAAAGCCCGGGTTTCAGGCAGTGCTTTTGCGTGTGGGAGATGCACATCGAGGGCTGCAGACAAGGGGAGGTGCTGAGTGCTCATTTAACTGCTAGGTTAAAAGTTAATTGCAGGCCTTCCCTGAGAGGAAAGTTAGTTGGTACCTGGAAACTGGGGTGAAAGGGGGAAAGAGAAGGCATAGATGCTTCTTCAGGGCAGCAGAAATAAAGTCCATAGGCCTTAGCCAGGGGAGGCAGTGGTGGGGAGAGAAGAGCTGCCTGGTGCTGCACAGCCAGTGCCTGTGCCTCTGCTGGCCACTGCAATCAGGTTATGCCAGAGGAAAATACTTGAAAGAAACCTGTGTGTGCTTATGGTGGCTCATTGGTTTCCAGAGACTAGTCACCTTCTGGTATTTAAGCACGTTAGGGGTTGGTATTTATTAGGCTGGTGTAAGTTAACACAGCAGTTGTCGTTAATTTCCATCACCAGATGTTTTTACACAGTGTAAGAAGAATGTATGTGTAAACCTACTCTGTGTTTCAGTTTCTGTTGTTTTTCCCACCACCATGTTGTTACCACAACGTGAAGGCACAGGTGCCCTGTCCTTTGGTGCCAACAGCAAACCTGCAGGGCTGCATTTGGAAAACATGAGGCTTTCCTTGTGTTCGAATTTTAAGTTGCAGAATGCAAAGTTTTACTAATATCACATTTTCTGTGAACAGTGAAAGTATTTTGATGTTGGCAGTACTTAATGCTGCACTTGCTACTTTAAAAATAAATAAATGAGGAACTAAGGAGCAACAGCAAAAAGCTTTTCTAGAGTGAGACTACAGTACTAGTTGTTATCTGTCAGGAGAATAGAGAACAAAACTCAGTACTTTATTCATGAGATGACAACCATTTCCTCCTGTGCACCCCACTGATAAAGAAGCACTTGTGTTTATTTGCAGAACACTTGTCATGCAAGTAGCTTTTCTTGGTGATGGAAAGAAAAAAAAAATCATTCTACTTCATAGCTTGGAATTCTACACATTTCTGTAGCAAAGAGAGAAGTTACTGTACTGTAATTACTGAGAACCAGGTGAGTTTAAAGGCACTCGTATTGTGGCAGTTTTAATGATAGAACAATCACAACAGTTCAGGAACAGCCTGGCAGTATATATATATATATTAATAAAAATGTATATATGTATGTGTTTATGATCAGATTCCAGCACATAGCTTATGTCCAGGGTTGAACAAACACATGGGGATCATGATCCAGCTCTGTTTCCACTTCACCCCTCCAGTGGAGTGGATGTTGGATTGGCAAAATGGTTGCCAGGTTTGGTACAGAAGGGCTATTTACAGTTTATAGACAGAGTACAAAAGAGCTTTGTAACAGAGCAGATGTTACTGGTCGTTCTGATATGTTCTATCCTTGTAAACCCAGGATTGGCATAAGAGATGTTACTACAACTTACTAAAAACTCATATTGACATAATGGAGACTGGAATCAGCATAGAGACTGGACAGGGTGAAGACAGTAACACGAGAAGAGAACGATGAAGCCTTTTTAAGGATGGTCTGAACCTCAGCAGCCAAATTCTGAGTGCAAAATGCATCAAAGTGTGACTCTGGGTTTCTTCTACTAGCATCTGTGTCAGGTAGAAGACCCTCAGGAAGAAGATTCTGGTACAGTGTCAAAGGAAAGCTTGAAATGGAAACTGTAGCTTTTAATGTATTGATTGTGAGTGTAACAGATGCCTTAATGCAACAGTCACATGATTTTATTCTACACTGGAATAGAACACGAAATAAGTTACTTTGCCAGTCAGTTCAAGCAACAGAAGGGTGCTGAAATTAAGCTTTGATGAAAACTAAGTTTTGAAATAAAGTGTTTCCGATTTTCTACCAGGCTACATCATTAACTTTCAATAAATTGGCCTACTAGCTTTGAAATCTATTGCTTGGAAATTATTATTACCTCAAGCTGAATACATTTTCTTATTTTTAATATATAATCATTAAATTCTAAACCAGTCAACTTAGCATTACTAGAAGAAACAGAGAAAAATTCAGGGTTTTTTTCAGTTATTATTTCCATGAACTATGTCTTGTTCATAACAGGAGAAGCTGTTGTCTTGCTTGGAGGTCTTACTTTATTTTGTATGTAGACTTCAAGAGTTACTCTGTGAAACACATGAGGGCAGCAAAGGGCTTTCAAAAAGGTGGTTGTAAACCATGCAGTTTTAATTTTTATTTTAATTAAAATAACCGGATTTTCATCATATTAGAGGGGCAGAGTGAGAGAGCATGTTAGTATTTAGTAGACTGGGTTATTTTGGGTTTTTTAAAATTCTTTTCCCAGTGACTTCTCTGTAGCTCTTTGAAATAATTAATTGAGTCTTGTTAGGCAGCCTAGCTTCAGTGCCCTTTGTCCTCTATGTTTATAATTATAGCAGCAAACAAGGGCAAAATGCAGTAAATTACTTCTGAGTTAAAGACAGGTCTTCCAAGGATTGTTACTGGTGCTGCTAAGGGCAGTAATGAGATGTGTTAATGGAACTGTGGGGAGGAGGTGTCCCTTTCACTTTGATAGGTATCTACACAACAGCAGGTTGGACTTCTGCCTTTTGCATGCTTATAAGATTTTTAACAAATGGAAAATAAATCCCTTTATATTGTGCAGCTCTCAGCCTCAGAGGGCAATCATCTGAATGTGGCAGAAGATGGAGCTGAATACCTTTTCTTAAACAGACTGGTTGGGAAAAAATATTTCAGGATTAGTCAAAGGAATTGTGTATTTTTTGAGACCTTGCTGCGGTGGTGTTTGCTAATATAGTTGCACTGGTAACAATTATTAAATGTAAGCAAAGTAAGTGAGAATTGCAATATTGTGATGAAATCTGGTCCTGTTTAAGCTAATGTGAGGATAAATAAGCAGTGTTGCTGCAGCTAACATGCAGAAGTTTTCTTTTTTTGAACCCTAAGGTAGACTTTGAAGTTTGTTAGAAACAGGGAAATTATGCATGGTAATAGCTGGGTTTGCAGGAATGAACAAGCTGTGCAAGGGCTTGCTTTAGCTAGATTGTGATAAATATCTGTGTTGACCATGAAGTCTCTCCTGGTAGAGCTGTCTTCCTTTGCAATGAATAACTGTAGGACCTCCATCTCAAACCTGGGTCTTCTGTATCTCAGCTGAATATCCTAAACACCAATAAATATTTAGCTCTTTCTGAGTATTTTGGTTTTCCTTCAGACTTGTCAGGAGAGGCTGAATTATGAATGAAGAATCTGGCAGCAGGACCAACAGTTAGAATCAAATGGTGAACCAAAATTTGAAAATGCAGAAAGATGTGGTTAGGTGTTACACTGTCACAAAAGGAGCAGTACCTGCTCTGAGTGAGACTGATGTATGAAGTCTTGACAATTTAAGGGAGCTAAGAATTGATTTTTAAGATGGTGACTGCCATTTCTTTTCTCTATCCTCTTTGCCAATCCCACTTGTCAGTGTGTATAGTACTTTGACATTAAGTATTCTCAGCTGAGAAAACTTCTCAGATCTGTCACTCAAAACTTATTTTCCCATTGGAACCTTTTTTTTTTTTTCTTTTTAATATTTAATTATCCTTAGAAAATGGAAGAAACTAAGGCAATATTTGGTGCAGCCTGGTTTAAGGGCACAAGCATTGATAAACATTTATTCTCTCATATTGTTCTTATTTCTTCCAAAACACTGTTTGTGGGAGGTGGACAGAGTACGCATAAGTAGAAGTAATGCTGTTTTGCAGAATCTCCTTTTAAAACTCTAAATCCTGTAGTTAATTTGTGTATATATCATTACTTCATCGATAACTTTGTCAGTAATCAATCTAGCAAGAGAGTAGGAAGACTTGCCAAATTAAAAGAAAAGAAGAAACAAAACTGAAGAAGAAAGTATCATTAAAAAATCCAGATATTTTTATCCTACATAGATTTTTGCACTTATTTTCATAGTATCTGGTTACTGGCTTTATCCACGGGTGATTAAAACTCAAAAATGCTGTTAAGTCATCCCCATCTCATGTTCTTTTTGTTCTATATATGATGACTTCCACTTTTGTTTTAGTGTGGAACTTAAAAGGACTGATTTTCAAATCACATTGATGTAAATTGGTTGCTATTATTACTGCCATGATTCTTATAATATTTAAATTATATTTTGTCCCTATAGTGCTTTATATACATAGATTTCCAGTGCTCTTTGTGGGAAGGTAACCAATGTAAAACCAGTGTCAAATTTACACCTTAAGCATGAGTTTAGTGTACATGACCAACCTATGCATAGAGATAAGGGGTCTGTTTCCCATCAGTGGCTGACTTCAGTCTTGCTCAGATGTTGTTGTTTATGTGCCACATGCTGTTAAGGTCTGGCATAAAGTAAACCACTTACAAGAAAACATACGGTTTTTATTGTGTAAACTTTTTGGTGGAAGATTAACCTTTTGTTGTTGCTTTAGGCTTTTTTCCAACAGCAGGCTTTAATGCAAGAAGGGTGACTGTCCTGTTCTCCTGTGTTTCACACACTGCAGTTTGTGTGAAATTTGCCCCCGTGTTGTCATGATTGCCACATGTGCTGCTGAAGGTGCTGAGCTTTTCTGAAGTCTCTCAGCTCTTATAATTCAGACAGGTAGGACCCAGCTACCTGTTGTGAATGGGAGGGTTAGTAAGCAGGAAAACAGATTCAGGGAAAACATAAGGAATGGAACTGTGCCCTTGTTTTCCTCTTTTCTTACCATGGGGAGCACATACCTTGGCATGGTTGTCATCTTCCTTAGTCAGAACCTGCAGCCAGTATATCAGTGCCATGCCCTTGACACAGGATTTTAGTTTTCTGATCCTGAGTGGCAGTGTAAACAGACCTATGGAATTTCCATCTTTGTCTCATTCCACTTGGCCCATGTATGCAGTGTCTAACTGGAAGAGCAATGGCATGCAGTGTGGCATGCAGAGAAGCGCAGCCAGGGAAATGGCCACAAAGCCATGATTTCTGAGTAGACTCAGCCTGGCTGTTTCTCCAGTGCATTGCAGGAAAGGAAGCAAACCCGTTAGGGTGGGTTGAATTTATCACTTTAGATGCATTTAAAAAGACTTTCTTGATGGAGCAAAATGCATTGAAGGGAGAGACATTTATACCTGCCCAGACAGGTTATGGCCCCTTCAAGAGTTCCAGTTATATCCCATAGCAGCTGGGTCTGACTGCAGACTTGCCAGTCACCTGTGTCCCTGGTGAGCAGTTGGTGTAGCCATCCTGTGCTCAAGAGATACCAGGTGACGTGCAGGCAGAAATGCAGTTTTATTTTGATGTTGGGACAATAGGCTGATACTGCCTCATTTTCCCAACAGATTTTCCTTTTTATCAGTGTTGACCCCTTTAAGGACCATAAAATTAAGACTTAAGCTTAATGCCATCTTGCTTGAAAGCCAAATATGCAGTGTGCTATGTTTCCCGTGCTAATTAGAAGAATATCCTCTCGGTCTATAGTGTTCTGATTACCCTTTTTTTCTAATAATCTAGGAAAGAGAAGACTTTTTTCCCCACAGCCTCTGTTGCAAATCAAAATATGAAGACAAAGACCAACATCTGATCTTTTTCCTATAAATCCAAGCATAGCTCTTCTTTAGTGTGAATATGATGCCTAACTAGAATAGCAAGAACTACTGCACCATGAAAACTTGAGAAGTCATTGATAAATTTTACACCACTCTGTCTTGCTGAGTTAGCCTTCCTTAAATTTGTTAAAAAGCTCTCAAGTGTGTTTTAACCTCTGACTGCCTTTTTTCTGGATTAATCCTGCAGTTATTGAATTACCACTACTGGGGACTAGGAAGTCTAACAAGATGATAAAAATCTAAAAATGTCTCCATTGCTTGCCAAGTGAAATGGCCCTGCAAATGGACTTGGTTCACTGAGGCAATGAACTACAGAGTATTGAAGTAGTTTTCAGTAATTGTAAACAACAAAGATGAAGTGGTTTTAATATAAGTTTAGCACTTGAATACTAATCAGTCATCAGAGATTACTGAAATTTTGACTGCAGAACTGAATCCATGTCCATTCCATTTGATTCTTGAAACCATTCTGATAACTGAAAATTTCAGGGCAGCAGCTGTATCTCACTAACCAAAATGTGGTACTAAATTGGATGCTCAGTAGACTTCACTGAGCAGTGGTATGCTCTAAAAGTAGGAACAAAATAATGAAGATAAGCAGTCCCAATAAGTTGGAAAAGAAATAAGTGAAAAGGATTATTAAATTTTGATTTATTTTCATTTTAATTTTAAATAAATTACTGTGGAGGCAATTAAGAAATTCTTCCCAGGCAATAAGTTAACTTGATGGATTGTGGTGGTCCAGAAAAGGCTTAGATTTATTTTGGGTAAGTACAGTGTATCAAATTAAAGTTAGTAATGCATTTTCCAACAACCTTCAAATAAACAAAGAAGGCTTACTGGGACTGGTTTTAGAAACGCTGTTTGTAAGTCATTTATCTTCACCTTATTCTTGGAGGGTTTTGTCCAAGAATTAAATATAACTTTTACCTGATATTATTTCAGTAAGGACAATTATTATCTCCTGAGTCAGTGAGTTATGCACAAAGACATTCCTTTGCTGAATAGATTTAATCTGATTAAAAGCTTTTTAATGAACTATTTATAATATTTCAGTTACCACCTTTGAAAGTACTATGAGCAATTTTACTCTTCTGCACTTCAGGTTCTCAGCAATAGTCATGCAGTGTGCTAAAATCCCGTGGAGGGATAGAAAGCATAATAATAACTTCATTGTATTAAAGACTTAATTTACAGTTAAAATTCACAAAAAATTGTTCATGGAGGATCATTTGAGTAGGACATTAGCGTGGGGGCTGAATAACAAAATGTGACCCTAATGAATCTGCACATGTAGCTGTTTGGGTGGCACTTTTAAAAATAATGATTTAAGGTCTTGGAGACCCTCTGTTTCTCATCACCAATTTCTAATCCTGAGGGTTTTTGCATCTTTTCTAAACACAGAGACTAACTAATGGTTTACCATGGAATTAATTTACTATAGATTAAGGGAACTATAAACTGAAAAGAATCAAAAGTAAGTTTCTTAGATGAGGACTTGAATAGTATATAGTTTAATCAGCTGTCAGCTAGTTCTCATTAACCAAGTAGCTAAAGGAGATCTGAGGTGTCCCAGCTAATAGCAGAGTATCTTGGGTTTTATGGAGGCATTCAGGTGTATTCCTGCTGGGAGCAAGCAGAGAAGTACTCCAGGAAAGCTGGTGGCACAGGAGAGGGCAATGAAATGCAGAGATGATTTAATTCCTTGGGGATCCTCTTGCTTCTGACCAATCCATGCCAGCTCATACTGGTCCCATGGTATTGCTTTCCCAATCTAAAAAATAATGATAGAGGACTTAATAATAACATAATTAATAAACCAATATATATTAATAGAATAAAAAGTGTGTTTCAGTGAAAAACCTTGAAGATACAGGATTGGCATATATATGTGTGAACAGTTAACACAGTACAGTCTTAAACATAAATGATATGTTTTTATTATATAATATATGTCTACTTTATAAACATAACTGTAATTGTCTAAAGTTATAAGCTTGAATTACGGTAACTTCATCTGAGGTTTTATCATAGTAATGATAAAAAAGGAATTTTATAGAATTGAAATACAATGAAATGTTTAAGGAGTATTTTAGAAATTGTTTCACAGTCATTTGTGAGAGAAAATATTTTATTTAAAAATTATTCACAGTGAATTTGAATGGGTTTTGTTTGTTGTTGTTTTTTTTTTTTCCCAAGAGATTCTGGGTGGTGATGGTGGGGTGGGGCAGGGAGAGGGGGAAATACCTACATTTTCCAGTTTGCAGTTATCAAGATAGAGGGGGGCATACTCAGTCTTTACTCAGTACCCACTATTTTAATATCAGAAGAACCACAGGAGTATTTTTGAGAGTGCATGACTTTTTCTTGCATCATATTTTAATCTATTGAACACTGTAGGTCTGTAGGGAGGACAATGAATGCTTAGAAGTCTCTCAGTGCAGTATAGTTGAGCAGTATATACTCAACGTGAGTAAAAACTTGGCTGTAAAAATGTGTAGCTAGAATATGAAATCAGTTATCTTCACCAAAATTGATGGGTATAGAGGTGATCTGAACTTTTAAGATCTGCTTGTCTGGAAACTATTTATATATCACGAAAAGAGCCAAGCAGACTCTTTGCACTCAAAAAGAAGTTGGACACAAAATACATCAATAGAAGTTATAGACCCGAATAAACTGTACAACAGCAGCATGTATTGTCCTTAATCTTTCAAGGGTTAATTTAAACCTTAATCTATATATCATATTGCTTTTTTGAACTCCTGTTTTGCAGAGTGTTTGTTGTACTCCAGCTGTTGAAGCAAAACTGAGAATGAAATTTCTAAACCTTTTTGGCTGATAAAGACTTGCACTTTGGTAATAGGAATTTTAGACAAAACGCAAAAATATGCTTGCTCTGACAATCAGCAGCTCTGGTTTGATTGCTTTTCAGTATTCTACCTCTATGGAGCAAAAATTTACTTTTCCACATATTTCTCTGTTTTAAAGCCTTTTGGTTTATTAACCAAAAAAATAAACCAAAACAAATGGACCACGAAACTAACTCCCCAAGGTTTTTTACTTTTGATTCTGATCATGTGGAGTTCACCTTCTTCCCCTCCTCAAGTTCTACCAAAGTTGAGTTTACCCAGTTTCAGTGACTAGCAAGTGAGCTTTGTGAAAGTGTTTCTTATCTTGTGTCAGGCTGAACTAAAATTTGGTGTCAGATTTAACTAAAATGGACTTGTTCCTTGTTATCCTAGGTCTATATTGTACCTATTTAAAGAAGAAAAATCTAGAGTGGCAACTCAAACTTTCATCCTCAGTTTCCTCCCTGTGAATTTGGAATAGATTTCAAAGAGGCTGATGTACCTACAAATATTTACAGACCAAGACCTGGCAGAAGGCACTGTTTCCTTTTACACTTCCTTAGTCTCACAGGTAAGTATGATTATTGGAGAGATTTATCTGATTGTGAACTTCTTAATGTGCCATGTCCCAAGAGCTATCAGTTGTTACTTCTACTTTTGTTACTCCCTGTGCTGCCTGCTGACTCACAGAGTTCTGTGTGGGCTAGGACACTGAAGACTCTTCTGACTCAGTAGTCTGGCGTTTCGTATAGAAGATGCTGCCCTGATACGCCTTCCATATTCTTCTGTTTCAGCAGCCTTGTTCTGCTGTTTTTCTAATGAGGCTGTGAATAGAGTTCCTAAGTTTATAACTCCCTTCTTAAGGGCAATGTCTGAATCAGGCTGGCAGTACCGCAATGTCTGCACAAATAAATGTTTTGCATTATCTTTTCAGTGCAGCAGTTCTTAAAATGGATTCTTTTTATTAAGTCAACACGGTAGAAAAGAGGGCCATAACCACTACCATAATCTCATTAACTTTTCTTGCCATTGGGATAGTGGTATGTATTTGCAGTGTTCTGAAATAGATAAGCAAGTTAACAGAAGGTGAAAGTAACAAGAAAGCCATTGAGATTATTAGTATCTAACTTCCTTTATGGCTGTAGAACCCTGCTAGCTAAAGCAGATACTGAAGCAGGAACAAATGGTGTTAAGCAGTGCTTTATATTAAATACAATAGATGTAGTTTGTCTGTTTGTAGAAAAGATGGGCAAGGAAATGGATTAAAACTGCATCAGGGAAAGTTCAGATTGGCTATTAGGAAAAAGTTACTCACTGAGAGGGTGGTCAAGCACTGGAATGAGCTCCCCAGAACAGTGGTCATGGCCTGTTGGTGTTAAATAAGTGTTTGGACAACGCTCTTGGATGTATGGTTAAATTTCTAGACTGCCCTGAGTGGATTCAGGAGTCAGACTTGGTGATCCTTGTGGGTCCCTTCCAACTCAGGATATTCTGTGATTCTTTATGCACATACTGTTGATTTTTCTCCTGAAACTGGCTTATTGCATCCTTATGTGTGTATCACCAGTCTGTAATAGGTTTCAGAATGTTGAAACCAAGAGTAATGTGACTTATTTTAGTGGTCAGATACTTAATAGCATGAAATAAATTATTTTTCTGAGCCAAATGAAGAGTAAGAAATAATACTCTCTGTATATTGCATATCAAAGGACCAGAAAAATGAAAAGAGGAAATAAATGATAGTATGTTCAAAAAAAGCCTCAGACACTTATTTTATGTCCTGGCTGTAAGGTGATGGTACAAGGTTTCTCGGGTTGGTGTAACCTCACAGCATTTAAGAGATGACCGACAGCCATTGTCCCCTAGCTTCCTACAGCATGAACAGAATACAGGATTTATGAGGTGATATACAGTAACTTTGCTTTCTACCAGCACTGTCTTGGCCTTGGTTGAAAATCGAGGTTCTTCCTTGGCTAATTAAAAGGTTCAGTTGGCCTTGTGTGCTTCCATTTTATGCTAGAGTAAAGAAATAAACAACTAGCCTTGTTTGTTGTGAAGAGGCATGGCAGTGTGAAGTGCTCAAGTATGCGATACTGTTGTAGCACAAATGCTCTTAAAAGCATACACAATGAAGGCAAGTATATTATCTATAGGAATCAAACCACTCCAGTGCAGTGTGGAGACTTGGAACTTTGCAAGAAAATGATACTATCTGGATGTCCCCATAGACAAGCTGAGCACATGAAGGCAGTACACCCTCTCAGTAAAGAAGGCCAACTACCTACTAGGCTTAAATAGCGAGGACATAGAGAGCAGGTTGAGGGAAACAACTGTTCCCCTCTATTTGTCACTTGTGAGACTGCATCTGAAATACTGTGTTCAATTTTGTGCTGCCCAGTACAAGAAAAACATTGATATACTGGAGTGAGTCCAGAGAAATGCACTTGGGATGCTAGAACATACTATATGCAAGGAGAAGCTGAGAGAGCTGGATTTGTTTAGCCTGAGGAAAAGAAGGCCAAACAAAGGCAGCATTGCTGTTCTAAGCTGTCTGATGGTTAGTTACAGAGATGATAAAGCCAGACTCTTCTGGTAGATGCATAGTGATAGAACAAGAGGCATCAGAGAGAAGTTGAACTTATTCAATTACATAGTAGGAAAACTACTTTTCTTGGAGGGTGGTCAGACATAAGAACTGATTATCCAGAGAGGTTGTCTCAGCTCCCTCTTTGAAGATATTCAAAAGTCATGCAGAGAACCTCAGCTAATCATGCATGGTTTAAATTTGATGTCCTGAGGGCTTTTGAATCTGTATTAATCTGTGATTCTAATTTCATAGTCTTCCAGAAGTGGTGGAAAATTTTTACTCAAAGGTACTGTTCAACAAGAGGTTTGCCTTGAGGAGGTGTTTCAAAGTGACCTGAGGCACTGATTGTGGGAGCTCATTCCTACCACAATTAAATGCAGCCTTTATTTACCAGAGCAAACTAGAATGAAAAAAAAGTCAATCAGTGTTATCCCAGCCAGCAGCTTTTTTTTTCCCCTCCAGGTAGTCATGAGAGAGAAAATTACTAATATTGTATATATTTGGGAGAACTGCTGTATATCTCAGTGTATGCCTTCAAGCTTGTTCAGCTTCTATGAGAAAGTGGGTTCATTTGCCCTTGTGACACTACCTTTGAGATGGCAAACATACGTGCAGTTTCCAGACCAACTGGAAATGATACTGTTGTATTTTTGAAGCATTTCTCTATTGTCTGCCTTTATAGCATTCGGGTTATGTGTGCATTTACATTTCACATCTATGCTATGAGTTTTGTATTTCATATGTGTGATCTACAATTCAAATGTTACATGTTCTGGCACACACAAAATGTAATTTTCCTGTTAGTGTAGCATGCAGACAGGAGGAAGTCTTGCCCTTTGCTGGAGCAACATGTCTGTTTCTCTCTGTTGTCAGCCCCTGACTTGCAATTGAGTAACATACTTGTTCTCACTTAGCAGTGACTCCCAGAACTCCTAGCATGCAGCTGAATAAGAAAATAGGTTTTTTGCCCCCAAACTGGGGTCACATGTTTATAATATTGAAGTTAACCTATTTTCTGGTGGTATAACAGACCAAGTGGAGTTTATTTCTATGTTTTGCATTAAAATTTGTTATAGTCTTTTCTACCAAGCAAGATGGTGTTAGTGTTTGGGTTATTTTTGAGGTAATAAGTTGGGGTTTTTTTGAGGTGTAATTATTAGCACTTAAGAAATTTATAGAGTTCTATAAACATTTCTCCCCTGTGTGCATTAAAATGTGAGGTTTGAATTAGAGTATGTGGGTTATTTGTTCTTTTTAGACTGTCCAGGACAGAAATAAATCACACTTTGTGAATTTATTCAATAGTGGATTGAGAGAAGTATAACACAAGTAAGTTGATGGTGAAAACTGTCATGTAACTTGCTACTGTGCTTCAGCTCATCAGAGGCTTCTCTCTCTGTGTTCATTGTCTCTTCTTACAGGAGACAACTTTTGCACTGGTCCCTTTCTTGGTACTGAGATTCCAGTCTCAGTGAAAAACCTGGCAGATTCCTGTGTTACAAAGTGATTAATTTCTTGCATACAAAATCAATTTAATATTTTCTAATGCTCATTTGAATAATAATAGTACATTTTGACAATAACAGGATTATTCAAATTGTTGTCTAAAGCTACAGGTTTTAAACCCTCTGAATTGTTTATTCACTATTCATATGCACATTTTGGGTTTCAGTTACTGTTTTTTCACATCTGTTAAAGCCAGGGTAAGGAATAGCTAAAAGAAAAGCAACTTCCCCCCCCCAATTATTTGCTTAGGTAATTTTCTGAGTAGAACTGAAGGTAGTGGTATTCATCATAGAGATGACAGTCATGTCCACATAATTTGTACTTGTGATAGGAAATCTAATAAAGATGAGGAAAGCTATATGAGAAAAGGAACAAAATTCATTAGCTTACCATAGCAAAGCAATTAAACTTGTGTTAGTGAACAGGTTATCACAGTGTCATCTGGTGTAATGAACAATTTGTCTTGTATCTGGGATGAATACTAATACTATATTTCTTTCATCCTTATTTGTGTTGACAGGAAAAGATAAGCTATTGTAATTAAGGGGAAACTCTTCGTCTTTAGCTTTAGCTTTAGAAAGCAGATGAACATGTGTCCAACTGGTGATTTCAACCACTCCCCTGTTCTATTTGCTTGTGTACTTTCATGAGTAGCCTGTTTTGTACTTGGTGCAGGTTATTGCTGCCTGTGTGCCTGATGATGTATCTGCATAGCTTAGTTATAACTTCTGTTTTGACAAGAGAAGGCAAAAAGTTTGGTTATGTATCTAAGACTGAAATATTCTTAAAATTCTCAGTGTTATTTTTCTAAATTGTGAGAAACCTGTAACATTTTCTTTCACTTGCATATTATAAAATATTTTTTGGTTTTCAAGTGTAACTTATGTGAAAGGAGTATAAAGAAATCAAGTTACTTAAGGTCAATAAATTTAAGTCCCATAATAATTTTGAGATATTAGCAATTATTTTTATTTTAGTGTTTTCTACAATATTAATCAAACACAAAAGGGAAGCTTTAGATCACAGCTTCACAGTCTTAGACCCAGTTTTGTAACTTTTCACATATCTGTATTTATTTGTTCTCAGATGTTCATTAATAATTCTATTAAATTCTAAAGGTTTCATAGTGTATAAAGCACTATACACATTGGAGTTATTCATACTATCTGCACTAGACAGTTCTCATGAGCTTTGTTGGGCAGAATGACTTTACAGTGATGACTCTCTGTTAAGTAGCTGAGAGTAGGCGGTATGAATGTTTCATGGTTTCTTGAGATGTTTATCTAATGGCTTCAGATTCTAAATTGTATCTTCATCCATGCCCTTTAGACTGCCATACGTTAGATAAAAAGGATTAAAAATGTCACTATCTGTTTTCTTTATTAAAAAATCTCAAATGCAAAAAGGAACTCAAAGTGTAATTGTGAAAATACTTGAGTGTGTGCAGGTGTAATGGGTCAGCCCTAAGCAGCAGCTATGCCTGCACCCAGCCACTAGCTTACTCCTCCCATGGTGGGATGTGGGAGAGAATCAGGAGAGCAAAAGCTGAGAGCTCCTGGGTTGAGATGCAGCAGCAAAGATGCATGTGCAAGCAGAGCTGAATAAGGAATTCACTATTTGTCATTGGCAGGCAGATGTCTAGCTGCTTCCTGGAAAGTAGGGCCTCAGCATGCATAATGGTTACTTGGGAAAATGGAAGCCATAACCATAAATCCCCCCCATCTTTCCCCGACCCTTTATTGCTAAGTACAGTGTCATAACATAGGGAACATCCCTTTGGTCAGTTTGGGTTCTTAGTCCCATCTGTGTCCCCTCCCAGCTCTGGCACATGCCTGGCCTACTCACTGAGGCAAGAAGAGTAGCAAAAAGGAAACTACAATGCTGTGCAAGCCAGGACACTGGTATGCTATCAACATTGGTTTAATCACAAATCCAAATTCTGACAGTGTATGGCCTATACAGGGTAACTCCGTCCCAGGCAGGCCCACTGCACCAGGGAAGGCATCATTTGTTCAGAGGAATAGTTTGCTTTCTCTCTGTCATAAAGTTATAGATCTGTAGGTTATAAATATGACATTTGCTTACAACTCTGCCTCCTTCTTGCTCAAAATGTGTTAGACTAAAAGAAGGGAACTGTACAAACAAGTATACTTATTTAAAAAAAAAAAAAAAAGAAGAAGAAATTAAATTGGTGGATTGCCTGGAGCTCTGTGGCTGTGCCACCATTAAGGAACTTAGATTGTTTTCAGCCTTCCTGTTATTTGCTTCTTTACATAAAAATCAATATTAGTTGTCAATGTTTAATTAGCATGCTTTGTAAAGATGTATTTCACATTGCATTGGTCTTCCATTAATTCAGTTTGTGATTATGTGTAATATTATATTGTTTTGTGTAGAATTTCTCAAAACAACAGATGCTGTGCGTTTAAGTTGGAGGTTTAAAAAATAACTACAAATTATGTATTAATTTTTATATTTTTTTTTTCTAAAATTATAACCCACTGAAGAATTTGTGGCTTGGTAATCTAAAAGGCCATAATGCAGAGAATAGACTATTAGACTGCTTTTAGACCCTCTCAGCTCCCACAAACACATAACATCCTGAAATCAGTGAGGTTTCAGCAGTGAATTTTGCTTGCTGTTCAAAATACGAATATACAGGGAACCAGTTATTTTATGAATCTGTAACTTTGTCTTTACAAGAAGTATACAAGTAAAGTAAAGGGTTCATGTGTTCCAGTGTTATTGATTTCAATTTTAATATTCTTCCTGGTTTTGCTTATTTGCTGAATTTTTCTCTGCTGCAGTTTTCTATGTCTGTGAACATGATGCAATTCAGGACTAGTTCATCCTGTCTCCAGATTGTTGCAAGCAAACTAATAAATTAATAATAACTTAAATGATGGTTCTCTGTGATGGTGTAAACCAATGCAAAAGCCATCCAAATGCCTTGTCATGCAACACTGCATCTTGCTACTCTGCTAGTAGATTAATGTTATAAAACCATAAAATAACAAATAAATATAAAGCCCTCCATCCACTGTTCACCATTCTAAAAATAATAGTTGCATTGCAAATAGGATGGTGAAGCAGCACAGTGTGATATTAAGAGGAATGCAAACAGATATTTTATTTTTGGTTATGGCTGATGCTGTCTTTGGTTTCAGTTCAGCGAGACATTTTTAAACCTACCTTTCTTCTTCCAGGCACTTGTGTCAGCACCTAGAGCTGGCTTGCAGAATCTAGGCCCCTGTTTGGACAAAGAGTTTCTGTGAGATGGGGTTGTAGTAAACTGATGTTTAACCCTTTTAGACAATCTTGTCTATTTGCCAATCTCTATTACTGCTGTTAAAGCCCTGCCTTTTTTTTCTTTCCCCTCATTTCTCCTTTCCCTTAAGTAGTCATAATTTCTGTCTTAGCATTCTCATTGTATATTTATATTCTCATATATATTTATAGATCATTGGGCTAATGTCAATGGTCTGGGCTTCAACAAGGCCAAGTGCTCGGTTCTGCACTTTGGCGACAACAACCCCAGGCAAGGCTACAGGCCTGGGAAAGTGTGGCTGGAAAGTGTCTGGCAGAAAAGGACCGGGGGGTTCTAATTGACAAGCGGCTGAATATGAGCCAGCAGTGTACCCAGGTGGCCAAGAAAGCCAGTGGCATCCTGGCTTGTATTAGAAATAGTGTGACCAGCAGAAGTAGAGAGGTGATTGTCCCCCTGTCCTCAGCACTGGTGATACCACACCTCGAGTGTTGTGTCCAGATTTGGGCACCTCAGTTCAAGAGAGATATCGAGGTTCTGGAGCGAGTACAGAGGAGGGCAATGAAGCTGGTGAAGGGCCTAGAGAATAAATCTGATTAAGAACGCTTGAAGGATGTTGAGTTTGAGGAAGAGGAGGCTGAGGGGAGACCTCATCAGTCTCTACAACTACCTGGAAGGTCATTGTAGAGAGGTTGGTGCTGGTCTCTTCTCACAGGTAATTAGCGACAGAACAAGAGGGAATGGCTTCAAGCTGCAACAGAGGATGTTTAGACTGAACATTAGGAAAAAAAAATTCACAGGAAGAGTGGTTAGACACTGGAATAGGTTGCCCAGGGAGGTGGTTGAGTCACCATCCCTGGATATGTTTATGGGTCATTTGGATGTGGTGGTAGATATAGTTTAGGGGAGAACTTTGTAGGGTAAGGATGATGGTTGGACTCAGTGATCCCAAGGGTCTTTTCCAACCTGAATAATTCTGTGATTCTACGATCAAAAACATACGCTAGGGCTCTATCAGACCAGACAAATAAAATTTGCTATTGCACACTGTCACAAAGAGATGACATGTCCTTAAGCTTGGCTGAATGTATTTTTCCAAGGAGAGAGGATAATGAAGAAATGAACCATCTCCAAGAGATGTTGGTTATGCTGATAATTTTATTTTTCTGAAAGTGCTTAGATGATGATGGTTTGAGAAATTGAATAGAACCCGTGTAGCTTTTAACAAATGATTGCAGAGGAAACTTATAGGTGATTTTTTTATTGTTTGAACAACACTAACCTTTTTAATTGTAGATAAACATTGCCCTTTTCATAAAGGACCCCAGGTCTCTTCCTGCACATGTGGAATTCAATTTATATTCTGCTTCTTTTAACCTGTAATTTAAAAAACCCAAATATGTTTTAGGCAGAAGCTTTAAAAATTTCACAAAAACACTGAGAGCCTGTCTTCCTAGTTTACTTATGAGATATTATAGTATGTTCTGTTTTGAGTTCCATTAAATCAAGTAAGTGTATTGGATGAGTAAGCTGTTGCCCCAGGTGGAGAACTGGGCCAACTAACTCACTGCATATGCTCATTTGTCTATAAATATAGACAAATATATTTATAGATATTTGTATAAGGTAAAATATAAATATTACTTTATTTCCTATTTTTTTTCCAACTATATGTTTTTGTAATATTTTTCTTCTGTTTTTAGCAAAATTAGGAACTTATTATCTCATTGTAAGGTTGCTAGAGCTGTGTGCTGGTAAAATTATATGTATTACTCTTCCCACATTCTGTGTTTTGTAGAACATAAAGGATGTCTTTCAGGTGACCATGCTTCACTGAGCCTTCAGTATTTGGGCAAATGGTTGATTTGCATATTTGAATATATTTTGCACCTTATTTGATCACCAACTAATCAGTGAATACAGATGACAATCAGATTTCTGATCTGAATTCACAAATAGTAGCTTGTGAACGCAAGTGAAGGCTGTGGAGCTGCAGGTTGGGAGCACTAATCAGTTGGAATTAGAAATTATTAATATAGCCCCTGTGATTATAAAAGTGGGAGAAGTGAAGGTTTTCTCATTAGTACTTTGTAAGGACTTCCTAATTTATTCATATGTGGAAGATATATCGACAAGAAAGTAAAAATTGGCTGAGGACTGAATCAAATTCTGTATTCCATTTTTTTCTTTTTAATCTTTATCTACAAGAGTGATACAAGTCTTACCACTTACTGAGGAGCAAGTGAATGGAATGAATGCTTTCAGAGTATTTCCAAAGTGCAGTTCCCCTTTCTCGGTCTTTCCCTGTGAAAAGGAAAAGTTTGTGTGCACACTATGTGAAGTGCCCACATGGTCTTGTGTATTCCATAGAAGATCAATGATGTTATAAGAGCATAACTGATTCTTGCTTCCTAATTGCTGTAAGCTTTTTTAGCAGTTAAGCAATCTATATGGATGGATCTGAAATCCATCTTCAGACAAAACTGCTGATTCCAGTTGCTGTTTTCCTGTCTTTCTCCTAATTTCTAATTCTGTGTTAATAGATCAACGGGTAAATTGCAACTGAACAGCATGCCACTTTTTTCAGAGAGTCCTCCATTGTGCTGTACATTGTTACATGTATGTTCAGCCTTTTAAAGTAATAAGTAACCTCAAAAGTTTTTGTATTTCCAAATTTGAGTATATAGAGCTACCATAACACTGTGTAATGTATACAGATTCAAAATAGTGGAATTCTGGGAAAATGCACTGGTCTTGATTCTTTATCATATAAGTTACTAGTGACACGTTGATTTCAGGTTCCTTTGCTTACCAGAGCTGAAGAGTCCAGCTTATTGCTCTGATTAAAATGTTCAAAGTCTAGTTCCATGAGACCTCAGTTGCACAGCCAGGAATATCCAGAAAAATATCCAAACAATTTTATATGATCTTAAGAAAAACTTTAGAACCATATGAAGTCTGTTAGCTTCTATGGTGGAAGAAAGGCCAAGTTCTATGTTTTTATGCATTGTAACACGTATATTTCTTTATTTGGGGAAATATATATTTCTTTATTCCAGATACTCAGGCATCTTTGAAACACTGTAATAGGTGACAGGCTTTAGAGGCAGTAGGTAGTGGGATTTAAGTACAATGGAGGAGAGGCCAAACAGCAGTTTGTGTGAAAAAAGCATGAATCTGTGGCTATTTAATAATCCAGATACCTTGTCCAGCCCATGCAATTCTGATTTGAAGGGCCAGAGGAAGCTCTAGTCATTCTGCCAGTGTGTCATCGTGTAACGATGGGCCGGCGGTTGAACAAATGCCAGATGCTCTCTTGTAACCCCTTTCCCTTCCCCTGTAGGAAAAGGAAAGAGAATAAAGGAGAGAGACTTACAGGTTGGAAACTAAATACACAGCTTTAATGATAGATTAATTATGAAAAAGAAATCAATGAAATACTTACAAATATATACAAAGCCACTATTGCTCTTCCCCCTAGTAACACTCATGGTCAGTACCAAGGCTGCAGAGCAGGCCCTGGGAAAGTTCCCAGCTGGGATTCTGGAGTCAGGTGCAGACAGGCACTGGATGCAGGAATGCATGGATTCAGGAACAGTTGAACTTTTATATTATATCACTGTCAATATTTCTTCAAACTTTTCTATATTCTCTTAGAAAACATATTTTTGCTGTGTATTTTAGCAGCTTTTGAGAGTGAGATGCATTAGGCTGCTTTACTTATCAGTCATGTAAGTAGGATTTTTTAAAAGTTTCTAAGTGGTGAGCCTAAAACTATATCTTAACTTCTAGAATTACTTTTTTTTTCCATTTTGTTGTTCAGTGGTCCATAGCCACTTCAACCTTAGAAGTGATTTCTTTCTATGAGTGTTGTCAGCTGTAAAACTCATGCTGTTGACCTATCAGCAGAGCTCTCCTTGAAAATAATTAAACTTCAGAACCATTCTTTCAGGGAACTTAACCTCTAACTGGCTTGGCCTTTGATTGACTCCCCAGCCTGCTTTGCACTGAATTGAAATTTCTGTGATGGTAACCTCATTAAGGATGCAGTTTCCTTTCCCTCTGAAACATTAGCTACATTGGCAAAAACCTTCCTACAAGCATATTCATATGTGTGAGAAGCCACTGTTCAAGGGAAAACACTGATGTTGCTTATTGCATTAGGGTGTTCCTTAGGTATGCTGCAGTGCTAAAATGAAATCATTTCTGTGTTAGGTTAATCTACTGGCATATGTCTTATAATTAGTGAGGTTGTAATCCAGCATTGTAATCCTGAGC
Source organism: Apus apus (assembly GCF_020740795.1). Classification (NCBI taxonomy): domain Eukaryota; kingdom Metazoa; phylum Chordata; class Aves; order Apodiformes; family Apodidae; genus Apus; species Apus apus. The sequence goes on from NC_067285.1 coordinate 71,707,858, forward strand.
AACATTCTAATTATTATATACAGTACTGTAAAGGTTTCTTTGAAATGCAGACTCTATTTTTGTTATCTTTTTGTGTGTCAAAACAAGCTCCTACTGTTTTTTAACTGAAACTACTGCATAGCTGTTTCATTGCTAGAAGTTTCCTCTGCAGCAACCTATAACACAAGATAGTTTTTCATGAAAAAATTGTAACATAAATTGGTTTTACATGGTATATTATTTAATTTACCTCCTTATTAAATGGAGTAATCAAGTAGAGTAAGACATCTCTTCAAAATAATTAGACTTTTTTTCATCAGAGTAGACATTTGTTTTAAATAAGTCATTAATCAGATACTTAAAGCACTGATTAAGAGTATTCTTTGATTTGCTTTCCTTTGTCTAAAATTGATCTAGGAAAGAGGTTATGATAAAAGGTTAATAAAACTATTTATTATAGAGAAATTAACGTTGCTGATACCTTCTACCTTTGCAATTCATTGTCCATGCTTCATTTTAGTTATTGGACCTGACCTTTCAAGTTCTGGGATAGATTCTTTTAATATTTTCCTTTTTGGTAATTCAAATACTATAGGTCTAGTAAAATTAATTTAAAATACTCACTTCTGTCTCTTCAGACAGAGGTGAGTGTTCAGGACTTCAGGCCTCTGGGGATCTCCAAAGGCCTTTGCTGCCCTAGTTAGCTTTGGTGCGGCGACCACGCTATACACAGCCTGGCTAAGTGTGCACGTACTCTGCACTGCCTGTACAGAGTTCAGAATCTGTTCACAGCTTAGAGTCCGTGTTGGTTTTTGGGTTGGAGGAAGCACCTGGTGCATGTGAACCTCCTGCTCCCAGGAGCACAGCTCAGCAGTGCAAGGACCTGCTTTTCCACAGCCCATGAAGTAGAAATCTTGAAGTTCAGAGATGTGAAACTTACAAGTTACAGCAACACTCTAGAAAATGTCATCTAGAAATAAAAGTTGTTACAGAAGATTGGCTGTTAGATTATTAAGAAAAAGTCTGGGATTATGGCATCAGCACACTTTTTTGCACCCTGCAACATGAACTCCTTTCTGACACTCATGTTTGAGCATGTGGAGAACTGGGGAAGAAGTGCAGTGAGTAACAGCTACAGTATGCAGAAGCTTGATGTGAGCATCCTGCAATGTGCTTTGACTGGTCACTAATTCTACACTGTCCGTCTCTCAGCCTTCTTTAATTGATGTTAGGGTAGTATTAACATTTTCAGGATTAAGACTTCTGCTTGTATGCAAAAGCATAGGACTTTTATTGTTTTGCCCTTTTTCTTTCTGACTTTAAGCAAACCACCCTGATTTTCTCTTTGCTTGAAGAAAATAAGAGGTGTAATAATACACTCCACCCTCTTAATTCTGACAATAGATACAACCCAAAAGTTTGCAAATTATCTCCCTTCCTCTGTTCCCATTTCCACAGACACACTTGAGACTGAAACTTAAGCTTTCATAAATTATAGAAAAAATTACTTTTTTCCCCTAAGTTGTGGTTTTATGATTTTCCTTTTTTTTTTTTTCCTTTTGTTTTTCTCTCCTTCCCTGGGTGGATGGTTTGACTCAGTGATCTTAGAGGTCTTTTCCATGTGTGACGATTCCGTATGTGTTTAAAAAGTAAAGGCTTAAAATATGATAAATAGTTCCCATATGAAATTTCACAAAGACACTGCAAGGTAAGTGAGAAGATTTTCATGTGGCTCTAAACATATCTTACTTTTCAACAGCTGAGCAGCTGAAAAGTATAAAATATCTCTTTAGCAGTTATCAGCTAAAAAGGAAAAAACCATCTTTGTAGTAGCTTTTCAGACTGTAATTAGATTTCAGAAGCATAACTATTAAATGCAATTCTTGTTCAAGAGTCTTAAGCTCAACATTTTAAAATTTAAATGTAAACTAACATTTCATAGATGTAAATTGCAAAACCGTTTTTTGTTACTTTCTTCATTTTGTGTCTTTGAAATTTTATCTCAAGGTCAGGTTAGAAAAGGGCTGTACATGGACCTGAGTAAGTTGCTGGAATGCAGTGCAAATTTGAAACAGATAGCCCCTGCACAATTAGATGCTGTTTACAGATAGGGTTACTAATATCAGTTTTTAAAAGCTTCTTATAAAAAGATTCTGCCACTCTAATGCTACAGCCCAGAGGAGGATATAGAACAGAAATTTGTCTGGAAGAGAAAACATTTCTTTGTTGCAAAACTGTGAATGCTGACTGATGTTATGTGAAGATCTTGCAGGTGTTGACACTCCATTTTCCCTCCTTCATGAACACAGAGACCAATTAACAATGACCACAGATATTCCGTGCAGGAATTATTAACTGTAGGTAATTTTTTTTTTTTCTTTCCTTATTCCTGGTGTGTGTAGTCTCAATTTTAAGTTGTGCCAATAGGTCTGCCAATGATATGTGTTCCACATGTCTGTTTTAGTCCAGCAGGTCTATGCTGGGCTGGATTATGTTTTGTTACATGCCCCGCTAATAAGATCCAAAAAGCAGTAAAAATGTGGTTCCAAGTCAAATGGCCAATAGGTATTTTCTAAGCTAATTTACATATTAGTTTTAAAGGCTAGCCCATTTGTGATAAATTTTATACTGTTGCAATTGAATGTTAATATTTATTCAAATAAGTTTCAGATCTACAGGAGACCTGTAGGAAAGCTACAGCTCGCCTGCCCTAGGGATGCCTCCTTCATGGGTGAAAAGGAACAGGAAGTGTCACAAGACCATAGAGTCTCTTAACTAGGGGGGACAAGGCTCACCATTAGCTACGTCAGGGCACACAGTGATAACTCCTCAGAATTCATACTTGTGGCAATGCACTGCTTATTAATCTCTTTTGCTCTAACTGTTGCTCTTGTGGCGGAGTGTGTTTGCTTTCTAGCCAGAAACTTGTCCTACGAATTTAGTCTCAGATTTCAGTTCACTCTGTGCTCATCTTCAAAGATGGCAGTAGATTCTGGTGATGGAGCACAGAGATTGCGTTCCAGAGACCTAACTTGCATCTAATCCCTCCCAAGTCTTAAGCTACCTGAATTTACCTTAGTCTGCCTTGGAGCTTCATGCTTATGCAATACGCAGCATAATTCACTTTTTGAAAATTGTTGGTTTGTTATTGCTGGGGTCAAACAGTTTGGCTGGTTTAAAAGGAATAAAATGAAATAAATCTACAGCCAGCATTTTAAAATTGCAGGAATAAATGGTCTAAAAATATGAGGACTTGTACTTCTTTTATATGAACTATTTTTCTGTGGTCACTTCCATACACTCACAGGGAATTACTTCTGCCTGCAGCTGTTTTGTGATACAGAAACGATTTTTTCTCTAACAGTATCTTTATACTTTCCTGTAAAATAGTTAGAAGCCATATTTTTGTACTTTCCTACATAAGATATGATTGTGATGCATTGTGTACTTCTTGTACAAGTGACTTTTAGAAAAATGATAGTTTTGTTTCAGGCAAGACAGCAAAGTTTGCAGCAGTGGTGGCAACTTTTATAAAGTGTTGCAGTGAGTATCTCCCATCTATAAATGTGTTTGGAGGAAAAAGGATAATAAAATAGGGTAGGGAAAGGGCAATAGATACTGGTAGGAATACTGTTCTTTGGAGAGAAAGAAAATAAATCTGGGGGAGAATAGCGGCACAGGTTGTGAGGAGTAATAGGATATTTAAGACCTCAGTGTTTGGTCTGGGATAGGCTGAGGGGAGTGGATAAAGGAAGAGGAGTAGTGTTGCAGAATGGAGTTTCTGGAGTGAGATCCGAGGCTTTAGAGCACTTGGTGCCACCAACCACCAATGTCTTGACACCTGTAAATAAAATTCTACTTTTGGGAGGGAAAGCTGGGGGATTGTTGGTTTAGACCTACTGCTGTTATCAGTTCTTTGCAGAATAATGGATAAGGAAGGGATCAACAGTGGAATGAAAAATTAGAAAGCTGTATTGATGATCCATAAAGATAAGTCCCTAGGCCAAACCTGAAGAACAGAAGGCAACAACTGCTTTTCTGAAAATACAGGTATAAGAGCAAGAAATGCCCCCTAGGCTGTCTTCAAAGGTTCTAATGTCTAGGTTTGAACTGTATGTGAAAGAGATGGTCTTCTGAAAGACCTGTGGAGAGAGCATAATTCTGATGAAAGAAGACTGCTGTGGCAGCCTTGCTGCAGTCTCGGATACTTCTGCAGCTCCATCAAAACTGTATTTGTTGCTGAATGCCTGGCTTCTTTTTCTAAATAAAGGGAAAAAATCTCCTTTGACTAGAAAGACTGAGAAATGTATGCTGGAATGTTGGATGTATAACCATTTATTTAGAAATTTATTTGGAAAGGTTAAAGAGAAAAAATACTTATCTTAACGATGCTGATTCATACCTTATTAAATTGCTTCCGGTGTAATAAATACTGTAGAATAGGAATGGTTAATTAATATGCTGGGCAATGTCTTACACAGCCTAATGTTACCACACTGATTCTAAAAATCATTCACAGTGCCTGATTTCCTGCAGTGCACTTGACAGGGGATGTGATTGCAGGGCATATTTGCATTTGTAACAGTGTTTGGGGTGTAGTTTAAACATCCCAGCACTTTTACATTACCTACAAATTGGTCAGGTTTAACATATCACACAAAGTGATATGTCATGTCTGGATTTATTACAGAATCTCCCAAATTTACTCTGAAGTTTTGAGATTATGTGACTATTTAGAATCTCCAAAATTATTTTCCTTTAAACTCTCTTACTTAGCTCTCCATGCAGAGTCGGGATTGAAGGTGAGACTGATGGAGGAATGATCACTGCAGGCTCATAATAACAGTATGTGGATGAGGAATCTTTCAAGCAGATTTGATGTGTGGGCCCAAAAGTCCTATCAGGTGTAATGCATTGAAGGATCCCTTATGGACAGGTACTGTTTGAGAGGCTGTGTACTGAACCAGCTTTTGTAACTCATTGATATTGTGTGCAAATAAGGTCCTTGTAGTGATGAAGAATACTTGCCTCTTCACTTGGCAGATATAACAATTCTGCTATTGATTGAATACTATAGATGCAGAACTTCTTGAGCACAAATAGACTGTTATTGAAAGACTACCCAGGATATTTGACTTCATAAAACAGATCTTAGAGCATTACCTATCTTGTGTGCAATTATGTATCTTGTGTGCAATTCTCTATGTTTAGTAAAAAAATGTGTTTTCCTTATTAGAAAAATCCTTTCATTCCTCTTGAAAACACAGTGAATTAGGGGATAACCTGAGACTGTTTTACAATAAACAGCAACTCAGTTATCTGTTGTTTGTAACTTAAGAAACCATCGTGATTGTTTTCAGAAGGCATTTATTTGCAAATAAGCACAGTTAAAATGAAAAATCCCTGTCATTATGTTGAAGTGGAAAGCTCAAGGAAGACTTAACCTGCAAATGTTGTTTTCAGTCAGCTTATAGCTGCTGTTCCCCAATTATTCCCATGATATGCTTCATATGTGTTTGGGGAGAGGAAGGGAAATGTACTGTAAAGCAAACTTTTATACGAGCTCCAAGTGAGCAGGTATTTTCAATGCAAATCACTCCAAGCAGGTGGGTGTCTGCTAAAGCTAAGTGGAACGTTGGATCAGTGCTGAGAAAGAGAAGTATTATACTTGTATACTTCAGTGCTAGCAAGTCAGATCTTTTAAATTCTTCATCCCCTGTGGAAAAAAACATGTGATGAAGGACTAGCGAATTTCTGCTTATTTTCTAGTGCGTTATTCTGTGTTTCAAGATCACTGTCCTCTGTCCATGTCCCTTTTTTGAAACCAAAACTTGGCACTTCTATGTTCTGTGTTAAAATTGTTTTTAACTTTATTCCATGAAACAATAGCATGCCTATGTAGTACTCAGTTTTCAAAGTTGTCTCTTATTCAGATTATCATTCTTTCCATTGAAACAAAAATTCGGAGCTTCCAAACCCCCTTGCTTTCTAACACTCCTCACCACAGTGGGAGGCTAGGTGCGGCTGGGTAAGGATTCCGAGATCAAGACCCAATAACAACAAACAAGCTGTTATTGAGCAGGCATTCTTTATTGCAGCGCTGGGAAGCACTGGGGAATTATCCACCATGAGTGCTCCAACGAGTCAGTGAAACATCCCTACTAATATACACCAAAAACATGCATATTCAGTTCCATGTCAATGAGTTCCCAGAATTCTTCTACATAGTCATTTTATTTCCTGGAATTGGCTATCTTTGTAATTATGCATGCTCGAGGGTCTCCTGTGGGGTTCTTTGTTGATTCTAGTCCTTTGTCGTCTTTGTCCTGTCTCTGTCCTGGTCCTGTCTCCAGTCTCCCGCTGGTAGATTGCCCAGGTGGGTCAGAATCCACATCAGTGTGTCTGTAGACACCCTAGAGTCTTAGAAGACTTGATGTTATCACAACCTACAGGATGCTTGGCATAGTTGACTGATAGTTTCACAAAGCACCTTGTTTTAAAAGCAACCCTTAGTATAGCAAATTCATTATTTTAGTAAACTTTTATTAGGCTATATTTCTATTGAATTTACTAACAAATATTCTATGATGTATCACCATAGAAAGTAAAGTGGGCCATTACATAATTATCAGGTAAAAATGGTAAAATAAAAATTTTTATTATTTGCATGAAGGTTTTACTGTTGTCTAAGCTTCTTCTTACTTCGCTGGCTTCCCTGCCATACGTTGAGGTCATACACAGGATCACACAAGGTTTGAGCTTTTCTTTGCTGTGTTTGGTTATCTAAGTCCTTTATATTGTCCTCTGTTGGCTAACCTAGAGGTGGTTCTTTGCATTCCAGTACTGGTATTTTCCAGAGTTGCTTAATTTATGTCAGTATAATTTTATCTTTTTGGTGGAAGTTGAGAATTCTACTTTATTATCCAGTGAAGTATATTAAGTGTAAAATAATTTTGGTGCTGAAACAGAGGAGTTCAAAGGTATTTGGATGGAACAACCACAGCAATGTGGCGAAGAAATAAAATAAAAATGTGAATTGAATTGAAGGAGGAAGAATTGCTCCCTTTGGCTCTTGTTACAACATGAGAAGTGTCAGGCTGCAAATGCATTGATATCAGATTTACAGAGGCTCAAGAACATTGGTTAAATCTTGTATTTGGAAAGGACACTTTTCAATACAGATAGTGATACTTCATTCTCTGTAGGCCGTACACCAAGCCTGAGCATGTGACTGTGTTCAGTGTTTTAGTATGTGAGTTAATGCTGGTTTATGGAACTGTTGTGGAAATTTGCAACGGGTTGAAAATTGGAAGGTGGTGGGGATTTGGTTGTCATTTCGGTTTTTTATTGTACTGCAAAGAGAAGCCAATTTGACCTCTGAAATAGGTGAAGTAAGAGTTGGAAAACACTAGTCACTCCAATATTCTTTATAAATGCAACAAAGCATCATAAATATGCTGTTATTTTTGACGTAGGAAATTTAGATATTATTTTAAGGGTGAAAATTAAAGGTGGAGCAGTATTCAGTTTGTAGTATGAGTGATCAAGAGTTGCATAGCAATTAAATTCTGTAGCTAATAGGAACAGGTTCACACAAGCTCATTTGATTTATGAACATAAGGATTTTATTTCTCTATCAATCTCTTGGGAGATTAGACTTAGCCACAAGAGTAGCCTCAGAGAGTTTTTCCTTGATCTCCTTGCATCTGTTAAGTATTAATGTGGATCAAATAAAGACTTGTTTACACTGTACATGTGTATTTTTATCTTACCTTAAAAATGAAAGCAGAAGTTACAGCAGCTTCAATTATCTAGAAATTCCTAGAGCATGTGCTACCTTAATGCTTTTCAGTAATGCATTTTCTTTACTCACTCATCCATTCGTCCTTGCCAGAAGATCTAGTGGAGATACATGCACCCATTTCAAGTACAAAGATCATATAAAATGGGAGAACAAAGCTTAGAATAAATTTGTAAAATAATTGTAAAATACCACCTTTGCATTTAAAAGAGCTGTCCTAAGTATGTAGGACACTGTAGATTGAACGAATTACTGATCATTTGGGACTCTAATTATTTGGGAAAATATGCAGTTCAAGTTCATTGAAGTGCCCAGTATCTTTAGATATTTTTTTCAGAAGAACTCGAAAGCTCTGTGCAGTGAACATATGATTAATTTTCTACATGTGAGTAATTTCACCACTATCAATTAGATTTTAAACATATATTTAAATATGAGCACTGTACAGTATTTCTAGCAATAAATGTTTCTGTAAGTTCATTAACAGCAAATGGAGAATTAGGGAAAATCTCCATCCTTTATTGGATGCAAAGGGAATCTTAGTAACAAAGGATGAGGAAAAGGCTGAGGTGCTCAGTACCTACTTTGTCTCAGTCTTTAGCAGTGGAACTAGCTGTTCCATGGATATACAGCCACATGAGCGAGGAGACAGACAGGGGGTGCAGAATGAGGTCATCACAATTAAAGAGGAAGTGGTCAGAGACCTGCTACAGCACTTAGATGCACACAAGTCTATGGGACTGGATGGGTTACATCCTAGGGTGCTGAAGGAGTTGGCAGACGTGATCGCCAGGCCACTTTGCATTATTTACCTGAAGACCTGGCTAACTGGGGAGGTCTCAGTGGACTGGAGGGTAGCAAATGTAGCACCCATCTATAAGAAAGGCAGAAAGGAGGATCTGGAAAACTATAGACCTGTCAGTCTGACCTCGGTACCAGGGAAGGTCATGGAGCAGATCATCTTGAGTGTTATTAGAAGACATGTAGAGGATAACCAGGAGATCAGGCCCAGTCAGCATGAGTTTATGACAGGCAGGTCCTGCCTGACAAACCTGATCCCCTATTATAGGATAGGGAGGATGTACAGAGAGACTTGGATAGATTAGATCATTGGGCTAATGTCAATGATCTGGGCTTCAACAAGGCCAAGTGCTCGGTTCTGCACTTTGGCCACAACCCCAGGCAAGGCTACAGGCCTGGGGAAGTGTGGCTGGAAAGTGTCTGGCAGAAAAGAACCTGAGGGTTCTAATTGACAATGGCTGAATATGAGCCAGCAGTGTGCCCAGGTGGCCAAGAAAGCCAGTGGCATCCTGGCTTGTATTAGAAATAGTGTGACCAGCAGAAGTAGAGAGGTGATTGTCCCCCTGTCCTCAGCACTGGTGATACCACACCTCGAGTGTTGTGTCCAGATTTGGGCACTTCAGTTCAAGAGAGATATCGAGGTTCTGGAGCGAGTACAGAGGAGGGCAATGAAGCTGGTGAAGGGCCTAGAGAATAAATCTGATTAAGAACGCTTGAAGGATGTTGAGTTTGAGGAAGAGGAGGCTGAGGGGAGACCTCATCAGTCTCTACAACTACCTGGAAGGTCATTGTAGAGAGGTTGGTGCTGGTCTCTTCTCACAGGTAATTAGCAGCAGAACAAGAGGGAATGGCTTCAAGCTGCAACAGGGTATGTTTAGATTGGGTATCAGGAAAATGTTTTTCACAGAGAGAGTGGTTAGACACTGGAATAGGTTGCCCAGGGAGGTGGTTGAGTCACCATCCCTGGATGTGTTTAAGGATCGTTTGGATGTGGTGTTGGTGCATATGGTTTAGGGGAGAACTTTGTAGAGTAGGGATGATGGTTGGACTCGGTAATCCCAAGGGTCTTTTCCAACCTGAATAGTTCTATGATTCTATGAAATCATAAGTCTGTCAAAAAACAATGTATTTTCCTTAATGTGTGGAAGTAAGTGTGACTGTTTTATTATTGTGTTTAAACACTGACAGTCTTCATGTGAGATGTATTTTTTAAATGTCATTTGTGACCACTTTACCTTAGTATGAACTCTCATTTTGTACATGTAAGGATTGAAAGTAATGTAATCTGTTTGTTGTAAATAAACAACAAACGTTATTGTCCAGACTACCAGGGAGGAGAAACTCTTGCAAGTCTAACTCCCCATCTCACCTCCTACTCCTTTGCTGCAATGTTGGATTGTTGTTTTCTGTTGCCAGCAAACTAAGCTATAAAAAATGAAGTCCTTCAAAGGGTGTCATAGCTCATATTCACACTCCTTGCTATAATTGCAGATAAAGGCAAGTTCCCCTCCCCTCTCACAGATTTCTAAAACATTGCCTTTTATTACTTGTACTTTTAATGGAAATAAGTCTGTTGGCTTTTATACCTAAGGGAATTATTTAAGCAGGTAGTGAATGGTAATGAGCTGGTAGCTCCACCAGACATAAAGTGCGAACAAACGCACCTAGTCCCAGTCGCAAGAACCTTTATTAAAACAAAATGTTGCTGTGGTAATACCATGAGCAACATGACTTGAGATGCTGTTAACTCTTAAAGTTACAGTGCATCCTCTAAAAGCCCTCTGAGTTAATTTAGTGACAAAAGATCACTCTATTTTTGGTTATAACTTTAAAACAATATTATGCAACAAGAAGTCATAAAAAGACTTTGAAAGGGTAATTACTGATAATTCCACAGGCTTTGATGAGGAAATTCAGTAATTCCATGTGCGTTTTCATAAAGGCTTCTGTTTCTTCATTATGATGTCACATTGGATCTGGTGTTTAAATTATGTAGCATTCGTTGCTTCCATTTATGTCATTCTGAGAGGACCAGTCCCAGTTTTCAGGTCATGAGTGCTGCTGCCTCATTTCAACAGTTTTAATTGCCATGTGGTATCAAATATAAAGAAGGTGGGGTTTTTGTTTTTTAGGAATCTTAATTACTTTCTAGCAGTGAATCTGTAGCAGCCTTAATACTTGGAATGTATTCTATCATAAATAGTTGATTTTTTCTTCCCATTTGTTAAATTATTGGATGCACTATGTAATAATAGTTTATTACTTTTTAAATGTTTTATTATTGTTTCGGTTTAAATGCTGTCTTAGACATAGTTTTTTTTGGTCATCGTAAGTATCTTCAGACACATGTTGGCATATTTCATGGCTCACTGCATGATTCCATTGAGATTGACTTACTAATTGATCTTTTAATCTTGTTTTACTTCCAGTAGTGTCAACATCAGTAGCTTTTTTTATACTTCACTTGGTATAATTTTTCTAAACCTTGCTAAAGATGAACCATTTCATGTTTTTATTTAAAAAACCCAACCCCCCCAAAAAACAACAACAGCAACAACAACCAAACACAGAAAAACCCCAAACAAACCAACAAAAAAGTCCAGCTCTTACCCTAATAGTGTCACTTGGTAAGATTTTGGAGGTTTGTTTTCATTTTTGAAAATGTCAAAATTTTCAATGGACTTAGGTGCAGGGGAAAGTACTATGCAGGGATTTCTGCTATCACTCATGCTTGATAGAAGATCACCCTGTAAATATGGTATGGAATATTAAGCATTCTATAATTTTCTTGAATTTATTATAAGCTCTCAGTTCCAGTAAGCAAAGACAAAAATACCACCAAGGCCAATGGGAGGAAAATTTCAGTCCATTTCTCCTATTAGTCTTAATGAAAATGCAGCACTTAAATATTAGCTGTTTTGACATTTCAACTAATGTGGGAGTATATAATTCATTACCATAATTTTGCACAGGCTTGCAAAAGCAAATCCTCAGATATTTTGGAATGTCTTACATGAGTTACTGAGGACAGGGTTGCTTTTATTATGTATACATTGTGTCCATGTGATTGTCTAGATGAGATGGATTTTGCTCAGTGAAATGTTGTTCAATATTTTTCTTAAATACCTTACTGGAAGGGAACTTACTGCATTATTTTCTATATGTGATGCAATCCTGTTTACTCAAAATGGTTATTCTTGTTCTGTTTAGTTCTAAATTTTTTTTAAAAAGTAGTTGAGTGATATGCAAAATGTAAAACTGTTACAATTGCTACAATTTGTGTGGTATTTTACTTCAGAAATGGTGGTGCAGCACAGAAAGAATATTTAAATCATTTGCAAAACACCGGGGAAGAACTTTGTATTAAGGGTAGAATATAGTTTTTCAAGGCACTATTGAAATACCATCGGTCATCCTTGTTCTTTTATGTTTTCAGAGAATGCAGTCCATTCATCGCCTTCTCAAGCCTTGCAGAAAATAAAGCAGGGATCTTAGATTTTTATTCATTATACATCCCTGTTTTTGTTTTGGTTTGGTTTTTTGCTATGGGATATTTCTCTTTATCATAAGTCAAATAAATTAATTATGTATGGAATGAGAATACAGATCTTTTAGATGCTCTATAGGTCACTAGTACTATTTTAATAGTCATAAAATGGCTAAATAAAACAATTGATACAGAAGTGTCATACTGTTTATGAGATTTGTAGGAGTTTTCCTGCTGTAGGATATATGGTTTATATTGCTATTTCAGATAAAAGAAAAGTAATCCAGTTGTCAGACAGCTTGGATTTATGGGCTTTTCCTAAAGGAAGGCTTCTGTGGATGTGCTGTTTTCCCTATCTGAAGTATGACATTGAGCCCCTATGTCAGGCATTTTGCAAATAGACTCAACACATGAGACCTTCCAAGACTTGCTGCTGCCCCTCTGTATTTAAGAAAAGTTATTTTTTATTAAGGAAAAAAGTGTAATTAATCCCTTAAAATTAAAATTAAACCCTTCAGCCATGTATAGAAATGATTTTGTGGGGAAGGGGGAAGGGAAGGGATGCCAAGCTGACCTGTAATTGCTTCAGTCTGTTGGAAAGTCTTGTACTTTCCAGCAGGCATTTAGTGTATTATAGTTATGTTAGATGTCAAAACTAAGTTTTTAATAGCAGCTATCAACCTTTATTTTCTGCTTTAAAAGGGGAAAAATAATTTAATTAAAAAGTATAAAGTAGAACTTGGAATATAAAATTTAAACACTTTTTTTTTTTAAATTTTTCATGGCGACTCATTAAAAATGAATGGTATGGAAAGATTGGAGTTCAAAAATTTATTCCTTTGGCAGTCACTCTTCTATCTTCTCTTATTCTTCTTTGTAGTGGATTCTAAGAAATCTAAAATATTCTCAAATACTCTGGGATCTGTTTTGTTTGTATTATTCCTTGTAGAATATTCCTAATTGATTTATATTCATACTGGTAATTGATTAATATTAATCTGTGGGGCATTTTGTAAGCTGCCACCTGAAGTGGAAATTGTGTACAAGTAATCTACTTAATATTAATTTACTAGAATCATAGACTAATTTAGTTTGGAAGAGATCTCAGGAGGTTTCTAGACCAACTTGCTGTTCAAAGCAGGGTCACACATGTGTTCAGCCCAGGCTGCTCAGAGCTTGATCCAGCTGGATCCTGAAAGCTTCCAAGGCTGGAGACTGCAAAGCCTCTTTGGGCAGCCTGTTCCACTGTCTGACTGTCCTAATAGTGAAGGTTTATCTTCTTGGTAACATTGTCATGGCCACTGAAGTCCTGCTGTTGGGTGTCCCCAAAGCAATCCCCTCTCCCAGCTGAAGCCTGAACCTAGATGTTTAGCTTCTCCGTGCAGGACAGCTGCCCTCATGCATATCAACTGGGGGTGCCTCCTTAATGTTTTACCATCTGAAAACTTGATGAGCAAGCACCCTGGCTCTTCCAGGCCATTGACAAATACGTTGGATATGATAGGTTGAAGGAGAAGATGTTGTGGGAGACAGTGCTGAAAACCTTGTTGGAGTAAAGGACATCCACTGCTCTCGCCTCATCCACAAATCCAGTCATTTTATCATAAAAGGAAATCAGGTTGGTCAGGCATGATTTACCACTGGTAAATCCATGCTGACTGTTCTCTATCATGAAGCTTGGAATGTACTAAGCAATATGAAGGCTGAATAACTTCTCAAGTGCATGAAATAAGACTTTTTTTCAAGCTATTATACCAGGGATTAATTTCAGAGGAATGTGTATGTTGGAAACACAAAACATTTTGAAGGTCTGAAGGGCACTGTTGACCTTGTGTCCTTAATCTCAGATTCATAGTTTCTTCATGTCTTTGCATTTAATTTCTGTTCCTGGTATGTCCTAAGCACAAGGGAAAACAGGAAAATTTGTTATAGATGTTTTTCCTTCAGAATGTGGTTTTGTAGTTGAATCTAAATTCTCTGTCAATGTCTTGTCATTCTGAATTGTTTCTGAGCCACGGAGTATCTTTTATTTGGCACTGCAGTAAAAATAGTAGATATTTTAGGAAAGCTGTGGCCCTGCAACTAATAAGCTTTGCTGTTAAGCAAGGAGCATTTGCCTATTAAAGCAGCAGTATTTTTAAAATTTGAATTTCTGAGCTGTATCTTTCACATTTACCTTTTTTGTTTTTAATTACATTACTGACCTAGAATCAGCTTCTTTGTTCTGTGACAGTGTATGTGAGACATACCTTTCTACTACCGTTTCGTCCAAGTTCTGAATACTAGTACTTAAACTGTATTTGCATATGATGTAACTAAAATCAAGGCGGTCATACAAAAGATTAATCACACCCTAGGAGATTGGATTGTGAGTCAAGGAAATGATGTATTAATAATTCAGTTGGAAAAGTTTACACTCTAGTGGATTATTACATATTAATTATCCAGAGATGGTTTCCTTTACTCAGATTTTACTAGTGCTTTGTGAGGCCTGCATGTGTGAAACCCCTAGAGTAAGCACCGCAAGGACCACATGATTGTGTCTCTTCTAATGCCTATGTATATTTAGAGTCTCCGAAGAGAGTATCTCAGTTTAACCAGCTTTCAGTGAGGTTTTATTGGAAGTAATACTAGAATGGCTTAATAGCACAAAGCCTGCACTGCCTTATTTTTAATGTCACATTCCTTCCTATGTCTTTCAGTTTTATAAGATAGCCCAATATGACACGACTAGAGCCAAGCTTCAAGGGAATTACATATTCTGTTTTCCAGTCAGAATGTTTAAGTGTTATGTCTCAACTGTGCCAGAAATGGGAAAGTTGAATAGATATGTAATTCAAAGTCTGGCTGTCAGATATATATGGCCCCGAGGTAGATCTAATATTTTTCTAATATGTCTGAGGAAAGAATTAATGAAACCATGTTTTAAGACCAATTTGACAATGGATTCTGTTAGCTAGGGACAGAAATAAGAAGATAAAGGAAGTCTGTGGTAAATGAGGCAAGCTCTTGTGGGTACTTAGATTTTTAGGAACAAGGCCTTGGAAATGTTTGTTTCTTTGCCATTTGCATAAAACATTCTATAAATTATGAATTAAGGTAAATGACTGAGAAATTATCTGAGAAAAGATGTGTCAGAGGATTTAAATACAGTACTTCAAGTGTAGCTATTAAAGAAATTCTACATGTAGCAAAATAAATTCTACATGTAGCAAAATAAATTCTACATGTAGCAGATTATGCTTCTTTTTCAGTGTAGCTCTCAAGTATGTCTGTTGGATACACTGAAGAGCATCAAAAAAACCCAAATGTTTCTAAGGGTATGTAATCTAGTTCAGTATAGCGCTACCTGAACTGTGGTAAACAAGTTTAAGAAACTACTCCCGTTTTATCAGAAATATAGCATATGATCTGTGTATTGTATATGCTTAATGAGCAACATTTACATTTTGATAAAGAGTGATAAAGAGTGATCCCCCCTTCGACCCTTTTCTTTTTGGAAAGAACAGTTAGCAGAGAGCAGGCACATTTTGGGTTAGTGAGTTAGTCTGTTGATTACTGTGCAGTAAAATGGAAGAACTGAAGAACATAGGAGTTACAGACTGGTGAAAGCGCTATTGCTGTATATAGTGCATCTTAGAAGACACTGAACTGCTGCCTGTGGGGTCATTCTTTAGAACACATTTTCATGACTGTAACTGTATGTATTCCCTTTCTTATATGTCTTGGGCTTGTAGGTTTTTTATTTCATTTGTTCATTTCAGAAGTGCAATAAATTCTACAACTGATAACAGAAACAAAAAAGCATGCAAGATATGCTAGTGAACAGAAACAAAGGTAGATACATTACAAAAGCAACAGTGGTTGTAAGTCATCAAGTTTGGACATAGAAGAATATTTAATAATAATGGACATGATTAGTCAGAAGCTCATCCAGAAACTCATATTCCTATTAATTGTTTTTGTGACCCAGTCTGCAAGATTTGCTGACCAAGAGAACAGGAGTGACTTGCCCTATATGGTGTCAAGTAGTACTCGGTTTCAAAGTAAAATCACCAAAATCGGAGGTAGAGGTTGAATAAATAGAGCGCCTGTAGAATGTCTTCTCTGAAGGAGTAAATGTATGCGGATAAGGGAAAAAAGAAATTATGGTTTGCATAATCCTCCATCACCTGGATGTTACAATACAAGGTTCCTTAACTTCTTTGGTATTAAAGTTACAGATTTTGAGGGTTATAGCTAATTATCTGTCATTAATAATGAGCATTTGAGCAGCCTTAAGGGTTTGATTTTAAATCTTGATGAAAGTAAACTGTTTAAAAGGCAATCTGTAGAAAGTTAATTCAAGTCATATAAAACTGTACTCAGATCTGTATAATAATTTTATTCTAGCCTTTTAAGTACTTGATTTCTGTATTATGCCACTCTTCCAATTTCAAAGGTACCTGAAATGAACCAGAAGCAATAGTGGTAATTGGCTGTCATCTTAATTATGAATGTACTAGTTCATTCAATTAATGCAGTAGTGATTTTTTATTATTATTTTATTCTGTTTCTTACCAATTTGGGACCCACTTCCGAGATTATAAATACATTCTTTTAGCAGTAGGTGAGAACCTTATCAGTCTGGTATCTTAGCAACAGATACCAGAATTGCAACATTTCCTACATATTTGTACATTGGATTAAGGAACAGAAGACATCTGTAGCAGGATTGTTCTTATAGTCAGTCATCAAGACCACAAATACATATACCAACTTTTATTCTTATGGAAGAAGAAACCACTGTCTTTTAAAGCCAAATAAAAACCCCCAAATGCTTAACTGATGTTATCACTGGCACTTCTTTAGATCTTTTCCCTCTGATGTGCTGTCACTGTCTTTCCTCAAGATACTGTTGCTCTCATTATGAATCTTGTACTGAAAAAGAAGAGAATTGAAAAGGGGCACAGATATAATCTGATAATGTTTTGCTGCTCTTCAAGAGCTGTGTGGAGATGGATCCAGGGTACCTGTTACCTTGACAACCATAAAGTAGGTGTATAAAAGTTATTTTGGTGTAGCTGAATAGTTGTTCTGTCAGTCCAGATCTCTGGTGAAGATGTGCAGCCCCAAGGTATGCAGGATCACTACTTCTTTAATGATAACTCTCCCTTGCTATAGCAGAAACAACTGTGCAGACCCCATAGCAAAGCTTTTTCAAAGGCAGAAAACTGTTGAACATCAAGTGGAGGAATTAGTAGCAATAGGGATTCCTGTTACTAAAAGGGAAGGCTATCTGTCCAGAAGAATTATTGAGCCGGTCAAACTACAATTAAATTACTTTGAAATAGTTTGTGCTGTGCTCTTACATAATTTACACTGAAGCAATTTAATCCAGATATGGTTTACATGTCCTAAATCCAAGCCTTTTGTGCAAAATCAGACCATCTTACTAAAATTCAAAATTGATTTCCTGTGAATAAGGGCTTATAATGGAAACTCTGGCAGATTCCAGAATTGAAAGCAGCATCATTAAAATGAAAATTTTATTCTGACAAGTAAGAAAGTTCAGATAGATCAAGAATACAGGGTTTTAAATTTTTTTTTTTTTCTGTAGAGGAATTGAAACTATACTAAGTTGAACCTGTCACTTTGAAAAGTCACTTTTTTTTAAAATGCATTTTTTAAGACCTTTGTCATTGAGAGTTGGTGGGTGCTGTTCTTTTTTTGAGATTTTTCCTTTTATATCAAAAGAATTTTGAAGTGGTGATGTTTTGTTGTGGAGTCCCTCCCCCACCTGCTATTTATTGTGAGAATGTGACCTTACTGTGGGTCATGATTCAGTTTAATCTTTCAGTGTGATTTTTATCACAAAAGAAAGGACAATATGCAATAGATCACAATTTGAACAAGGTTATTTTCTTTAAGATTATTTGCTGTGATTTTTCACTAGCACTCTGGCACAGAATCTTGATGATTGTCATTAACCCTGAATACAGGGTGGTTTTATCATTCCTGAGCTGCCGAAAGACTTTTCAATAAATATACAGAATCCTTTTGCCAGGAGAAGGTAGAAATGTCTGTTGATAGAAAAGGTTTAATGGTCTGATAAACTCTCACACTAAGGTAGATTAAACATAATATTTATTGTTATAATGTTATTGTAATTTATTGAAAGCTGTAGAGAGGTTGATGGCCAGCCAATTTCTCATCTGTTTTGCATGGATACTAAATCTGGCCTTGCAGAACTTTACATTAAGCTCTAAAGCAAAAACCTGTGGACTTGGGCAGGCAAGTGTAAGACAAGTAATGGTCTTAAATCAGATAGCCATTCATTTCAAGAACCCTACTTTAGAAGTCTAAACTGCCTATCTATGTAGATATACTTAAGTATGGTGTTCATGTAGGGAGCAATGTTTGAATGTCTGTGTTTTGTGCTGGTTTTTTCTGGTGTATCTTCACACTATTCCTAGTTTCTCTAACTTGCAGAATTTGAACTATTTTAGGATGCTGAATGCACTCTAGAAAATTGAATGTGAAGCAATGATTTAATGAAAGGCAGAAAATGTTTTAAATGGCAGATAACTTCAGGGTTTTGAGGGCTTTTTAGAAAGTAAATTATAACTGAAAATTAGGAAAAAATGAGACAGCTTATTAGTGATAAAGCATTTAGAAAATTTAGCTTAATCTATAATGATTTGCCTTGCTGACTTAGATTCATTTCTTATGTGCAATAAATGATGTTTAGAGAATTGCATTCCAGAAAGTAAATGAATCAAAATAAGTAGTAAAAAAAATCAGGAAATACTGAAATTATTGAGAAATTGGAAGCTTACCAAGAGGAAATATCAATTGCATATAGTGTTCTTACTTAAATGTTTATGTCTTCCCTATTGTCCTGAAGAGTGTTATTTTTTAAATATATATATGGCTACTTGTATTTATTAATCTATTAATTAATGTGCTGTATAAAGTAGATGAATGGCCACAAGATTATGACACCAGTTGTAAGACAATGCAACTGTACTTGAGAATAGAAACTAATTAATATAAATATATTAATGCATCTTGAAATAATAGTTGAAGTTTCCTAGTCCTATTTTTTAAGTGATCTTTTTTTAGACTTCCCCTATACCACATTGTAGTGTCAGTTCTAGGAGAATATTCTGCTCCACCAGAAGCAGCATTTCCTTAAGCATTTCAAGATGTCAGAGGTATTTTTAATAATTAACAAAAGGTCTGTTAGAAAAATGAAAAATGTGAACTTCTTAAGCTTTTTCACATTTTGACAACCTGAATACTAAGGGAAATCAAATGAAAGACTTTACTGGCCTGCTCTGATCTATCAAAATCCATGCAGAGGAGGAAATTTAAGTTGATTAGAAATCTGATTGTTAGTGCTTTTTTGAAATCTAATTGCCTGTAAAAGATAAAAGAATGAATAAGTAGGAGGTTGCTGGCAAAGCACTACTTTCCTGATATCATTTATTCTCTGTGCTTTCGCCTTGATGTGGATAGAATAGTATCCTCCTTTTTTTTTTCAGCCTGATTCAGACTTGACACACTCTGGGAATTATTCCTGGTCTACAGAGGTGGAAGGGAGAGAAAAGTACAACTGCAATCTCTTCAGAGAGAACTTTTGGAACATCATCATCATATATAAAAATAATAATTGGCAGCTAGTTCAGATTCATCAGAGTGGTTTTTTTTCCCTTCTGATCTGAGGTCATGCCCTAGTGAGAATGTCTAGGAAAAAAAAAAAATCAGGTCTTGATAACACTGCAGGTATATAGAGGGAGATAGTCCAAGGTTACTTGTCCCTCAAATATGTAATTGTGACTAGGCTTGTTCATTTTTAGGTGGAAGGGTCTTTTAGCAAAAGTGAGATGTCACTGAAGATTCAAGGAAACCACAGACAAATCCTCCAAATTTTCCAGAATTGAGATTAGTACAATAACTTATAGAACCACATTATGATGGAATGACTACTCTTTCCTGGAAGAGTCTGAGTGTATAGCTTATTGGAAAATGTTGCAACAGAATTTGGGATTAAAGTAAGTGGCATAACTATTACTTGTAGATTTTAGGCCTTACCTGTCTCACAACCAGTGCCCTCATTTAGCCTTAAGCTGTGATAAACAGGCATCGCCCTGGGGAATAAGTCAGAGATTTCCTTTGGCAACCCCCCCTTACTTTTGCAGCCCCTTTCTGGCCCTACACATGCTTTACCTGTGGGATCTCTCTGCCAACCTCTTGCTGTCAACTCTAACCCTTGATCCTCAGATCCTTTACCCACAACCAACAACCATGACCCAGAGAGAGAGGTTTTCCAGGGAAATTTCTTTTGGCAACCTTCTGCTTTGTTTGGCAGGCCTTTTAGCACTAATGCTGCAGCTCTAGGATCTACTTTTCTTCTCAACCCTAACTCTAGGCTCTCCTCTGAGCCCTAACCCAAGACCAATAGTTGTAAGGAGAAATTTCTGCAGCACACCCTTTTCTTTGGCAACCCCTTTTCGGCCTTACTTAACAGCTTTAGGCCTTCTTTGTTTCCAAACCCTAACTCTAAGAATAATTGTAGGCCTTGATGATATTTTATGAGAATGTTTGGTAACTTTTAATCTTTTAGGAAAATGTATTAGTCTTTCACTCTTATGCTAAATATACTGTAAATTCATATGCTGTGTTCTGAAAAGGCAGGCTGATAGTATGAGTCTTCTCAGATACTTGTTCTTACACATTTTAGTTTATACTAAAATTCATACTGAAGGGAGACAATTACCTTTATGGTATGAAAGAAATTGAAAGTCCTGTCTAAACTCTTTCAGATTAACAAATCTGACTGTCTGAATAAAGACTCTGTGTGAAGAGGATTGTCCTCTGTTCTCCAGCTGCTGTATTCTCTCAGTTCCCCAAAGTAATTTAAATACCCAGTTTTGTAGATGTTGCATTCATAATGCATATAGAACTGTTGTGCATAGTGATGTAAATGCTTCTACATTTCACTACAAGGAAGAAATGGTCTCATCTGACTTCAGTGAATATTGCTGTAACACTTACTTGAAAAACAAGTTCAGCTGCATCTTCAACTTGAAGATGAAACTTTAACATATAATAATATCTTTCACTATAGCATCTGACATAGAAACAAATTCATTTTCTTTCTGAGTGGAGGAAAAAATCACCTTTGCTTATTTAGCAAGTACAGAATGTAATTTCACATGGTATGTCTGCTTTACTGGCAGATTTTATAACATGGTTGGAATGATAAAGCTCACAACGTTGAAAAATTGTTAAAAAATTTAACTATCTCTCAGTTTTATTACTTACAATGATTTGATGCTGTTTCAGAAATTCATGATGTTTTCAAGTCTTGGGAATAAAAAAAAAATATTAGTTTTCTGTGAAAGCTTATACTGCTAAAGACTGCCATTAATAAGATGATCTTTTTATTATTTTTAAAAGAGAACTCATTTTTATTTGCTAGGAAAAAACCCACACACACCTTATTGTACTTGGACTAGAAACTTAAAAAATATTTTTTTCCCAAAGAAAACATTTCCCTCATGGTGGCATCAGTCCACTTTCAGAGCAGCAGCAGCAGCAAATTGAGAGAGCAGTATTTACAGCAAAACCAACAAGCAGCTCTCTGTACTTCTGTCTCTAATAATTGTATTTTTTCTAGGAGAAAATAATTTCCATCTCAAACATGTGTAGGGTCCATGCACAGAGTAGGCTCCAGTCATCTTCTTGAAGTTCTATTTAAACATGAAAGCAAAAGTAACCAAAAAAATTAGAGGGAAGAATTTTTATGTCACAAATTTGACCTCTGCTTGCCCCTGGTCCCCGATTTCAGTTTTGTTGTTCATGTGTTATCCTTCACTCTGTCCAGTTTGCTAGGTTTTTTTGTTGTGTTTTGTTTTGTCAATTTTTCTATTTTCTGGAGTTTGGTGGGTTTTTTGGCTTTTTATTTTTTGGGGGGAGAGGCTGTGAGAGATTTTTTTTGAGGGGAATTTGGGGAATTAGTTTTTTCAGTTTTTCCCCTTTTTTTTGTTGGATGCATTTTTTGTTGTTTTTTGACTTCTTTTTTATTTTGTGATTTTTTTTTGTTAATTTTCTTTTATTTTCTTTTTTAAATTTATATGCATTACAAGAAATATCTTTTAACTGATTAGATGAAGTATTGCATATTCTTGGGAGGAGCTTTACCTGAAGGTTGGAAAATATTTTGTGTTTCTCAATTCTAGTTCCCCCCTGAAGTTCTTGTCAGTAACCTGGTTATGGGAGTTGAGTCTGAGTTTGTCACCTCTCTGCATTGATCTCTCTTGTGTGTTTCTGTTGTGGAAGCTTCTCATGTTCACGGTGAGTGACTAAGGCATAAAACAATTGAGAATACTGTTTTTTATCTCAATAACGTGTCCAGTAAAACATGGGCATTTATGTATGATATTGAAGTACATTTCCTACTCTTTCATTAACTGACATTCAAGATAAACCAAACAAAATAATGAAATACAAAAATATCTTCTGTCTGTGTTTAATATAGTAGGAGATCTCCAGATTTCATTTTGTGATAGAAAATGTGAGACTATGTGCATTTGGAAACTGTTTCCTTCGTTCTTTTTATCTCTGACACTACAAAGTGTAAAACCTTAGTGTTTTGGGGTTATTTTGAGGGTTTTCTTTCATTGTGTTGGTTTTTGTTTTGTTTTGTTGTTTTGGTTTGGGGTTTTGTTTATTTTGGTTTGGTTTTGGGTTTTTTTGCAGGTATGTAGTTTGATAATCATGAAATGAAACTGGCACAGTTCAAATCTTTATAAGATAGCAAAAACCTAAATATGTCTGCAAATGTATTTGGGCAAAGAATGTAAAAGCAGATCTTAAATACAACTTCTCTCACCCCTCCCTTTATCCTGGGCTCAAATTATTTTGATCCCAAATTCTCTACTGCCTCCATTTCCTAGAGCAGCTCACCGGGACAGGGAATGGGGGTTGTGATCATTTGATCACATGTTGTCTCTGCCACTCCTTCCTCCTCAGGGGAAGAGCTCCTCATGTTCTTTCCAGTGTGGGGTCCCTCCTATGGAAAACAGTCCTCCATGAACTTCTCCAACATGAGTCCTTCCCAAAGACTGTGGTTCTTCACAAACTGCTCCAGTGTGGGTGCCTTTCCTGGGGTGCAGTCCCTGAAGAACAGACTGCTCCAGAGTGAACTTCCCACAGAGTCACAGCCTTTTTCAGGCACAGTTACCTACCTTGGTATGGGCTTCTCCATGGATTGTAGGTCCATATCTGCTCCACCATGCTCCATGGGCTGTAGAGGGACAGCTGGCTGTCTCACCACAGGCTGCAGGAGAGTGTCTGCTCCAGTACAACTCCTTCCCCTCCTTGCTCACTGACATTGGTATCTCCGCTCAGGTATTGCTGCCACATCCCACTCTTCTCTCTGCTGCAGGTATTTTTGCAGTTTCATTTCCCACTTCTTAAATATGTTCTCAAAAAGGTTCTACTGCCATTGCTGAGGAGCTCAGTCTTGGCCAGAGGCAGGTCTTCCATGGAGTTGGGGGGAAGCTTCTAGCAGTTTCTCACAGGAACCACCCCTGTAGCCCCTCCCTTGTAACCAAAGCTCTGCCCCACAGACCCCACACAGAAGAAAAAGGTTAAAGGAAACAATCTACTTTGAAATTTTTTTTTTCTTCATGGGCAGATAGATTGTCTAGGTTGCAATTAATTATGCAGGATGCAAAGGTGCTGGCACTGCCTTTGCATTAAATAAACTAGTCCTGTAAGACTTACAGGCACTTTTGCTGAAAGCTGTTGTGAGACAATTTAACAGCCTATGCCACTATTATCTCATTTATCTCCTCCTATTAAGTGGTTGTCATAAGTTGATAAAGTTTTATGGTTGGCTAATTATCTGTTAGCATCAGTAATTGTTTTTATTCATTGAGGTTCCCCTTCTTCATTTCCAGGAATTACTTCACAAGCTGCAGCTGATGGCATCTTGCCCTTATAAAAGGAGCACAGTGTTGTTCTGTGTGCTCACTGTTGTTGTGCCCTGCTGCAGCAGCAAGCTGAATTTTCCTTAGGTGTGACAGGGTCTCAGTGCAATGGCAAGAGACACTGGTGCTTCATTTAGAAAATGTGTACTGCAGTAAATAAGCTTTAAGCCAAATAACAGAAGTATTTTTCAATATGATTCCTCCGTACACATGCACTTTCAAAAGAAGAGTGAACTGTTATTGTAGAGAGACATTACTTTAAATGGTCAGATGTGGATAAGAGACATTTAATAGTATTGTTTTCTCAGCTTATGCTTCAGTGTGATTTTAAGGAAAAAGCCTGTGCTAAGGCTTGCAAGTATATCTTCTAGAAGCAGGCTAATTGCGGAGTGATGGCCCTGTGTGGTGAGAGCATATTGATTTGTTGGCTTTTTGTAGACTTAAATGAAATATTTGTTTCAGAAAAGGTCATACTTGTTATTTAGTTGTGAATTATTAGAAATAATCAAGCATAGGTTTACATCCTAGTAAACAGGATATAATATAGAATTGTCACCTCAAAGTATGGTAGTTTTAAAAGGTTTTTTCATTGTTTGCATTGCAATTGGTTTCAGATTTTCTGCTTATTTTCCAGTAGGTTGTCCCTGATTGTAATTTTAAGATTCTTTTTGCACAAAATGTCCATCTCTGAATGAAAATACATTGTTTGCTTGTAATAATGCTTACCTTTTTAGCAAATGACAAATTCATACGTGTGGTTGAGCCATAAAATGAGAATTTTAGTTTATAATTATTTGGGCTTGGACAGTTCTCCCTGAAATAGTAAGAATTGGGACTTAGTCCCAGTAGACATTTATGTTTGATCCCAAATAGCTTTAAAGTAATCTTTTTCTGTAGAACAGCTAGAACACATTATTTAATATATTATTGTTGCATGCTGTGGAAGGCTTAATCTTATGTAGCAGGTTAGTAGTGTACAGTGAAAGAACATACTTTTTTAGATCTAGAGCCTCGAAAGGACTTGGGTCCCAGCTATGAGATGGAGTGCCTGACTGTAATTACACCCTGACATGGTGGTACCTAACTTGCCTTCAGTTTTAAGTTTTCAACGCATCTAAGCAGGTATAGAAAGTTTGCCTCCATTGTATCTCAGGTAAATGCTTCAGGACCTATTTTGTTCTCAAGCCTACTTCAGATCCTCAGAATGGGGTCCTCCAACAGTTTATATGAGGCTACATTCAGTAAGTCTGTTGTTTGACACAGCACAGGTGTGTGCTTGAATGTCTTTTACTCCATAATGTAACTCCATTTTGTTAAGGTATGGTAGTCTGAAATCCACCATCTTTCTGAATGTGGAGGAGTTTCTCCTACTTTTTCTACTATGCTAATAGTAGAAATTTGCTTAGTAGTAATTGGCTTAGAAAGTAGTTTGCTTAGAGGCACTTTCTGTTCTCTTATTGAAACTGTTCCACTGTGCCATAAGCACCCAAATAATTGTTGGAGTGGGAAAATTGAGCCAAACTGTATGAAGGTATTTAGGAATTCTGAAGAGGCCTGTTCTTCAACTCATACTTCCAAGACAAAGTCCATTTAGAATAGACAGATATGTTACTGAAAGCACAAATCAAATCTTCAGAGCAGGAGTCCTTCTAAATTGTTTTTTTACCATCTTCCTGTAACTCTTACCCTGCTCACATTCCCTCTCACATGTCTGAAAGATTTTGGGCTGCTGTAATGACTAATGTTTTTCCTCCCTGCCAAAAACTCATAAATATCCAGTAGACAGTTTTTATTCTAGATTTCTTATTTTCAGCTTTTTCTTTAGTGTATGTTCCTCTTCAGAAACTTCACATTAATAGTGTTGCAAAACGTGTAAGAGCTTGCTTTTTTTTATGTACTGTGGACTCTCTTGGAGGCAGTTAGGAGAATGGGTAGTATTGTTGACAGAAGACACAGGTTCGTTGCGTCTCCATGGTTCCTGTTTGAGCATTCTAAATATTTTGAAATAAAATTTGTATATATAGGGCTTCTTTGCTACTTTGCATGACCTGGATTTAGATTAAGAAAATTTATCAATTTCAAGTAATTAGGTTTAAATTCCACAGCTCTTTTCACCAGAGAATCTCCAGAGCTAATAATTACTTCAGAGTAAATTGTTTACCCTGAGTACATAATATATACATTGAAATACATTGTTCTAGTTCTTCAAATACTCTTAGTATGACATATGCAATAAAACCAGTAAACGTAATTTAGAATAACTTTAGTCTTATTAATAAAGACAAGACTTCTTCCAATTGTTTATATGTACATGCATTGTGGGAACAGGGCATTTAGAGATTATGCTTCTAGGGGTCTGGTTCACTTGACTTTAATTTATTTCCTTATGCAACTTGATTCCTTTTCACTGAGGCTGAAAATATATCAATTTCTATGATATGTTGCTCCTTCAAAGTCATAACCAATGCTGCTGATTCATTACAAGATTATCATGTCTTCAAAAGTTCAATTAGCTCCATCTGAAATAGAATTTCCAAAAGCAGTGTTGCACTTTGAGGTAACATAAATGTCAGAAAAAATGTACTATCTGAATAAATACAATTCACTTCCAGTTAAATACTGACTGAAGATGGATTCTACCTATGGTGCTTAAACAAATAAAGCCATATTGTAGAAAAGGTTGCAAATATGCTGTTTGACCCCGTTTATTCCTTTCAAGAAGAGTAGTTGACATAAAAATAAGCTTGCAGAGACCTAAAGTAAGTCACTTGTCAGAGTTGCGTATTTTTTTGTAGAACTTTTTTCTATTTAATTTGAAATCATATGCACTGAATTATATTTATTTGCTGTCACTGTTTTTTGTGTATTGGTGACGTATTAAGTCCTTAAGTTTCACTGAATTCTGACTTGAACTTCACATGGTTGTTCTCAGTGTCATCAGGGTTTGTTTTCTTTTTTTGTTTGTTTGTTTTACTTTAAATCTGAGTGAGAATCCCAGCAGGCCAGTGCACAGTCAGCATAAATCAGAACTTCTGGCAGCATCCCTTTCTATCCCAGGACTGTGCTGGACATGGGTTTTGTAAGCACAGGTAGAATAACTCTCAGTGGCTCTGCAGTGAGGCTGAGGCTGCCAACTCAACTAACTGTATTTGCTTCAGAAACCTGGAAACTGCCCTGTGATGTAGGAAATGGCTTTCTGACTATTTATTTTTTGTAATTACCAGAAATATTAGGACTAAAGGAGCTCAAATAGACTGCTTTGTTATACACTAAAATGTTACAACTTTGTTATATCATAATTGATCATTGTGGAAAGGATTACAATGTCCCAAAGAGAACTGTGACTTTATGTGTTGACTAAGGGAAGAAATTGATTGATACTCGA
Organism: Apus apus; assembly: GCF_020740795.1. NCBI lineage: Eukaryota > Metazoa > Chordata > Aves > Apodiformes > Apodidae > Apus > Apus apus. The sequence goes on from NC_067285.1 coordinate 71,735,292, forward strand.
GCAGGAAAGGTTCTCATCTTTTGAGCAATCTCCGCAAGAGAGATGTCTTGATTTCTTCCTCATGTAGTGTTCTCTGCGTTTTTGAAAGCTGTCAAAGTTAGAATAAACCCCTCATTCTTGTGAAGACATGGATGCCCTTAAAGTGTGTCACACGATTTTATGCAGAACATATTCTGTACAAGTATAGATATTTGGAAGAGCCTGGGGGACAGGGGAATAAAAAGTATTTGAAAAGAAAACATCCTGCATCAAATATCAGAAGTATTAGCATAAATTAGGTTGTTATGCAGTTGGAACAAGGGTATTTTTTTAAAGCTGCAAATAGCCTGAATATAATGAATTTACTTTAAAGCAATCAAAGATTCATATAATTGCTTTGGGTTTAGAAGTGTACTTTTCTTCAGTTTAGAAGTATATTTTTAATGTGATGTTAAGAGAGTGGTCACACAAATATCTATGTAAGAGATTGGTGAATTGGAGAATGCTGTAAAACTGATTGAAGTTTAAACTGGTTTAATTAATAGGTTTATCCAGAAACAACTGTTTTGTTTTATATGGAAAAAAACCAGCTTCTTTCTGTTGATGATTTTGAAGCATTGCTGCCACCAAGGTTGGACTACTTTCTCAATAGGCCAGTGTTTAAAGAGCACACAAAAAAATTATCAAAGGAAATACACAAAGAAAGGGCATACTTTTGACTTTTTACTAGAGGAAAAACAAATCTATTTTGTCTGAAGCTGGTAAGGAATGTGATTAGTTTAGGAGATCACACATAGGAAAGGAAATTAAGAACACCTGAATGCAGTAACACTTTGTGTGGAATAAGCAGCAGCACTTTGCACTGTGAGTCATATTCTGACACTATTGACTTGATGTATTTAGGTGGGAGTTTCAAAGAGTCGAAGCTAAAAGATATGGGCAGAGGCAACACTGCAGAGGCTGATTGTGGGCTTTAGGATATGCAAGCTGAGAAATGGAGTTGATCAGTTTTATAAAACATATAAGTTAGTAGGAAGACCAGCTTAATATTAGGGTAATAGCAAGACTAGAGAAGGATGACTGGGAAGCATGCAGTATGAAGTAACTAAAAGTAAGTTGAATAACTTGCATTAACTAAATAATATTTTCCAGAATTGGTGGTTATTAGATTCTGGTTAAAACCAAACCAAAGTTCTTATGAAAAATAAATGTTTATAGTTTGCCAGTTAATAATAAATTACTATATAGAGGTACTATATCTTTCATTAGTAGCTGTAATTATTTCTGAACTTCTTGAAAGTATTCAGGAATGTATAATTGCATTAATAATATCATACTGCCCTTGCTCTATGCTGTGTTAACAAAGAACTTCATTTTTCTCTTTTAAACACTGCTTATCATTCCATGTACTCTTAATCATGGTCTTTCAGCCTTCAACACTTGTATTTTAGTAAATTTCATTAATTATTTCCTTTTTTATTTCTGCAATCTTGCATTTCAGTATTCTTAGCTCTTGTCAGTTCCAAAGATACCAATATCCTTCATTGCTGCTACATTAATGTAGCAGCAGTCCTAAGGCCAAATTTCTGATTATTTAATGCATTTTCTGAGATTAGGAGACACATCAGAGTGAATGGCTCCAATTGTCAGATATTTTGTTAGTGTAATTAAGTTAAAATTGAGTTTCGTGGTATAACTTGTATATAATGACTTTAGATGTGATTTTGGATCCTCTGGCATCAATGACTGTGTGAAACAAAGCACCTAATCATACAACAATCAGAGGAAGTATGGCTTGGAAAAGTATCAGACTAGAATATAGGTTATGTAGGTTCTATTTACTCTTAATGTAATGACAGAGCAGTGATGAAACAGGTGCTTTATCTCTGTGTACTGTAGTTAACCTGCCTATATAATAGGCATAATTATGCTAATGCATGTAAAGTGCATGCACTATTTTAGAGTGCTGTAGAATAAAAGTTACTGTTAAAGGCATGATTTCAGTACTATCTCTCTTCAGTCTACTTTGGGAAATCCCAATCTGACTGTTGGACAGCTGAAGTTTTTTGAATCATCTAAATTGTTGACACCCCTGTTCTTTCTGTGCTAGACGGTCTTGATTTATTTCAAAACAAAGAATTACTTGTGTTCTTTCAAAGAAAGCCAAAACATGGTGTAAAAAAAGGTGAATATTTGAAGTACCTTATGAAACAAGTCAGATCAGTAATTTAAATTTGGTGTGGAAACAGTCCTTTTTCATCTAGAAGTATAGAAAGATAAAATATTCAGACGGTGACTCATGTGCCTAATTTTTAAACCTTTTTGAAGGTGATCCCCCTTCTGTGTTCTGTCTGTACACTGAGAGTGTGCTCATGGAGCAAACACGTATGACCGTAAAACTAGAAATTAGTGACATACTGATAATAGCCACTTCTGTGTAAAAGCATTAATAGAAACTTCAATATGCTCCTAGTAACTAGTAGTAATAGGAAATTAAGCTGTTGTTAAAGATACTATCAAATATAGCTCTACTGTTACAAGTAACACAAAGTTACTCTTTGATCCTCCTAGTTTGTCATGTGAAGAATATCTACACAAAGTTCTAGCATGCCATAAGTCTGTATTGGAAGGAGCTGTTCTGAAAAGTCTGCTTTTGACCTCCCTTCATGATAGCTTGGCCTCCTGGAGTACCTGCCAGCACACCAAGGTTCCAGCAAAGGTCAACAGGACATTAAAAGAGACACAAAGCTCTCTAACCACACCAAAATGCAAGGCTTTAGGATGATAAATATTACTGTTGAGAGAAACTGGAAATTATTTCTGTTAACAGGCTATATAAAATTTTTTATTTTCTGTTTCATGTCTCACCAACTTGGGCAGTGGACATTCTCCTGTCTCCAGCTGTCTCAGTGGGTGGCAGTGCTGTAAAACTGCGTGGCTGCTATTTAAATCACTTTTTAAAATTCTGTCAGAATGTCAAATCTTTTCTGTCAAGATTGGAATGGAAATCTTAATTAGGTTCTGGATGCCAATGTTGTAATTTAATATATATTATACATATAAGTACAGAAGCTTCCCATGCCAAAAAAATTTTATTATTTTTTCATAATAATCGTGACCTTTTTAGACCATTTTAAAATTAGTTCCATAGTGGCTTACTTTTATGTCAGATTCTATATAAAAGCATATTGCTTTCCTTTGGGAAAAGTCCTGCATAATTTAGTAATAAGACAAATACATTTTTAAAAACTACTTTAAATCTCAACAGTGTGTGATGTAGGCAGTAAGCAATGCCACAGTTAGTATCCTATACTATATCTGATACGATTATATACAATTCTGTAGAAACTGTACAGTACCTAGTAACTGTCTATATTTTTTATAAAATATGAGTGGTATTACATGACTTGTTAGAGGAAGCAGTTTAATAGTTTTTCCATATGTAAATTAAATTTGAGAGGCATTATTCTGCTGTAATTAGGCAAAAGAAGCTTAGGTGATTTGAGCTGACAGTGGTTGGGATGATGTTTCACAGTTCACATTTAAGCGTGTGAGTAGTGATTGAAGAAGATCTATAGATGCATCAGCAAAAAAATTAAAGTTATTAATAAGCCATGAAGTTTGAGTTCAGATCAGCCTGGTGTATTTCCTCATTTTAGAACACCAGTACTTCAATTTGTTATTTCAAGTGCATGTACTAAAATGACATCTGTCACAAACAGTGCCTATAGCTGAAAAAGTAGAAGTTTTCATGTATTGCCTACAAATTTAAGTCTCTGATAAGAGCTACATTACTCTGCTGCTGAACATTTGTTTTGAAAATGGCTAAAATACCTAACGTGGTTGGAAGGCTCAGTGGTTACTGTAAGCAATTGGGATACAGGCACCAAGAGGGGAAGTGGGTAGGAGGACCTCAAGCTGGCCAAGGTTCTCTGGAGTGTGTCAGGAAAGTGCTGGCTGCAGGGAGGGCAGAGCTGGTTAAACTGTAGTTTGCAGTCTGAAAAACCTGGTGAAAGTTTCTGTAGCTACAGGGCAGATGAAGGAAGTGGATGCATTCTGCCTATGCACAAGGTCTACGTAAGTAATGCCGAGAACATCTTCAGTTCTTTAGGACATTGCATAGTGTGAATGGCACATGTTCTGAAGCCACTGAACTCCTTTCCTTCTTTCTGTGGATTGTTTTTGCTATGTAGTGTGTTGTGTATTTTTAATACTAATTTAAGAAAATCCTCCCTATAAATTTTATGGTCCTTATATGTACTAAGATGGAGACTATATCAGGATGTCATTTCATTTCATATAGTGAAAACACATTTATTGTCTAAGTTAGAATTAAGATAGCTTTATAAGTCTGCTCTAGTGTCCCTGAGGACATTGCCAATGAAAATGTAAAACCCACATGTCCTCCACAACTCTCTACTAAGACCGCGTTTTTGTCTTGGAAGTAACACAGTGTAATATGAGATACAGCAGTTGCCAAGGTAACTGTTCTTTTCTAGTTTTATAGTGGCAGGTGAATAGTTGCCTGGGTATCCACAGTAATTTGCTGGGGCTCTAGTAATACAGAAAGGATGTACAGATTTTTCTTTAGGCTTGTTTTTCTTTTCCAGAGGCTTTAGCTAAAATCCTAAGGTATATAATAATTACTAAAATATTGTTCAATAGTCAATTTAATATTATTCAAATGCAAGAAATATAATTTCTGTAGTGCTGTGTTATTAAATGAATATTAATGTTTATTGAAGGTTTTAAATGCAGGCTATTAGGGCAAGGTCTTTTTATATTATGATGGTTACTTTCAGAGAAGCTTATTTTCTGATATTTTTTTTTTTTCTAAAATCTCAGGTTACTGTTTTGCCACCCTTCAAAACGTACCTAATTAATTGCACATTTAAATCTGAAACTAATGAGACAGAATCTGCAAGCAGAATTTCTGGTTTGTTTTTATCATACTGTCTTTTTAGTGTACTGTCAAAAACCTGCGCTCCTTCCATCAGTAAGGTATTTGAATGACTGTTCTCCCATTCTAACTCTGCTGTAGCATTCTCCTGGATTTAAAATCAAAGATACTTAGCAAAGAAGTGTTCACATTTTCTGCATGGGGTGCATGGGAAAGTTCTCATTAAATGTGATGACATAATTATTTTATTAAACATAGTTTATTTTTTTTTAAGTTGCTGTTGATCTGAATCCTTTCTGTATAATTAAATACTCCAATTTAGAAGATTCATAGTGTTCTGCATCCTGTGTTCCATTGCATTATGCTGACTTCATTTTGCATATTTAGAGTAAAATTTCAGGGTTTAAAACATAAGTCTTCAGTGTGTCGTAGATGGGTTTTAGATTTAATGTAGTAATAAGATTTATAGCTTTATTTGGTCTAGTAGCAGACCCAGAAAGATAATAATTCAGACCACAGTTTGTTAGCTTATTACATTAACATGATCAGAATGTGGATTTCATTGTGTTTCTTTGAATGAAGTATTAAATTTGGGACAATCTGGATATGTTTTAAAGGTTTCACCTGTGTATAAAGTTGACCATACAAACCTCTGAGCACGTGATGTATCTGTGGTCTGGATTCTAGCTGTTAAAATACCTCAGAATTGAGCAATCCTCCTCTCATAGTCTCTGAATTTAGCTCTATATTTGAAACAGTGTTTCTTAAAAGAAAATTAGTCTTTCTAATTCTGCTGCTATTATGAATAGTATCAATGTCCTCAAAATAACATTACAAGTAAGCTGGCAATATATAAAGTAATATTGCTAAATAAAACCATCAGACATATTTATGAAGTGATGGATGAGACTGGGTGAAAGCTGTTGCACCTTACAATCAAATAGGTATTTTTAGTGGTATTTTTCTGTGAACTGACAATGATGACAATAAAAGATTTACTGGAAATCTTGGTTTTTTTTCTGTAGGTTTTTTTCTGAACACTGCATTTCTGAAAATAGAGGATATGAGCTAAAACCAAATCTTTCATACCTGACAGTGAAACTGCTTTATATCAAAAGTGGTGGCTGCATTCTCTTGGTTATTGAAATATAATGCAAGGTATGACATTGTTGCGTGGGATAGGCTGTTCTTGGCTCAGAAATAGATTATTTCACCCCCCAAAAATGGTTGGGGAACAAGTAGATTTGTTTTAAGTATCCATCTTAGACAAGACTACCATTTGACAAGTAGACTCAACATCTTGATGCTATTGTAAATGTTAATGTTAGCTCTGCCTTTGTTTTTATAGCCTTGTCAGACACTCAGCAATAGTACTTATTTAAGTAGATCAGACTCCTAAAATTAACAGAACTACTGTAATTCCCTGACCAAGGACACATTTCTTTGACTGAGGCGTGTGACTTCAAACAGATGTGATAGTTGCTTTCTTCTCCCTTCATGACTTGACAATAAATTATATTTCGAGTGACCAGTAGGGACCGGAACATTGCTATTAAGATTTTGGGTTACATAGCGTGTGTCATCTGGTAACAAATAAACCTCTGCAAGACTTCTGGAGAAGCTTTTTTAAAGATTATTTTTGCATATTTAATTCTTGCAGTAAATTTCTCTCTATGCCTGTAATGGTTTCCAAATTAAAGTCTGCTATTAAAGATGAACAAAAAGAATGTTGTTTGAACTGCTAGTAATTTCTGAAAAATAAAAAGAAAATGCCTTAATAATATAGATTTAGTCCCTTTGCTACTACATATCATGCTTTTGATTAATAAAGTCTCCCATTAGTAGAACAGAATGGAAAATAGAGTAATTTTTAGCTGACAAACTAGTACTCCTGTTTATTTCAGCAGTGTAAAAGTGACTATTCAGTATGAAACAATTAATGCTCTAGCCTTGAAGGCTCCAACTTCAGTACAGTTAATTGTTAAAAACAAAAAACTCAAAAACAACCAACAAAACTGTGAGTACATAGATCCTTCTAAAGTTGAATTTCTCAGCAATAATTGTATTACCTAGAATCTGCATGTGTTTCCTTCAAATCTGTTATTGCAAAGGTGAATCATCCATATGTTGTGTTTTTATAATTCTTTTTAGCTTATATAAGTAAAGGTAGGTACTTGCTGAGAATTTTAACATCCCTAGTGAATTAAAACTAGGAAACATAGGCATGTGAGTCCAGGTAATAGCTTTGGAATTATCAATTATTGCATTTTATAGAATAACTATTTCATATTTTTTTATTATTATGTTTTCTATGTCTGCAGAAGCTGCAGAACAGGTGCAATATCTGCAAAAAGGTGGACCATATAGTTATGCTACAAAGCATGGTAATGTTTTGTGACATGAATGATCTTTATTAGTTAGAAAGCAGTATGTTTTGCAGCAAACTTCTTAGCATCTCACTTAATCTACTTTTCTTTTTGCAGATTTTTGATATGTAGAATGTTAGTGTGAAGGGCACTTGTGAACAACTGCTTAAACAAGCTGTTTGCAGCAATAAGGGTAAAATTATATACATCTGGGTTTCTTAGATGAGTTGTTTCTTCCTTAAAATACAAGTAAAGTACTACAGATTAGTTTAAACATTGAATTTCTGACTCTTGATCAATAATAAATCTGTATCAGATCAATAAAAATATATCTGAATGTCTATTTAATTTTGCATAGTGTTTCAATGCAACTTCTTCTAAATGCTATTTTTATTATTTAAATTATACAGAAGTTTGGAGGAAAAAAACGCCAACAAACCAAAATTAGTATTTGTGAGAAAGGAAGTGCTTGAGCTCACACAGTCAAGGAATAGAAATGTATAATTTCATCTGTTTTAGTTAGAGGAGCTGAAGTAGTTAACAGGAGTACTGTGGGTGGAGAGATAAGTTGAAATAGATTTTAATATTTTTTGGCTAACTGGCTAAACTACTGAAATAGTTGCATGTTTAAAGGTGGAGTTAACTAAGCCTGGTGATAATCAGATCTCCCCAAACCTATTTTTCTAAAAATAAATTCTGAATGCTGTTGGCCAGGCAGTGGGAACCCCATTTTTTGGGTTAGGGCTTCACTGCACTGTGACATTAGAAATAACATAGACTTTATGTGCAAATTACTACACTCTTATTAATGGGGGGGGGAGTTATCAATGCAATTGTTTTTGAAACCAATTTTTAAAAATTTTTATTTTGAGAGGGTAGACTTCTTCCTTTTGCTTATGAGTACTACAGTGATGTGTCCTTGGTTAGAAAGAATGGTTAAATCACAGGTTGAATGTGTGTTGGTCCAAATGGCCACCAAAAGACAGATGCTGTTAAATCCTACTTTGACAGGATAAACAATATTTACAGGCTTAACCATTGGGTGTGTGCAGATGTCATCCAGAATAATGCAAAACCTCATCTCCAGCTTTCAGCAGGCGTTCTCAAGTTGTGTATAGTGTGGCTAAATACCAGGCATTTATGCATGCAAATGGTGTTTTTAACCAGCTGTACCAGTGTGATGTAAAAGGAATTCCTTGTAACATAGAAGGGCACCTCATCAGCTGAGGGGTGTGTAAGGAGAAGTGGTCTAAATGAGCCAGTAGAAACATCTGTTACGCTCATAAATTTATATGAGGCTGTTCAGCTGTATAGAATCAAAATTGTGTTTCACTAACACTTATTTTAATATACCATAAAGGGGATTGCATTGCAAATTATAGATGTTGACTGAATTTTAAAATAGAACTAGTGCTTATTTTTTGTACTGTGTTTTCACATCCTGGTAACATTGTGTTTCCCCTGTTAAAGTTGGAAATTAAGTAATTTGGCAAAGAAAAATAATAGACTTCCCCTGCAGCTTTTGTGAAGAGTCATAGTTTGGCCTATCAAGGACTAAGAGATTTGGAATATATTTTGTATATTGATCTTCACTTAAAGAAACATTGATGAACAATCTCCTGTTTATCCATGTTGAAAATCTCATTCATATTCCTGTCATCTTGGAACTAGCCAAATGTCTTTTTAATGAAGTTCCTCATTGACTGAAATGGTTATTAGATGCAATTAATTTATAAATTTGGTCAATTATTTTACAATACTTACTTAAAGTCTTAGAGAGCTCCTATCGTTGCTGATAAGGTCATTACAAGAGTTTGTGTACACTTGAGAATAAAGAGATATCCCATTTAGATTATTTCCTTAAATCTTAATGGCAGAACTCTTGTTCACTTAAATAAGATGGAATTTGAGCCTCTTCTAATCTCTTTAGTTGCTTACCTGCAAAATAACTTAATGTGTTTTCAAAGCTGCTGTCATTCCCCAGTAATTTTTCTTTATTTTTTTCCACTCTTCACTCAAGTTGACTACTCATGTGTCTGCTTTACTTTATAGCTGTGCACTGCTCTGATGATTAATGTTTTTCATTTTTCTGTCATCATTTTCTTCTACAGGGAGAGGTATAGCTCACTGTGCTTTCCTGTTGCAAGTACTGTTTCCACTTGCTGGTAATCTTCAACCAAATCTATTACAAGTGCTTTAACAAATCTCTCTCAATATCCTAATTCCATTTAAATGCAACAGAAGTGTTTTACATGCATCTTGACTTGCTAACCATCCTAACTTGGACTTATTAGAAAGGTTCTAAATGCTGTTACATTATAATTTAAAAATAAAAGTCCTGAAGTAGTCTGCAGAATATGCAAATTGATATTTTGCACTTAGGTTTTTAAAATAACCTGTTTAAAGATAAATAATTTCATTAATACTTGAAGAGCAGATCACTTAGTGGCAATGCTTAGCACCATATTGCAGCTGTTGATTATCTCAAAATATTTTGAGTATGGAGTCAAATGGAACATTGAGATGTATTAATCTTTTTACTGCTCGTTTAGGAAAAATGTAGTAATAATGAAAAAAGTAAAGGTCTGGAATCTGATTGCGTGCACTACTCAGAGAGAAACTTGAATAATTCCATCTCCTGAAGGAGTACTGCTGTCAGGCCTTGTTATGCTTGACGTGTATCGTCTTTTGGAGCTACTCTTTAGAATTGGTGTTTATTTGATATACACTTAATTTTAGGCAATTAATTTGTCCAAAAACATGTATTCACATGCCTTCTATTGCGCTAAAAAGATAAGAAGGAGATACAGACATCGGGAGATGTAAATCTATGCTTTAGAGGGTTGTTGCAGACAGTGTGCTGTAATACATCTTCTGCTTGATTGCACCTTCTACTAGCATTTACTGGGTCCTGCCTCAAGGTGGAGCTGTTTTATTTTCGATGGAAATGAAGACCTGAAAAGCATTTTCTTCCCCAAAATCCTGTTTCTGATTTGAATACATGCATGGATTATGTTGGTGGAGAAAAATGGCAAGCAATCTTCCTCCCCTTCAGCGAGAGCTGGAGTCAGCAATGTGTCAAACAGGTGAATGGGCCCGTGACACTGACTGATCTTTTTATTCAACCTGACGTTACCTTTCAGAGATTCTGGAAGATGCATACCTTTCACTTACAGTAGGTATCCAGCAGGATTATGACAATATGTGCATACCAGCTGTCAAAAGCAGTACTATTCTTGTGGCTTTTTGTAATTGGGAATGTTTTCCCAGAAGAGAGTATATGTGTGTGTATTGTGTTCTAATTAAGACTGTACAAGCTAGTTATGGCAGGCTGTCAAATCAATGGGATGCTGGGTATATTTTAGTTTCTGTGTTATAGTCTAAATAACCTTTTAAGGACTCTGTTCTCTCAATGTAGTAAATGCTGAATGTTTTATAATTAATAGGCCTTTGAGGAATGCATTCCACATGGTTTTATTGCTGGAATGAGACTGTCTTATCACTAAATACACAATAGTGACATGAGGTCATTTCAGCACAGAGAAATGCATACATCTCCTAGATGAACAAAGTCAGTGTATTGTGAAGTTTAGTTAATCAGGAATACTTTAAAGTAAACGTTGGTGGCAAATGAGGAAAAATGATGGAAATGAGGAAAACCTACAAATACTCCTTCCAGTCATCTTTCACCTTTCAGTTTAAATAATGTGAATGTCTATTCTAGTTGGATTTGTGAAAGTGACACTAATTTCCTTCTTGTTTTTCTTTTTGATTTAAAGTCTGTCTTTATTCTGGTCACTTTAAAAGTGAAGTGTATCACACATTTCAAAAACTTCCCGGTCCAGACTGTATAAGAGAGAGATCTGGAGAGGCCTCTCTCTTAACAGGTGAGACAAATGACCTGTTCTGTAGTTCATTTAGGTTTTTAAGTAAATAAATAAATCCAGGTGGTCTCAGTTTCAACTAGAGATGACATTTACCAAAACTGAGAAGAAATTAAATTAAGTTTTGAATAGCGTGTAAGATCTGATGGGGAGAAATGCTGGGGGACTGCCTGGTGGGTTGAGTACATAGTGCCAAACTGGTGCCTTGTGTAATGTTGAAGCTGGCTTGCATTTTGAAGCCAGTGTTCTATATCAAGTAGGATGACATCTGTTTTGGCATATTTTTATTCACCTAAAAATGTAGCTTTTAGTTGCTAGCAGTATTTGTAAAATTGGGCCAAATCAGCTTTCACTGGCACAAAAATGGAAGAAGAAACATTCTTGAATGGTGAAGCATTTCAGCATTCTAAAAGAACATTTTGATAAATTAAGGCTATACTATAGGGGTAGGGGGATTCGGAGATCTTGTACAAAATTGAAGAGAAATTCCCTTTTGACGTGCACGCATTGGGTTCAATGTATGCTTTAATTTGCTGTTAAAAATTGATGATTTTACTAGGGAGGACTGGTACCTATAATCCCATTTCCTCCAAAGTATTTTATATATTTGCCTGTTACTTAGAACTATTTTTTGTAGGAGACATTTCCAATATATATATATTGATTGAGGCAGGGAGAAAATTAACTTCGGGTAAGTAGCCTTAGCCACAGGAATATGTTGGTCAAAACCATCAACAACATTGATTCATATCTCAGTGATGTAAATGATAATTCCACTATAAATCTAAATCTATTTTTTGTTATTAAAAATTGCTGGAATAAAGGTATTTCCAGCTGGATTAAATCATGCAGTTTCCCCTAAACCTGTGTTTTGTTTTATTTTATTTGAAAAAGCTTGAAAGTTCTGACATCATTTTTTGAAAAAAAATTCTTGCTCTGTTTCTTCGCAGGAACTTACTTTCTTCTCCCTCTTCCCACGTTACTCCTGAAATATCTGAGTACTGGTTAAAACAGACCCAATACTTACCTAATTTAGAAAACCTTATCCTTAGAAAAGAAATAACTGGAATGCTGTACTCTGTATTATCTTCTTTATCAAAAAAACAAGCCATAAATGTCATGAAAATGATCTCTAACTACTGCTTTCTCAGCATTTACAACAAATTTGCATGATAGTCTTATAGCTTTGTCTATAAAGAAGTCAAAACTGCTTTGTACAGCAAGTTTGTTTATTAGTATGCCTTTGATGTCAACTTTGTCCATTTGTGTCCAGCTTCTTGAATGCTGGAGTGAATTTCACAATCCTGTGTTATTCCTTAGTAAAAGAGATAGTAGACTGATGTTAAAAAAAAACATGCTTGAGACTGAAATCTGAATGAGAATTGTGATAGTTTGTTATTTTTTTATTTATTTTTTTTTCTTTTACTTTCAGTCAGCTTGCTCAGAGGAGGACTGAAACCTTGGGTTGTGGAATTAGTTTGTTTACTTTGTCAGTGTTGTCTTACCTAGTATTTTTCAGAGTATTTAGGGGCATGTTTAATATCCTTGATGAAAACACATGTTGAAATTCTCTGCTAATTGGAGTCCCAGGTGTTTTCCATTCTTTGGCTGTGCAGTAAGTACTGCAGCTGTGGCCCTGCATACTCCTGAGTTTTCCATGCCTTTTAGGTACTGTGAGTCTGGTTTTTGAGGAGTAGTTTTGGTTCTTGTCTCATGTGGTATTATGGTTCTTGGATGTTTCAGGTCTGCTCGGAGAGAGAGGAAGATAATTCCCTACAACATTATGGAAAATTATCTGAAGCTGGAGGCCAGCTGGAATTCAGAGCACAGTTTTGTCAGTTTATCCTAAATTGATGAGAATGAACTTGGGCTCTTTATCAGACTATGAATGGACTGGACACAGACTTCCTAGTTGTCAGGACTGGGTTGCATGCGGCTTTACTGCAGGACCATTTAGGATGCCCGTATGGATACTTCCTCTTTGTTTTATAGGTAAGCTTCTAAACTTCAGGGCTTGTGTTCAGAAGAATTAAAATGGGTGCACAATAAACCTTCTGCCCCTCTCCTACCTTTCCTCTCAGTTTATGCTGTAAAACTGTACTTTCTGTCTTGCTGCTCAGCTTTTCTTTAGTACTGCAGATAGCAGCATTTGAAAATCAAACTGCCAGTTTCAGTCCACACTCTTGCTTCTCTACACCATTTCCAGCTGGCAGTTTCAGCTCAAATTGGAGTGTCTGATGTTGTCAGAAGCAACTTTGTTATCCTCTTAGTAGAAGTGATCAGAAAATCATGGCAGAAGGAAGAAGATGAGCTGAATAAAGCTTCCAACAGACTATAAAAGGTGAGTTCATAAATCTAGCAGGGTTTGAATATCTGAAAAGCATACTAATGCTCACATTTCCTAAGAAGGGCTTGCTGTACTCCTGAGTCTTTCTGCCAAGGCTATGTAGGTAGATAACCCATTTTCACAAAAGCATTGCTCCCTTTCTGTCAGGCAAAGATACGCCATCAGAAAAGAATCTCTAAAATGTATTAAGTGCATTGACTTGCATTTTTCCAGTCTTTACGGGTAATTTTTTAGTACAGATAAAACAATTACTAGAATATGCAAAAGATACTTCCTGTTTTTTTAGGGGTTTTTTAATCTTTGTGTCTCATTTATTTTTCTTAGAGCAGCATTGTTGTATGGTGGTCTAAATAAATCTCAAAGAGAATAATTTAATTCTTATGAATCTGACTTGATTAGATAATTGAAATATAAAGAAGAGACAAGTTTTCCTGGACTTGTCCTATCCTTCCTCTCTTTCAATCCCATGGTCCCAATCCCTAGTCTCACTCAAATAATATCCAGACAGAATGAACTCAGAGCATTTCTATGGGATTTCAGCATGTTGTGATGACCTACAAATATCAACTATACTTGTTTAGATTAATCTCTTGCAGGAAGTGTAATATCTGAAAGTACTGGACTTCGTGCCCACAGTTTGTATGCAGTCTGACACATGCTGAACAGATTAGAAGAAGAGCTCCTATACAGAATAGTGTTCTGTGAGCTGATTTTCTGAATAAATGTCTTTGCTGTAGTGGTATTAAGGAAGAAGAATCTGTGGGGGAAAAAAACAACACATATAAAATGAATTCTCTAGTAAAAGTGTAATTGTTTATTTGTGCATCATGAGGTTTTTTTATAAGTAATTCTGAAAAAAATAAACTGATAAGTTATTTTTTCTGTCAGTCAAGCTGTTCTCATAATATCTTCAATCTATTTAAAAGTCCTGGAAACCTTGCCCTTACCAAGGTAACATTTCTTGAGTATAGAGTTACTCAGTTCTGTACATGTTCTTTTCCTGTACCCATCACCAAATTATTTGTTTGCCTGATCTGTTCCTATGGGAACCGTGTGGTTTTCATTAGATGTTATGACATGGGATTATCTCTTTGCTTTGGCAAGATTGCCTAATGTCATTCCATCTCTGCAATGAAAAAACCAAGTATTTTTCAGTTCACATAGAAATACTGTCAGAGGATAAACTAATGATGATACTTGCCCTAAGTTCTGTTAAAGTGGTATCTGGAGGCTTTTTGTGTGTTCTTTGGCATTTGTTGCTGTTGTTTTTTCATTTTTAAAGTATTCTCATTGAAAACGTTTTGCTGTACTAGGTTGATGTGATGGAGTAGAGCAATAAATACAGTTATTGTGGAAGATGGAAGCAGAAGTAGAATTGCATTTGCTCACAGTAGAATAACAGGAGTTGGATGAAGTGGAGTATCATTTAGGATTTGAAGGGGTGTGTCAAGAGCCTTTGTATTCTGAAGGTTTGGATTTCCTTTAAAACCCACATTTGCTTATCATAGTATACTCTCAGATTGTAGAAACAGTACTGTCCACAGCTTTTTCTGTATTAGAACTAATTTATTCAGCAGTAATAACTTTAAAGAAAAAAGGCCTGCTGTCAGTCAGTTTTTCCAGGAGGCATTTTTTTGACAGGTAAGCTTATGTTGAGAAGCTGAAAAGAAGCCAGCAGCAGTGCTGAAGGTAATGCATGGTCAGGATGAGGCCCAGAGGTAGTGGCCATATCCACTGACTTTCTTCTTTTGACTTCTCTAACATTTTTTTTTTGTGCTTTAGTGATCTTTTATAGATCAGCAGACAAGGGAGCTGGCTGAAAAATGGATCCGTGGGGCTTCAGAGACATTTCTGTTTCACAGATGCACAAAATACAATTGTACAGTAGTGGTGTTGAGAGGAGTAAGAAAATCAGAACATTTTTGCCCAGGTGTTTCTCACATGGTTTTAGTCACGTACGCTGCCACAGGCAGTGTCAAAGCAAGACTTCTGTGAGTGCAGCACTTGAAAAAATAGTTATGACCAGCATTATTCTGGAATGTGCTGTCTGAGAAAAAAAATAAAGCCTGCAGAATCTGAAATCCTTAATGGAACTTGTCTGAGCCTTTTAGTAATGAGTAATTTTCAAGGTATAACACAATATATTAAGGTGAAAGTTGGTATAATTTCAGGACTACTTATCTTTATGCTGAAAAGACTCTGCTGAGGGTAAACTGCTGAGTAAATTCTGTAAATTACTGCAGTATCTGAAATGAATTCCAGTCCTTTTAGTCCACCCTCCCTCTTGTTTGAGAGGTTTTATGAGAGCTCAGCATAAACCTCTTACAATAAAAACAAAGAATTGTGTTTAGTTTCTGTAGATTAGCTCCTTGAATTAAGTAAAATGTCATGGCTTTAGATTTGTGTTCTATAGCTTTTGTGATGAAGCAGTAAACCTACTTTTTTTCTGGCCTTCTTAACAACAGCTTCCATAAAATGTAACCTTACTCTTACAATACACTGAGGATAATAGGGGGGTTGGGGTGATGGGGGAATCTAACCTGACATGAACAGAAAATTATAACAGTTACTAACATAATGCCAATACAGGTAGTGGTGTCTAGTTTGTGATGACCTCTTGGTTCCCATTTTATGTCAGAAAAACTTAAAACTGTAGTTGTGTAGCTACATATTTTTGAGTATTTGTTTAACTTGCAGAATAGAATGACTTGTGCATTAGTATAGTTGCTTTTCAGAACCCAAATATTTCTGTTTAGACTTGCCAAGCATCTTTAGACAGAACAATCAATGAATTAGGATGCAGGACTTTCTATGCTATCAGTCACACTGATCTATAAGTATTAAACAGTAAGTATGTAACCCATTGTAGTATTGCAACATGAACCAGAGAACAACCTTACTTTTAACTAAATATATGTGTGTTTATGGGAATTGGTTTTGAACATTTTTGTAAGTTGAGTGAAATACCTTTAATATCTTAAGTTGACATCCATTCTATTCAATAAGCCCGAGTTAATGTCATCACAAACTTGACCTGAAATAGTCCTCTAAGGTAGGTTTTGTGAATTTTGATGATTTGCCTTTTTTTACTAGTTGCATTTGGTTTTTGATTGGTTTGTAATTTATTTTTTTCAGATTTTTCAACACAGCTGCAACAATCCATCATACAAAGCTGTTCTGTATTTAGCATTTTGAGTTTTTTATTTTAATGTCTTTTTGAATCAACTATAGGTGCAGTGTTCTTCATACAGTGAAATATTTCTTTCTAGTTTGTATCATTTCACTGTGTTACTGTCTCACTTTGCCTAAAGCAATTTAACAGCTGTCCTCAGTAGTTTAGTTACTTCATTGCTGAAGTATTTGCTGTATTTATTTCTAAATTTCCACTCAGAAGATAACCTTCCTTTGGAGTAATGCTTCAGTATTCTAACTGGATCAGTATTGTTAGTCTATTTTAATTTTTCTCTAAGGAATATTCTGGCATACGACATTAACAATTTTTGATTACTCACTTTAGCATAGCATTCACAAAGTATCAAATGAACAAATTTCAGAATCCACCAAGTGCAGGATACAAGTTATCAGACTTGCCAGATACAAAGTAAATTTTTATCTTAAACCTGAAAAAGTGCATCAAGGAAAAAAAACTTAACTTGTTAATTGCTGCCTTACTATAACATGACAGTGACTTTTTTTTTTTTCAGAATTGCAAACCCTAAACTGAAGCTTTTTCACTGTAATACTGTTTGATATTGATCTATGTTAGTGGATTTTGTTGTTGTTGTTTTTGTTATTTTTATTTTTATCAGAAGCAGTCTATTTGGTTATTTTTCTAGAACAGTCACATTAGTGTCATTCCCAGTACCACAATTTATTTAGTTAAACATGGATACCCTTTACTCCTTACTGATCTTGGTTGGGTTGTACCCAGTTAATCCTAACTAAGGATTGCACTGCTCTAGCATTTCATGAAAACACAGCTTTAGGAAAGTCTTAAGAAAAGCAGCAGAGGAAGGCAAAGGCACAAGCAATACAAACAGCTTGCTCAATGTGTTCTGAATTCCTGTGATATGAGTTATGCTGATGCATCTTTGAGCCTTCAGCTTTTCTTTTCTGTAGTAATTCTCAAGCTCCATGTTTTTTTGTTGTTGGCTTACTTTTGTTTATTTTGGTGGGGGTATTTTTGTAGGTTTTCTTCTTCCTTTTTGATGGGAAGTTGCTTTGTTGTGCTATTAACAGCCTTTCCACTGCAAAATAATCCAAGCATTTTGAATGCCATACAGGTCAACTAATCTTTTAGCTTTCATTTATATTTTTAATAGAGATAGAATTTTTGCGTTGTTCTCTGGATTCTTGGCTAAACTTTTCTGTCTCCAAATTATTCAGCATGCATACTCATAAGTTTATTAATTTTTATTAGTAAGTTTTTTCAGATTCAAAGGTTTCTGTTTTGGCCTAATTAGTGCTTTGTTTAATTTTATTTAAGCATGAGAATACCATGTTACTTAAATCTTTACCCTTGTTAATATTGGGAGCTACTTAATGGATGAATGGTGTTTTGAATATAAATTGTGGGAGAAGTTTGACCCTTAACCTAAAAACCCTAGTGTTTTTAGATTAAAATTTAAAGTCTGTTACTGCTAGAGGAAAATCCTTCAGACATTTCTTCATTTCACTATTTTAAGAAACACTTTGTTGGAAATACTATAATCCCATATACATAGATACATGTGACTGTTTATATATATCATATGTATATTCATATATATATCATGTTACATTTCTAGCAGAGAAAGTTTTGTGTGTCTATCTTGGTACCGTGTTTCTTTGTGCCATTTATGTCTTCATACATCAGAAAAGCTTGCATCAAATTACACACTGATTCACCTTATGGAAAAATATACAGAAGAGTTAATGTGGCTTTTAATGAGGGTGTGTTTCAAGACACGCGTTTTGCTGTTGAAATGTGAAGTCACTCCGTCAAAACTGCAGTGTCCCAACATGGTCATGTAAAATAAATCTCTAAAACTTCTAAACATACTGCATGCCATTCCTGCACTAGCATAGTTAATTAGTTTTGTAATTTGCTTGGAAAAAAATATTTTTGAAAGAGAAAAGGCAAGTTTTCAATGCAAAGCTCTGCTATGGGCAAATTCAGGACACGTGACATAAATAAAAAGTTCACATTAAAATGAACTACCAATTAATTTTTTATTTTTGTATTCCCCCCCAGAAACAGAATAAAATCTGCATAGGTTTTATTTTCAAAGTGTGTAGCTTAAATCAATTTTCACCATTCAGGCCACTAAAAAATTGTTTTATCTACCATTTCTTGAGTTCGCATCTGATTGAATGTGATTGTATGTCACTGGAAATACAAGAGACAGGGCATGAAAATGCAAGAAACAGGAGAGTTACAGATTATGTTGAGGATATCTGCCAATGTTCTTTAGATTTTGTTCTATTCAAAGGTGCAAAATCCACATAAACACAGATGTAAAAGTATCAGTTGGTAGACTGATGTGTAAGGAATGAAAGAAAAAAGTAGGCAGAAAGTGAAATGATCCCAGATTAAGACTTCCACCTTTCGGAATCTGTGTATTGCACACTTTATTTCATGTGTAAATTTTTTTCAAGTTCATTAAATAAGCATTTCCTGCAGGCCTACATATTCTTTGAAAGCTGCCTGCATGATACTTTGGGCTGATCTCAAACCTCCAGAACACTGTATTTGCCTTTTTAGTCTCATGTAAAGGTTTCTGACTTAAATCCTGAATAATCTGCTTGAGCTCTAATGGTTAAAAAGTTACTCTATCAATATTCAAGAACAAGATACTAGTGCTTCTGTGAACTGAACCTTTTGCAGATAACTCTCCTACCTTCACTCCCAAGTCCCTAGTTGGGATTAGCTGAGGCAGAGATGGAAAGTGTTACACACTTTTCACCAATACTAGGAATTCTCCAGATGTTTAAATAATATCTATGTGCAAATTCATCTCTTCAGCACTTCTAAGAGACTTGTTACTTTCCTGTGTTGGTAGAAGGAGGAAGCTAAGAATATTGATTTCTAACTGACTGGTTTGATTTAAGGTTTGAATATGCATTTGTAGTACTTGATATTAGAGCTTAAGCTGTTAATGTGGCCTATGTGGAGATGAAATGGAACTTGTGGATTTCAGAAGTAATCACTATATAAGTTGCTATGTAGCAAAATAACTTAGAGTAGGAAGAGAAGACTTGATGATTATTTAACCTGTGATAAGTGCTTTAGATGCCTTCCAAAGATACTTCATCTATATTTCTTGTTGGAGATAATCAACATTCAGTCTGCATTCAGAAAAAGAACCATAGTTATCATGACAGGATGAGACTATTTGTTTGTTCAGGTTTCAGATTAGAAAGAAACTGTCATAATTCTTTCTGTAGTAATTAAATGTGTTCTACATACAGCTTATAATAATCCTTTGATGGCAGCCAAGTAGTTTTGCTTTCTTTGCTTTCTTAAAAATTGTATTTCATTCCTGAGATCCTAGAGTTGAAATGAAACTCATGAGGAAACTCATCTAATTTTTTTTTGTTTTCATACAGGCTTTTTGGGAAGTATTCTTTTCTATGTGGGTATCTAAAAATCTATGTATTAAAAAAAACCCAAAAAACAGCCAAAACCAAAAAAAATCAAACCACAGTCTAAATGGTAACTCAGAAATATGCAGACCAAGGTTAAGGGAAAGGGAGGAAAAGAAAAGCATTTTTTACAGTCATCCTTTCAAATATTATACAAAAGAAGTGTGACTCATCAGCCCAGTCCTGCTCTTCTTAGAAGAGACAGCTTGCAACTGATTGAGGTTTTTTTGATTTTTTTCCTTTCTTTTAGTGTGGAGACTGTGTATTTACAAGGCAAACATACTATGGAATAGTTCCATTTCTAAGAAATTTCAGTTGCTGGCATTTAAAAAGGTGATTCTCATTTCTTCCCACCCCCATCTTCTTTTCTTCAAGATGAGTCACTTACATCACAGGCTACAGTGGCTACTTCTGAGCAACCTGATCTAGTCAAAGAGGCCCCTGTACACTGCAGGGGGGGCTGGACTAGATGACCTTTAGAGTTCACTTCCAACCCCACACATTCTGTGATTCTGTCATCTCTCAACTATAGCACCTGGAAGCATGACACTTACATGGGTGCATGCTATGTTGCAGCCCTCTTCCATATAAGGGAGAATCTTAAATGGCATCATATTCTTTCTTACAGCCCCTTCCCCTTCAAATCCTGGTAGCACATGAAGGATGTGAGGATTTTGTCTGGAAGGAAGGATTACAAGTCCCAGGCAGGTTGTTCCCCTGGGAATTAGGGGATCAAGACTGGGGGATGTCCCATGGCATGCTAGACCTTCCTTGAAATCAAGATGCAGCAGGTGTCTTGGGGATTTCTTAGGCATGGCTTTTCTTTTTACTTTTTCTGGTGGGTATAGGCAAAACCAGTAAGTTTTGACAGTTTTTGCTTGAAGCGTAAGTTCTAGTAAGAATCACAGGGAAAATGCCTTTATGTCTGCAGGCACAAGCAATGTGGAGCACTCAGAATAAACTTACCTGCCAAAACACCAGGGAGCAATTTGATATTTCTGGGGGTTGCCACTTGTGTATTAGCAATAGCTGTGGAAATGTGGACAGTCTTCTACAAAGTGACATTCTCAGTGGTCTCATAAATAATAAAATATCCCAATGCTTTCAGGACCTCATATGCTGGGAATTTGGTGATAAACCAGCAGTATAGGAGATCTAGAATTTTATGCCTTGATCCAAGAACTAGAGCATCTCACCCTGCACTGTCACAGGACAAGAAGCTATCAGAGGTTTGGGATATGGTGCTGTAATTTGGATCTCATCTGGAAACATTTTCTCTCTTCACTTGTGCAGCTGGACTTCATAATTAAACTGTTAAGATCTTCCTCTGAGTTTGACAGGACTTCATATAAAGCTATTAGTTTGTTTATTAATGTTTTCACTAAAATATCCAATTCTGACCTCCTAATGTAGTTAATTTAACCGCTTATGGCTTTAAATCTGAAGCGTGACCCCTGTTTCTCAGAAGAGCATGAAGCAAACTGCTAGTACATAAACATTATTTATAGGTGTATTTCTATTCTCATATTTAACAACAAAAAAAAAAGCAATTTGTTTGGTTATGCAAGAAAGTACGTCTTCAAGTAAAAGTTGATTTACGTGACAATTACTTAGTGAAAACTTACCTTGTAGCCATCAAAGTTCTCATCTTCCTCACACATTTCATTATATGAGTTACAGTTAGTTCAAGGCATGGAAGAGTAAATTTATGTAATGATTTTTAATTATTATTTGTAAAGGTTTATTAAAGGGCTAATACTGTTATCTTTACTGTCTTATGGAAATAATTCATTTCAGTCATGTTGTTACACAAAAAAAATCTTCAAATCCTGTTCAAGTTTGTCTCTTTCATGGAATGAAGATATAAAAAGCTAAAGCCAGCAGAGAAGTAACAGCCTGATGTATGATGCTAAATCCACCTTGCTCCCCTGCTGCCCAGCTGCAGAGGCAGTTGTCCTTTTTATCACTTTTTCCTGGAATTCTGTTTGCTCTTTCATCTAGCTAGCTCATGGCGACAGCTTCAGAATCTAGGGAATGTTTGTCTTTAATTCCTGCTTAACAGAAAAAGTCAGAGTCCTATGGTTCAAGTTAACGTTATGTGGATTATTTCTATTTTCATCTATATATACACTTCTGCTTTATTTCTATTTCTAGCTACTGTGCCATCTAAGACATGCAAAACAGCCTGGGAATGGGGAATGTGGGCTCTCTTCTCTCTCCAGTTCTGGGCCCCTCAGTTCAAGAAGGACAGGGAACTGCTTGAAAGAGTCCAGCGCAGAGCTACAAAGATGATTAAGGGAGTGGAACATCTCCCTTATGAGGAAAGGCTGAGGGAGCTGGGTCTCTTTAGCTTGGAGAAAAGGAGACTGAGGGGTGACCTCATCAGTGTTTACAAATATGTAAAGGGTGAGTGTCAAGAAGATGGAGTTAAGCTTTTCTCGGTGTTGACCAGTGATAGGACAAGGGGTAATGGGATCAAATTGGAGCATAGGAGGTTCAAGGTGAATATTCGAAAATATTTTTTTACTGTGAGAGTGACAGAGCACTGGAACAGGCTGCCCAGAGAGGTTGTGGAGTCTCCTTCTCTGGAGACATTCAAAACCCACCTGGATGCATTCCTGTGTGATGTGCTCTAGATGACCCTGCTCTGGCAGGGGGGTTGGACTAGATGATCTTTTGAGGTCCCTTCCAACCCCTAGGATTCTATGATTCTATGATTCCTGACCAGCAGGCGGTGGATCCCTATTACCATCATCTGGCCTTCTGAGTTTTATACTGCGTGATGCCTGGCAGACCAGTTTCAACTGAAGGAAATAGCCCGTAGTCTCATAGTTGGGTCATTCTTGGGGATTATGGGGAATAGTTGGTTTATCTCCACATCCTGAAAAAGTCTAGAATTTAAGATTCATACTTTTTGGCCATGTTATTAGAAGGTGGTCACTATCTCATTTTCCTGCATGTTTTGGTTTGAACTTCATGTACTAGGTAAGCTCAGAGCATGGCTAGGAAATTATACCCTTTAGGAGATGTAGGTAAGGATTGTCAAGTTTCTGGATTCCAAATGGGTTTAGGCAGAAATGAGTAGCTGCCAGATCCACTGAAGGAGTATTATACCAGGTATTGATGCAAGTGTAGATTTTTAAATGGCTAAAAAAGATTTTAGAAGTCTCCAATGCGTGGGGGGTCTTGAGTGCTTATACATGCATGTAAGACATTGAAATTCCAGGATGTTTCACTGCTGCTTTGGACTTGGCTGTTACTGCCCAGCTACTTTGTCGTAACTGCAAGGTTTCAAATATGTGCATGGAAATGAAAAGAAGGAGGAGGGGAGAATCCCATTAAAACCAAAGTGAAAATCTGGCCCATAAAATGTCTGTTGGACACTGATCACTCTTCCCCAAAGTGTAGTTAAGTAGAACAGTTCCCTGCTGTCACCTCTCAATAACATTACATTGTTTCCACTAATTTAGTGTCTGGCACCTGTTCCTTTCTCATCATAGGTGAGATCCAGCCTTGTGACATGGACAGCTGCTGTGTTGGCTCAAGCTGAGCTATGGGTGGTCTAGCACGGCTCCTGGCTAGACTAGCAATCCAATCCTGTAATTTGTCACCTTTTGCCAGTAACTTTCATGAGGAGGTGAAGAAATGCTAGACTTTTAAAAAGCCCAACCCAAACCTGTCCTCCTCCTCTTGCTGGCAGCTCTTCTCAAGCAGCTGAGGAGCACTTGCAGCACAGTGGGAGGCCACACTGTTGTTACTGCTCCCTGCTCTGTGGGAAGAAACCCCGGGGGTTTAGTAACCTTAGTTTGGCACAGCTGCCAAAGAGTCTACTGAATTTCTGACCCTGAAGGAAACTCACATCAGTTTGCCTATTTATCTCTACCAATTTGTTACTATTAATTTGTTTTTGGATTACCTAAATAAACAGTGTAACTCCAAATGTGTGTGTGTGTGTGTGAAATTCTAAGTCATTCTAAGTCGGTGGCTTGTTGTTAATCATATCTTTTAAACCATGAAAGCATTTATGACTGAATATGAATATATATTAAACTGCAGATAAAGGCACACTACCAAAATTACATTTTGGCAACTTTTGTTTTTCTGCGAGGTGAGGATTAGCTCTTAAGGGTGGAACCAATGGCATGGCAGAAATGGGATTTCTGGTTTTTTGGGTGTGTGCACCTGGTACTCCTGGTGTTTGTTTGGACTTGGCAGACGTGAGCCTGGAAGCAGTATTTGCCTTCTTTCAGGGAGAAATGAAGTTCCATCTTTTTTTTTTTTTTTAATATTTTATTTTTTCTGTAGTGTCTGTGAGATTTTGAGTATGCTTTAGCCAGACAGTTCTATTTTATGGCTGTGGTTAAGAGATCTAGTTCAACTGTCCCTTGGTGTCAGCAATAAAAATTGTGCTGATTTAAGAAGAGCATGTTATTCCTTTAACTACAAGAGTAACCTTATAGTACTTAGTTCTATGTCTATTACATTCTTTTATTTTTTCATTTATGCATCTTTAGAATTATGTCTATAAAAAAGCCAGTTAACAGGTGTGGCTTTAATATAAGATTACAGTTTAATATGACAATATCAAGTACAAAATAGAAAGCAATTTCAAACACATTCAGAAGTGGCTGGATATTATTTTGCCAAAATACTTTGCAATAGAAAGTTGGTCTTTGAACTAAATAGGTTTCAATTTATTTTTTTTCTTTTACTTCTCAAGGAAAAAGCAGATACAGAATTTTTTTTCCTGGCGCTTCTCTGCCTTCCTTTCCTCTACCAAACCTGTCAAAAGGAAGCTTAGAAATTCCATCAAGTATTTATGTGAATTAGTTCAGGTGCCTCACATCCCACATGTTTGTCCCTAAGGGCCAGGTTCTCTATTTAGATTGTTTCCCGTGATACACTGCAGAGATACCGTAAGATCAGAGTTTTTGCACTGTTTTATCAAGGATGAAAAAGATAAAGACCAGCTTTTGTAAGGGACTATGGGACTGTTTCTTAACTAAATATTTAGTTTTGTTATCTGAAACATTTGTAATTCTAATATTTTGTTCTAATATATATTGTTCTAATATTTGAAAAATTGCCATTTCCCACAGAGAAGAATGAAACACCTTTTCAACTGTATCTAATTCTATAACTAGTGGTTCAACTTTTCCATTTTGGTTTTTAGGTTATAATAGTTCTTCCATTAGCACATAGTATTTAATCAGTCATCATTATAGCAAATGTCTTCAAAAAGAATACATTTTCTCTTAGTCTTTTGGCTAAAACCACAACCACTGGCTGTTGCTTCTCATTCCAATGACACAAAATACAATAGCACTGTTTCCAGATACAGCTATCAAACAGTATGTAACAGAACAAATGCTGCTTTGCAAATGCTTCTTTATTGTTGCCTCTCTTGCCATGCAAATTCTCTTATTGAAGTTAAATAATAAAATCTGTTATATCTAACTTATTAATAGTTTGGCAGGCCATGGATCCTCAGGCAGGCTTTGGGGCTGCAGCAGTTCCACTCCCTTTAAGATGCTACATAGAAGGGAGATTCTGAAACAGAAAAGGCAGGAAAAACTAATGATCAAAGCTTCTGCTTCTCCTAGTATGTGATGCCTGAAGAATGGGTTTCTGAAGGCAGCTACTGAGTCAGATCTGACTATTGAGATGTAATCTTCCCCAGTTTCAGAAGGTCCCCATTGGCTTTAATTAGAGTAGAACTGGGCAACTACTTGCTAGGAGTAAGATGTATCATTTACACTGTGTTACAAAGTCTTTTCTTCTGGCAGTTTTCAGAATATCAGTGTTAAAAGTGGGTGTATCTCATCTGGTACTGTGTTCAAAAAGGATTTTTCTTCCTGACTCTTGACTTCAGATCAGGTCTAAAGAATTTCTGTTGGGAATTGTAAGTTCTGCTCCCAAATCCACACTTTTAAGAGTGAACAAAATGTACAGGTTGCCCAAAACATAAGTTGGCAATTATCTCAGAATAGAAAGAGCTTGGAAAGGAATAAAGTAGTTTTTGCAGTTTGCTCGGTTGCAGGTGAACATGTGATATTGGATTGCCTTTCTGGGAAAGTCTGATTACTGAGGAAAAGACCAAAAAAAAAAAAAAAATTAAAAAGCCCTAAAACAACTGGATGAATGTCAGTTAAATTTTGTTGAGTTTATCAACAGTTAAGGTTTGAGATGTTGGTTCTGCACTTGGTTTCATCAAGCAGGAGGTTTTTCCTCCTTCTCTCTGTGATTCTTATTTGGAAAATATAGCTGTCCTTGAAACAACTGACTCGTTGTCTTGCTATTTCTGCCATGGTGCCAAAATCAGTTCTCTCAGAATATCTAATCAAGAGAACACTTAGTACTACTGTACATCCTTAAATTAGAAAAAAAGATAATTATATAACTTAGAATAACAAATCCAAATCCTAAATAAGTGACTGAAGTAGGATAGAGAGCAAAAAAGTAGAAATACAAATGTGCTAACTCTCTATTGCATTGATTCAAAAGATCTCACCTATTTTAGCTTTTCCATAACATTTGCACTACTGATAAGTCGCAGACCATTTGTTTTCTACTTTTCTCATGATCAGAGAAAATAAGCAGACTGAGAAAGCTGTTTGTCAAATAATTATTTTGTTTGTCAAAAATTATTTGGTAACTTGCATACCAGCTGTCAGCTTTTTACTTTTTTTACTTACATTTGTACAGCAGCTTTTAATTTTCCTCTGTTATCCTAAATATTTAGAACTATTTTAAAGTGAAGAGAACTGGAAGGAGTGGAGAGAGGAGCAGGGGGGACCTAGCAATGGGTAATAATGAGACGCTTGTTTTGCAAGCCATCTGATAAATACACCACTATTATTTTTGGGCACGGCAAGTATGCTTCTCAATACAGAAGGTTTCCCAGTAATTTTGCTACTGGAAATTACAGAATATCAGGAATTCAAGAACACAAAAATGTTCATCTGTATTACAATACTGACAGCTGAAATAGTAGTCCTTAAGCTCTGTTAAGAATACTTGATGCTGGAATTTTTTAAGAACAAAAGCAATTGCTATTTATATTTGTGCCATATAGCATTAAGAACTAAAATTTCTAACTGAAACAATTAAATTTCCTATTTAAAAGTAATTAAATCCCACCAATCCACACCTCATTCATACTGTTCTTTAATCAGCACTATAAAATAGAATATGTTCAAAGCATTAGGTTCAGATCTGAAAGATTTTGCAACTGCTAAAGGAATGCTTAGGTGTGGTGTTTTGTTTGTTTGTTTGATTTATTTTTCACATGGCACTGAAAATTTGTCAAAAGCATGGAACAGACTATTTTAATGAGAAAACAGATTACACAAGAAGGATTTCTTTTGGAAAGTTCTATTCCTATTCCGCATTTTATTCTTAGTGAAAGTAAGATAAAACCTAATAGCAAGAACTTCAGCGGTCTCGGTTTGGTTTTTGGGGGGTATTTTATTCCTTTCATACTTGTTGGAAGTACAGATCAATGTGAGGCCTTGTTAAGTTAGTTGTTAAGTGTCAGGTCCCATGATCCCATGCTAGTAAAGAGCATAATTTACATGTTATTTCTGGAAGTAGCTAGAAGTTGTTGAGTCAACAGATGAAACATTGTATATTGCAAGTGCATAAGTGAAGCAGCAGTTATAGTGACTCACTGCTGGGAATAGGTTACAATTCAAAATTAAAGGAGGAGAGCACAAGGTGCAAACCGTTAGACATTCAGGAGAATAAAAGCCTGCAACTGTTCCGTCAGCTACTTCTTCTCACTTGGATTCCATCTCTTATTTATTTCTCTTTGTGGTGAATCACCATGCACTGGTGTACCAGCATTATCTCCTAAATAGCACCCAGAAGCAGAAATATAGCCCTGACATTTGTGGTCACAGTTGAGCAAGGGGGCAAAGTGTCGGAAATCAGAACTGACATATGGCAAATATTGTATCTGACCACTAGGAATACAAGTAAAATGTATTTTTGCTGTTGCAAAAATATAAATTCATTTTTCACTGTGGCTAATGAAAGCAAAATTGCCATTCTATTAAAGCCAACATCTTCCTGCGAGTACAGTACACGAAAATGAATCTTTAAAATTACTTAGAGCTGGTATATAGTAAGAGCATTTTGTTGATTGTTGAGCACAAAGGAGAGAATAAAATTAGAGCTGAATGAGAGGAACAGGAAATTAGAAAAAAAATCCTGGCTCTGCAAAAATGAAGTAGAATATTTGCTTCCAGTTTTGCAATGTAGGAAGAAAGCCAATATGGATTATTTTGTTATATTTTTTTCTTTTGCATCACACAGCTCCTGATACAGTTTATTACATGAAAAGAGAAGATTTTTTTCTAGTTTAGTAAAGGAGGGGGAGGAGGGAAGGGAAATTACTAGTGTTCTAGAATGAGCTTGATATGTTTTCCCTGCAGACATTTGGAAGATTAAAGCTTGCTTGCTTTTTTTTCCCTCAGGCCTACATAGGGGTTTATGTGAACAGGGTCACCAAGTCCAAAATCTAGGTCTCCAAAACACTTGTTTAGTTTCTGTCACCTAAATGTCAAGAAACTTCTCTGCATCTTTATATTCAGATATTTTGAAAAAATAAATTTGTACCCATTTTAAGGCCTTCTTACCTTGTCAGAAAACTAAATAAAATCGGGATTTAGAGGCTTTATTGTGAGATATCAGCACCTTAAAAAAAAAAAAAAAAAAAAAAAGTTTAACTTCTTCACAAAAAGGAGGAAATATTTTGTGTTATATAAAAGATTAAATGTTGAAACTTTAAATCCTTAGTAGGCTAGGGGGTTCAAATTATCCTGCTGATACAGTTGATCTCATTGCATCTGATTTCCTCTTGGGCTGTAGTGAGCTATGTTATTTCAAACAGATTGATTTTCTTGTTTGTGTTTGAGGACTTGTTTATGTTATGAACCACAGGAACTACGGTAGAATGGAAACAGGTAAACCAGAAGTTCTGTTAGCCAGTCAGACTGGAGATGAGATTTATTCTGCATTATGCAGGTACTGCAGCAGCAGCATGACATTAACAACCCAACTCATTCAGAATGTGCCCTGAACTCCTGTCTGTGTTTTTGAACCTTAGCCAAAACTTACAAGAGTGCGAAGAGCAAGGTAAAGTTCTCTCAGCTGCAAGCTCACTGTGTTACCTGTTATTCTTTCCTTCAGTAGCCACCCTTTCAGAAATGTCTGAAAATACTTAAAAGCAGGAGGATGGGAGATACCAGTGCTTGCTGAAAATGAAAGAAAGGCAATTCCATCAATACTGGCGATTTACAATAACCAATTCAGTAAAGTCAGCTTAAGGATTGAAGAACTCAAACCTTTTAGAAAGCCTGTGGTGGGGATCATTTGAAATCCAGTAGCAGACAGTATCATGGATGCACTTTTTGAAAATTTGGTTTGGTTTGGTTTTTTTCCATGAATTGTACTTTCCCTTTCTGGCAGCAGAATAGTTTTTCTTTATTATTAAAGTTGTAGGTCTTGAAAACTAAATTATTCTAATTACTCTGCATTATGACAGTTGTCAGAAGTTTCTATGCAATGTATTAGAACAAAGCTTATGTGGAAGCTTCTGTTAAAAAGAGAGAAACTCTGGGGTTTTTTGAGTGATCTTCGTAGGTTTTACTTACAATTTAAATTATTTTAGGGCAGCTATTAAATGCTATAGTTAATTATACATCATTCTAGTAATGACTTATTTGGGATCTTATGTAGTCATCTTTCTTCTAATTTTCCTTTGTCTTGAAAACCAGAACATAAATATGGACCATGTCATTAATTAATAAATGCATGTCTTATAGCGTGGTCATAGCCATAAGTATGAGAACAAAGGTATGCTTCTCTTACCAGGAACTGTATTATCTATGTATGCTTGAAGTACAGGAGCAGTGGAACATGAAGGGAACATAATGCTTATTGTCAGTTGGTGACCCTTCCCATAGTGCTAAATATTTTCAAATGAGGGCAACAGACTGTGAGTGATTTTGCTGACAAAATCTAATCTTTCCACCTACATTTCTGGAACTCCTTCCTTTTTGAAACTTAATTGTTTTTATAAAAAGACAAATAAAACACTGCTGTGGAAACAGAAGAAAAGGTGCATTAGGGATTATGGATGCTGATCTTCTAATAAAAAGTGCATATAAACAAGGAGAAATCAGTAACACATTCTAGCATGTATTTCCTTGTATTCTTTATACCATTCACTGCCTAAACTTTTTCTGTTTTGATTTAATGCAATAGCTTTTATAAATGAAATGCCCAGTCTAACCATTAGCCTGTTAGAATACTATTAGAAGAAGAGAGTGGTGACTCATAAAAACATTGAATTGGTAATGCAAGAGTAATAATGTTTCAGATACAGGGCAACTACAAAATGGAAGAAAGGTTTTCTTTCCATTACTAAATGCTTGCTAAGTCAGTGAGCGCTTCAGAGAAGAGTATGAAACTTCAGACATCCCTTTCAATATTACTTGACTACACAGAGTCTCTAGCAGCTGTAAGAGTTGCTGGAGACCATGAGTTTCAGGTCACAATTGCATCAATTCACGACAGCTTTCACTAAGAATTGTAGACGTTTGCCTCACTTCCCACCCATTCCCCATGCCCAATATTGTGGGTGGAAGCCCTTTCCGAAACCTGACTTTTTGATGGTTAGAAATCTTCTTTCAATAGGCAGTTTGCATCCACTCTTTCTTCTTCCAGTGTTGTTCTCTATACGGTCCAGTATTGCCTCCCCTCTGGTAGGGCTATCTATTAGCTGGCTTAACAAGTTATTCTCAATGCACTCCAGGAGTCTCCTGGATTGCCTACAGCTCACTGTGCTACTTGTCCAGTAGATGTTGGGAGTGGTTGAAGTCCCCTGGCAGGATGAGAGCCTGTGAATGTGATGCCTTCTATAGCTGGGGTAGAAGGCCTCATCAATAGGCTCCTCTTGATCAGGTGGCCTCTAGTAGACTCCAACCACAGGGTTCCCTGTGTTGCTGTCTCAATGTCTATTTGTTAAATAAACCTATTACCTAGTTTTTTTCAGTCTCCAATAATGACATGATTCTTCATAGTATCTATTTTTTGTAATAGTCTTACATAGCTCTCTGACATACCCAGTATCTCTAACATATCTGTAGGGTACAGGGAGGAAAGAAATAGACCCAAATAAATTTCCCTTACAACCTTTGTCAATTTTCTTTTTAAAAATTTCATTCCTGAAACTGATTCTTTTTACTATTTGGTTGATCCCCAACAAAAGATTGGATGGTTTGTGTCTTCATAGTGCAAGAAGATAAGTTTTTTTATAGCCATTTTCTCTTTTATTGGGTGGCAGCACCTTTTAATTTCAAACCACATCATTATATTAAAAAAGGATAATACCACTGCCATGGATAGATAAATTTGTTATAGAAAATCAGGTACTATTGAGTGAGTGAAAAATGTCTACAAATTCATATAGTCATATGCTAGATAGAAAACTTGCTATCTAAATAGAATATTGAGAACATGGTATGAAAAGTGAAAACTTCCTGCTCTAAACGTAATACCATCATAGATCTCCTTCTAAAGTTGATATCAGGCCTGTTTCTGGATGGATCTGATGAGGGTCTGCTGAGAGAATTGAAAATGGACAGGAATAGACAATAAAAAAATTAAAAATTCAGATCTTTAAGAACTGATATCCTTTTAGCCAAATATGAACATTTTGTTAATTAGTAATTTTCATCAGTTTAAAAGTAAATATTGAGTGCTGTATTAGAAAGTAATTGGGATAGAGGAATGACAGCTGTATTTTTGTTAAGGACAACGACATAAAAATGTCTCATATTTCTGTAGTGATGGAAATGTAATTCTCCTTAATTAAGCTGATTCATAACAATCTAAGAATACAAAGGCCAATGCAAAGGCATCAAAGCAGCTTCTCTAAGTTTTATCAGGAAGGGAGCCAGAATCAGAGTTATAACAGATTCCCTCAGAGATCCAGATTATGAGGCCAGTGAGGCAGAGATAATGGATTTTTGCTATTTGTCTTTCTACCAGACTTCAGAATAGAAAGTGTTAGTGCTGTAGGAAAAAATACTGTTTCCTTTATCATACTGCCCTCTATTTCAGTGCTGCTCCACAGGAGAATGAAATTTGATAGATGAGGACGGGATTGATTTTGTGCAAGATGATATGTTTGTTTGTTGTTATTGAAAATTCAGTCTCACTCTGACCCACTAGAGAATAGATCTTGTGAATTGAGACAGTTCCTCCTCCCACACTTGGCTAACAACTGCAGTTTCACTTCTTGTTCTTAACTGTTGAGAAGTAGATCTTAGTTTTTGAACTAAGCAAAACTTCATAAGTGGTATTTTTATTGTTGAGACAAGGTATAAGTCTTTAGAAATGGTTTCAGATGCTTTAAGCTGGTGACTTTTACAACCCTAATCAGAGAAAATGCAAATAATTTCATGAAAACCTAATAAATATTTTTATCAGAGCTCTGTAGCAATAAACAGAAGGCTGTTTAAACCTGTAAAGCCCAGAAGATGGGAATAAGTTATAAAACATTTTTTTAAGTGGTTGTACCACATATGTGCTACTTTATTGGCAGGTACGCATGATACAATCTAAGAAGGAGGGAGTTCTTTTGTCACTGTGAATGTCTCTTTGTCATTAGAAACAAACATTTCTTCATGACAGGGAGTACTTCAGTTTTGCTTGTTCATTAGTTTGTCCTGCGCCATCACACAGGGCTGCTGATCATCTCTGTTTTGGAAAACCCTCCATGGAAAACCGATACAGTGGTAAAGGCCCAAATTTTTTCAGTCATTTTCTTGCATGTCTCCCTTTCCAACTGTATAACTGTTTGGATTTGAAGTTTTGATTTGTCTTTTGCCTGAGGGACTGAAGATATGGCAATGATGTGGGTGTAATATAAAACCATAGTTTAAAAATTCAGAAAAAAGCATCCAGATTAAAAAAAACAAACAAGCGTATCATATGAAGAAGGTCATAAAGTGGCCAGTTGTAGAAACCTGAAATATAGTTATTGCTGGGAGACCATTGTTTTTTAGTGTTTTTAGAACAAGGTAGCTTGAATCTCTTAATATCTGCTCCATCAGCTTACTTCCACTTATGTATTATTCATATGTTTTGCAATCTTTAAATGTAGTAGACAGACTCCTTTGGTATTATTCTGTTCCTGTGTCTGTGCTGTGATGCACAGTGCTATTACTGTTATTAATAACAATTAATAATAAATTCCTAAAAGCATTGCAGGCAGGGTAAGGAAAAGGACTTTCTGAAATTTATGTCCTCCTATCTAGTTAAGCTTTTTGATCATGTGAATAGAAAAATAATTGTAAAGCAAGAAAACAAAAGGTGTAGGCACTCTGCCCCCTGTCATGTGTCCCCATCCCCAGTAATGTTCCCTGCAGAAACTCAAAGCTAAGGAGTATCCATGTGGTAACTAAACTGTCAGATATTTTGTGTCAGAATTTCCTGATTCTGATGAGGAAAATTTAAATTGTGGAATAATAAATACATTTATTTTGGTTCTGAATCCAGAGTCTGCAGCATAACACCTCCATTAGCTGCAACAACAAAGTGCCAATTAAGGGCATGCTGTGAGTATGAACAGTATAGCTTTTAGATACAAAGATGAAGAAACTCATGCTTTTGATTCTCATAACCCCATTTTCAGAGTGTCAGACCTCAGAATCAACCAGACTGTGTTTCTTACATCTGGATTCTGCACATACATATAAACAGCATGTATTGATTTTTAAATTTATTTTACAAGAACCAGGTATTCTTGTATATGGGCACATACTTCCCAGTAAATGAAGGCTAAGGCCATGCTCCATGATTTTTTTCTCTTGGTATTGGAGGAGTTTATTTGTACGAAGCCTCTGCACTTTCAGCAAAAGCTACTTATCTGCTATAAATATGTATTGTCTAGTGCCTAGAAGGAACATGGTCTGATCCTTTGAACTTGAAATGCTGTAGAACTTGACAACAGATCCAGCATACTTGAGAATACTGGGCTGTAATAGTCTATAGCTGGCAGGCCATTAATGGAATGAATAAAGAGCTTTTTAAATTATTATTTTTAATTTATTTTTTTATCCTTGTAGTTAAAGTAACAACTTCCACAAAAATATCAAAATGACATGGTCCCAGTATACTTTTTGAACAGATAATTAACAACAAAAAAATACAATACCAGCTAAACAGTGAAAATTCAAAGCATCCATTTGTGAGACACCGTTCTTTTTATTTTCTCATACTTCTATTACAATTCTTTGTGCAAGGAGGCTAAGCAATTTGCAGTGTGACTTATAGGATAGGCTAAATGCCCTAAGATGTAGATTTCAAAGAATGGCGCTCTTCATTCTTGTGTAAATTAGCCGTTCTGAGATGCAAACAAGCTTTGGCAGATAAAAAGCTGCTACATACATCCTTAAGACTGACTCTGTGGAGGAGTAAGCAGCTAGAAACAAGATTTCTGAGTCCGATGGCATATTTCTTTAATCAGCAGGAGGACTTATTTGATGTATTTCCTGATACAGGATTTACAGTATGATATTCCTTAGCTAACAAACTGGCTGTGGCACTGTGATCTTGCTGCTGATGCACACTGCATACAGATTACTTAGACTAAATTGATCTCTCCTTCCGTGTTCTAATATGACTTCACAGAAATGGAAACAGACAGGTTTGCCCTCACCAGCTACATCATTCACTTTGTTAGGCATATAACCAGAGTTCATTATATGACCATTACAAAGTAGAATTTGGAAAAATATTCGAAATATGACCAATGTAAATACACCTCCTAATGGATATTTAAATTATTAATTGAATATTCAAAGTTAAAACATAATTCTTATTGTTCTCATTCCACAGAACTGTACATAAATGGCACTAAATGGTCTCAGGAAGAACTATCACTCTTTCACACTAATATTTTGACCATAAGTAGTTCCTGAAGCTAAAAGGAGCTTGTTTTCTGAATGTGTCTGACTGTGGTTCCTCCCAGGGCTAGAAAATAATTTCACAGTCCATTCAGATCTTAAACTGATAAGAAACAGAAATATTTCTTTTTTTCTTGGGCACGTTCCTCCCTATGGTGTAGAGCTATGTATTGAGAGAAAGGAAGTGGGAGATGTTAGAACCTCCAGATCTTCTGCCACAGCTATGAGCAGCCTTCCTTCCTACAGCAGAGTCTTTGGAGCATTTGTTTTCTTCTGTGATGACAGGTCAGGCAGGTGGTCTAGTAGGGACCTATCGTTTCATCACCCGCTGTGGAATTAGTTGATAATAGTTTATCTGTAACAAGCAAGTAAACAAGTGGCAGTCATGTATTTGGTTTCTTAAAACCACACAAATCTTGGTGGTTATTGTTGGGAGGTCAAAATACTTACTCCAGGTGATTATCATCTACTGAATGTGATACTCTTGCTAATGAAAGGAAGATGCTCTAAATTTTTTTGTGCCTTTAGAGATTCTGCTTCAATTTAAACTTGAAACTTTAAACATGAAATTGTGGACAAGCTGAGAAAAAAAGCATCATCATGAAAGGAATATTATCAATTTGATCAAGTAAATGTGATTTTTTAATTCTGACAGCTATATTCAACTCTGAGATGAATGCCACCATTTATCCTCATTCTGAGGCAGTTCTATTTACACCTCAGGATGTGAAAAAACATTTCCTCTTGCTACTGAGAATGTAACTTTGTTTACAGTGTTCAGATGACTAATACATCAGCATTTGTAAGATATTAGAAGCTGCTACCTGAAGATTAAAGGTTATTATAGTTTCACATTTTACAGGTACCTACTGAGAAATTAAGAAGCATACACTTATTTTTATTAAACTGTTGAGGATACTGTCTGTATCTAAATAATAAATCTCACTGCAACACTTTGTCACTTGGCAGCTCAGTGAAATAATTAAAATAAGATTTTAAGAAAATATCCTATGCTGAGTGATCATATCCCTAGTTAATAAGCTTCCTAAAACTTGTTAATTACACAGAAATCACTGCAAAGTTGATGCTTTCAGAATGGAGTAGTACATTATAACTCTAATATATCACTATAATATCAGTACATTTCCAAATTATCCTAAAGTATTTCCAAACAATATTTCTATCTCAGCTTCTTCCACTCTAAGTACTCTGGTTTACCTTATGCTAGATACTTTTCATGCTATTATTACCAACAATAATGTCCCAAGACTAGGAGAGAAAATATCTTCAATCTATAAATTGAAATTTAAACAAGATATTTAGCATTTCATAACCAAAATCAAATAACTTTTACAGTATTAGGAAATTAGAAAATTACTTAATTCTAGCCTTGCTTATTTTTTAAAATATTACAAGCAGTCAAAAGAGACCAAACATATTGATAGATGGTTCCGGTTTTGCTCATTAGTTCCTAATTTAGGTTTCATTTACTTGGCATTTTGGATTTGGAGTGCAAGAAAGGGAGAGGTAAAATGAACAGGCATTTCCTATTCTGCATGAAACTGTTGTCTCTGTGTAATTCTGTTTTTACTGCTTGAGGAGTTGACCTCATGAAGATGTTACACGATCCCTCTTTTCCAGCATTTCTGAGCTGTCATTTGGGGTTGTATTTTCTGCTTGTTTGTTGTTTGGGTTGTTGTCGTTGGTTTGCTTGTGTTTTCTTTTCCTTAATTCAGTCCAAGGAGAAAGAAAAAAACGGGGTTTTTTGTGGAGAGTTGTTCTGCCTTGTTCTAAAGATAATTGGAAAATTCTGTAGAACACAGGAGGGTAGATGGTTCAGGAGGTCTCATCCAATTCTTAGCATGAGGAAAATATTCAGTGTTCTTGATCTGTGTTTCAGAAAGTACTTTAAAATACAGAAAATTTTCTTTAATCTCAGGAAGTCCTCTTCTTCCTAATGGCAACTCCCTAAAATTTAAAAGGCTATAAAATCTGTCATTACATGGAAAATTTAAAGAAGAGTGTAGTGTGGTACTACTAAATACTACACTGGTTAATTAGATATTGGATGGCATAGCTACTACTGAGTATTGACTTCTCTGTTCTTCATCTACTCTAACTGCTTAAAGGATAACAGAAAATGTCACTGCTTTTCCTGAAGGTAACTGGAAAATTTAATTTGTCTTACGATCTTTCAGTGAAGCTAAAGGCAATAAATTAAGAAGTATATTTTTCTACTCTTCATGGACTCCAGCTGCTTGAAAAGCAGCTATGACCGAAGATCATGATGCAAACTGCTGGTCCATAAAAATTATTTATAGGTATCTCTTTCTACTGTCTTATTAAAAAAATAAAAAAGAAATAGCATTTTTTTTTATTATGCAAGGAACTTACTCTCCAGTAAGAGTTAATTTACATGACAAGTGCTTTGTGAAAACTTGCCTTGTAGCCATCGTGTGCAGAATTTGTATTTACCTTGCCCTGTTTATTTTTTTCATATTTATAATTCTGCAGTTTTCAAATACTTTGTTCTACTTGGGGACCTTAACTTTGCCATTACGTGTACAACAAATAACTCTGTCCTTGAGTATCTCCTTGCTGTCCAATCTCAAAGTACAGACTACGCAGATGTAATTATCTGAAGAGCCACTTATAGGATTTTTCCTTCCTCTACTGAGGGAGAGCAATTTTTATAACTGGTGAAGAAGCAAGAAAATTGTTTTTTATTTCTTCCTACTGAAAAATATTCACTATTAGGATTGTATTATTCATAATTGAAAATTCTTAAATTGCTTAACACTTAGAAGCCTACTAAACACAAAAAGTTTTCTGAACATTTATTTCTTAAAAACAGATACATGACTGAAAGGACAGTTTTGCACTGATGCTTTCTACATGTTGTGCCACGTAGGCATATATTCTTTTTCAATATACAATCTAGTAACTATGCCCATCCACACTGAAAACTGTGCTTGTAATTCATATGTAATTTCCATAGTTTTAGTAGGACTATACTCTACTACTAATTTAAGAATACAACAATTTGTGCTTAGTTAATTATTTAAATGTTGGCTGGCATATAAACAGCTGAAAGAAAGAAGAGATAAGGGAATTCTGAGATAATAAAATGCCTTTTAACAGAGGTTTAGAAGAATATCAAGGCTGGAATAAAAAGTGTCAGGGTTTTCTACAATATTGTTTAGTGCACAGGAGCATTGTATGCTGCATGTGTGTGTGTGAGTGCAGCTAATGACCTTGAAATATGCAGTGTAATGAGGGCTAAAAGTCAGGGAACAAGGAGTGGGAAGCTCTGGCACCATTCTGCTACTTTTCCAGGAGAGAGAAGTCGTGGAGAGCTGAGGAAATGGGCAAGACTGGGGCAGTCTGTGGGAGCTGGCTGGAAAGGAAAGCCGAGATGTGCTACTCCTGCTGTGTGAGAAGCCTAAGGAAGGTTGACAGTGAGATTCCCCCCAAATGGGAAGGACACTGAACTCCACCTGGCTAAAATTCAAGTGAATTATGAGCTTAGGGAGAAAGCAACCCCTTCATCCCAGCTCTTTTCTGTGTATCTGTACTGACAGGTTTACATGCAGATATAGCATATGGCACATAGATAATTTTGGTATTTCACCACTGAGTTCTGCCAAAGCTCCTCAGGGAGTGCTGCCTGGCTCTCCTGGTGTGCTACCCTTTATTCACTCTGTGTGAACTCCCTTCTATAGAAGGATGCCTGAGTTGAGACCTCTGCAGTTTCTTCCTCAGAGAGCCGAGTCAAACAATTCACTTGGCTTCTTTGCTATAATCTTGTCCTTTCTCAGCTCTATCTTTATACCATGAATATCAATTAGCATTATAGACACTTCAGCAGGTTCTTTCTTTCTGAAGTGTTTGAAGAAGGATTTAGAATTAGTTATGATCCCTGTATCTAGTTGCTCCTCCAAGTCTTTTTTTGCCCTTTCTAACTTCATTTTTAAATTTAATCTGCTGAAGTTAAAGTTCCTTTAATTAGTGTTCCTTTGGCTAAAATATTAGTATTTTAAGGTTATCTTCTTATTTCTAACCTATGCATAGGATTCCAGCTTTTGACTGGAAATATTTCTTGGTGAATTGCTGTAAACCTTCCCCTAGTAAAGGAAAATTCAGGACTTTAAAATAAAACGAAACCAGTTCTTTACTTTGACGAGTAAAACCAAAATTTTTCAAAGAGGAAACAAACAAAATTTCAAAAGCCATGAGCACATAAGCTGAAGAGTAATGACACAATTTTTTAAACAGTTATCTTGGAGGCAAGTAACTATAGAAAAATCATATTGTGCAAGCCATAACCTTCATACTCACCTTCTGTCAGCTTCTGTGCATTGTGTCTTTTTCTCAACTTTATCTCCTTGAATATTAATTCTAAACTTTTTTTAAGCCACACTTAACTGAAACATTGTAAGACCATTGTTTTCTTCTGACAAGAAGTACAGTAAATAAATTACAGAACATTTTCCTTTCTTAGGATTATCAAGGTTGGCATGGGCTGTTAAATATTTTTTCTTAATATACTTTAAAGAATTTTTCAGATAGTCTCCTGTATACGGATATACCATTGCTCATAGCTTCAGGATGCTGAAAATTCATGTTTATTGTAGTTTATGCTTTTATTTGTTATATCATATAAATGTAATACTACATTAATACATCTACGGCCTGCAACATTTTAATAACTTTTTCTAATAGAATACCTTCCAAGTCAAAGGCATGAGGCAAAGTTACAGTCCTCCAACTCTCACTTTATTTGTATGTGCCTAGACAGAATGTCAGTTGATCAGGTATCCCTGCTGTGCACTGAATTAGTAGTTTGAGCTATGCAAGTTACTGCAGGAAGAGTGTAGTAAATGGCCTTTTAAGACTGCAGAAACAGCAAGACAGACCTTACAGAAATATCTGTGCTATTTTTATCATGTTTGAGACTGTTCTTTGAGCAGTGGATAAATTTCAACATATTCACAGTAAAATACTCCTTATCTGTACAGTTTGGGTCTCAAATGTTCCAAGAGTTTTGTAAAATAATAATGAACTAGACGGTGTTGATATGAATAATGCATGTTATGCTGGAGGCAAAGTGAATTTCCTGTGTGTTATGGGAACCATACTGCTAATACTGATCTACTTGTACCAGAATAGGGAATTCTCTTTTCTGGAGTTGAAAAATCTGAGTTTCTATGACACTAAGAAACACACTAGTAAGCTGTGCACAAAGAAAGAATTCTGCTATTCTCAACTAGTTGTAGTTTTATCTGTACATTGCGTTTTTTACTGTCAAATTATAGCGTACAATAGTTAGAGGACCGACATATTTTATGGGAACGTTGAGCTTTTATGGGCATAGAGCAGAAAAGCTGAAATATCAGGGGATAAAACTGATTTTTAATTTAACCTTTACTGCATTTTAAGTAGGTGAATCAAAGAAATGTTTACAAGTCCTTTGAAGTCCAGGCTCTGTACTATGAAGTAAATAAGTTTATTTCTTTTATTACTTCAGTACTCAATACTGTAAAACATACTTGGTAGAGACATCAGGAGATAAACTATTTTGTGAAAGAGATTTTGAGAGAGAGCAATAGATAA
Source organism: Apus apus (assembly GCF_020740795.1). NCBI lineage: Eukaryota > Metazoa > Chordata > Aves > Apodiformes > Apodidae > Apus > Apus apus. The sequence goes on from NC_067285.1 coordinate 71,775,983, forward strand.
ATATGTGGAATGGCGAAGATGGAATTATAGTACTACTAATGAAAAATTCTTTGTTACTTCGTTTTTCTTTATAATTTTTTACTCATGCATGTTTGCAGGAAAGAGGGAGAATAACTGTCCAACCAGTGTTAGCAGTTCCATAGAGATTGTTTTGGTTCTGAACAGTTGGGATTGGATGTCTAAGGAAAAGGAAACAGAGAGAACACCTTATTAGTATGGTTGTTTTCAGGGACCTAAATGGAATGTATTGCAAGTGTTTTAGTATGTATGCTTAGGCATCCTAAATTTTCATATAAGGGAGCTTTCTGTGCCGATGCCACAATCTTGTGTGAGCATGCAAAAGCCACCTAATGGATCCTGTGTGCATTTCAGTGTTTGGCAGTACTGTACCAAAGCACATTTGTGGATCATGTGTTGAAAACATCTTTAACTTTCTAGCTGAGTATCTAGGAAAAGCATCTCTCAGTGGGAGAGCTGGAACTAAAGAGGGCCAAGGACAAGAGATTTGCCAGGTGGAAGAATTGAGGCAAAAGAACAGCAAAGAAGCAACCATGAGGCAACTCTGATGGTCCTGGAGAAATGATCCATCCACAAAAGGAGGTGTAGAATAAAGCAAAAAAAAAAAAAAGAAAAAAAATGGGAAGGCAATATCATGGATATAAAAGAGAAATTGATAGAGAACATAGGAGTAAAGAAAGAATGACTGTAATAAAGAAGGATGAATTATATGAAAGTGAAGTTTGAATTTGGTTTGCTGGTCATTTGAAGTAATGTAAATTTTTCTTTTCAGTGTGGTGTTTGTTGCTTTGTGGGATTTTTTTTTTTGCTTGGTTTATTTATTTTTTTCAAGACATAAAGGCTAGGACAAAGCTGAGATGTCTCTGGAGCTTATTTGGGGTCTGACCATCTCAAGAGAGCAGAAGTATGGCACATGGCTCTCCATTGCTCCAGGAGGAATCCATACAAATTATTCAGTATGCCTGGAATAAATTATTACTGAATGATGAGGTAGGGCAACAGTCAGGTTTTTTTACACTCCCAGTTTTTGTCATTTTGGATTTTTTTATTTTTATTTTTTTTTTTCCTGAGAAAGCTCCTCAGAATCTCATATAAACTATAGTATTACCTAGAAAGATTGGACCAGATGATCCTTGAGGTCCCTTCCAACCTGGCATTCTATGATTCTGTGAACTAGAAAACACCAGGCAAAACATACCTCCAAATTGTCCAGCTGACTCTAAAAACCAGAATTGAATTTCTAGTAATGTGTTACTTACTAATTAGTTTGGTAACAAAAGCTGAAGAAAATAAATGACCAACAGTTATTTGTTAGAGCCAAAGTTTTTTGTCTGAACTCTCTGCAAAGGATTACTTACATTTCTTTTCTTTAAATTTCTCTTTGCAGTTTTTTTCAAGCAGAAAACAAATTTTGGAGGAAATGTGCCCTTTTTACTTAAAATCCAGAACTGCACTGTCTTCAGGTGGTACCAGCTTCTTTAGGATTAGTTCACTCCAGTGTCCTACATACTGAAGCTGGGAATACTTGCGTGAACTAGTAATAACAATCACTGGAGCCTGTAGGTACATGTTTATCTATTTTATTAGTATATACATACTAGATATAAATATATGTTTCAATCTATATTGGAAGTATATCTAGATCTATGGCATTGTGAAAACTTCCTTGGTCTAACTGAGAATTTTAAAAAGTAAAATATATCTTTTTATTCTACCTACCTATTCTACCTATTTTATAAAACTACTATTAAATTTCAACATAGAAAAGCAAGAAGAAAAAGCCTTTTGGACATGCATTTCTTTGCAGAATTTGGGATATTAAACTGTGCTGTGTAAGGAATTTAGAATTCATCAGGCTGGCCTTCATTCTGATAGACCTTACAAACTTAAATGCTACAAGTGTAAAACAATCCTCCTAGGTACTATGCATATAAAATCCAATTGTGGACACTTACCACAAAACACATGATATGTGAATGCCACAGGCGAGACAGCATCAGTTAGGCAAATTGCTTTCCAGATGGTGCATCTCTGATTTTGGATAATTACTTGAAATGATACCATGAAAAGAAAAACAACATTTAAAAAGGAAGTGGAAACCTTGCTGCAGTCTAGATATCTTATCTAAAAAACAAAGGATCCAAATACTTAACAGTTGGCTTGCGCTTTAGTTTTAGGAAGTTAAAATTTGAGAGAATTAATGATACTGAAACACTTGTGGCAAATGTGAGGTAGCACAAAATTCTTTCGTAACTGTGTTTAAAAGGAGCGACAATTACACAGATTGCCTGAATGGGAAAGAAACATATTATCTCTGGTGTGCTTCATCATCTTGGCCTCTTCTCCCAGGTAAAACAACAACAGGACTAGAGGAAACAGACTGAAGCTGCAGCAGAGAATGTTTAGATTGGATATTAGGAAGAATTTCTGTACTGGAAGAGTGGTCAGTCACTGGAACAGCTTGTCTGAGGGAGTGGTTGAGTCACCATCCTTGGAGTTACTCAAGAAATGTGTAGATGTGGCCCTTCAGGGCATGCTCTAGTGGCTGAGGTTGTAGGGTCTTTTTTGTGGGTTTTTTTGGGTGCAGTGTGCGTGGTTGGTTGTGTTTGTTTAGGGTTTTTTGTCTTGACGGTTGGACTTGGTGATCTCAGAGGTCCTTTCCAACCATGACAGTTCTATATTCTGTGATCATCATGATTATAAGACTATAAAGACATGCATCTGTGTTTGTTTTAGTCCTCTGAGAGAGGCTCTTTGACCACTCTGAGTTGTGAAGTGAAACTGTCTGTAGGTGTGTATTTGAAAAGTCCCCTGCTGAAATAAGTGTAGTGGAGAGATCAAACAGCACAGTGTCATTTCTCAGTTTATTGGCTCTGACTGCGAGGCACATCAAGTGTGAATGTGCATTGTGGAATTTGTGGTTTGTTGAATGAAAATTCTTACAGCCCTTGATTACTTAACGAAAAAAATGTTTAGACCCTATCATAGAAACCAACAAAGGAAAGTAATCCACTGGATAAGAAACAATATTGATTATATTCTTTAATGGTCAGAGAAACAAACTCATTTTTTTCCCCCTAACTCAGGTTCAGTTTTATAGAAATGGCATTTGCAGAAGCAGTTCAGTGCTATGTATGAACCACCACTGCATGTAGGCTGGCTCTCTAGGCTGGCTGTGTGCACTCTTTGTTTGAAATGTGCTAGCCTTTGGCTAGAGAGAGGTCCAGGCTAAAATTCTGCTTCTGCAGGGATGTCCTGATCACGTCCCAGTAAAATGCTTTAATTTTTTTACATTTTATGGAAGAAGCTGCACTCCTGTTTTCTTCAAGAGAGAGGGGAAAGGTAAGAACTGGCTTTTTGTCTCTACAGACTTCTACAACGTTTAGTTGCGTGAGCTGATATAAGGAATTGGATTTTCTTTCTCCTATCTCCATAAGCAGAAGTAATCAGAAGTATTCTCTTGTTTTCCCTGACTGACAACTTTAAAGTTGTAAAAATAGAGTTGCACAATAATATAGTACAAAATTACCTATCTTCTCACTTTTGTCACTGGAAACATTTTTTCCAATGAATGAATCATCCCATAATATGTATCAGTCAGAATACCTCTCACTATACAACTTTTACAAGTTTTGATTTTCAGTGTATTCAGTACTTAGCAAACTGGTCACAATGTTTCACCAAAAATACTTTCCTTCCTTCTGCAGAACTTCCTCAGTACATCCTCTCAGCAGGTGAATGGCAGCAAGGAGTGGTCAACAAGCCATGCGCTTGTCTTCCCTTCCCCCTTTTTTCTTTTGTTTTTGTTTTGATGAGAAAGCAGATGGAATGTGATTTGGAATTCATTGGAATATGGATGTCTCTGTAACCAAAAATCAATCGGCCAAACTGTTCATAGGTAAAGTGCCATGGAAATGTTCTTTGAGAGTATGATATAACTGATTTATAGAAAAGTGCTTGTGGCTGGTATCCAAGGCACAGAGAATTAGTTTACTGCAAGCTTGTGTAAGCCCTGACATTTGCTAGCCCTGTGGAGGGATGATGGGGAGAAAAGCAGAGTCAGGGATAAAAGGTACATAATGAGACACAGAAGTGCATGGTACATGAAATGTACTAGAGGAAATGGTCTAAAGCTAGTAGCTCCTTTACACCTATAGTACAGAAAATTGTTCCCTTTTAGGAAGACTTCAATCTTTAACTAAGCCCTGTGTGATGAACTACTTTTCGACACCACCCCCCCCTCCCCTCCCCCCAGCTCTGAATCCTGCACCAGCTGGTTTTGTTTTATGCATTTTAGTCTTGAATTTGGAGAAAAAGTGAAAAATCAGATCCAGTCCACCGTCTGCGTATTACTCATTATTTTGTAAACCTTAGTCATGTGTTATTTGATCTAAATGTCTGTAGTCATTACAACAGCTCCATATGCTATTGTCCTTTTCCAATTCCATATAATTTTTTCAAGATACATAGCCTAGACTTGTGCAGTGTATTCAGTGTATTTAAACTGGAGCAAACCAGGAACTGAATTATAGTAGTAACACTTTTTTTCTCTATTCCTAACCACAGTTCATCTCTTCAGCTTGCTTTTTGGATTGCTATTGAACAGTAAGCTGACATTTTCAGAGAACAATTAATTATAATTTAATATTTGCTTTCCTTAGGAGCAATGTTGAGCTTAGATCCCATTATTTTATATGTGGTATTCAGACAGTTTTACATAATGTGTATCCAATATACAGTTACCAGCATTGAGTTTAACTGTCTAGTCACTGCTTTTCTGCAATTTTTCATACTGTATTTGTTATTCAAAGTAACTTAATATTCTTGGTAACTTTGGCACCTTGCTATTCAGTCTCTTTTTCATTCCCTAGGTCATTATGAAAAGTATAGTTTTCCAACTTTTTGCCACTATGACTACTTATTGCCAATGTTTGTTCCCTCCCTTTTACTCAAGTAATGATCAGTGCAGAGACCTTCTCTGTTATTTCATGGATTCTTAGATCCCTTAACATCTGTAGTCAAGGGAACTTGTCATTTAGATGATGAAGATTACTCAGTCAGATCTATCTGAGAGCTAGGGAGAGTCTCCATCCCTTGTTTTGAATACTTATTATAATATGAAATTATTCCAATGTTCCTAAGTAATTGTAAACAGAGGAGCTGCATGTACAGTGACATAGTAGTGAGAACTGGTTTTTATATACAGTAGAAAATTACATTTATTGAGCCTGCTTTCCATTTCATCATTTAATTTTCAATGAATACTACACTAATGAGCATGTCTGTCTCATTTTAACAACTCCTGATAGAGAAAACTCTATTCTTGTACCAGACTAAAAGAGCAAAAGAACTAAATGGTGCTTCTCACTGAATCATAATGACGAAAGAATAAAATGCTATTAAAAATAATTATCTTGGGAGGACTCATAAACCAGTTATCTTTTTGTTGTTTTTGTATTTTTAATTTTTTTATGCTCCAGATGGTAATATCTACCCCTAAAAGTAGTGAAAAATGTTGTTTGTACAATGAGTGACTGTTATTAGGAGACACAGTGGACAAGTTAGAGATTTTTGACTGACTGAAGTACAGTCTTGGATAAAATATATTTTCTACATGAGTCTTTTCTGATATAGCAGCCTTTATAAATGTGACACATTCATACATGCGCCCATGTATTTTAACAGTACCCAGTCTTATACTATGAGTGTCTCCTTAAGCACAAACATTCTATCTTGCTCTTTTAAGTTACACACCCTTCACCATTAAATCTACAATTTTCTATAGTAGATTAAACTGTCTCTTTTTTAAAAAGTTACTATTCTAAGTTATATTTTGCAATGCTTGCTAGTAAACTCTTAAACTTGCAAATTTCTCACGCAATTTCTAGCGACACTAGCAGACATCATGCTAAGTCATGGATACCATAAGCAGACAGACACTGCATTCCTACATGTCTCTAAGTGTTTCTTCACTTGATCCTGTGTTTACTTTTCAAGAATGTCTGCCAGATCAAATTGTTCAAGAACAGGCATTAATTTAACTTGAATGTAAATTAATTTCTTGGCATGCCATCAATCTTGTGCTAATTCCTGTTTACTTAGTCAGGTATAAACCAAATAGTTTCTCTTAACCTTAAGGATATTTTTTACTCCCTTTTGTCTTATTCCCATTTCTCTCTCCCTTCCAGACAAAGAGAGTAATAGTTTCTTCTCTTAGTAGCTAACCTACAATCAACTTAAATGAAGAGACAACATTTTGATTAATTAACTTGCAAAAGTGAGTAATCTCATGTATGTGATATGCACTGGTAATTGTAATTACTGGCTGATAGTATTAAATACATAACCTTACAAGTCTTGAGGAATTAGTAATATTATGCTATTATCTGCCCTAGTTTTGGTCCTGCTCTGGCAGGGGTGTTGGACTCGATAATCTTTGGAGGTCCCTTCCAACCCCTACTGTTCTGGGATTCTGTATGTGCATTACAGACAAGAACATGTAATTCTATTTCTAAGGCAGTTATGTTTATATCTGATTATAGTAGTCTCCATTGAAAACTTATTTTAGTGTCTCTTTTCTTCACTCAGGACTGGCCACGTATTGACTGGAATGACAGTCTTCATGGTATGTTTAAGGGAAAAGGAGGAGGTTGTATAATTTTGACTGCAATGAAGAATGAAAGTTGCATTCTTAACGCCAGAAGGCAGACTGGACTTCTCACCTAACCCATTCTCACCACGTAAGTCTTAAGGGGAAATGGTTTGCCTTGTATGCAAAGGCATCCAGTGGCAGAGATCCTACAATCTCCACAGAGAATCCATTCAAACAATTCCAGCCTACTTAACCTTTATTCAGAAGTCTGTCCAGTTAGGCACTAATTTTTCAGATCAAGTTGGACACAGTTCTCCAACTGAATCTTTACTACTTCTAAGTAGATCAAGAAGAACTGATTGCTTCAAGAGTCCTGCAGGCTATAGTACTATTCTTGGATATGGATATTATGCTTATGCCTATTCTAATACCACAAAATATTGTTATGTTCAGGTTTTGTGACAAATTATAAGCCTATTCTATTTCTTATGGAAGTTTCACCTACACAGACAAGGCCACTCTTTGTACAGTTTATTTCTTCATAATGTAATTTTCACTTGCCCTTAGTGAGTTTAATTTTTTCTAATTCATCATTATAATTTAAAATTATAATTTTGTCTTTTACTTCCTGTCATGTCCCTGTCAAACTTTTTTTTTTTTTTCCTTTCAATATCTGGAAAACAGCTGCTGAATAGCAGCAGGTTTATGCATCCTTCCATTTGGAAAAAGGTCCATGATATAACTGTTTAGTTTTTCAGACAGTATTGCAGAACCTGTACAGAAGTTTAATCTATTTTTTTCTATAGCCTGCTTATGAGAATGCAATGAGAAACATTGTCAAAATAACATTAAAGATGATTAAAATTTAACATCTTTGGCTTTTCCATCACTTACGTCCTAATTTTAGAAGAAAATTAGAGTAGAAGTGTAAGATTTATTTATCGACAGATCTGTTCTCAATGATACCTTTCACTAGGTTATAGTTTAATCTATCCCAGTGCTTTTCTGAACATTGAACTTAGGCCAATTGGTCTACATTTGTGTGTCCTTCCTTTCTCTTTTTTAAAAGTACCTATCCTGTTTGACATTACTTTTTGAAAAGAAATACCAACGGCACTGAGATTATATTGGCAATTTGATACAGTATTTAAAAATGAAGCCTGTCGTGCCAGGTCCCTCTGAAAATATCCAGTTCATCTAGATACACTTCTGCCTCTTCTCTCTTTATCCAGTACTTGCGCCTTAGATACAAGTGTGGACAGTACAACCAAATCATAGTTGACTTCTTCATGCAGATTGATAAACATGAGACAATAAAAAAATTTAACTTTTAAAGTGGTTTTAAAATTAAACTTAGTTAATTTATTTCTTAGAGCTAAAAACTGAGGTAAGTAATTAACCTAAATAATATCAGCACTGTTCCCCTTACTCCAGAATTCTCTTAACTTGACAGAGGAGTTATGTACCACCCTTTGGTACATATTGAGATGTCACATGCAAGCTCAGTCTGAGAGCAGTTGTTTTTCTGCAGCCTCAGTAGTAATGCTGTTTTGTATTTTTTCTTTAATTAGTTGGATCAAATCTGTTACATTTTTCATTTTATAAACTAGTATTACTCTTCCTATTCATAAACTGTTTTTAGAATACTTCTTTGTAGCGTACCAGAATTTGAAACACATGACTTTGTGAACAGTCTTTCCTATCCTGAATCTTGCATTACTGTTCTGTGCAGGTAAGATTATGAAAGGACAAAAGGTCATGCCCTCTTGATTTATTAAAATTGAATTGCCATTTTACAGTCCTTTCTTAATAGAAATAAGTGTTTATGATGTATGGTAGCAAGCAAGAGAATCAAAGTCTGTCAATTCCTCTTAATCACATTCTAGCCTTACTGTTCGCTTGTATTCATGTCTTGCCTCTAAGAAGTAGTTATATTAACTTTACTAACTTCAGAAACTTTTATTTTGATCAGGGCAGGGGGATTAACAAATATTCTTGGTTAGATGTAAAAAAATCTTTATGTAATTCAGCCTAAGTTCTTTTCCAAGCAATGAAAGCAAAGTTTATGAAAGCAGGACTACAACTGAAGTAGTGCTGTCCACAAAGTAAACTTGCACAAACTTCAACTATGCTGTTTTAGAGCTTAAGGAGTACAGGTTATTCAAAGACAAGACTACTGAACCATCTCCTTGTCATTTGAGTAGTGTCACTGTTTTAGCCAATAACCAGGTGATATCTCTGTTACTCCCCTACTGCCCTCCCAGGAGAAGATAAAGGGGAATAAAGGGAAGAGAATTTAAGGTTGGAAAAAAACCTCTAGAACAGGTTTAATAATAGTAATAATGGTAAACAATAATAATAGTAGTGTATTATATACAGACATACACAAATAGGTAAAAAATTGAAACCATGCTTCTCAAATAGTAATTACAGCTCAACCAGAAAAGTCCTGACCTGGACTTGGGGGCAGATGCCAGCACCTGAGTCTAGGATCCTAGCAACAGTCTACAAAAACCTGGAGTGACCACAACAGCCCTACCTGGGGAGGCAGGGGAAGGCAAACCACCTCAGGGTGAGAAGACAACCAAGCACATCTCCCGCCAAGGAGCCATTTTATACTGAGCCCCATGGGCGGGAGCGCTCTGGTTGGTCCCTGTGGGTCACCTGACCCAGCCTCTCCTCTCCCCGCTGCACCAGGTTCCTGTGGGGTCCCCGGAGGCCTTGGGTTAGTACAGCTCTAGGAAATGTTTATTCTGGATCTCTCAAACCAGGAGAAATGATCTGAAAAAGAGGTGCCATTCATAGTTTGGTGGGTTTATAAGCTTTTTTTTAAAAAAAACACCTTTAATCTACTTGCCTTTATGGTAATTGAAGTTTGCTTTGTGCTTGGATCCAGCTGGATCCCACAGCTCCAATAAAATTTTGCCTGGTTTCACACTGAAGCCATGCAAAACCCACAAATTCTGGCTAGTTTGGTTGTGAAACCATAAAGTACCTTGGCCCAACTTAATACAAAAAGTATGTGAACCGTTCAGTGAATGTGGGCTGGGTTCCCAGTCTGTAACAAAACATTAAGCCAAGCGGGATTTTTTCTATGGCTTTGTAACTGTTGTACATGTTTTGTTTAGAACCCATGTCAAAACATTTCTGATACCTTAAAAATAAGTTTTTCTGTTTGTAGCCTTTGATATACGATTGCTTTTCAGTAGAAACTAGAGGAAGCTGTTGAGTTGAAGCCCTTTGAAGGGAGACTGCTGGCAGAATGTTTCATATACAGTTACTGTGGATCAGGGTCTTATTCTCTCTTTTCTCATCAGGCCATTTGCTTCAGCATTAATCTCTGCTCATGATTTCATAGCAAAGAGAAGTAGTTGAGCCCTTGATATTCTACTGTGGTTTTGCTTCAGTTATTAGATGGGTAATATCCCACTCCCTGATGGTTATAATTTCCTACTTATTTTGGGTCCAGTATTTAAATAATTAAAATCTTCTTTTTACTGTTTAAACATTGTGGTTATTAATCCTGGATGGAGAGTTATTTCTATGGACTGTGGACAAGTTTACCTTTGTGGAGAAGGTAATAGAACAAAGGGCTTTGATTTATTTACTCTTTTGTGATCCAAACACCCTGAGATCTTGTGTACAGTTTCTAAGTAAGGCAATAGCTAGAGGTAGCATCCTCAGTGAAAAAACATGATCTCATTCTATGTAGAAACAAATATTCTATTAAGATATTCAATTATAGAATCATTATCTACACGGCCCTCTCATTTTTTCATGTACTGAAATCTATAAAGAGTCAGCTGATGCTGAATGAAATATGTTATTGTCTTTATTGTTTTCTTTTTAAATCTAAGGTAGTATCATATTCCAACCTAAATATTTATGTTGAGAGTCCTATAGACAGCTGGGCCAATCTTCACACTATGCTTATCACAAATTTCGTGGCACTTCAATTTGGTTAATTTGAGTGAGGCTTCCAAAATTTGTAACCTTATTCCATTTATAAAAGCAGGTTGTTGTTGTTTTACCTTGCAATACCACTAATTTCTCATAGACTCAGAACAGATTTATCTTTCTTTTTTTTTTTCAGGTATTAAGGATTTTTTGCAATTTCCTGTTGAACTGAAAATGTGTGAAAAGTACATGCATTTGTTATGAAAAAAATCTACTCTTTTTCTTTGGGAAAAGCTCTTCTCAAAGCTCTCACTAATGGTGGCTGTGGCTGAGTGAGGACCGTAATACTGGACGCTTGTAGTGCTTTTCAACTCTAGAAATCCCCAAATACTTTAGAAGTTTAATTGTCTGTGTGTGGGACAAACACTATTCCTAGCTTGTATAGAAGGTTCTCAGTGGTTGCTATTCACCTTGACTAGACCCTCCACTTGGAGAAGCATGGTGAGGCCTGACACTTTACTCTTTCTATACAGTACAGCGAGATAGTTGCATCTGGCTCAGCCCAGACCACAGAAGAGGGGAAAAAATGGGGAAAGGGTTACAGTCAGCTTATTACAGGCACCCATAGAAGCCAATGCTGTAGGGAGCAGTGAGTGTCCTGTGAGAAAGATGGCTTTTGTCATAGTAACTGCATTCCAGGCCAAGCCTTGTGATGAGGCAGAGCCAGCAGGGAGCTCTGAGTGCCATGGATGTCATGGTTTGTCTTGCTGGACATCTCAAGCCTGTAAAATGGCATGAGTGAGACATTGCTGGAGATTATGAGTTCCCAACTGTAGTAATGAATATATAGATTTTTTTTTTATTCATTTAATAGGGGTTATATAATTTGAAGACTCTTATTTTACTTCACATTGCTGGTAATGCTTCTTATACTTTCCATTCTATCTTTTGACTCATCCTTAGATCATGCACTGCTTGGGGGAGAGGCAGCCTTCTGCCTATAAGAACTTTTTGTTCAAATTGAACAATCATTCCTATATAACATCACATACACATATATTTAGGTCTTCATTGGAGTGTATACAGTTTCTTTTCTTCATGTACATCCAAATGCTGACCACGCTCCAGGTTGTTTTCCACTGGTAGTTCTGCAGTGCTTTGTTGTAAATGCTTTCTAATTTATCTGCTTCAATTTAATACATTTAGTTCTCCAGTAGAGAACTTATCAGTAAAGTGTAAAGAGAGTTTAAATGCTGTTTTTTAGTAAGATCTAATCTCTAATCTTACAATATTATTTACAGTGGGCTAAATCCAACCTAACTGTGAGCACTGTGGTAAATAGTTATAACTGTAATCAAGGGTGTATTCCTTGGACATTATTTTGCCCCTGCAGGGAGAAGGAATGTAGAGGGAAGGAATTTTTCAATTCCTAAGGTTAAAGACTTGCTCCACTGCATCGAAAAATCTATTGGTTTGTTTTGATGGAGTTTGGATTGAATTTCAGGAATTTCCTATTCTTTCTTGGACCCAGGTTTTAAAAGGAAGACTAAGAAGGGTAGAAATAGCAAAGTACTCATCTAGATCAGCATCATCAAAATACAGATTTGTTTCTGCTGACTGACCCTACTAGCCCTTGCTCAGGCCTGTGAGAACCTTAGGTCTTTACACTTCCCCTGTGAATGTATGTTTCAACGCTCTCTGTAGCGTTTGCTGCACAGAGAAGCCCTGTAACTTGTTCCCACACGCATTATCTTTTGCTGCTCAAGTGATACTGTCAAGAGGATACCTATGGTAACCAAACTGGTTCCTTTACTCATGTCACCTGCTTTTGGTACAAGTCCTCAATACTTTATGTAAGTGAGAAATGTCCTACAAGCTGCAGTGAGTGACATTTGCAAAGGGGTGGAAGCAGAGGTAAATTTCATCCCTTTCAAAATTATACTTTTCCTTTTCCGTGCTGACACATGCAGATGCAGTATTCACTCTTCTGAGGCTGCACTGAATTGTCATGCTCACTGCATACTATATCCCATATTTCCAGCATCCCTTTCTGCTGTACTTATGTTCCCTGGATGAATATTTACAGTTTGGTGATTGTTTTGTTGTTTGTTGTGTGTTTTTTTTTCCTTTTTGAAATACTTTGGTGCTGTCATGAGCTTGGATGCTCATTTTGTATAATAAAATACAGCAGAGACACTCATTGCTGAACAAGGATAAGTACAACATTTTCTAGTAAGCATTATTTGGTGCAGCTCTGATTAAAGTACACAAATATGTAGGAGGGATGGTGACTTGTAAGAGAGTAGTGGTAAACTGCCAGGTTAATTTTATTAAAACAAAAAATCCAGTTGCCAGCATCCTTATCTATATTTGCCCAGTGTCACCTTTACTGCTTCTAGCATCTAATACTTAAGTAAAGTTTGAAATCACATTCACTAACCACATTCCCTCCTTACACTTCTGATTTTTTAGAGAACTCTTTACTTATTCGTGGCTTCCTATCGCTGTGTTTTTAATGGCAACCTGACCATTCTGATGTACGTAGTATGCAAACAAACCAAAGGTAAGTCAAAGTTTAGTGATAATGATGCCATCCACCTTTAGTAGCACTTAATAGTTATTATTCTTCAGTTGGTATTTATTTAATGGGAACTATTCAGTTAGACTCACAAGATGTCATGTGATTTATATGTTCAACAAAATAGCAGAAAAATCACAGCACACCTTCAATATGTACTTTAATGTAATGCAACTACAGAATGATGATTATTTCTTTTGAGATTGCTACTTGCTGGAGCAATGTACTGTAATTACAGAGCTAAATTATAACCAACCTGAAAGAGGTAACACTGAGTTATCTTGAAGCAGTATAAACCAAAACCAGTCATGCTGAGAAACTAATAGGCTGAGCCAAAAATGTTTATTTGCTACTAATTAAGTTGACACGGAGACATGCAATTACAAACTAATTGCAAATGGACTTTTCTTTTAGAAAGGTCTTGATGCAGTTCATTAAAATTGTGATTTTTTTTGTTGACTGTTTACTTGCACTTTGTTAATATATAGTGTTAAAGCAGGCAATTTAAAGCTTTAAACCAGGCACACATGATACTTTGTTTATTTCATACTAAATTTAATTGCACTTCCACTGTCTGTCAGTTATAGGACAGAAGTTTTGCTAATGAGTTGGCCAATATGTTGAATTCACTGACTTATCTGAGTGGTAAATTAAGTTTAGAATTCTCTTTGCCAGCTTTGCTCAGAACAGTAGCTAATCAAAACTTGCCAGTAGAACTATGGGTAAAACATTGGCATGTTATCCCTCAAAAAGCAATATATGAGCAGACTGTATAATAAAATTGTCATTGCTTGTGTTAACTCTGTCAGTTTTTAATGTTGTATCAAACATGTACTCTTACTGATGCTAGTTATCATAACCATATTTTCACATTAAATGAAGACTTTCTAACTTATACTCTGTCATTATAAAAAAAGTTTGAATGCATTTATTGTGGCAGATGACCAGATTTCACTTGCAATGGAAGTTTATGCATGAAGATTAAATATCTCCCAAATGGTAAATGGCATTTCATAGCTTTTATCTTTTAAAGGAGTAGGGAGATCATCTGACTAATTTTGAAAAAAAATAGACTAATTTCTTCAGGTGCATAGGCTACTTTATTTTAAATATAAACTTTTGCAAAGTTAAAGAAAAAAATCCTCATCTATTGGTGCAAACACCAGTGTTACCTGACATTGACTGAAATTACTGTAAAACAGTATTTCTAGCCAGCATAAAGAACTCAAGTATGACCACCAAAATTGTAGAAGTTTATCAGCAGCATTATCTTTTGTGGTGCACAGATTCCAGAGAAACTGTGTTTACAGAGTTGGAGCACCTTCTTCTATTTCTGGGAACAAATGAGCATTTGTAAGCATTTTTATAATACAAAGACAGTCAAAGTAACACACGTTGACCGCAGGTCAAAAATCACAAAAATGTCAGTGAGAAAGGTGTGTGTCCTTCAATTTGCTTTAGAAAGTTTAAGAAATTAGAAATTTTCTCTGTCATTTTTAAGATAGGAAATTGAAATTTATTTCATCAGTTTCTGCTCATGAGGGAGAGATGCACATACATATATATGTATTTATGGTCGAATATAGTAGATACAGAATGCTCTCTGAAATTAAAAAAGCTTGTTTTGGGTGGTTGGAATTTTCAGTCCATAAGGTGAAATATTTCATCTCTCTCTGGGCCAAGCGAGGTGGTAGAGTCTGGCTACAATAATAATTTTAAAGAGCATACAAAATTCATGTAGTGCAAACATAATTTGGAATATTTTTTTGTTTTAAATCCATATATTCTGCCAATGCCAGTAACAACAAAAAGCTCTGCCTTTCATCAGGAAAGAGTTGTCAAACACTGGAATAGGCTGCCCAGGGAGGTAGTTGAATCACCATTCCTGGAGCTGTTTAAATGACTTGTAAATGTGGCACTTAAGAACATGGTTTAGCACCAAACTTGGTATTGTTGGGTTAATGGTTGGACTCTGTGATCTTAAAGGTCTTTCCCAACCAGAATGATTCTTTGACTCTGATTCATTATGCCCCTGGTTTCCATAGTGGGTCTCTGGATAATCTAGGAAATAAAAATTCAGAGACTTGTATTCCTTTTCTGATAGCTAAAAGTAATTTTTGAAGAATGCATATGGTGTTACAGTGTGTGAAACCATGTGTGGTTTCTGCTTCTCCAGTTCTCCTGAAGGGACATGTGTTTTTGTGGTTTTTGTTTGTTTGTTTGTGTGTTTTTTGTGTTGTTGTTTTTTTTTTGTTTGTTTTGTTTTGTTTTTTCCAGCTAATCCTTCCTGATAGTGCAAAGGACTATACTGCTTGGTCTAGCATTTAAATTCTAAGTTCTCTGATACCCAAAACATGTACAATAAATGGCATCCTGTGCAAAAATAATAATAATTTTAAAAATATATGTATAGGGCACTATAAGAAGACAATAAAAATAATGTGATAGCTTTGGTAAAATAAATATTATTCTATCTAAGAGACTATCCTGAATAGTCTCCTTTTAGGGCCTTTTTGTTTCAGAAACTTTATTTTTTTTCTCCCCTAAGACCAAGTGTTAGTGTAACAGTGCCCCTGCTGAAGTGAACTGCAATTTTCCTACCAACTTTAGGAAACCTAATGTCTCCAAAAATTCCTTTCCTATGATGTTACTGTTGATGTTATAATGAGTAGCATTTGAAGGTGGCTATATTAATCAAAATATTCCATCAGCTTTGTGTTGTCAAAAATATATTAAGAGAAAGGGAGAATTTGTCTTACCTTTAAATACATAAATCAAAACATTTTGCCTTCTGTAGCTGTTTTGAAAAATTCATTAATGCTACTGCTGATCCCAAGGTTGCTGTCAAATTGTGGCAACCTCAGCACATTCTCAAATACAAATGTTAGTTATCAGGAGTGGATTTGTGTGTCTGAAAACTAGGTCAGCTGTCTCAAATTATGCAAAAATTTCCATGTATTGTATAGAGAAATAATAAAGCATGAGGTTCAATGAGCTGAAGTTCTTTTATATACACATACACACACACATATCAGCAAAGCAGTTGATCCTGGTACTTCTAAATAGCATCAGCAAATGAAGCCACCTTTATAAGTGGTCCCTGCAAAAACAAAGGACAGTGTGTTGTTTTCACTGTAATTAAATAGAATAATCACCTGGACACCCACAGGCCCTTACCACGCTGGGGAGTTTACAGTCCATGCCAGAGTACACCATGTAAGAACAGCACAGTTGACAGAAGCTCTTAGGTAAACCCTGCAATTGATCACAGATTAAACAAATAGAATGGGAGGCCTCCACCAGGATCACTTAGATACACACAAAGTATTATTTACATAACTGCATATAAATGTCTTCAAGCTCTTAAGCACCCAGTCAATATATGTTAATTTCAAGCAGTTAAGCTGTGATCTGTCTTTTCGAATAGTGCCAAAAGCAGCAGTGTTCTCTTATTCAGGAGTGTCTACATTGCTCAATAACTACTTCACATATATCCTAGTCAGGGCACCTCTTCAAATAGACACCATCTGTATTAAGCTCCTAATCTCCCACTTAAGCTCTTCTTTACTACACTATTCAACATACTTTTCTCAAATGGTACTTCTGGCAGTCTCTCAAATTATCTTGAAGATAGCCTCTTAATTCTGTCTCTATTAGTGAAAGAACTTGCCTTTATTCTTTAAAAAAACCCTAAAACTTAAGGAAAAGCTACTTCCACTCAGTTTATTGTGTCATGTTACAACAGAGAAACAGGATACCTCCCCTGTTACTCCACAGGATTGATTACTTTATGTTTGAAAAAATAAGTGTGCTAATTCTGTAGCTGCCCTGATTAAAATAAATAAATAAATAAATAAATAAATGAATAAATAAATATTAACTGATTAATGGTAAGCTTGGCATCATTCTCTTTTTCTGGCTAAAATTGTGATCTCTGACATTTTTCTGTCTACTATACTTTACAAAAATCAACCAACATATCAAATGGGGAACAGAACCTTTAGAATAGAGTTACCAAGTAGATAAATGTCCACCAGGATGCAGAATCTCTCCTGAGCTCAGCTGTGTTTTCTTTCAAATATAGTAGGACAAGGTCAGCTTGATAAATAATCAATGGTGGTTTATTTAAATTAAATAAAAAAATTAATACATAGGTGTAGAAGCTAGTCTTGGAGCCACAGGTTGTGGCAGTTTGAGGTACACTAAGAAGCATAATTATAGGCTCTAGGAAACTTTGAAGTGAAAAACATAAAATGATGCAAAAAATCCAGTCATTTCCATGGCTAAGCAGCTACTGAGTTTACAGAATCCCAGGGATTTGGTGGGGGATAAGTGTTCAGGGTCCACTTTAATATGTACTTTTTAAAGTTTCCTGCCATTCTTTATTCAAAATATCACATAATTTTTAGAAGAAAGAAGAAAAATTCTTCAGAGAAACTGATAAGAGAAGACATGGGACAACAGAGTAGTCACAAAAAGCGATAGAGTTTATTGTTGCTAAAGTTTAAGAGGAGACTGAATAAAGCATCAGTAATAGGGATGAAGTTATGCTCTACAAAATACGTAGACTAGAAAATGCTTGCATTTTCTTGCTCTGCAGCTGTCTAATCTTATGTTTTATCCTTGAACTTTTCTGTCTGTGACATTAACCTATTTCTCATTGTTACTTCTTGTCATAATTTGTGAACCTTCTTTCAGAACTAGTCTTGAATTTTGCATTGGTTTTAACCCTTTCCTTTTATTAGTTTCCTTGCATTATTCTGTCCCAGATGGCATGCCACCAGCTTTGATGTGTAGCTAAATTATGCTAATATTAATTTTTCTATGTCTCTGAAGTAGCAAATATTGCCATCCTCAATGATATTTATGTACTTGCTGAGCTTTCATGACACTTTTATATGACGTAGCACTTCAAAAGCTTCAATCATTTTCTCATCTTCTGCCATCTGGATTCATTTTACTAACCTAATTTGATATAGTGTGATATAATCCCTCAGTCCCACATGCTTCTTTGAACATAAACCAGACTCTTGCCATTATTTTCCAGATTATTCCTGCCCTCAGACCCTGAAAATTAAGTAGCAGGATCGACTGTGTTGACACATGAGAAACAAGCCTCTGCTGATTAATTCAGGTAAGACCTTTGAACTTTAAACAGAGCTCTCTTCATAGGATGTTGCTGTAGCAGTTGTTTATGGACCATAGGCAGTTCTGATCCAGAGAATCAGTGTCAGACAGTGGGAGTGCAAGATAAGAAGGTATGGACATAGTTTTCAAAGCAGCAATGTAATAGTGTCATGGTTACATTTAAGGAGCTTGGATACTCCTTGCAGAAACTGATAAAGGCTGGAAAAAAAAGGTTGAGGACAATTTTTTAGCAGTCTTTTATTTTTTGAGGGCTTCTTCACTTTGATAGCTTCCAATGGTTCCCCATGAAAAAAGTGAATTAGGGAGAGGAAGCATTTACTGAAGTTTGATGTCCTGGGGCAATTTTTGTTGTTGTTATTGGAGTTTTTGTTTGTGTATTTGTGTGTTTGGTTGGTTGGTTTGTTTTGGTGTTGTTTTTCTCAGTTTCTTTGCAAGTATTTCTCCTCTTTTCAAGCAAAAATATTCTAAGTTTCACAACCATTTGGTCTGCTGTTACAAATGAAAGTAAACACTTTTAAATTTTTTTTCCTTTCTGTTTTTTTTTCCTCTTTTGGAGATCATAAGGAAAAAATCCTTAGACATGAGCACACCTTGTGATATAATTACTGTGGGATGGACTAAAATTTGGAGCAAGCACTGGTGTGTGGAGCTGGGGTTTGGCTGGAAATTTCTAACTCCTTGCAGTAGAAAAGCTGTGGTATCTTCAGTTCTAGTATTTGAAATTTGTAGTTTTCCTGTGGGTAGTGAAACCCACTGCTGAAGATTGTATTTGGGAAATACAAGAGGTGGATGGTCAGAGACTGAACAGAGTCATGTTTGAATCTGGAACAATCTTTCTTTCTACATAATTTATTCGTCGTGTATGGCATGTGATGACAGTTTGAATCTTGACATTTTCCTTATCCTGATGTTATCTGTTGAGGGACTGACGTTGTAATTACATGCTCCTCAGCTCCCTGCTTAAAAGTTGAGCACTGTTGCCCTAAGGACAAGAGAGCAGGCCTTGGCTCATACTGACAGAAAGCAGAAGTGAAGAGGAAGGAGACAGATCCAAAGTGTAGATCTGAGGGGAGATCTGGGCTTGCCAGTTTTGTGGCAAGGATGAGGAACATAGCTGCTATTTCTAGGAGATATTCCATGGAACTATGACTACTCCTTCTTAGAAGTATCAATTCCTGCTTTCTAGACCTCTGGTGAGGGAAGAGCTTTGTGAGAAAAACTTTTAAGATAGCTAAGCAGTTCTTGAGTCCACTTTCTTGATCTTCCTCTGCCGTCCTGGCTCATTTTTTGCCATTGGTTCTAGGAAATGCCATTTTAAGTTCTCATGTCAATGATTATTAAAAAGAGACAAGCAAACAAACAAAAAAAATCCCCATTGCAAGCCAAGATATTAGTATTGAATCATTTGAAGTGAAAGGGGCTTGGATATGTAGGTGTGACAGCAGGTCTCTTCACTCACTTTCTTCTACGATCTCTACATTTTAGCTAATATTGTAACATTGCAAAACCAGCATCTGAAGTTGCATGCAAGGTATGGAAAAATTAGCATTGTAATCTGAGGTAACTGAAACACTATAAGAAAAATTACTAGCTGTATGATTTTAAATTTAGAGAAAAAATATGTTATAATGCAGGGAAAAGCCATGAAAGTGGCACAATGAACCTCATAGTGAAAGCCCGGTATTTTTTATGTATAGCAAGAAAAAGAAAGTATGTTTTAAATCCATACCTTAGCTTTGCCAAACAATGTGCTTGTATAGCTAGGCCCTTTAATTCAATTGGTCCCTCTGGAACCAAATATTTCCCAAAATGACGCTACCCATTAAAATACAAGGATCATGACCCCCAGCTTTACAAACGTGTAACTGTGTGTTTCTGTGTATACTTTACAATTGTTCTATTCTCTATAAGTTTTGAACAGTAACAGATTGAATATTGTACTTCAAACTGTCCAGATGCCTAAGGGATGAAACAATATACAAATACATTTACATTATCTTACATTGCTTGTATGTCTGAATTCTCTGCTAGACAAGTGTGCTCAGTCAGAATAACCCCAGGCAATGCTACAGGCTTGAGGAAGAGTGACCAGAAAGCTGTTCAGCAGGAAGGGACCTGAGGGTGTTGACAGCTGGATGAACACGAACCAGCAGTGTGCCCAAGTGGCCAAGAAGGCAAATAGCATCCTGGCCTGCATCAGGAGTAGGGAAGTGATTCTCCCCCTGTACTTGGCACTGGTGAGACTGCACCTTGAGTACTGTGTTCAGTTCTGGGCCCCTTACTACAGGAAGGACATTGAGGTGCTGTAGCGTGTCCAGAGGAGAGCTACCAAGCTGATGAAGGGTCTAGAGAACAAGTCCTATAAGGAGAGAGTGAGAGAACTAGGGATTGTTTAGTCTGAATAAAGGGAGGTTGAGGGGAGACCTCATTGCCCTCTACAACTACCTGAAAGGAGGTTGTAGGGAGGTGGGTGTTGGCCTCTTCTCCCAAGTAAGTAACAACAGGACCAGAGGAAATAGCCTGATGTTGTGGCAGGGGAGGTTTAGATTGGGTATCAGGAAGGATTTCTATACTGAAAGAGTGCTCAGACACTGGAACAGCCTGCCCGGTGAGGTGGTTGAGTCTCCATCCTTGGAGATATTCAAGTAACGTGTAGTTGTGGCATTTCAGGGCATGCTCTAGTGGCCAAGGTTGTGGGGTTTTTTGTGTGTGTTTTCTTACAGAATGTGTGTGATTGTTTGTGTTTGGTTGGTTGGTTGGGGTTTTTTTGTGTTGATGGCTGGACTCGGTAATATTAGAGGTCCTTTCCAGCCATGACAGTTCTGTGATTCTGTGAAACTTTTACCATTAATGCATTAAGAATTTTCATCATGTAATAGTGGATGGAAAAAAGATAAGAAAACACTTTAACATACATGACAAAATATTTATTCTCTTTAAAGGCTATGCTGTATATTTTTGTCCTCTCTTTTGCTTTTGGAGTAGTTTAAAACAAAACCAAAAAAAGTATTGAAGTGTGTCATAGAAAAAACGCTGGAGGTGATGATGATGATTATTTATATCTTACATTTTTCTGCTCAGTGTCTTTTTTTTTTTCATCTACAGTATCTTGTTTCACCTCTCTATTGAGTAGAGCTGTCTTTCTCACCTCTTCCAATTACTTTCTTATTCCTTATTCCTTTTTTTTTTTTTTTTTTTCCCCTTAATATCTTTCCCTTTTGTGTTTCTGTTCTGGGTTCTTCTCCTAGAACTGTCCAGGAATTTCCTTGCAATAACAGGGAATTCTTTAAAGACACATTTCCAATTAATTGAAATTAAAACCAATTGTGGGATGTCATTAGTTTCAGTGGAGTTCCTGTTTTGAAGAAAACCCTTAAATATGTCGGGTAACACATTTAAGATTAAAGGATTACAGTGACATACTGTGACTTAATGAGATACCAAGTAGTTGTGAACAGTCTCTAGGAAAGTATGTATGTACCTCTTTTCAGAGAGGGATTTCCAAAGCAGTATTACTTCAGCTTTGCTTCAGCTGTAACCAGTAGGCTTTCAGTAGTAAGATTTTTTCAATAAAATCAGAGTTAGGCAAGTGTTGAGATTTTAGTAAACTTATAATGCACACATGCCCCCCAGTTTTTATTCATGGGTATAAGGTAAAGTGGAAATGGAATAAATTTATAAAAGGAGAAAGAAGGGAATGAATGAGGGAGAAGAGGCAAGAAGTGGAATCACAGGAGTGCAACTGTATTTAGGCAAGAAGTGGAATCACAGGAGTGCAACTGTATTTAATGACTAGTATAGAGAAGGTCTAGTTTAGAGACCAGCTGCACAGTAAAGGTGGTCGTATTGTTTTACTGTGGAATTTTCAATGACACATTTCGAAGTAGCATGCTCTAAAGTTACAGTTATTTGACCAATGCAAATAATCTTTACAAACCTAATTTTAAAATTTAATTTTAATATTTTTTTTTTCCCCAAGTATTCCTAAATCAAAGTTTCTCAGAACTTTTCAAATAGGAAAGATTTCTAATGTTTTAGTTGTCATACAGTTCTCAAAGGTAAAGCAATACTGAAGCATCAGAAATGTCTTTCTCTATGACTGTTGCAGAACATATATACATATATAGGGTATATTAGATCAGGTTGAGACCTCTTCATAACTTGGGGCTGCTGATCATGTAAACAAAGGACCCTGAACTATGACTTCAGATAAGGCTTAGAGCCTTGATTACAGATGCCTCCTAACAGCAGTAATAGGCAATGGATTTTTGGACAATAAATTAGTATTTTGTAAAGCATTTCATATGAGTGATAGGAATTGTATGTACACAGGGCAAAATACTTGGATTTTGTAACATCTGTGTTAGTAAGGTAAAATTCTTAAGAAAATTTGCTTTTTACTTAATTGTTTTTAAGCCCAACTTCAGTTTGGCCACAGATGATAACAGATAATGCTGGTTTGTGATAAAAATCAAACATTGCTGCAAACAAGGTTCAAGTAATTTTTTTAGTAATAAGGTAAATTTTCCATCTCTCACTTAATATATTTAATTATGCGGGGCAGAGAAGTAATTCCACTTTTCATGTGATGTTATTAACTTGACAGTGTCCCTTTAAGTTGTGAGGATATGCAGAGTAGTTAGGAATGTGAGATACTGTAGGGTACCAAATGTGTGATGTGATGTTGCTAGGCAACTCCCTTATTGTTTTAAACAAACCAAATAGAGCTGGCAACAGCTGTCAAACCTCTTGGCTCTTGACAGTAACACAGACCTCAAAAGAACCGAGAACAAAAATCTTCCAAAATATGCTGTAGCAAAAAACATAATCCCATAGTGCTAGAAAATGTGGAACCTATTTGTTAAGTTAGCAGATAAAGTTATCTGTCACAATTCTGTAACTAAATATTTCTGGCACAATATATGTTGTTTGTTTAAATAAATAAATAAATCTATAAATACATGTATATCAATTTGGCTTTTGGAAATAATTCCTTTCATAGCTGTCGATGGTAGCAAATCTGTTTGCCTGTATTAAACGAGCATCATTTGTCTGCAGTCAAGAATGGAGAAATGTTACATGGAGGATAGCCATATGCATGTGTTTGCAGATTTCTTTCTTTTCTCTGCTGTTGTGTATATTCTGAGCTTATCCTCTTTGTCATTATTACAGTCCATGCAATAGCTCTACGTGTAGCACTCTAACACCTATCAATAAGGCAAAACTTTTAAAAAGCAACTAGCCCCCAAAGCTTCAAAATAAAGCCCAGATATGTTCTAAAGAAACCTAAGATGTGTCAAAATTTTTCACACTAGGAGAGAAGTAGGCCTGTAAACAGCCTAGTAATCTGGAAATACATCTGGAATGTGAAAAATTCAGAGCACCTTCATACCAGTTTTTCGCTGTCTCCTGATTGTCTGAATGCACACCAGCATAAATACAGCAGCCAGGCAGTGCTGGGCTAATACTCAGTCATCTCTGTCACCTCAGGAAATCACAGGATTTCCTGAGCTTTACATCACTTAAATACTCATGTATTTATTATTTATACTGTTCTATGTTTAGTGATGTTTAATATTTTACCTTGCACACTCTTCATCTGAACCCACAAAACTTTCTGCATCCACAGTGTCTTCTGACTAGGAGTTACATAGGTCAGTGTAGCACTGTACATTGAATCACACAGCCTTTTGTTTGTTTCCAACCTGTATCTCTTCGTTTTAGTTGATTGTTCCCAGTATTTATGTAGTCAGAGACAGTAAATAATCTTGTCAACTCTGTACCATCTCTATGCAATTTATGAGTTTGTAGGCTTCTAACTGCTCTTTTTTCAAGTTGAACAATCCTAGGCTACTTAACTCTTCATAAGGGAAGTGTTAATTACCTTTGTTTGACTTTTGCAGTTCCTTTCTATCTGTTTTGGGAAGAGGGGATAAGAGTATTCAAAATATTCAAGAGGTACAAGAATATTTACTGTAGGATAATGTTGTTTTATTGGGTTTGTTTGTTTGTTCGTTGGTTGTTGGGTTTTTTTTCCTATTTCTTTCCTAGTAATTCCTAGCATTTGTGTTGCTTTGTTGACTACTACCTCGAACTGGCCTGCTGTTGATTGTGCCAAATCATTGTTTTCCTTTAGCAAGCCATTTCATTAAAGAAATAATGTTCAGTTCTTCCCCATGCTATAGATTTATCACATTTTCAGCAACTTTTTCTAACCTCAGCCTATATAACTGTTGATTTGTTGTTGTTTTCTGTATTTTCATAACCAGTGAAATATTATTTTTTTTAAAAATTAAGTATTGATTGAAAGAAAAGAGGAAGAGGTGGTCCAAATGTCTTTATCTGTCAACTGTTATCTGTGAAGTAGGATTTTCCCTAAGTGGGATCAAATTGAGGGCAGCAATTCAATCTGCAGTCTCTGTGGGAACATTACAGAATATTTGAACATCTGTTTTGAGAACCTACTTGAAAAATAACCATGCACAATAAAAGAGGAACATCCGTGCTGTGTGCTGGAGACCACTGGTAGCACTGCTGGCACAAGTAAAAATAGCAAAAAGCTCATATAGGAGACAAGGAGGCCTTCTATTTAATAATGGATGCCATTTTGCTTTTTTTGTAATTGCAACTTATTTTTGTTGGTAACAGCACTATACTAGGTATGAAATTACAAACAGGCAAATAATCCCTATAAGCTGAGGGTCTATGGAAATTTAAGTGCCCTGACAATTACGCAGAGAATATCTGTACATAATAACATCTCCATTGTTTACCTGGAACTAATATGGTGTGCACTTGCATTTTGCTTCTACAGAAAGATAATTAAGCAAATAGGAAAAAAAAAGAAAAAGGGGGTGGGGATGTGTGTGCCCCCAAAATACTCAAATTCTTAGGTAATGAAAGGCTGCCTATTACCAGATGCTATTTCCCTATAAAATTGAGGCTGTTTATTTAGCCTGCTCAGACTTCTGCTCCTTTTCTTGGTTTTGGTTCCCCAGCATGGACAGAAGTGTGGTGAATTCTAGCATATTATTGGCATCTGTGTACATTGCTGTTGCAGTAGTAGGCTGGCTGATGGACAAGAAAACGTATTTATGGTTTCAATCCTGTTTACAGTACTATCAGTGTTATGTCTGTAGATATGTGAAGTCAGCAAATGTTTTCATGGCCTGTGCAAGAGACTACTTCTGAATGTTGTAGATTTGATTTTCCTCTAATCAAATTTTTCTAATTGACAGCAAATCTAGTGTGTTCTGTAAATATTAAATCTAGTTTAACACTGTTTTAATATAGCTTCAGGGAAGAAAAATAGAAGTTTGTTTTGTTTTTAAATAGCATTGACACAGTCTGACATAGAGTGTAGTAGTATTATATAGTAGTAGTAGTATGTTGTTCTAGATATTTAATATATACAAAAATATACACATTCAAAAGTGTCTTCTCTTACAGAAGTTAGAAAATATTTTTCTATAACTTTTCTATGTGCTGCTGAAATAGTTACATAGGGCTTAACATCTAGGCTTCTGACCTTGAAGGAATGGTTACATAAATGGCAGATTGAAAAGATCACAGGCTAATATTCTAACTAAGAAACTTTCACCAGTTTTAAGACTGCCCAATCAGTAAGAAAAAAAAATAAAAAAATAAAAAAAATATATATAAACCCCCAAGATACTTGTGTGTCTTCAGTCCTGGTTACTTGCACTGTTTTCTGATTCAACATTTAACACAGCCATCTCAGGAATAGATATACAAGTCGACACTTTAGCCATACTATCTTATACTATTTGCCAAATTAATTGTTCTAAAACTTTATTCATTTTTTCTATGCTTGTAAAAAGCAAAGACTGATAGTATGAAGCTATGAAAAATCAAGTCTTTTTGCCTGAAGTTCATCCAATGTTACATATGATTAGAACAAAGGCTTGATAGGTATTGGTAAATTTCATGGCATGGAAAAATTATATTAATTCATAAATTTTTTTAAAGGTTGAAAGATCAAAAAATCTTTTTCTAAATTTGAAAATGTCTAGACTTGTCTACACAGAGCTTTCAGCACATTCAATCTTTTCCATGGGGTTATGTTACACTTCCCTATGCATGCAAATCCTGCTTAAGGTAGTAGTAATTATGTGTATAAACTATCCTGCTTCCTCAGGTCATATGAACTATTAGTATAAAGTCTAAACTGTTAAGATGTAATTTATTACTTCAAAGATAACATCTGTAGCACAGACATGATATTGTGTATTGTAAGCTCATCAAATTAATTAGGATAATTCTGATGAATTAACTTTGAGTGAAATGTAATTCTGTACACTCAGAAACTTGCTGTCTCTACATAACAACAGAAAGAAACTTCAGATGCTTACCCTTATTTATATAATTTGTAGATGGAAACAAAAACTTTAAAATTTTAATCGTGTTCATAGTTGCTTAGTAGGATCAAACTGGAACATGCTCATGTTTCATCACCATTTGTAAAGCTGGATGGTTACAACAACTTAAGATTATTTTCCCATAAAGTTTCCTAATACCCAGAGCCAGAACGTCATCATTTAACATCACAGATTACAACCATATTTGGCTCTGTAATGTTCCATTCCTCAAGATGTCATTTCTGAGTGAATTACTTTTTTTCAAAGGAGTCAGGTATGTTGAGAAGCTTACAAAGGTAACTGCCTGAAATGTCCCTTTCTAAAAAAAATCAGTAGGAGGAGCCAAGAAACATGAAAGGATCAAGTCTGTAGTTATGGAAAACCTGCACTAGTAGGAGCCCAGTAAAGGACAAACCAAGAGGAAATAACATGACAAAGTGAAAATACAGTTTTTACTTCGAGCATTCTGGTTTCATTCAAAAACAGGCTGTTAGCAAAAAAAAAAAAAAAAAAAAGTCCCTGAAGCTTGGATGGACAGGTAGAGGAGGACATTGGAAGAAGAACTTATAGAAGGAGGATGAATGGGCTTTTCCATTCAGTAATGAAGGTAAATTAGTGACCAGTTGAGTAGGTTTGCAGAGCTGTGGGTAGTGGAGTGGCTTAAATGACAAAACATCGAGATGTTCTGTCATATTGACAATTTTTTCTAAAATCAGGATTTCTGAGAAATAAATATATTTCTTTGCTTCAAAGCTATTGTTTATAAATCATTGCAATGTTACAGCATGAAAACAAATATTAAGAGTTGAGAACCAGCACGACTGCATCCCAAGGAACTAATTTAGATCATCTGGCCTTAAGTAAGATCAGATTTGAGAAGCCAAGCCCACCATCTACTTATGTATTTGAGCAGAATGTTTTTGTGGCACCTTGTCCTTAATTGTAGTATTATCCATAGGTACTAAAAGCCTTTTAAAATCTGGCACAATGAACAATATTTTTATGAAGATGAAGAAGCTGTGAATTTGGCTTACAAAAACTTACCAACAGCTCTCTTGTTCTGCTTTTCCCTTGTTGTTTTTTGTTTTGTTTTGTTATTGTTGGTTTGTTTGTATTTCAGAATTATGATATTGTAGAGCAAATAATGTATATAATGAGTACAGAGAGAAACTTACTAAAGAGTGATGACTAGAAGACTTGATAGAAGATCTTTCTCTCACTGTCTAATACTGTATTTGAAGGATTCCAAGAGCAGTATGGAGGCACTGTCTCTTGGTTTCATTTACACTTAGTCTGGCCATTGTATATACTGACTCACATTGAATACATCATCATTTGCACACATGTAAATTAAAGCAAATGACCTTTATTTCTAGTTGTTACTTGACGTCACTGGCTGACAGTGAAACAGGGTGGGTAAAATAAAGCCTATTAATTACTTGAGAATGACAGAACATGTGCCAATGCAGGATGACTTCATTATGTTGTACTGCCCAAAAACTGTAGCTAAGCATTGAAATCTTTCTGGACAGTTCTCTGTTAGACTCTGCTGTGCTGGTACTTCACTGGAGAAAAGTGAAGTAAATTACACTCCTCTAAATCTTAGCCTTTTAAAAATATGAAACTTACAAAAGAGAGTATTAATAACTCTACATTTTTTAAATGAATACACATCTAGGAGAATATTGGTTACCATTTCTGCCATATGTTTATACATTCTTGATCCACATCCATCTGGCTCAGAAATCTGTCAGAGTGGGTTGAAAAATGATTTGAGAGATCTTAAATGCCAAGAACAAATTTGTACTCTGGCTTGTGTAGAGTATAGGAAAAATGCTTTTTCAAAACTCAGTATACTATTTTATATTAAGTAGATAATGCATCTTCAGAAGTTCTCTTTAAACAGTTTTCCTGCTTTGTGTTTGCTTTTCCTCCTTCATTCTTAAAAAGAATGTCAATTTAAAAAAATAAATAAATTTTAAAAATCAGTTGATATTTATATGAACAGCTAGCTGATGGTAGTGGTAAGGTGTCAGTATTTGCCATTTGCTAACAATTATGCAACTACTGGAGCTAGATTCAGCTGCTAAATGGTGATCACTGCAGCTGTCTGAATGGTTAAAAAATGGACATATTCCAGACAATGTAAAAGATTATTGTAAGGATTCCACTCCAAAATTTCAAGAGCACTTTTATCTTATTAGTATTTTAAGAATGAAATACTTCTAAACATATGTGCTTTATTTTGGAGAATTGTCATGTTGTAAAGCTTGCAAATCTTGTTTCAGAGCTAGTGAATCCAAAATAAATGACCAGCAGTGTTTTTAATCCATAGCATTTTAACAAATCATATTAAAAGTTCTATTCCTACAACACTGTTTCATTTCCTTTTCAGTTACACTTATTTTAATTTCTATATTAGTTGAAACTTAGTAAGTTGAAGTGATTAATTAGCTATATTCTTTAAATCACTATTTGAAAAGAAAATAACTGAAAGTGTCCTTGTTTTGAATTAAGAAATTTGAATTCTTAACGGAGTTCAGATGTTTCCCTGATTTTGATGGTTTTATGCTCTGAAGAACAGAAAAATCATAGTACATTCGTAGTTATTACAAATGTTCTTACAGTTCTCATGTTTTGCTAAAGAAAGATTGGTTCTCTAATGTACCAAGGTTTTGGAATAATGACAAGAGTTTGATTGTGAAGGATGCTTTTTGAGGAATTTGCAGAAGAGGAGCTTTCGTGATAAACAAGTCTGCTTAATATTTGAGACAGTTCTGTCAGAAGGACTTACCTAATCAGTTTTCCTCTATTACTTTCAGAAAAATATTGTCTGAAGAATGTATTTGTGCTTGTAGGATCCAACATACACCTGGCATGCTCTGTAACAATGATACTGAAATTAATTACTTGATGACATGAACATAAACCAGGCATTGTTAAGAATAATAACATAATTTCTGTCCTCCAAGAAGTCCGAGAGCTAGAACATAATATCGACTATTTACTGGTATAATAATTCTGCCAGAAAAACAGAAATGCAGCTGTCTGCTCTGCTAGTGTGCTATCTGTTTACTTAGAGGACAGCCCCAGCAAAGGACAGTAGCAGTGGTAGGGTTTTAGTTCCCTTAAGGACCGTTTACATATAGTGTCTCATTGCCAGGCTTCAAACTGAGGTCAGGGAGAGGCCACATTCCTGCCCCACTTCTAAATTAACAAACAGCTAAAAAATGGTGTTTAAATTGCTTACGTTCTTCTGAGAAATGAAAATGCCTCAGAAATTAATCTTAAAACCAGTGTTAAGACCATAAGGCAAACTTTAGATTAGTGATGAGAACATCTTCCTGGTGGTAAATTGCAAGTGTTGCCAGCTATATTATCCTAGCACTCTGAAATGCTTTGGATGGTATTTGTTGTGAGCATGATCTGTTGTGGAAAGATGTGTGATGAGTGTATAATTAAAAGTATCTATGCCACTGATGAACTTATGCAACTCATAATTCAAACTCTCTACTCAATTAAATACAAATAATTAAAATGCCAACTATTAGCATCCTGTAATTATAACTCTTTGCAGTTCCATCATTATCCACTTTTTCTCTACTTGATAATGCCCACCTGGAGGGAACTTTGTACCTATAGCCTTGAATAGCCAGCAGGATTTTGCATTTTTCTCCATTTTATAAAAGAATAGAAAATTAATAATTATCTGTCAGACATGGCTTGCATGTCGCAATTTCAGAAAATGAAAAAAACAGGAAGAAAACATGGTTTTGACCCAAAGGTGATAGATTTAGGGACTTTTAAATCAGGTTACATATGCTTTAATATATTATCATTTTAATAAATTGCCATCCACCTTCATATACATATTCAGTACTAAAAGAGGATTATTTTACTGATAAGGATGTTTTTACTATAGCAGGCTGTTTAAAATGTTTAATTACATTGCATCTATTTTTATCCATATAAAAATTAACCTGCAGTCAATATAAATGTTTAATGTTGATATTTAGGGTTTGTTTAATGTTGCATTTTGTGTATAGACAATCTAATTCTGGAATGTGATGTTTTGACTGAGGTTGCTTTCTAACACACAACCACAACACACAACCTACAATCTCAGACACCAGACCATGCCCTGAAGTTCCTCATCTAGATATTACTTGAATACATCCAAGGCTGGTGACTCCACCATCTTCCTGGGCAGGCTATTCCAGTGTCTAACCATTCTTTCAGTATGGAAATTCTTCCTAATATCCAATCTAAACCTCCCCTGCTGCAACTTCAGACCATTTCCTCTGGTCCTGTCATTATTCACTTGGGAGAAGAGGCCAACACCCACCTCCCTACAACCTCCTTTCAGGTAGTTGTAGAGGGCAATGAGGTCTCCCCTCAACCTCCTCTTCTCCAAACTAAACACCCCCAGTTCCCTTAGCCGCTCCTGGTATGACTTGTTCTCTAGACCCTTCACCAGCTTGGTAGCTCTCCTCAGGACATTCTCCAGCAGCTCAATGTCCTTCTTAAGGTGAGGGCCCAGAACTGCATACAGTACTTGAGGCGTGGCTTCACCAGTGCTGAGTACAGAAGCAGGATAACATCCCTACTCCTGCTGGCCACACTACTGATGCAGGCCAGGATGCTGTTGGCCTTCTTGGCCATCTGGGCACAGTGCTGGCTTATGTTAAGCTGGCTGTCCACTGGCATCCCCAGATCCTTCTCTGGTGGGCAGGTCTCCAGCCACTAAGGCATACCACATGAAAGGTGTTAGGTGATCCTACCAGTGGATACTAGTGAAATACACCTAGAACTACCAGAAGTGGGGTAGGTTAAAGCTTACTGAGAGTCTTCTGTAGAGATGGCTGCAGTAGAGGTGGCCTTCCAGGAGTGAGAGAGACAAAGCACTGAGCACAGGCTGGGTGGCTGTCCTCCCAAGCGTGTTGATGCTTGCACCTCTTCTGCTGCTCACCTATTGCTCGGGCTCCAATTTTTGTCCTGCTTAGCTCTGCAAGTAGCACTCTTTCACAGCCTGTTTGCATGCTGAGTGGTCCCTATGGATGTGGCAGGAAGGTGGTGGGGGTGTCCTTTATGGAGCTGTTCAGAGGGTTATGTTGGGGATGGACAGATGGATACAAGGTAAATGCTCACAGGCTTTGCTAAGAGTACTGTATATGCTTACAAAGTAACTCTTTGTTTCATGATCTGGCATTCAGGAAAGAGGCTATTTAACACAGTAGATGAATGTGGGATACTGCAGCTTGTGGCAGCTCTCAGAAGACCTCTAGCACAGCAGAATGAACACAGTTTTTGTGCCACAGCTATTTAAACAAGAGTACTTCAGGTATTCCAACATTCACCTTTCTCAATAAAAAATACATATATATACACCTTCAAATTTTCACAAGTCAAAGAAAAAGAACTTGCTCTAAGAAAGGGGAGTCTGGGGTCTTTTCATAATAGAAAAGTGAGTAGGTTACTTGACCTTTTCTGATAAAGTTGTAAGGGAAAGGAAGAAGTTTTATGTACAAAGATGCTAACATTTATAAATAGAATGAAGGAGCTTGTGTTATTTCTCCGGGATTTTTCTGGGATATTTTTTGGTCCCTCCTTTTCTCTTTTTTTCACTCTTTGAATGTCTTTTTTTTTAAAATTATTTTTACTCTTTGGTTCCTCTTTAGAAAGTGCATTTCAAGTCAGTGTAAATGTTGAAACATACTAAAATGTTAAATGGCTTGTTGAATTCTGGGAACAGTAATAAATGTTTCAGTAGACTGTAGATGGACGATTTATTGCACAAAGCTTTAGTGTCATAAAATGTACTTTTAAAATAACACCAAATAGTACATGAGTGGCACGATTTCCTAAGTATCTCAGTAACCATTAATGAGCACAGCTTGAATAGAGACAATTTATTTTTTGTCAGAAGTCCTTTATCTGCTTTAATTTGCTCTGCACACGTTTCCATGACAACTAAAGGAAAAATAAAGTCTTAGCCAAAATTCAGTGAAAGCAAGACAAAACAACCTGCTTTGATTCATGCTACTTTCATAAATGTGAGTTTGGCAATCAGCTGTGGATCACAGATTTCTTTTTTTTTTAGGATAGGATTCATATTTGCATATATTTATTCCCTTAGGTTAAGAAAACAAAAGGATGTCATTTATGGAAATTTGTATGGTGTTTTTGTTATTCCACTTATATATGTATATAGATTTTTCTTCTTTTTGATGTAAATTATTGCTGTCTTGACTTCAAACTCCTTCCTGCTATTTCTGTTTTTCTGATCTGTGTTGAAGACATTTTCAAATACATATGATCTGCAAAAATGAGAGATGAAAGTAGAAAGTTTTGTGCCATGATGTTGTGTTTCCTTGATGAGGTGCTTTTTTTTTTTTTCCCTATGATTTCATACTTATCTCTCAAATACACTGTAAGTAGATCAACACCATCTGGAAACGGTGATTATACTTCTGACCAGGAGCATCAGATCTCACAACTCATTGGTAGTTGAAGTAGATACAATTTTATTGTGTCTTCATACAAGCTAGCAACACATACAAATCATCATAGTATTTTAGGTTTGATTCTCTGTGATTGGTATCTATTAATCAAGCTTAAAGATGTAAACTTCTTGTATAAATACAGCTGCAAAACAAAAGGAAAAAAAAAAAAAGCACAAAAGAAAGCACAAAAGAAAAAGTGGTAAGTGAAGCTAGAATCCCAGTCCCAGCTATTTAAGGATGTGAAAATGCATTTTTCAAGGTTGCATTCTTGTGAGCCATTGCATGTCTACCACTGTCACGACACTGCAGACACCTTTACTACTGGCATTTTAGTTATATTTTTAAATTATTTGATCTGGACACATTCTAACCAAGGAAAATAAGGTCCCTGGCCTGTGGAATTTTTTGCCCTATTTCTAAAAATTATCAACATAATTTTAATAGATCCTTTGACATATAGAAATATTGATTGATTTGTGTCGGAGAAATGTTTTTTCTTTAAAATTATGAATGAATGTTTTCGCTGACGCGCTTAGTAAAATCTACAGAACACACATTTTGGGAACTGATTTTTCTTTATTTGCATAAATGTGACTGCAAATAGCTTGCTGTGAAAATGAAATATTTAGTATTTGCCATCCTCATTACGCTTGTTAGTTCTGACTTCTTGCCTAAATTCTAGTTACAGAATAACTTCCAAAAGGAGCTTTAACTAGTCTGCATGGCTTTCAATCTTTAAAAAAAAACTCACCAAAAAACAAACAAGAAACTAAGCACTCCAAAAACATATGATCATGGAATTTTGTACTACTCCTCATCTTCTGACCACACAAGTATTAAAATTAGGATATTTTATGATTGAATTTGTGAGCACACACATTTTAAAACCATGTTACTCGAAATCAGTATATTCATATGTATAGATATCATACTGTGAAGTCTGAGGTGAGATTAATTTTTGGTGTATTGAATAATTTTTACTGCTAATCTATTAATTTACTGCTATGGGCAAGTATCTTCATGCTAAACCTGCCTTATTAATGTATATAGATATATCTGGGATAAAGAATTGGCATCCAAATGTAAGAATTCATTCAAGAAGTGGTGTCTGTTTTAAAGGAGATGGAGTAGAACTCAGTGCAGGAGACAAGAAAAATCCCTTCAACATTTAAAAATTGTTTCCTGGAAGTAAAACTTGATGAACATCTTGTTTTCAGAAATTAAACAGATGAGGTATGTCCAGGGCCAAAGTGAGTTAAATTTAAATTCTGTAAATAATGACCATATTATGTTGCTCACTGAGCTCCACAAATTAGTTTGACTGACTTGATCTTTGGATATATTTCTCAAAGCCTCTTTCTGCTATATTTTCTTGTGCCAAATATACCTTCTTTAAAATTGTCCAGTTTAATCCATGTGAAAAGTCAGAAAATACAGTTTTAGGGTAGCAGAAAGTAATTGCAAACCTACATTTGCCATACATGTGAGAGGTAAAAGGCAGCTGTTGCTTAAAGCTGAACAAAGATGAATGTGCTGGCCTACTGCCTCAAGATGCTTGACTATGGGACTGATTTTGAACATGTGGACAGACTGACTGACTTTGGTGGCTTTCTTCTGATTTTCTGCAGCAGATCAGATTGCAATGCTCAGCAACACTGTTAAGACCAATGCAATTTAGATATAATGGGTTATTAGTTCTGGGTGATAAGAATTGGCTGCTGACCAGATGTTGTGAGATGTTGCTGGGTGCAGTCTGGGTTGCTGCCCCAGCGTGTTAGCATTTCTCACCCACAGAAGTAATAATAAACTGTGAGAGACTAAAGACTAGAAATCCGTCTTCACAGAGCCTCTTAGGGCAATATGACTACGTCCTGTCTCTCAGTCTGGGTTATGCATTGTCAGCATTTGCTTATTTAGAAGGCTTTAAACAAAACAAAACCCTAAGCCAAAAATTATTTCAGATTATTTTCAGGAGATAAATCTCTATGATTATTTATTATATAAAATTGGATGTAAATTATATATTATTTTGTACTTCAATAGCATTTTATGTCTGTAAAGATAAAACAGATATTGGAAAGCAACCAGATTTTCCTAAAAAAGACTTCCATGTTGTATTTTTCTGTGTCCACAGTAAATATATGTAGTCTTAAAATGCACTTTGCTTTCTCTTATATCTTCTGAGTCAATATAAAGTTAGGTAAGACGCATCTGACAGTCGTATTTCATTGCTATTTCTCCTAGCCATAGGTTGCAATATTTCATGAACAGTTTTCCTATCAGTACAGGCAAATAAAATAAATAAAATAAAAAATCACCAGTGCTGACTCTTCTTCCTAACACCCACAGGAGCTGAATCACAGACAGTTCCTGCTACTTCCTGGCTCAAGCCCAAAGAAAAACAGCCTTCACTTCTGTGCAACAGAATGGACATTTATTCTGGTTGAAACTAGAGAGGGATTAATTTATGGCACATCCATGTAACACTTACTAGCCCTTGGTATTTCTACTACAGTAAGTTTCTTACAGCAGCCCACTGCATGTGCTAGGTACCCTTTGACTCTGTCATTTGCATTCTGGGATATTAGCTTGGGCAACAAAGCTGTGTTTCAGAGGACATTGTTGTGGTTAGATGTTTGGTTATGATTAAAGGAAAAAGCAAAAGTTAGTGCAGCATCTTACCTTTTGTTTTAAAGTGTGGTTAAGATTGAGGTGGTGTGTAATCATGCTTCACTTAGTTTTAACTTGGGATTTATGGAAGATACAAATTGTACCTTCTGCATGATTATGAAGCAATTCTCGAGGTTTCATCACTAACAGCAAGAGCGGTTAAATGCTGCTCTTATCCTGTCATGGCTGTGACTCCAACGCTGTGTGCATTTTGTTAAGAACAAATAAATTGTACCCTTAAGAAAAAGAAACAAACAAAACATAATTCACATTTTATATCTGAAAGCAATAGACTGATGTAAGGAACTGTACTGACCCTTCTTCACAGGTGTTAGTAAATAGAATTTCAGCCAGAATCCTGTCCACAGGGAGGGCTAGAAATAAGCAACTCAAAACCAATCTAAAAGACCATTTATCTATCATAAAGTTTTCCATAAAGGATTAAGGGCTTGTCTACTTATACCTGATTCAAAAGAAAATTAATGGAGAATTCGTTTTTTTTTGGTTTGGATTGCCTTTTTCTAGTGACTTATTTGTGTAAAATAAATTTAGAGTCAGAAAATGATTGTGAGCTGCAAAACAGCTCAGGAGCAGTAGGTAATGAAGCATATGTGACTTAAAAGGAGACTAGCAATGCCGACTAAGGAAAAAAAACACTAAAAAATTACTTTTTGATTCAGGTGAAGTTAACTCCATAATGGTTTAAAACGAAATAATAATTTATCTTTAATCCCATTAGAAGGCCAAAGGAGTCTGGCCTCTTTTTTTTTTTCTTTTTTTTTTTTCTTTTCTTTTTTTTCTTTTTTTTCCCCCTTGCCCTTAGGCAAAGCTGGCAAAATAACATGCAAGATATTTTATATGTGCAAAACACTATTTCTAATTTCTCATGCTGCAACAACATACAGACTTATATTTGAAAAATCAGGGAGAGACCAGCACTGATATTCTCTACAATTGTTAAAGCTGTTATGATAGCTAAAAATACAACTAGTTGCTATAGCAACTGGAATGTGAAGGCTTGCATATTGCTGCTGCTCCTCCCTTTAAAAAATTTATTTTCCCATAAGTAGAGATCTTTAGCTGTCATATTAGATGTTTTACGTAATGTTTATTTCCTGCCTGCTCAATTATGAATTACTTTAGGTCAGAAAGCTCTATAAAACATGCTTTAGTAAACTGTAAGCGTATATTTCATATAGGTTACTGCTACTTTAGAGTTAAGGACTAAAACATTCCAATAATCCAAAGAATTTCTTATGCACCATAATAAGCACATATAAATGGCTTTTTGCCATTAACATATATTTTTAAATATTCAGTATTAAAGGCATTAATATAGGTAAAGTACAAAAATGTTGCAATTCTAATTTTTTTTTATCCAACATCTGCTCTTTAAATTCTACATCTTTTTATTTTATTTTTGAGGTCTACAGATTTCCACTAGTGAATAGGCCAGTGACTAAATGATAGGATAAATATTCCAAAGCCAAACTGTCCTATGTCTAAGGCACTTCTGAGTACTCAACCTTTTCATGCAAGACTCATCTTTTAGGATGTGAATACTAACTAACAAGCATACAGTGAGAGGGGCTAACTGAGCTTAAGGTATCAGAATGGTTGAGAATTGTGTCCACAGGTTTCAATAGGCAAATATATTGCTTTATTATTTTGACTGAATTTTTAACAACTGCCAAGTTTATTTCATTCTAGGAGGATTAAACGTAAAACTGCAAATGTCTGCATTTCCAACCTGGTACAAAATTCCTTATATGACCTTCTTTAATACAGAAATTATTTAGATTTCTTTATATCTGTAAAAAGAAATGTCTGTGGTGCCTCTTCAGTGCATTAAGCTCATCCTATACATATATAAGAAAAACTTCAGCCCTTTGCCAATATAAAATTCAGAAGTATTCTGTCTGCCTCCTGTTTACATCCAGTTTACTTGGTACATCAGGTATTAAATTCTCCCAAGAGCTCAAGATTCACCTAGTGCTGCTCTTCCTAAATTTAGAGGTACTTTTACCGCTGACAGCATTAGGAGCAGATATTATTAAATGCTGAGGCCTTCAGAAGCCATTGCAAAACTCTGTTTCTGACTTTGCAACCTAAAATAAGGGTGTGACTGGAGCAGGAGTAGGCTTACTGAGGCTGATTTCATTCTGTTGTGTGGACTGGAGCAGCAGTGAGGATGTAGTGCTAGAGCGAAGCAGGCGGGAAGGGCTGGTGCAGGTTGCCTTCTTGCCCTGCATTGCAGCCAGCATTGCTGTCTTTCCTATTATGTCCTATGACAAGTGCTATCAATTAAATTCCTGTGTTAGATTAAGATGTTGTACTTATCTGCAGTGCAAGCATACTGTGAATTTGCTGGCTAGAAATAAATTACTGTTGGATGTATTTTAGGGCTGATTTGGGTATAATAGAGAGGAGAAAGGTTCAAGTATGAGGTTTTTATGATCTTTCTTTTTGCTGGCTAAAAATGCTGAAAGAAATGTGACACATTAGAGTGGTGCACATACTGTGCTCTGATTTCAGGATTGGTACAAACAGGAAAGTAAAACCAAAGCATTTTGATATTTTTTTGCTCTTATCTTAGAAATGAAATGATTGTGAGAGCTAAAGAAATGTAAGGACCTTCAGTATTTCATCAATGATTAGGAGTGTATTCTGTTTATGCTGATTTAACATACTCTCTCTACATGGGTATCTCTCTGTAAACCTTAATCTTTATTCTTGCTCTTCATATTTTGTAACTGAACAATCATATAGTACTTGCTTACCTTTAGTCATTAGCATACTTTTCACCTTTCTTTTTGAAAAAATAAACTGCAATACACCAAATCCCAATCTGGTTCAGAACTTAAGCTCTTTCCTCAGGCAGAAACTCACTTTTAATTTTGAAAGACAAATTAATGAATTGCTATTTAGTTAGCAATCAAGAAATAATGGATTATTTTTTTTTTTTGGTGCCTTAAAATGATATTAACTATACTTCTGATAGGGTGCCATAATTTGAAAATCCTTTCTAGGAAGTTTTTGTATCATCATCTGCTAAGTGTTTTGGATAAGTTGATTTTGTGGTGTAGAACTGTGTATAATGGCATGGTCTCTCCACCACTGTGGAAGGAGATTTGAAGTTTAATCTATTGAAAGCCAGAGGACACTTGCATTTCAGCTCCAGAATCCTACCCAACTGTTTCTACACGGTTTGGCCCCAGGTGATCTCTTAGCGGTGTCTTTTTTTAGAGACTAAATCTGATAACTTCCTCTTCCAAAACAAATAGATGGATGCAAATTTAAGAAACACATGAGGAAGAAATTCCAATATGTGAAGTCAGTGGCGAAATACAGATAATCTATTTTCTCTGACTAATTTAAATAAGTAAATGCAAGACCGTAGCATTCAGATACAATTTATTATTTCCCTTTTTAGAAATTATCATTGTTATGTATGTCATTTCATTTTGGATTTCATAGACTTTATTGCACATATGAACTTAATTTTGTTTGACAGTTTAGTTTCCATTATCCAGCTAGTACAAACCAAATAAAATGTTAAATGTTATCTGACAGGATGATAAAGCACCTTGTCTATTTTGAGTACCACTGTGGTTGCCATGGTAACAAAAGAGGAATCTATCAGCATGCAGAGCTTAATTTTCCTTTCTGTTTCAGTGTTTTGTATTTATTTAATACATCTTAAGAACAGTACTCCACTTGAAAATTTCTATAAAGATAAGTGAAACCTTACAGTATTGGAAATGTAAATTAGATTTTCTTCCTACTGCAAGGCAATAGAGAGCCTCAGAATTAGAGCTAGAAATTTATTATTTTGAGTAAGTGCTCCCCACCTTGACAAGCCAGTCATTCTATTCCGTGATTTGTGGGAGCTGAAATTTGTGAACAGAGTGGTGGTTAATTGGGTCTACAGTGTGCACAACCTGATCATGGGAATAGGATATAGGATCCTAGAGTCTATAAATCGTTGTATTTAGTTTTCTGAATCTACCCAATAGCCCAGTTATTGGTAGTCTCAAAAATACAGAATAGTTCAGTTGGAAGGGATGTACAACATGTATGTTTCCTTTTAATTCTTTTTACTCACTGAACAGATAAAAACCCAAACCACTCCTCTGCCACCTGATTGTCCAAACACCAGTAACTACATTTGGGATGGATGCTTTCAGTCTGTCTTGTTTTCTCTCTTCTGTTTCTGAAGAAGTGACTTAGGATCCTACTTGTGAAAACATTTCTACTTGTTTTAAGATTTATTGCATTCAGAATTTTGGAAGTTTGTGGTAGAATAGATCAAGGATTGCCAGCTGGAGAATGAATAGGTTTAACAATTTCACGAAAAAGGTTATTGCTATGGCTGTTGATTTTAAAGGAAAAAGAATAAACCAGTGCTAGTAATTAGCATATGTATGAGATTCTATTGGTATGAAATAAACACAAGTAAACACATCTTTTTTTAATTTAAGGAGGGAAGCCACCTTTTTCTTTCAATGTAAATCATATGCCTGTCAAGTTACAATTTTGTCTCATAATACCTGTACTTTTAATCACTTTGTTTACTCATTTACACATTGTGTTATTGATGTCTTTTTCCAAACTGACTCCATACCTCCCTGTTTAAGTGTTATGTTTTATTTTGCCATTTCCCTGTCTTTATTTTTGGATTGTTAATTCAAAGTAACTCAAGGTAATTGACTCAAGCTTTTAGCATGTATTTTATATTATTTCACTTGCAGTTAATCTAATTTTTGCTGCCGCACACTGTTAAAAATGTACATGTGTTCTGACCTCACTGTGTTAAAGGGTATGTGTTCCAAGGATGAACTTTCTCATATCTGAGTGCAGGACTTGTGTGAAAGCTAGTCTTTACTAGGAGTGTTTACAATTGATAAAGAATTTTACCATATTTTAAATGTAACATGAGAATGAAATCAGCTACTGAACAATACTGGAATCTCTTTGCAGAGCTCTTTTTGTCTGTATATCTTAGTGTGCCTGTCTGGCCTTTTCAGTTGATAAGTAGCCTTTAGTCAAAATACTTTCTCATGCTGGTCCCAGTTGCCATATTATTTCATGCTCTCCCAGTATGTTATGCACATATTACATGGTATAAGCCAAATTATATCCTAGTATGAAGCAGCATTTCATATATTTGAATTGCTAAAACTTGTAACTTTAACAGAGAAGGAAGTTTCAGCTTTCCGTTTAGAAAAAGCTTGTGCTTCCTATTGTGTTTCTCACTGATTTATGTGTGACTTGTCTTTCACAATTTCTCAATCGCTAGTTTTCTGTTATTTTTTGATAATAGTTGTTGGTGGGTAATCTTTGACCACAGCAATTTGCTCTGGTTTTATTATTGATTAAGAGGCTTAAAACTACATGGAGCTGGTGAGGTGAAGTGCCAATTTCAAGAAAAAGGATGAGTTTTTAAAAAACAATTCTATGTTTATTTTGTATTTCTTTTTAAATATCCACCACAGAGATATAGATTGCCTTATATCTGTGCTATAAATATATCTGATATTGCATTATATCTGTGATATAATTAACTTTGACTGTAATTATTAATGTATCAGATAAGTAGGACACACTAGAATTATTGATAGCTCTGTAAAATATAGATGTCAAACTGCTATTATTTGCAATGGTAATTACCATGGTAATTGGAACTAAGCCTGTAAGTTGCAGATCAAATTGACAATCTTCAATATATTGACATATCTTACTGAACAGTATAAAAACTTTGTTTTGATGTAAGAAAAAAGATGTTTAGGTTATTAATTTTATCAGTGCCATTCAGTCACTGAAAACCTGTAGGGTTAATTTGAACAGGGAGAAACCCATTGTATGCACAATATTTGAGATTTTATTACACAAAATTAGAGGTCAGGTGAACTTCATATGATGAGTTATAAAACCTGTCTCCAAACTCGACAGTGATACAGAATATACTACATCAATATTCTACACCAACCTTGAAACCCAAGTAAGTTTGAAAGCAATAGGAACAAAATTATCAGAATCCTTGATAGAAGTATAAACTGTGTCAACAGGTGTTATTTTACCTATAGAGAAAAAATTTGTCAGAAAACACTGTTTATTTCAAATACATAAAAGGAAACAGCAAAATTGAAGGGATTTGCTCATCACAGAGATGACTGGCTGAGAATTAAAGGGTTCATATTGCAATCAGGAAGTTCCCTACTGTGTATTATTGGAAACTTTTCCAAACTCTTTTCAGAAGAACTGAAAAAATATTGTTTATAAGGCTTTGGAGTTTCCACTTTGAAAACCTTCAAGAAGAGATTGCATGTAGATCTGTCAAATTGATTTCTGTCTTCAGGCACAGTTAAAGACAGAATAAATCCTTTCATTCTTACCTGCTGTGATTCCTGGATCATTTTCATTGATCAACTGTGAGACTTCTAAATACAATTAATACATTTCATTAGTGAATGCTTCAATTTAAGCCAAAAGAAAATGAAGAAACAATACTAATGAGAGAAAAGAGAGGGGCTGAAAATAGGGTTTATCTCAGAGCTGTTGTTATACTACTACTCCAAAAAGTGTTAAAGTTTTGCCAGTGTGCTTTCTGAAAGATAAAACCTAGTAGCGAAAGTATACTTTTAAATGCCAATTTTTGACAATTCACACTGTAATTCAAAATAATACAGAATAACGTTAGTAACTTTCAAAGTTATTAGACAGTAAGTTTACTACTTTATTTACAGACAACTCCCAGTTTTATTGCTATTACATAGTGTAAGTTTTCAACAAAACATATGTCTAGGTACTCAGTACCAACACTCTTCTCTCCTCCACAAGATCTTTATGTATAAATAGGTTCAACTTGTGTCATGAATTATTCACTTATTACACTTGAAGGCATAATCCCATTATTTTAGAATACATTGCAGATTCTATACAGCAAACATTGCAGGTCTTGAGAAAGAGCCAGATTTCAGCTATCATTTAATAGTTATTCTGCTCTGCCTCTGAAATCTAGAAAGAGATTTTTATATGAGTGTTTTTCTCTGTGAGTATTTGGAGCAACACACTAGGATCTGAACATGAGTACCGTCTCCAAATCACGCTGTTGCTTCTCCATAAGCCCAGGCGAATTAGGTAGTAGTGCACCTCTTAATTCTGTCCTATTTAATAGTTCACAAACAACTTTTGCTAACATTTATAGTAGAAGCAATGAATAATAAAACAGCAGATGAAAATAATTGTCCGTCCAAGCAGGGTAATGCATATCTAATAAATTTTAAACTGTCACTGCTTTGTAAGGTGCTGTCTCTAGAGGATCTTTTTAGTAAACAGAGCAGAGCTGTACTGCTCTGCTACTAGTCCTAGTTTGTCTGCTTCATCCTGAGCTTGATTTCTGTGCCTGGTCTTCAGACAACTTCATCTCCTATCTGACTCTCCATTGCCTTGATGCATCACAGCCACAAGGCAGTGGAGCCATTGGTGTAAAGAAGAGAAATAATGAAGTACATAGCTAGTTTTATACATAGTTTACTCCCAAGCATTATGTTCTCACAGTTTCAGCATTCCTAAAATCCATCACTTTGTGACTCAGGCAATGTGTGTACAAGCATACACTGAGCATCACCCTTTCTTTCTTCCATCTAAATGTCATGAGTAGCTTTTCATAACGTTATCTAATTGCTTTGCTAGCCACTTTTTGCTAGCCATCTATGTTTTCTTATGTTTTAACCACTTTCCCTACTTCATCAATCCTTCTTCAGGGTTTTAGCAGCTGTGGAAAAGCCAGAACATGTCCAGTATAAGGGGCTAGAAAAGGATAAGAAGGGTGAAACAATGCAAATATGCTACCATGACTGGAGTTTAGATCTCCATTCTTGATATATTGTGTGTATAGTGTGTGTATAGTGTGTGTTCAGAGATATGTCAATGAAAGTAAAGTTTGTAGTGGAAAAATGAAATGGTAGCTAGATTCTAAATTCATAAATATATTATTCTGATTATATTGTACTTTAATTGGAAGTAACTAGATTCTGGGTTTGAGAACAGGAAAGTCTTTGTTAGTAACACCCTTTAAAAGTTGTTTAAAAGCTATTTAAAACCTAAAGTGGTTTGTTTATTTGTTTTAAATCACTATTTCAGCTGCTTTTGCTGAGTCCATTTTGTCAACCAATTTGATGGTGATACTTTATGGATCT
The DNA here is from genome assembly GCF_020740795.1 of Apus apus. NCBI lineage: Eukaryota > Metazoa > Chordata > Aves > Apodiformes > Apodidae > Apus > Apus apus. Next base: position 71,819,968 of record NC_067285.1, read on the forward strand.
TGACTATGTCTCGAGTAATGCTGACTGCGGAGTACTGGAATAATGTTGTTCTAACTTACTTATTATTGGATTGTTAAGCAGAATTTGTCTGTTTCGCTGCTATCCTCATCATGTCAGAACCTAGAAAAAGGATAGAGAGTAAATAACCCAAGTTTATAAAGTCAGATTGTGCTAGACAAACATAATCACTCAATCCTCTTCAAATATACATATTGCAAGAACACAGACATTTCAAAATATGAGATTGTTTTTAATATGTTGAAAGCTGTTTACATGTGATTTACAGGTGATTGAGCAATAAAGGTGCACAGCACGTATTAAGGCAGAATGATGAATACTAGAGTACAGTAATATAGAATTTTTAATTGAATTCATGTAAAACATAAAGGTAATCTAATTTGTACAGAAGTAGTCCCAGTACTCTGTATACCCCCCAAAATACAACTATATATAATGAAATAATTACTGGCAATTAGTTCTTTAAAATGTACAGTACTGAGTTAGATTTTTCTTTTCTTAATAAGTGAAGTTTGCAGTCCTCCAATTATTCTATTTTACAGCGTAGTCAGTTAAGCCCAGTTTCATTTAACAGTGAAAACAATTTCTTTTTCTCTAGCACAAAAACCTATGTAGAACACACATAGACCCTGAGTATATTTTGCTTCAGTTTTATTTTGCTTGTGATAGCAGTAACTGATTGTCACTCTTCTCAGGCTTTTCTTCTTTGTACATATATAAAACTGGTTGCTAATACAGTATCATGTAACATCTGTAACATGGTTGCTGTATAAAACAGGCTTGAATTAGAAAACAGTAAATTAATTTCATATGCTTGGTTCTAGTTAGGGGATTTTTTGTGCTTGTTTGTTTGTTGGTTTTGTTTGTTTGTTTTAGGTTTGTGATTTTTTTCCCCTACATATCTCCAACACAAAGCTTATCTGAATTTTTTAGTGGATTTTCTGTGTTGCAGGATTCAGGACACCAAGCAAGCAGATATAGTAGATATATACATGATTTGCAACTCTGAAATTGAGTTCTCCTTTTGTAAAAACATGTTAGATAGCAGATTTTGTGACTGTATCATGAGCCATTTTAAGACAGAAAACAATTAGTCCATTCAGTGGTCAGTATGGGTGCAAACTGGAGCATACGAGGTTCCATGTAAACATCAGAAAAAAGTTCTTTCCTGTGAGAGTGACAGAGCACTGGAACAGGCTGCCCAGAAAGGTTGTGGAGTCTCCTTCACTGGAGACGTTCAAAACCCGCCTGGACAAGTTCCTGTGTGATGTGGTCTAAGTGACTCTGCTCTGGCAGGGAGGTTGGACTAGATGATCTTTCGAGGTCCCTTCCAACCACTAAGATTCTGTGATTCTGTAAGTTTGCATCCAGGCAATGATAAGTTCATGGTGTTAGCATAGCACTGTATATCACTTTATCTACTAAATTTTAGCTGTGACTTTATTGCTAAGACAGCCATTTACTCTTAGGGAAGATGCACAGTTCTTTCCAGTTATTCTTTTTCTTGAAAAACTTTGTGTCACTGGCTACTTTTTGAACACACTATTCACTGTCATTTTGAGAGTGATTTAATTAATATTCATTAATAAATACACCGAATCACATAGACTCCTTCAGGTTTCCGATGGTGACTTCACTGAGAAAATTACCGATTATTCTTAATTTCTATCCCCTGTCTTATCCCCAGTTACTTATTCAAGTGAGAAATACAGAGCTGGTTTGACACAAATCACTGAATCAAGTAAGAGACTTAATAGTATAGAAGCATTGTTGCTGTGATAATTTATTAGAATTACTCACCCTGGGTTCTGATGATCCAGAGAAAAGTTTATTACAGATTTGCCTATTATGACATTTTCATGCCAAGACCATATAGGGAAACAAAAAGTATTTCTCCATTAACATCTTCACTTCAGTGCTGCTTAGAGGAAAGACAAGATAAGTAGATGGCAGTGGTTATTCACTGAGCACTCATGACTTAACCTACATCAAAAGTTTTATTTTGTTGATGGATCAGCAACACTTCTTGAGGGTTAATGGCAAACAACTTGAGGGCTAATGGCAAAAAAAAAAGCTCCAAATCTGTGAGTGCAGGTTCTTAAAATTAAGATCGTGTTCATGCAGCTTACTGAATCTAGAATTGACATTAAAACCATGGAAAATATAGAATCAATTATTTAGGTACAGTTATAGCCAGAATATTAAAAAAAGTTGAAGGACTAGTTTTGCAAGCATACAGGTACAACTTACTGTTTAAAAAAGTATTAATATAAGGAATCATTCCCAGAACAGCAGGCAAAACTCCTGACAGTCAGTAGAAGGCAGATAATTGTAACAGTCTGTCTAAATGTTTCACTATAAATTAACTGCAAAGGAGTTATGATGAAGGAAAACTATGATCACAGTCCATTGAACAGTTCAACATAATTGAGTTCTTGAAGTTATATGATATGGATTAAGCCCTCAACTTTATTGGATTAGAAGAGTAATTGTCCTTTTAAGCTGAAATTTCATAAAATGGTTGAGCCAATCTAACTGGGAGTGGGGTGGTGGGAATGACCGCCACTTTTAGCAGCAATTGCCTCTTATCTGGTGAAACCTCCCCTTTCTAAAACATTAGCAATTATGCCATACAGCTTCTAGAGAGAAGTGCAAAAACTGTTTAAGTCAGGAGAGGAAAAAAAAACCCAAAACCAAAAAAAATATTCTGGAGAAGAATAGAACAGGAAGAAGAGGAAAAAAAAAAGAGATAATTTATTTAAAGATAATTATTTAGCCCAAGTAGACACCAGAGCAGTTTAAAACCTCACATATGCATTACTTAATTATTTTTTTACTATATTCAAACTGAAACACACAGAAGGTCTTGTTATGTTTATAGGTACAAATATGTGTGTAAGCAATTTAATTTTGCAGAAAAAAACCCCACATGCCTGCACTACCTTACTTACAAACTGCTTCATGACATTTGTAAGAAGCATGACATGATTTTTCTGAGGTTTCTATAAACAGTGCAAAAACTCATTAAAATAATGCCTTGTGCGGACCTGAAGCTGAACTGGGGACCAATTGTCCAGGCTAGTTGTGGAGTCCTCATCCTTGGAGATACGCAAAATTTGCTTTGGCACTGTCTTTGACAACCTGCTGTGGGTGACCCTGCTTGAGAAGGGGGATTGGATTATATCCAGAGGTCTTTTTGAACCTCAACTTCTTGGTAATTCTGTGATCAGGAACTATATGGACATAGATAAAGAATAATGGAGGATATGGAGATAGATATTAGGCACTACCGCTGTTCTTTTCTTGTTGTGTTCCTCCTGTTACTGGAATGTTGTTTGATACTTTAATTGGTGTTGTCAAAGCAAAGTTTGCAAAACTATTTCTTATAATTAAACATTTGAATACTATGCAAATAATGGAAAGCACCTATACAAATATTTCAAAGACTGGAACATCAGCAATACTTTGGAAGAACAAAGGAGCTCAGTTCCTCAAAGATATAGTTAAAAGGTGATTTGATTATATCTACTGACAGCTCACATTCATGGTCTATGATTCATGTTTTTTCAATCTGTATGCTGTATTTTATTCTCTGTGCTCAACCATTAATGGATATGCAATATTATTTATTAGTGCTTTGAAAACTGTCTATTTGCAGTAGTATATTAAACTATTTTAGCACTTGAAATACCAAATATTACCAGTGAATATGGTGGAAATCATATTCTAACACCTACTATAATTGTACATGTATTTGGGAAATAACACCAAGTCATCTCTTTTTTAGAGTACAAGTGCTGTACAGCTTAAAAAGATCTCTGCCTAGGGCTCTAGTGGTAGAACTGTTTTAGGGATAGGCTCAAATATTCAAGGAACTCAAAAAAGAGTAAAAGTGCCCACTTAAATTTCTTCAGAAGGTACATATACAACTGCCTAAAATTCTTTTGAAGATTTATAATACCATTCTTCATATATTTTTCAGGATATTTTTTCAAATGTTAGTTAGAAGTAGAAGAAAAAATGCCTGTTGTTTTGTCATGAAACCTGTGTGTCAGGTTTTTGATAGCTTGAATGAAGACGCTGGCATTTACATCAGTGAGCTACATCTCCAGGAGGCAATTTCTTTCACTTACACTTAATATTTCCTTGAAGGTAATTTGAAATAGGCAAATAAACAATCACAAAATTTCAAGTAATTACTGTACTTAATTTTAACATTTCCTGAGAATTACATTTAATAGGACATAAATAGGTTTCTGTTTGTGTCAGAATACTGGATTTGATAAACTTAAAAACATTAGAGAAATTTCTGAAAGGAGCACCAAGTCCTAAATGTTTGAGGATGACAAATTATGCACATTGTCTTTGTTTTTCTGACTCACCAGATCTCAGCATTTTAACCATAAAATAATTACATAAGAAGCTGGTCAAGGAGCTGAGGTTGACCTATGAGTATATTTTTTCTGGTGTTGCATTTCTTATCCAAAGCCTGTTTAGGTCAAAAGACTTATCAACAAGGCTACTTTGGATACAAGCTGAATGTAACCCTCTGTCATTCTTCACCAAGTGTTTGTGAGAATTAGTCACTAGTGCTGATTTTCAAAACTAAAGAGTAGATCTACTCAGTCTTGAGAACCTGAACATTGTGCAGTTCTTCACTGTATAGGGTTCTTGCTGCATTTTAATGATCTGAAAGTTAATTATCAGTGTTTAACAAGTCATTAGACCCTTTCTGTTCTGGTTGTAGATAAATATGCACTTCCACACCCTGAGACAGGAATGTAAAATAGATAGGCTGCTTTGGAAGTATGTAGATGCTTAATGACTATAGTTAGGTGAGACAGAATCTCATTTTTTTTATTTAGATTGCAATAATTTTGGGCACCACAATATATTAAAAAAAAAATCAAGCTATTGGAGAGCATCCAAAGGAGAGCCACAAGGATGGTGAAGGGTCTGAAAGGGATGACTTCTGAGGAGCAGCTAATCATAGAATCATAGAATCATAGAATCCTAGGGGTTGGAAGGGACCTCGAAAGATCATCTAGTCCAACCCCCCTGCCAGAGCAGGGTCACCTAGAGCACATCACACAGGAACGCATCCAGGCGGGTTTTGAATGTCTCCAGCGAAGGAGACTCCACAACCTCTCTGGGCAGCCTGTTCCAGTGCTCTGTCACTCTTACAGTAAAAAAATTTTTCCTGATATTCCTCTTAAACCTCCTATGCTCCAACTTGTATCCATTACTCCTTGTCCTATCACTGGTCTTCACTGAAAAAAGCTTAACTCCATCGTCTTGACACTCACCCTTTACATATTTGTAAACATTGATGAGGTCCCCCCTCAGTCTCCTTTTCTCCAAACTAAAGAGACCCAGCTCCCTCAGCCTTTCCTCATAAGGGAGATGTTCCACTCCCTTAATCATCCTTGTGGCTCTGCGCTGGACTCTTTCAAGCACTTCCCTGTCCTTCTTGAACTGAGGGGCCCAGAACTGGACACAATATTCCAGATGTGGCCTCACCAATGCAGAATAGAGGGGGAGGAGAACCTCTCTTGACCTACTAACCACCCCCTTTCTAATACACCCCAGGATGCCATTGGCCTTCTTAGCCACAAGGGCACACTGCTGACTCATGGTCATCCTCCTGTCTACCATGACCCCCAGGTCCCTTTCACCTACACTGCTCTCCAGCAGGTCAGCCCCCAACCTGTACTGGTGCATGGCGTTTTTCTTCCCCAAATGCAAAACTCTACACTTGCTCTTGTTAAACTTCATCAGGTTTTTCCCCGCCCAAGTCTCCAGCCTGTCTAAGTCTCTCTGAATGGCAGCACAGCCTTCTGGTGTGTCAGCCACTCCTCCCAGCTTGGTGTCATCAGCAAACTTGCTGAGGGTACATTCTGTGCCCTCATCCAGGTCGTTGATGAAGATGTTGAACAACACCGGTCCCAGTACCGACCCCTGAGGGACTCCACTAGTCACAGGCCTCCAACTAGATTCTGCCCCATTGACTACAACTCTCTGACTTCTTCCTTTCAACCAGTTCTTGATCCACCTCACTGCCTGATCATCAAACCCATACTTGATCAACTTATCTACAAGGATGCTGTGGGAGACGGTGTCAAATGCTTTACTGAAATCAAGATAGACCACATCTACCGCTCTACCATCATCTATCCACCTAGTAATTTCCTCATAGAAGGCTATGAGGTTAGTCAAACATGACTTACCCTTGGTAAAACCATGTTGACTGCTCTTGATGACCCCCATGTCCTTGATATGTCTAGAGATAGTGCCAAGGACAAGTTGTTCCATTACCTTTCCAGGGATGGAGGTGAGGCTGACCGGTCTATAGTTACCCGGGTCCTCCTTCTTGCCCTTCTTGTAGACTGGAGTGACGTTTGCTATCCTCCGGTCCTCAGGCACCTCTCCAGTTACCCATGACTTACCGAAGATGATGGAGAGTGGACTAGCAATGACCTCCGCCAGCTCCCTCAGCACCCTTGGATGCATTTCATCCGGACCCATCGATTTATGGATGTCCAGATTATGCAACTGATCCCTAACCCAATCCTCATCTACTATGTCCTCACCTATCTTGACTACTTCTGGGGTTATATGAATCTGGGGCTCATGGGAAAAGCCTGCAGGAGTAAAGACAGAGGCAAAGAAGGCATTCAGCACCTCTGCCTTCTTCATATCCTCTGTCACCAGGGCACCCACCTCATTCAGCAGTGGGCCTATATTGCCTCTGGTATTAGCTTTGTTGGCTATGTATTTGAAAAAGCCCTTTCTACTGTCCTTAACCCGACTTGCAAGGTTAAGTTCCAAGGAGGCCTTAGCTTTCCTAGTTGCCTCCCTACATTCCCTGACAACATTCCTATATTCCTCCCAAGTGATCAGTCCCTCCTTCCATGATCTATAGATTTTCCTCTTCCACTTGAGTTTCCCCAGCAGTTCCTTTTTTAACCACGCTGGTCTCCTAGCTCCCTTACTAGATTTTCTACCCATTGGGACACACTGATGCTGTGCTTGCAAGAAGTGGTCCTTGAATATTGTCCAGCTATCTTGAGCCCCTTTACCTTCTAGCACTCTGTCCCATGGGACTTCCCTTAACAATTGGTTGAGGAGGTCGAAGTTTGCTCTGTAGAAGTCCAGGGTTCTGGTCCTGCTGGAAATTCTGTTCCTCCCACACAGGATCCTGAACTCCACCATCTCATGGTCACTGCAGCCAAGGTTGCCATTGACCACCACTGCTTCAATAAGGCCCTCCTTGTTGGTGAGCACAAGATCCAGCAGCGCTCCTCTTCTAGTCGGCTCATCCACCATTTGCATTAAGAAGTTGTCATCAATGCATTGGAGGAACCTCCTAGACTGTGAAAGGCTGGCTGTATAAGTCTTCCAGCAGATATCGGGATAGTTAAAATCTCCCATGAGGACCAAGGACTGCAGTTGTGAGGCTGCTTTCAGCTGCCTGTAGAAAGCCTCATCAACTTCCTCATCTTGATCAGGAGGTCTGTAGTAGACCCCCACAACTGTGTCACCCATACTACCCTGTCCTTTAATTCTTACCCACAGAATTTCAACTCGCCCCTCATCAGCCCCTGTACAAAACTCAATACATTCTAGTTGCTCTCTCACATAAAGAGCAACTCCACCACCTCGCTTCCCCACCCTATCTTTCCTAAAAAGTACATCGCCATCCATGGCCACATTCCAGTCGTGTGAGCTGTCCCACCATGTCTCTGTTATTGCTACCAGATCATAACCCTTAGACCGCACACAGACCTCTAACTCTTCCTGTTTATTCCCCATGCTGTGTGCATTGGTGTACAGGCATTTCAGGAAGCAAGTAGAGCACACTGGTGGGACTAAATCCTCCTTAGCCCATCCTCCTACAGGCCCTGGTATGTTCCTCTTGGGCTTGTCCCTAACAGACCCAGTTTTCTCCCCTTCCCCCTTCACATCTAGTTTAAAGCTCTCTCAATGAGCCCTGCTAAGTCCTGCCCCAAAAGCCTTTTCCCCCTCTGGGACAGGTGCATCCCACCTGCCACCATCAGGCCAGGTGTCTCATAGAGCAGCCCATGATCAAAAAAGCCAAAGCCCTGCCTTTGGCACCAGTCTCTTAGCCATTCGTTCATCATTAAACTCTTCCTGCTTATCTCTCCACCCATTCTTGCAGGAGGTATGGAGGCAAACACGACTTGTGCTCCAGACCCCCTAACTAGCCGTCCCAGGGCCCTGAAGTCTCTCTTCATTGCCCTTACATTTCTTGTAGTAATTTCGTCACTGCCAACCTGAAAAATCAGCAGTGGGTAGTAATCAGATGGATTTACCATACTAGAGAGTTTCCTTTTAACATCTCTAATGCGAGCCCCAGGGAGGCAGCAGACCTCCCTGTGGGATGGGTCAGGTCTACAGATGGGCCCTTCTGTTCCCCTCAGAAGGGAGTCACCCACCACAATTACCCTCCTTTCCTTCTTAGTTGAAGAAGTCCTAAGTCGTGGAGCTGAGTGACAAGTCATAGGCGGTTCACTAGACAAATCTGTCACTCCAGCTTCATTTTCCTTTCCCTGAAGTTCCAAGACCTCGTACCTATTCTTCAAGGGCAATTCGGAGGATGGACGGAGTTGGGAGGGTTTTTTCTTGCCTCTCCGAGGACGGACCTCCCTCCATTCCTCCATGTTCCTAAAGTTCTCTCCTTCTGCCTGAGAACAGGAGGGGAGGGGATCCATCACTTGTTCTAGCATCTCTTCCTCCTGCCCTTGCCTCAGGGTTTGACTCCACCAATCTATTTCGTTCTCACATTCTCTGATAATTCTCAGTCTTTCAACCTCCTCTGTCAGTCTAACCACCTGCCTGAGGAGATCATCGATTTGCTCGCACCGCACACACGCGGTGCCACTGGCTCCCTCTGGCACCAGTGCCAGGCTCAGGCACTCGCTGCAGCCAGAGACCTGCACGGCTGCGTGCCTGCTCAGAACCTCCGTCTGAGTTCCCATATCCTTCTTCAATACAGTTTTAGGGTGTGTTGCCACCATGCTAGAGAAATTTACTGGTGTTCTCTGCTTCCTGCCTCCACTCACGCCGCTCTCCCCCTGCCCTCGCGCCACTTCACTTCCTGTGACGGCCGCTGCCGCTCTGCGCTCTCACCGCTGCCGCGTGCTCTGAGGGAGCTGCCGAGATGGCCGCTTTTAAACCTTGCCGGGGTTCTCAGCCACACCCCCTGCCACGTCAGCCTTCCTGCTCCTCTAAGGATTCCCGCTCAGACTCGAGTCTCCTCGCTCTGCTCCGGCTTCGCCGTCTCCGGGAAGCCTGGTCTCTTCTCTAATCCTCAGTAATTAAAGGAGCTAAGGTCACTTGGATTATTCAGCTTGGAGAAGAGGAGGCTGAGTGGTGACCTCATTGTAGTCTACGGCTTCCTCATGAGGGGAAGAAGATGGGGCAGGTACTGATCTCTTCACTCCTGTGACCAATGAGAGGACTCAGGGAAATAGCAGGAAGCTGAATCAGGAGAGGTCTAGGTTGGATATCAGGAAAAGTATTTCTCACCCAGAGGGTGGTTGAACAGTGGGACACGCTCCCCAGGGAAGTGGTCACAGCACCAAGCCTACCTGAGTTCAAGAAGTGTTTGGATGATGCTCTCAGGCACATGGTGTGATTCTTGGGATGCCCTACACAGGGCTGGGAGTTGGACTCGATGATCCTGATGGGTCCTTTCCAACTCAGCATATTCTATGATAGTTTCTCCCCAGAATGAATCTACAGCTATTTTTGTAAGCGTGTGTTAAAGTAAACAATGTATTATGGGTATGTCAGTAAATAATTCTTATGATAGATTGTACAATAAATATTAGCCATTGCAGAGATTTAAATTCAAATCTCTCAATTTCCTATTGAGTTTTCTATCTACTAGCCTGTAGAGATATTTGTTTTTTCTTTATTTAATCTGTAATTACTCTCCAAATTGAGAAACAAAGGAGAGCAAGTCACTCCAGACTAAACTGCAGCCTGGTGATCTAGGCCCTTTTTGTGAAACAGATGCATGTTTCCACAGTCAAAAGGTGTGTTGAACCTTAATGTCTTCTATGTGAAAGGAAAACGCTGTCTGAATTACACAACATAAAAGGGAAGCAGCACTCCCTGTTTATGATGCAGAGCTGTCTCAGGGAAAAGTGGTATTTGAGTAAGGGTTTCTAAGATCTAATTTATAAATTTGGGAACTACACTGAAAATTACATGTTCACTCTTTCTGTGCATCTGGTACAGTGCATCTCCTGGCTTGGTCATCTTCTGTCTCTGCTTCAGGTTTTTTTCTAAGATGTTTCCTCAGTCCTGGAATTCCTGAGGGAAAGTTGTTTAAAATTCAGTAGAGATTCTGTACTGGCAAGGATATTTCAGAGAGATTACACAATCTCAATGAGTCTCATAACTGATGGGTGATTCCTGATTTATATCTTTCCAAAGTCTTACTTCCTTTCCTGAAAATGTATCTGTGTTAGGATTAAAAACAAAACAAATTAAAAAAACAAACTAGTTCCCTGCTTGCTGTTCAAGCACAATATGAACAAAATCTGTTTGTTTCTTAGTACATAAGCTTTGTAATATAGGATTCAGCATGTGTATATTTCCATTCTATTGTTTATGAATCAAAGTAGATAAATCATGGTAAAACAAACTGGGATCTATTGTTAAAAGACTGAATTACAGTAATACTACAAGCAAACTGAATTGCAATAGTACTGTAAGCTAACTGCTACTGTTTTCTTGCCATTTTGATATTGCAGTCTAGAAGTACTCTTTGGAAGGATCATAGTAAGGGAGGTTGGTATAGATAATTAACAAAGCAGTGGCTGACCATGTGTTATGATGCTACTGTAACTCCTCTGATCACCGAGAGTGAGCCTTAGAATGAGAATACTCTTTCTGAAATGCTTGTAAGGCTATAACTTTTATTGCAGATTTGTTATTCTAGAGGCTTTGTTCCCTGTTCTTAATGCCTCCTAAGTAACTTTACTTTTTCCTGTCATGGCCATTTTGAAAGATTACTTTGGTAACCTTCAGGGTGATATTTGCACCAATGTATTTGTGTGATTAGACACTCAGGTACTAATTCAATTTCCACTTGTCTTGAGGTCTAATGAATACAAAAATCTCTGTTAGTTCTGAATTTTATGTATGTATTTGTGTGTGCGTCATTACTTTCTCTGAAGCCCATCAGACAGCTTGAATATGTATAATAAATTATATATGCAGAGGATAAGAGCTATGACTTTGGACTAATTCCCATTTCTGTGCTAAATGCAAAGAATAACTGAACAACTTGACCAAGTTTAATTTACTGAGGCAAAAATTTTTCCTCTCTGCAGTAAACAAATCATTAGGCAGATTTGAAAAGCATCTCTCATACTTGTAAATCCTGAAAGATGATCTCCTGTCTAAATAAATGAATGGCCTTTCTAAGCGTAAGCATATATCAGCAAGTTGTGTCAAAGCTCACATGTCTGCTGTGTCAGCGTCTGTCATATTTGTAGGTTGGTATAGCATGATGGAGAGTTAATAGCTGACTTTGTGTTATGGCAGTTTCAGTATGAAGCTACTGTTTCCCATTAATTGAAAGAAACATTAATTTTGCTATTCCAGCTTTATAGAATTGCATTTTTTCCATAGGTTGCAGAGTTTTTTCCAAGATCTCAGCTTTCCACTTTCTGAGCCTCCCTTGTCATCTGGTAGTTCTCTGCAGGATTCTGATTTGTCTTTTTCTCATTCTGTACTAAATTCTACTGAACATTTAATTATTTTAAATGTGGTGACCAAGAGTATACATAGGCTGTTACTGTGCTCAGTTAGTGCATGGCTGCATGCTTAGTTGTGGCAACTTGACTGTGAGCCTGAATCTTCAGTTTCTTCAATAATTATCTTTTAATCAATGCCTAGTGCTGGCTTTCCAAAAGTGGGAATGGTCATTTTGCAGGAATGGAGCAGAGGAATAGTATTGCTACCTTTTTGTCGTGTGTCTAATGTAAAGGGAATTTTCTGCACTTTAAGGGGAGTATTTCCCAGGTACTGCTAGAATACAGCTGGAAAATCACATCTATCTATTTCTTACTTATAGGAAGTATAGTACAGACATAAATGTATGGAATGCATAATGTAAAGACAGAGATTGTGCAGGAAGAAGGATGTATGCTAGCAAGTTCTTTGGAAGAAAAAAAGGGAAGTTAATAAATAGTGAATTCTGTCAGTACTATTTAAAACAGTAAATAGGTTAGCAAATGTGTTCTTTTTGCAATCACTTTAGCTAAACGTAGGAAAACTTTACTAAGTTGGATCCCTAAATTTGGCTTCTGGTACATCTGAGGGGTTTTTTTGATGTTGACAGATATTTTTTGTGAACTTCTGTATACAGTTTCACACATCACCAGCATCTTAAAAGCCACTGAATGATTGCCAAGCTAATGTAAGATGCATATTGAAAAGGTCAACATGAGCCAGCAATGTGCACTTGCAGCCCAGAAAGCCAATTGTATCCTGGGCTGCATCGAAAGAATTATGGCCAGCAGGTCAAGGGAGGTGATCCTCCCCCTCTACCCCACTCCCGTGAGACCCCACCTGGAGTACTATGTCCAGTTCTGGCCCCCAGCACAAGAAGGACATGGAGCTGTTGGAGTGAATCCAGAAAAGGGCAACAAGGAAAAGGGCTGGAGCACCTCTCCTATGAAGACAGGCTGAGAGGGTTGGGGTTCAGCCTGCAGAAGAGAAGACTCTGGGGAGACCTTATAGCAGCCTTCCAGTACGTGAAGGAAGCCTACAGGAAATCTGGGGAGGGATTTTTACAAGTGCATGTAGTGATAGGATGAGGGGTAATATTTTCAAGCTGAAAGAGGGTAGATTTAGATTAGGTATTAGGAAGAAATTCTTTCCTGTGAGGGTGGTGAGCACTGGAACAAGTTTTCCAGGGAGGTGTGGGTGCCCCATCCCTGGAAGTGTTCCAGTGTAGGTTGGATGGGGCTTTGTGCAACCTGGTCTAGTGGGAGGTGTCCCTGCCTCTGCAGGGGGTTGGAACAAGATGATCTTTAAGCCCCCTTCCACCCAAACCGTTCTATGATTCTAGGATTCTATGACAGACTTTCTTTCATGCTACAGAGCAGAAATTTCGAGTAATAACATAAAACTTATGAGGAGGAATTTTAATTGAAATTATTATTTAAATTATAGTAACATTTCCAGTATTTTTAAAATACAATTTTATGGTTATAAATGAAAAGGAAGATGATACGCAAGAGAATTATGAGTCTGAGACAAGCTGACACACAAATAGAATAGCTAACCACCCTTGGACATTGCAGATGAATACCTTTTTTAAAAAAATAATTACTGATCATATTTGATAATTTTAAAAAATTGACAATCTGCACAGGAGCCATATAGCATTTTTAATTGCAAAAATCACATAATTTGCGAAATTGTAAGTCTTGAACACATTATCAGCTTGGATAACAATTTTGTGAGAACATGTCTCTTTTTTTTGTTTAGTTTTTGGGTTTGTTGTTTTGGGCTTTTTTGTTTGGTTGGCTTTGGTTTTTTCTGACAGCTGTAAAAGGGCCCCAGAAATGCTATTTAACAGACATTAAAATATTATTCTGGGAACTAATGAATGAAGCATATAGTATAGACAACACATTGAGTGTGAAAATGAAGCATCGTTTTTCTTCCATGAAGGAAGAAAATTGAATATGTGGATGGAAATGGCATGCTTCCATAGTGCTAACATCACTTCCATAATTGTCTAGGATAATTATGTTTTTGGATATCTGTATTCCTCAGAGCTTTCTAAAGTGTGAAGAAGATGAAAAATGGTTATTTTAAGATTTTGTGTTCAGAATACTTTGCTGAAAGTTTATACTATATGGTAATATTAAGATGTTACATCATAGTGTTATGACCTACAAATGATACAGCTACACAGTATAATACTGAGTTTTCATTTAACATTAAAATGCTTTTCAAACACTGCTGAAAGAGGACCTAATATTTACTTATCTTGGGTTCTTGAAATAGTAAGAGCAGTGAGCCTTACCATGATCACTCTTAATACTTATGCAATTGACTGCAAATTAAGCTCAGGGTTTAAATTCAGTCATTGCCATAAGTAGTGAGAAAATACAATTCATTCAAAAGGCAAAACTCTAAAGTTTTTCATAAATAGCTATTTATACCTGGACATTCCTAGTGTGCTAGTAAAGCAAATGTCTAGATCTAAAAATGCTACAGAAGATGAAGATTATTCATAATCCAAAAAAACAGGGACTGCATGCCTTGAGGATCGCCATGGTGATAAACACTTAAGTTATTTAACTGAGTATTTAGTGTCTCTGATTGAATTTGCAGAATCTATAAGTTATTTGTGTCTAACAGCCACATCAATTTATTTAGCTGCTGACACCTGTCTGACATTATGGGCTATGGGATGAATGTGGAGTTTTAAATCTAGCATCATTTAGAGCACTTCTTTGTAGGACTTCAAAATCTTCTTAGCAGATTCATTTTCTCTTAGTTAGCTAATATAACGATGTTACTTGGTCTTTCTAATTCACGGAGGCCTACCTATCCTCCTCCCTGAGATCTGTTGACATTTTCCATTCAATATGGGGGTGAATCTTAATCCATCCTTTCTGATTGTGTGCCTCATGGAAATAATGTAGTGATTTGTCACATAAACCCTGACTCTTTAGAAAACATTACAGTCCTTTATGCTCCTACCAGATGTTCCTCACATATTTTTCTGGAGACTAATGCAGTAATATAAATATAGGAATATATCTTCAGTCCTAAAAGCCTGTATTAAATCATTTGCTGCTCTCTCAGTTTATGAATCTGAAAGATCCTTGAGATGTTACTTAATTTTTTATTCAGCTGCCAGTTAAGAGCAACTGATCCAAGTACTAAGCAAGAAAAAAAAATAAAAATCTCCAAAGTGTCTTCTCTAGTTGAGCACAGCTTTTACCGTCCATGAGAGCATGAGAGTATGACCTGTCCTGTCATTAATACTTGTCATAAGGTTCTGTTGATCAGATTCACTTCAGATGTTAGTTCATTTGTCCCATGTGTGGTCATGCAATGAGGGCTGCCATCCTCTGTGGGGGGTAGCAGGAGGCTGGCAGAAAGATTTTTTCATGCTGCAACCTGCCTATATCTGAAGTGCCTATGGGAAGACTGACAAGCAGGATGTTATGAGTTCTATGAGTCATTATGATGATTTATTGCAGTTTTCAGTTAGGAGGTTGCACACTCCTTCTTTCATGTAATCCTGGTATCTGTAATTCAGCTATAACCAGGTCTGTGAGGTTTGTTTCTGCCATTACTCTGCTCTAAGAGCATGTTGGAAAGTTCCCATGTTACATGATTTCAGATTCCTTCATTTCTCACACTGGACATAAGCATTTTTCTCATTGCTTTCTATATTAGGCTACTTTTTCTCTCATTATATGATGTTCCAAATATTCCTTCCTTTTCATAATGTGAAAAAGGTCACAAGTACCCAAGAGGTATGATATCTTTCTGTGACAGTAGAAAATGTAGATGTGAAATAAAGACTTTGTCTGTGTTAACATCTGCTGGGGGAATAAAGTCTGAACCAGGAAAACCTGTTTTGACTTGTTGTGAAAATCATGTTGTTCATGTACATCTAAACCAAATACAGCCTTTTGGTTGAAAGCATCTGTGGCTCTGGTTTTACATATGTGTTATCATTTCAGCCTTTATGGACCCATTTATTCTCCAGGAATAGTATCACTTTTTGAATTGAAAGTTTTCAAGCTTGAAGTTTGGATCTTTTCATGTCCTCAGATGATGACTAGACTGATATTAATAGCAAATATTTTAGTAGAATTTGGTTACTCTTTACATATTTACCTGGGATGTTGTATTCTCAGTGTGTTTTGAAAATGTAAATCATTTCCAGAACTCCTTCTTGGAAGGTGCATAGTATTATTCCTATTATATGGAGTACAACATTAAAACAGAAACAGACATTTTCTCATGTGAAATTTTTAAGCTACTTAGCAGGTGGTAGGTTTTGAACTCAGGGAGTTGGTAGCCTCAAATCCTGTTTTCCAAGACAAATTATAAATATATATTAACAAAAAACCAGGTCATGCCTATTTGAGGATAGAGTCATCAGTGTTTGCTGCAATAACAGTGCTTTTAAAAATAATAGCCTCCTACTTAGTATTTAGGGATTTTTTTCTTAGTGGGATTCTCAGAGATCAAGTTTATATAGAGAAAATGCTTGCTTACAGGTCTTCCTTTTTTATTTTTTCCTCTTCCTCTAGTCAGTTGTGAACTGACTACCAAATTTTGGGTTTGCTCCCTTTTGTATTGCCATAGCCACCTTTGATTTGTGCCCTTTCCTTTGTTTCCAGATCCTGCCTTTGATTCTCATGTTCTGGGTCTTGATGTAGTAGTATGTGGGAAAGTTGTATTAAAAAAATTATTACTAAAACATTAACAGCAGGGTAATACTTTAGAACAGTAACTTTGAGCATGTAAAGTGCAAAAATCTGCCATCAGAGACCAGTTCAGTCACCTTGATGCAAGAAATAGGATTTATAATGGAACTTAAAATTAAGGTCCATATTTTCTGTTTCCCTAGAGACCCTATCCTGTGAGTAGGAAATAGGTAAATATTTACTATTAAAAAAGATGTATATTTTTTCTCTGTATACTGTACCATTTAAGTACCTGAAAGTTTAAAGTTGTGTTAATGGCTAATTCAAAAAAATCTCAGAGTAAAAAGCCATATGCTAGGCCTCTAGACCATTTCAGTGGAAAGACTGGTACAAAGTAAAATATGTAAAGGGAGTAAGAACAGGAAAATGAAACTTTCCTCCAGAAGGATGTAATTTTATTTTGTATGCTTCAAATACCCAGTCTCAGAGGCAGTTAAAAAAGTGAAGGAATTTCTGGCAGTGATATAAAAAGCTACAAAAACAGATGTTGTGATGCTATTTTTAAAAAATGTGAAGGCATTGATATTTCAGATTGAAGTCCATGCAAGTGAAGTGGATTCAGCTACCTGAAAGAACAACAACAACAACAACAACAAAATGTCACCATTCCCCATTATTATAATTAAGACCCAAAGGTATTATTTGCACAGTTCCTTGTTAAAGTATGTATCTTCTGGCTCCTGGTAGCATCTTTGAGAATGTTACCTCAGACTGCTCTGAGTGACTGATATGCTTCATGCTAACCCCTTAGGGTCTCATTTATTAACGTTTGAAAAT
This sequence comes from Apus apus, assembly GCF_020740795.1. Lineage (NCBI taxonomy): Eukaryota > Metazoa > Chordata > Aves > Apodiformes > Apodidae > Apus > Apus apus. Next base: position 71,837,271 of record NC_067285.1, read on the forward strand.
GGTTCTGTTATTTCCAATGGGCTCCCTATGGTTGATTGTGCCTGAGTGTAATATGTCTGTCTGTCCTGAAGTGAGGGAGCTGAACAAATCATTTGAAACTAGTGGGAATTGTTCTGTCCTGAAGGCGAAAAGAGAGACCAAGGGACTCCAGTCTTCACTGCTGGAATCAATTAAAAAGTTGGATGGGTAATTACTATATGGTAGAGGTATTTCATCCCATTGACTGATGGAGACAAGATCCTCAAGTGCTTTTTATGAAGTAGCCATTAGTGCAGTTTCAGTTTCAGTGTTACAGACTTGTTCCCTTATTTGATGTGGATTTGAAACAAGTAAAAATAAAATTCCTAGTCAAGTCTTTAATAGAAAATAACATAAAAAGCATGCAAGACTGAAACAAGCCACAAATGAGGCAACATCCCTGCCCAGGAATATGCAATTAGGGTTGTTAGTTAAAAATCAGATGACTGCTAAAAAACTAGTAACTGCCATCAAAGTCACAACTGTTGTAGGACAGAATATATTATTTCATTTTTACCTCAGATGCAGCAAATCTATTACATTTTCATGCATCTATTTTAATTTTTGAAACAGTACACAGTAACATGACAGTTTGTCCAGATGCTGGCACACCACTGCCTTGACATGTTCAACAAGCTGCAACTCATTTCATAAACCGTATGTGTGTATGCATGATAAATGTGAAGTAATGGGCATTAGCTTAACCCTCTATAAAGGTGATTTCTACTAAAAAGTTTTTAGTTTGAAGTTTGACAGGCTAGACAAGTCTACAGCCTGTCTTTCTAACTCAATCAGTGAAGTATGGCTCACCATCATCACTATTGGCTATTGCTTGTACAAACCTTTAATGTTATAAAAGTAAGAAATTTAGAAACTGAATCATGATGTATTGACATTCCCTGATTTCATTTTCTTCTTTGGATTTAAAGATGAAGTAATAAATTTACTTGTATTTGTGGCCAAATTTATAAAAAAATAATTCTCAGTGATTTGATAACTGTCTTTTTGACAGCTCATACAATGAATATTCTTTTTTTTTCTGATAGTAAATTAAAATAAAAATAATTAAAATTAAATATGTCAAAATCTGCTGAGTTTTGAACTTACAGGACTTCAAAATTTGGGTCTTTTTATTTCTACTGGATAAGGCATATAGTAACTCACTTTCACCTGAGATTGCATCAGAACTTTTCTGCACTGTAGGCCTAAATTCAGTAGCCAGTGTACTAGGTCTCTCATTAAATGTGTTTAGCCAAGACATCTTCCGTATCTTTTAGATTTAGGGAGACCATATGTACGCAGAGATTTAAGTTAGATTTTATAAATGTTTTCTTCAGTAGACTCAAACATTTTTTTGGAGTTTGACATCTGAGTTCCTTACAATCTCATTTTCCTAGTAACATACAGTCCTAAATGTAGGTAATTTTTTTTCTTAAAAAATGAAGTTCTGAGTAGTTTGATTTGCTCTTAACTCTTACCATGTTATACCACTAGTATCTTCTGCTTACTAGTATTCCTACTGAGTGTCTCCAATAGCCAGGGAAGAAGGAGTGCAAATCACAGGCAATACTATTGACTATGTATTCCTCAACAAGCCCCCACAAGGGCACTGCTTCCTTCCAGGTATAAGAAGCACACACCTCTACAAGCAGCTCCAGGCAGGCAAGATCGACACGAGTCTCACACCTAAACTGATTTGCCAAAGTGTACTTGGTAGGTGGAAGTGAAATGGAGTTGGGCTGTTGTATTGTATCTGTTAGAAGATAAGGCAGGGAATTGGTATTAGAGGAATTTAGAAAGGGGAAAAGCATTTGGATTACTTTATTTATTTATTTAAAATAAATTGTGTTACCTTTAATTCCGTTTCTTTTAAAAGTGAGGATCATCTTAGATTTCCATCTGGCTTGTTATTGGGGTGGTGTGGTAGGTAAAATACAGTTTTTCTTACCTACATTGTATTTGAAGATTGTCTTACTGCCCACAGAATGTTGGGTAATGGAGAAGAGGGAGTAATGAGCAGTGCAGAGCTACAGTTTCCAAAGAAAACAGACAGCAAGGTGATAAAGGAAACAGCTCCAGCGCTGCTTAGTGAGTCTAATGCTACCTCTAGAAATGCGTATTTCTGGCTAGTGTGTAAGTGAAACCGTCATCATTGGCTTTGATTAGGTATAAACCACTGAACAAATGGAGAATCAAAAAAGAAGACAAATAGTCTTTATGTTACATAATGTCTTAAAAAAAAAAAGCTGGCAAAAATATGCTACTATAGAATGGAAACATCAAGAGAAATGCTATTTTTATCACAATTATTGGAAAATTCCTTTAAGAAAATCAATTCCTTTGCTTAGAACATTTGATGCTAATGCCACAAGAATTTACTTAGCTATGGAATTTCTGGTGAGGTTACTCTCTAAAATGTTCCTTTCAGTTACATTTTAGACAACCAAATATGACTAAGTAGACTATTTTCATTTTATTAATACCTCTAAATAATGCTCAGAGGAGAGGAATGATAAATCTCAGGACTATGCAAACATTATTGCAGTGGAGGATGTTGCAAAGTGGAAAACAATGTGAGGTAGGATGCAGAAGATAAATATTTCCCATGATCGTTATTTTTCTTTAAGCAGATAGTGTATAGAGGACTAGACTGATTTTTGTGGTATAGTAGGTATATACAGCGAGTGTTTTTTTAAGAATAATTAAGCCATTTGCTATCCCCCAAATTAAGGGGAAAATGTATCATGTTATAACTAATGAGCTGTCTGAGTTATTTTTAACTCAGTTTATTAAGAAAAGATTGGTGCAAGCCAAAGCCATAAATCTTTAGGATACATGCATCCCAGATTGATTTGCATTCAAGGTCATGACCAAGTAGAGAAAAAATGCAGATCTCAGCAGAACGACTCTTCACATTTTATTGATTGCTGTGCATCTTGCCTTTTTAGGTAACACTGAAGTATAGTGATGATTATTATACCACAGTGGGATATGATGTTAGGAACAATAGGTACTTCTGCATATTTGTCTTCCAGTGGTCATTACGTGCCTGCTTGGAGCTTTCTAGTTTGAGTGGAAAACTTTCAATACTGAACTTCATAAGTATATAATAAACAAAAGTAACTGTTGAATCATAAAGACAATTCTTTCTGGGGAGACATTCACACCACTTGATTTTATACATGCAACTACAATGCCTCATACAGAACCCTAGCCTCCTGTGTAATGAACAAGAAAAATTATTTCATTTGTAGCTGTAGTTTAGGACCTGGGAGCTCCTCCTGTATCTGACTCTGGTGCACATCTTCACTAGATTCAAACTCCATGTCAGTGATCTGATCTCCATGGTAAAACCAAAATACATAAATAGGCTTCAGCTCATGTAGGATCTTAACTTTTTCCCCATTAATTTTATGTGGAGATAAACATCCCACCTTAGTAATTAGATTTATGTTTTAAGGTGTTTTAAGGTTATTCAGTTAGACATTTAGAGACCCTCTGAGGAGTAGTTATCCATATCACAAATCAAGATTATTTAATTTAAATGTGATTTTAGATGGCATGATTTTAAATCTTTTTATAGTTCCATCAGAGGATAAATGGCAGTAATTTAGAGATATGAAAACGTAAAATTTGAATTATACCAAGTCTTTGATGAAAGCTAGAACGAATTTCAGGGTTTATTAAAGCAAATTAACTTATTTTCAGTACAAAAACTCTCATTTAAAACAAAATCTATTTAATAGTTTTCCTTTTAGTCTTGCTATAATAAATACCCTAAAAATCCTGTGGCTGATAATTGCAGCTTTTGCATCTTTGCATGTCCAAGATTGTAATCCTTCAATAACAAGTTTAGAGTGAATAAGATAATTATTCCTTTCAGGTCAATGGATCATTTCCTACACATAAGAGGGAACAGTGCTGCAGAGGCACCACTAGTCTGATAGTTACTGTGTACTTTTATTTAAATATCCTCTTTGTGAAGGAATCTCTGGAGGCATGTTCATTTATGCCACCACCACTAAAATCTTTGGGAAGAGAACCAAGTCATTGAAATATCCAGTGTATAAGGCTAAGTCAATCTAGCTAATTTCAAATATATTCCTATAAAAATGGAATGAAACAACAGAAGAAATTGGAGCAAAAAGCATCATATGAAAGATGGGTAGTCATTTTTTGAAACAGGGAATAGAGATGGATGGATTTTTTTATTCAAAAATATTGAACTATTACTTAAAAAGACGACCTAATATCAACCAGTTAAAAAGAATAGATTTTTTTTTTTCATTTATTTTGTTTATATTCAGTTAGAGCCCTTACAGATTTTATAGAAAGGAATTGTTAATGGCAGTTTCATTTAATTCCTTTCAACGACTTTTACTTTAAGAGAAAATTTTTATGAATCTTGTGAGTGTCTCTCATGGCAGCGCCAAAAAGCTATAACATATATAATGTGAACAAAGAAAGCTGAGGATGTGGTGTGTAAAATTAATTTGTTTCTTAAGTATACCTGTGCATCTGTAAAATTGATTTTTTTTCTTACAAAGGCTGATGATACACTTTGTATATGAAAGTTTCCTGACAGGCTGTGGTGTTTTGATGAAATTAAAATTCCTCAGGAAAATTATGCTTTTTGCAGTAAATTTCCATTTAGGTCAGGTCAACTTTAATTTCTGTATTGCCTGAGTCACTTTCTTCTTTGGTCTTTTATGCTTCTTTCATTATATTGAAACTGGGGGACTCAAAGGCACCACAAAAAGTATGTGCCCAATTATGTCCTGCCTCCATATTTGGATAAGTGTGAATGATTACTACCATGATCACAGTATGGTTTCCATAGTCAGAAAATCTACACATGAAGATCACACAGGAGCAGGAGGTGGCTGAACTGGATCCCTGATGAACTAGATGTTTTGCTGCAACAAACGTCCCTTTGCTCATAACAGCATTTTAGTCTTCTACCTTTTCATATGTACATTTAAGAAGTGGGCAGAACAAGCATTGAGGGTTAGTCTGTCCACACATATAAACATCTACTTGCATGGCTTTACTATTACTTTATTGGTTAGAAATAGCAGTGAAGATTGCTTGTGCAAGGTAGCAAATGTAGGGTCCCTGGAGCACTGTTGTCACCTTGTCTTCATTGCTGTTATCTCTGCTACCTAGAGGGAAGCTACTTTGAGTATGTCTGTGTCTTTTGTAGTTATGTGCCAAATTTCTCCATAGTCAAACCTTAATCTTACCTACATTTAGCATATTATTTTACTACAGAGTGCCTCAAAACCTTCCATCTCCCTCCCTTTCCATTCCCTTTTCTCTTTCTTTCGCACCTGACTTTCCCATGGAAAGGAGGAAACCTGGGCTGACTATGTGTATATGTATTGGAATACACCCTTACTAATAAATTTTCTGGAAACTGCAGCACCAACCTCATGAGTGCATAAACCAAATCAAACCATACCATAGGGTGGCATTATAGACAGCCAAGCTGCAAGTCTTAACATGTGCAGTTTGGATAAACTAGTCAGGGAAAATTGAGAGCTGTATTTTGAATTTTTTCAGCTTTAACAACCTAACCACTCAGTTTAAGTCATAATGCTCACCACACTATATCGGCCAAAACAATCCCTTGTTGCATAGTAAGAGTGAAAAATGCCCTCTGGAAGTGTGAATTTAAAATAGTATTAGATGAAGTCATTTCATTTCCCCTTGTTTTACAACTGAACTATTATTCATGAACTGAAGTCAGGGTATATTTAATTTTTTCATCACATATTTTTGTCAGCTTAAATTGAAAGTGTGTAGAGTTAAATACGTTGAGCAGAAGACTAGAAGTTTTACTGATACGTTCATTAATTCCTCACTGTTCTCTACTTAAGCAGGCAGAAATGTCATAATTATTAGACTTATTAAATAATTTAAGCACCTCACAGAGCTGAGGTCAATAAAAGGAAGACACAGTTCAATAAACAAAAAAACACACTATCTGCTACCACTTCTTTGAACTGACTGAACAATTGAAATGCATAAATTTTTGTAATAAAAGCCTCTAGACATCTTGCTGCCTTTGTGCAACTTGATAATTGCCTTGGGTTTAGCCATTTAGCATTTGTCTCCTGATTAAACTTAGAATCCAGATTCTACTGGTTCCATATATAAACATATATTCACACATGCACGTATGTATATATATAAAATATTTGTTAGATTAAAAAAATAAGTGGCATTTATAGCAGAGACCAGATACAGGGCTCTTCCTTTACAGCTAAGGTTACAACTTCCAATATGTAGTCATGTTCAGTCTTGCGCCATCCTTGCACTGTAGCAAATCTTGAACTTTGTTTTATGGAGAGGGAGGGCGAGTACTCCCCACAGGCTCACTGCTAGGATAACCATGTGGAAAAGAGTGTTGAAGTTATCTGACAATGATAAAAATAGTCTGAATTCAGGTCTCCCACTACTTGTGCCAGTGTTCAGACTTGAAAAACTGAAAGGGACACCATTGCTACCTCCTTCTCTTTCAATGGTCAGAGAATCTAAGAAGCTAATGATGTCTAAATGATTGTATTATTTTTCATTTGTCAGGAAAAAAATCTCAGAACAGGCTTCAGATTATTTTTCTGTTTTGTTGTGTTTTTTTTTTCTTGTTTGTTATTTTTTTGTTTGTTTGAGGGGGTTTTTTTTGTTCTTTTGCGTTTTTTTGTTTGACTTTTTTGGTTTTGTTGCTTTGGGTTTGTTGGTTTTGATTTCTCCTAACTGGGTGTAGGAGTATGGTTGTAGTGCTAAACAGGACTGAGATGTCAGACGTTTGTGGACTGAACAAAGGATCTGTCTACCGCGTGCCTTGGACTGCTTTCGTTCACATTCTAATACTCCCAGTTGTCTTCATGCCCTGTAAATACTTCAAAAAGGGAAGCCAGAAGCACTGCATAAAACTTAATTTTATCATTCAGGCTTTATAAAGAGCTAGTGATCTCTGAAACAATGCTTTCTATTGTTTAAAGACAGTAAACACTTTAGATATAACTAGCAGGCATACTCTAAGCATCAACTTTTTGCTTCCACTTACAATCAAACAAACCTATTGTAAAGTTTTACACATGAATTTATAATTTGCTTCTCTCTTTCAAACCACAATTTTCTATATTAATAATTAGAATGATAGAGTACGTTTTCAATATCTATGGGAATAATTACTTTATCACAACTATATGCACAAATAGCATATCTCTTTTTGAATCTTTATTGATATAAATGTAATTTTATATTGGTTTAAAAAAAGTGGAACCAATAATAAGTAAGCTATTATTTGCAAACAAGATTACTGCAAAATCCTACTCATGTAGTGCAGTTCATTTCCAGTAGCTTTGATGAAGCTGTAGATGGAGTGATAAACAAGTGAGTGTTTTACAAATATAAAAGCTAAGTTTATGTGTGCTGTCAAGGTCACTGTGCTTATGCTAAATTTAGGCTAATCTATGAGCACTGTTTTGTTGTTGTCCAGACTGCTGAGCTCTTCCTGTGGCCTTTGCATGGTTGTGGCTTAAGTTAAAAAACAGACTTCCATGTAACACCCAGGAACTACACAATAAGTGTTCAAGGCATAGCTGGTCTCTTTTGGAGCTAGGCAGGTAAGAGAGTTTCCAATGCCATTTGTCATCAGAAACAGAGGACAGTCCCAGGTTGTTTGAAGTATGGATTTAACCCTCAGACTCTGAATTGAAGGCAATGATTTTTAAGTCATTTATCAAGTGACATTGTATTCAGTATATAAGTGCACATACACGTATTTCCATGTATAAAGAGAAGAATAAGGTTGTAAAGTCAAATACTCAAAAGTTAGAAAGTGTGTATTTATGATGGTTACAATTCTGGAAGGTTTTTTTTACCTCTTTGAAACAAAGTATTTCCAAAAATGATCCATTTCAGTGGTATTTGTAGTCTTAAAAATCCTTGCAAGAGAAAAAGGAGCACTTGAGTAATTCCAGTTTTAATTTCAATGTAAAAGAATTCCATTTTGCAATTCGAAGTAATTTTACTTTTAAAATTAAATCAAAGTTTTATCAAAATGGAGAGAAAAAAATCCATCCAAGTTTAAAATCCTTTTATGTATTTACAGAAAATATTTTTATCAGTTTACTTTCATTTTTCATTTTTAGCTTTGCAAGAGTATTTATTATTTTGACTCTTGGTTTTGCTTAATAACAAGATGAAATGTCAACAGTTAAAAAATGGCACAATTTTTCCTGTTTTGGCTAAGATACAACCTTCTGACACAAAATGATGACTTCTCTGTTCCAAAAGATCTTTGCCTCACTCTGTTCTTAGAATGCCCGGGACTTGTGTAAATTAGTCATTAAGTTTGCAGGTCAGAAATTTTAAAAAAGGGAAGGCATACAACTAGTGGTCATGCCTGAAAGGCTGGCTTCAAGTGACTGGCCCAGGAACACACAAAAACTTTGTGAGTGAGGAATAAAAAATTAATTTTATAGGGTGGCTTTCATTTGCTAGACTTTTCAGAGCTTCCTTTAGGTATCTGCAAGATTCTGTCTGACTCATGACACAGTAACAAAAAGTAACAGATAATGAAGAGGTTCTAGGAAGCATGCCTTCTTTTCTGTAATTTTGTACTATTTTACAAGTAGTTCTAGGTGGCATGCTATTATGGAAACATCAATCAAAAAGTCAGCCCTCAAAAAGCTTGTCTTTGAAGTGTAATTTGGGACCAGAAGTGTGACGGAGTGTAAGGGAGCTTTGTAGACAAAAATCTCGGGAGACTACCTTACCGTTCTTCAGCCAGCCCTTGTAAAGTTGACTGTAGGCATGGTGAACATAGAGTGTTTAACAAGAGGTTTTCAAATAATGGTAGATATTTTACAATGTGCTACTTCCAAGAATGAGAAGTGGGATAAGGCAAACTTTTTCAAAAATCTGGGAGATATCAAAAGGAAGAGGTGTTGTCTGTGCAGTAAGGTTGACTACATCTGCCAGTAGTTGACTTTGTTGTTTGGAGGAGATCATCTAGATAAGCCTGTGGAGAGGGAAGAATGATCAGTTTAGAGGTCCATGGAGCATCCAAAAAATGTTGGAGAAAGGTGTTTCATGGAAGAGGAATCTAAAGAGGACAGCCTCATGGGAAACAGTGGCTAACAAACTTCCAGATAATTTACTGAAGCAGAGACACTTGAGGAGCATAATGAGCGTTAGAGATAGTTTTAGCTAAGAAGATATATTTAGCCACTTGGATATGAACAGTTTTATTCTGTGAAAACTAAGAGGCAGAAATTGAAATGGAGAAATGTTAGACAAAATAAGGGAGCTTCTGACAGTGGGTGTAAGCTGAACATTGAAGGATTTAAAAATTATAAAGAACATGAGCTGGTAACTGTGAGGGAAAAAGGCAAGAAAAGATGTTTGTAAGGATAAGAGATTTATATGCATCCTTAATTTGACAAAGAAGAGACAGAAAGAGTGATAAGGACAAGAAGAAAAACAGATCAAACAGATATGAATGAGAGAAGAATCAGGATGTGATTGAGATAGGAGGAGAGGATTTGCAGGTGGAGGTGAAGAGATAAGCTTTTAAATTTATTATGGGAAAATTTGGTTATAATTCCTTGAGGAACAGGAATAAAGAAAGTAAAAGTGAGTTGTGTAGACTGGAATAGTGTTCACATAATTTCACTACTTTTCTGTCAAAAATAAATTAGCTATATTCTATAACATTATATTGAGGGAAGCAGGAGAAAGGGATGACTTGAGCAGTGAGTCAAAGGTGATAAGAGGCAGCTAGGAACAGAGAAGTTGTATTGTCAACTGGAACAATGTAAGAACTGAAAGTAAAGGGTTTTGACTCAACTTCAAAGCAGATCCACTGACAAACTTTTTTTTAGTGAATAGTATGAATGCTTAAAGCATTAACATGATTCCATTTATTACCTTAATGCTCTTATTTAAGCTGCTTTTTTTTCTTTTTTTTCCTTTTTTTTTTTTTTTTTTTCCGTTTGCAGTGTGTATCTGGTGATTAAAACTCAGGAAAACTATATGTGTAGTACCATTTCACATGTCTCATGCCAGTCATGTCCAACCAGTCTTCATCTGGGCTACTGAATTTTCTTCTTGGATTTGGGTTACTAAATTTTATTATTGGATAACCTTAACAGAATTAAAAAAAAAAATCAGACCTCTGACTGCCAGCTTTAGTTTTCAAGTGCAGAGATCTTTGCATGCCCAGTTTCAGGGAATCCAGTGGGATGATAACTCTGGACTTCTGGGTAATAAGGCACATGCAGATCTCTTCATTATGAACTGTCAGTTTTCAACGGCTTGGTGATTTGGTGAAAGTTGAATGGATTTTCATAGAGTGGGTAAATCACATGCCAAACACAAAGGGCAGCTTCTGATTAAAGGAAGATCCTTCTCCTACTCTTCCCATCTTTTACAAAGAAAAGCTACACTCTCTCTACTTTTTTTTTTCCTAACCGAGAAAACATTCCTCCTTTTCCTCACTCTCAAAAATGGTTATTCTGTTTAAGCTGAGGTTGATTTGGAGAAACATCAACAGAGTAATCAAAACAACCAGAGACAATTGTTTAGCAAGAACAATGCAATGGTGCAAGATGTTAAGTGGTGGAGCTTCCTGCATCATTTATAGTTCAAATCCAGAATGCTGGCTGTCATTGAGATCTAGCTTGCTGATAAGAGAAGTCAGAATATCATAACAAAGAGTTCCTACTTTTTTGAGTTTTTATGATCAGTATATTCCTGATTAGCATATATCTTATATATATGTGTGTATTTCTGCGACAGGTAGTATGTAGAGATTGCAGAGAGCCTTTTCCTCTGTCCAGCGTTTGACTTGCTGCTAGTTAAAAGCAAGCTCACTGAAGAAAAAAAGTCAGGAAAAAGAAAATTGGCTTCATCCTGGCTTAAACCAGGACATCCTCTTATGTATTAAAGTCTTCTGAGGATATAGGAAAGCCTTACCAACACTATTTCCCTGCTGAGCTGTGTTTCAGAGAAAGGAAGAAATACTGCTGCTGTCAGTGGGTCTGTCATGGCTGCTGAATTCAGTGCTGCCAGGAGCTCTAAAAGCTTTTTAAGAAAAGAGCATGTCAGTATCAAGTGTAAGAATTGTAGTACAGAATGTACATTTTCAAAGCAAGTCGACTAGTAGCAAACTGGTCACACCATGCAAGCAAGACAAAAGTGTGTTACATGATGAATCACCACAAAGCAAATCATTGTGGATGTGGAAGTCACCAGCAACAGAGAGGATTGTGATTAAACAAGATGGGAAATAGCAATTTCAAAATAATAGCAGGTTCTGTAAATGAAACTGGCAGTGAGAAAATCCTAAAAATGTTGTAATTGTCTTTGATCACAGCTGCTGGGCTGCACTGTGAATTTTTGCCTTGAAGACAAATGAAAACCTGTGAAAAACAGACACTAAGAACTGTAACAAAGAGAGGGTGAGTGCAAGTGACCTAACAGCATGGAGAAGCCCTAACCCTATTCTGGGACAATTTTGAGATGAAGTTTTTAACTTACATTTAATTCAGTAGAATTTTTAATAACTAATTGCACAACTTGTCACCAGATGTTACCAATATGAAAATTCAATTAATCCTAACTCTGCACTTCCAGTGCGCGAATGTGCAGTACACGTGGAATTACAGCCAGGCCAGACATGGCTCTGCTGTTGCAGCACTTCTTGGCTACTTGTGCTGCAGGGATGAGACCTGCAGAAGCCAGGTTGAGGAGATGTTTGCACCAGTATCTCAGTGGTGCAGTAGAATTGCTTCAAGCCCTGCTTCATTATTTTGAGTATAAGGCTATAAAGATTAAGAGCAGAGGCTCTTCTGAAAGCAGGTACTTAGCAAGCCAGGGTTGTACTGGTGTGTTATAGTCTATAATGATACTGGGAAGGGAAACATTTATACTGTGTTTCCCACAGAAGTGTTACAGACTTAAAGCTATGTCTCAGTCTCAGTTTATCTATGGGTAGGGCTAGTGTCATACCTCATTTGCATGAACTACAGATATATGCTAGATTTTTTTCAGTTTTGAGGTGAGTTTCCCCAAAGGGCTGATATCAGAAGCCTTATCTGGGCTCCTGCAAAGCCCATGAGTGGTTTCTTTTACTGTTGAATGTTCTGAATATGGCTTAAATCACAGCCTACAAGGAACCCAGACCACTTCCTTCAGATTTCCTCTTATGGAAGGGCCAACATTTGGCCCAACATTTGCTATATCAAATTAATACCCACTACAAAAATTGTTGCCTGGAAGTGAGAAGCTAAACAAAACACAACAGTGAAAAACAGAATAATAGCATGCAGTGACTGCTGCCAGAACTGAGGCTAAAGTAATCCATGTCTCATAGAAATGTATGACAGGTATATTCTACTGAGAAGTATTTGTACAATGCATTACATACATTTATACTTTAACAAGGAGACTGCTATAACTCATGTGTATTGTCTTTTAAGGCCAAAAGATACGTACTGAGTGCATAAGGTAGATTTGTAGTTTAAGAGTTGCTTTTTAGCAAAATATACATTATACCTTATGCAGATCACTAACTGGAAGAAACTGAAGATATGTTTCAGTTCAGAGGACATTTCTGTTATTTATTTAAAATCTATAATGCTAGCTGTAGCTGTGGGAAAAAAAAAAATCAGTGCAGAAATCCTCAAAGCATTAGTAAAATTCAGTACATTTTATAAATTGCTAGGCAGATAGCATATTTTAGCTTCTGGGAAGTTGAAATGTCTCCCACTAAGAAAATAATCCCATTGCATAACTAGTTACTCCACCTTTAATAAAACTGAAAAAAACATTTTTGATGATCAGTATGCAAAATAAATGTCTGAATTGGGGCTATGCTATGAAAAATGAGGAGCTGCTGAAGTGTATCCACAAACTTTGATAAGGAATTTGAAGTATAGTTAAGCAAATTTTAAAGCTCAATTGTAGTTTTTGCCCTTTTGGATCCAAATTTCTTAGCTTTTTTGTTCTGTGAAGATGTTATTAATATTTTTATTTTATTATTAGCTAGAAGTCCATAGGGTGCTTGAGCTTCACTGTGCCAGGCATTTTGCTGTGTTAAGATAAGAGCTAGGTGCAGCTGTGAATTTACAGCAAATAGGTTCAGTTTGGGAAAAGCTGTGCAAAAATAACCTGTAACTTTTTGATTGCTTGAGTGCAAAGCATGAATATTTATAAGATTAAGAACTAAATATGTCCATGATATGGTAGTTCTGGGAATTAAGTGGAAATAGGTATCATTGCTAACCAAAACAATTTTTCAGGACACACGAAATAATACATATAGAAAAAAACAAACAAACAAAAAAAAGCTCTGTCTTTTAAAATTCTGTTTTCTGAGTGCCATTTTTAGTTTATTTTCACAATTATGAAACTTGCTATCACCGTTATTATGAATTTCTAGAAAGACAAGCTGATCAAGAAGTCACAGTACTCCATGATCTGGGGCTTCCTTTGTATGTGGTGGGATTTTCAGTAGTCTGTGAACCAAATTGAAAAATTGGTAACATAACAGACATTATAATTCAAATATTTCAGAGGATATATCACTTTATGATTGTTTCCCTAATTTCTAGGCCAAGTGGAAACTATTTTTACTTCTGAAGTGAAGGCAAGTCTATACCCCAGTGGGGAACTTTAATTACATCTTCAATCAAACCAACAGGGACAGATGCTGGTAGCACAGCACAAATTTTGGGGTGGGCTTGAAACAAGAATGCTTGTTCCCACACCCTTCTCTTCCCTCCTGTTGGCCACCCTGTAGTGATGCTTGAGTAGGTTGGCCTATTCCTGTGCAGTTGTACCTTGATAACGGTGTGGCAGCAGCATTTCTAAATCTGATGATAGATAAACAGTCCTCAGTGTCGACTCTGCCATCTGGGAAACACAGCAGTCTCTTAATTGCTGTCCTACAAAACCAAGTTACGTTTTTGCAGTCCTTAAGCCTAGTAACAGGAAACATAGCTATGTATTGTTCATCAATAGAATTTACACTTATAAACACTTTTTATATGCTTTTTCTTTCTTTATAGTTTAAGCATAATCAATGCTAAATGACAGTGAAATTCTTCCTAGATATTGGAAATTGTATGTGTTTATGAGGATATATCTCAAAGTGCTCTATTTAATTAAAGTGCAAAGAATCTTTGTTCCGGCTGCATTTCAGTTGTGTGGGTGTGGATGCATGTATTTTCATTACATTGTATTTGTGCAATCTCATTCCTTCAGTGAAAGATTTTGCAGCAATAAAATGCTGCAAGTGTTACCATAGCAATAATGATCTCAGAGTATCAAAAGTTATTGTGCTAAATCCCACTATAGGGTTGTTGCTCCTGCAGTTACAACATCACTGCTTTTACTCAGTGAATTTCCTTTCCTGTGGGTTTTTTTTAGAAATAGGAAGTGATTGTGACATATATGATAGTCATCTGTGAAATAAAACGATCATTTTTATTCTTAGGCCAGTGGGCCCACTGACTTAAGAAGGAGTATGTTCATCAGTAAAGATACTGCACATGAGAACACAGAGACGGGACATGAAAATAAAATAAAAGCATTATTCCGAGCTCCAGAAAAGATATAGGACGTGGCAGTTTTCTAATTTGTACTACAGTAACCTAAGAATAAATATGTTAAGGGCAAATCAGTTGTACAGGCATTAAATGAGTAAAAGAGAAGGAAACATATTAGCAAAATCTTACCCCTGCATGCCAGTTGTTAAAATCTACCAACAATTAATATACTGAAGTAGGAATCTTTGGGCAAAACCATTCAAAGATTCAGCTAATAATATTAAATAAGAAGGATTTTGTAACACTGCAGAAATACTATATGTGTATGTATCATCCTGCCCTGGCATTAACAGTGATGATGAGATCATTCAGTGTGCCAAGAGGCTATTGCACAAAATGGTATGATACGACTTCTTTTCATAAATCAACCCCTTGTCTTAACAAGTCCCAAATGTGGGACTTGATGTTTGAACTTGTAGACCAAATCAGACTCTTACTGCTCTGAGTCAACCTGCATAGCCTTAAGTTTGATTTCAAGTCTTTTGTATTGTATAAAAGTCAATGGATGGAAGATGATTATATTGTAATGAAAAATATGTCATAATCATGGCAGGGGAAAAAATTGTGATTGACTTCCTGATTTCAAGTGTTTGATTTCAAATGTTGTATACTGACAGTTATTCAGAGTTTCCTCAGTAGATTTTTAACTCATACATAAGTCTCTGAATAGTGAGGTTTCTGAGACTGCCCATTGTTTCTCTTTCCTTGCAAACCACATCTCCTTTTCCACAGCAAAAGCACTGTAAGTTTTCTTATGTTTAACATCAGGCTAAGAAAAAATCAACTCCCTGAGATCTTTTCTGAGCCAGACCTTTTCTGTCTCTGACTGGTTTTTGAAAGTCAGCCTGTTTTTATGTTACCTCAGGTGCTCAGTAACACAACTGTGAAAGCAGTGGTGTGGTTTCATTCTTAATACAGGTCTCAGATATTTTAGTCCTTTCCTGTGGATGACGTTAAGGGTAACAGATGTTTGATTCACTGACAAGACTTGGCATTTATTAGAAAACCATTTCATTAAATCTTCAGGTGTTTGCTTTGGAAGGCTATTAGTCATCTCGTATTTTTAAGTTTCCCATATTTTGATGTTCCTGTCTGTCTCCTTGCTGTTAGTTGTTTTTTGCATATTTCTTAACATAAAAATCAATATTGAAAAGGCAGTGGATTCTCAGATACCTACCTGTGGGTTTGTGATGGTTTACAAAATGCAACTGATTAATCTAATGAAGTCTGACAGCTACAGTAAACTCTTATTAAAATTCATACTGATTTATTTTTTTATGTATGCAGTTACACTGGTGTTTAATACTTCCTTGCAGGATAAGGATTTGTCACATTTCTCAGAATTATCTACTGTATTAACTTTTAGAAAATGACCACAAAATTGGTGTATCTTTGCCTAAAAGAACTTCATTGCATATGTCACAATTCCTTCTACTGTGGCAATTGCATATACTTTGAATCTCTGCTGAAATACCATTGCTTCATCAGTGGTACATCTGAAAGTACCTATGTTGAAATAGCAATGTTGGCTTCTTGGATAATGCTTCAATAGGAATTATACATCTAATATATCCATGATGCTACATCTCGTCTCAGTAGTATCTTAGGAATGAGAGTTTATATCCAGGAAAGATACCTTAGTGTATTAAATACCACATGGCACCTATCAAACAAGTCAGTTGACAGATATTTGTGATACAATCACAAGTTATTCCATTTATCAGTAATAATACATCATTTGCAAGCATGCACTTGCTTCTTATTCAACACAGGTGTATACCATCATGATGGGAAACTTACAGATATCTTTAGAAGAGTTAGTAACATAAAGCAGTTCATTATCCGTGTAACCACACCAAGAACATTTTTCTGATTGAAACAATTGTTACAGAAATTGTGAGAGTTTTGTATAAATCTTAGAGCTGATTTTATTTATTGCAATTAAGTTCCTAATGTATCAGAGCAGTGTTAGAACTTTACAAAGAATTCGATCAATAGTTTGTGAAAAAATCCAGTTACTATGTTGCTCATGAAATGTACACATTCTGTGTTGTATATGATTTGTCACATATTACATGTTTTTGTTTCTCTTTTCATTGTTTAAATAAGAAGAAACAAAAGTCATTAATTGCAAATAGCACACTGATTTTGAGTAATGTATTCCAACATTAATTAAAATTTAGATTTTTACTTATAAATCAATACTCTATACTACTGATAACTGATACATATGAACAGGAATGAGTTTGTGTATTTTATAACCTACACATGGCTTTATTGCTTTTTTGCACTTAGTAATAGGAAAAATGCTTTAGAATTTGGACAACAGTATTGCTTTCCTGCGTCACCCATCTGGTTAATGTCTTCAGTCTTCCCTATGCCTTCTCTGGTGTCTGAGTATTAGCTTGACAAGTTATGCATTGATATACGTTTAAAGTGACCTAGTGTTTCCTATGTTAATAATGTTAATTTTTCCAAGATGATATCTAAACAATGGCTATGAGAATGGTACTGGAAATGGGGCATATTGTTTGTTCCCCTTAAACATGTAAATAATTTTTTAGGAGGGACCTTTATTCACTTGTTGTTTCTTCACAGGACTTCAAAATATGCCCAAGTATTATATTTTTCAATATCCAAAGTATTGCACTCCAAGGATCCCAACACAATCAAAAAGTACATAAGAAGTCATGCTTCCATTAGGTTGTTTTCTCAAATTCTCCATTAAACTTCCCCAGAAACAATATATTTTTTCATTAGGAACATAATAGTTTTTTGTTGTTTTTTTTTCCCAAGATATTATGGTAAGTCCAGAATTACAAGGACACTAGACATTGAAAATCTGCAGCTCTTCAGGGATGCTACATTATCATTTTTACATTAATTTCACTTAATTTCAGTAAAAAGAATGAATTTTGAATGACTCCTCCAGAGACATATTTGATTTACTATTACATGCATATACTTGTACTGATAGAAGAGCTAAAGATTTGCTTCTAAAAAGACTTCTTGTTCATTGTAAGAGATGCACTAGGAAAGTAGGTTGAAATTATGTTGCTAGGAAACAGAAGTGGATCCTAGCAACTGCTGCTGAAAATGAAAATTGTATGCCTGTGTTGAAGATGGAGCTTCAACCCACAGCGATTCAACTGACTAATACTGTTTTCTTAAAGGGAATTAATTTTGTTGTCATGATCTTGTCTATTTTATTAGCAAAGTAGTACTTCTTATTTAGAATTTTGCTCTTAGAAAAGGAAAATAATCTTTTGTCCATTATAGTATCTCACTACATGCTAGTACTGTGCTCAATAGTCAGCTGGACCAGAACTGTAACCTTTTTGAGATCCATGTTCCTCATTTATATGCAGGTCTCACCAGTAAGAAAGATACTCATTAACCTATGGCTGTAGGCAATCATTACCCTATCCGAGTATTTGTTATAATGAATTTTTTCATGTTCAGGAGCTGAACATTGAAGGAACTAAGTGTGCAGTTGTGATACCAAAGTATTTTTATGAAAGGAAAAATTTAAAAGGGATTTTTAAAAAAATACATGAAACCATCTCTTCTTTTATCACTAGTTTAATTGCCTTCCTGGATTTTCATTCTTCCGTCTTTTTTCTCTGTTGCTGTGATTTTTCATTAAAGTTCATCTCATTTCATTAAAGTACCTCTGCTTTTCTGTCAATCCTTTTCTCTCTTCCATTTATTTCAAAGTCATCCTTCCTTCCATTTTGCAGTCTTTACTTACTGGCAACTTTTCTCTCTTACTCTTTCCCCTTCCCTGGTGTGCATTGGTTACATTCATTCCATGCAATGAGCCTTTGCACTGGAAAACATAGGGCATTGGTTAGAGGACCCTGTAACTTTATGATTCATTTTAATGTTGCTGACCGCCTTCAAAAGCACAAACTTATACTAGTGAGAGCAGCAAAATAGTGGAGAAAAGTCCCTTTAATTTCAGTGTGGAGGCAAATACTGTGCAAGCTCAGGACCACTTGCTCTACATCTGTATGACTTATCTATCCATATATATGTATAGATACAACAATATATTTATTTACAGACAGCATGTGGTCCCAAATTTGTGTGTGTGTTTTTACGCAAGTATGTGTAAGGAGTCTTAATCTTTGCCTTAGTGCCAAGATCCAAGATAAATAATGGTATGGGAGTAATATAAAATAGGACAGCATGCAGAGCTGAAGTAAGTTCCAGTATGTGTTATCTTTCTGTGTTACAGATTTGAGTGAATCTTGGAGCAATAGAAAATAATTAAGCAGGTAAAACAGGCAAGACAGTGATTCTGATATGCAGTGCTGCCTTCTGCAGGTGAAGGCCTTCTAAGAACAACTCTGAGGATGATACATATATCAAAAATGAAAGAAATAAGGGACAACAGATGAAGAAAAGGCAAACAAATGTGATAGAATTTACTCTTTATAATAAGGCAAGTGTTGGCAAGTAGTGGTGCTGGAGAGATTGTGATTTATAAAATGGGGGTTTTTTTGGAGGAAGAACAGGAGTGAGTCAAGAAATTGTGAAGAATCAGTCAGTTCTTATAGGTGTATGATAAGGAAGACTAGAAACAGAACATAAAGAAATCTTTTTGCATTATGGTTTGAATGATTTGAGTATCACAAAAATAACTGACTAGAAGTATAAGTTCCCTTAGGTATATATTTGTTGTGGTTTAGTTTGGGTATGTAAGTGATATGTCTCCCCGTTCCACAACCTTTGCTAAGATGTATCATGAGTACAAAGACCTTGGCCATTTAAAAGACTGTAGATCAGGACCAGTACTTTGAAGTTAATCTGTGCAGTGGTAGAGAAGAGGTGCTTAAACATGGCATACTTTAAACCAAACAGATTTTGATGTGCTATACAACTGTATTTTAATAATAAAGAGTATGCTGGTCTGCTTATGAAAGAATAGAAATGTAATGTAACTGCCTTGTATCCCTAACACCTGTTCTTATAATAAGATAGGATAAAAAGGTTAGGTTCACAGAAAGTGGAGTGTCAAAGAATGTGGGATATAGGGTTTTTGGGTAATGAAGTTTTTCTAACTGTAGAATACTGAAGCTTCTACTAATCTTTAATCAGGATCATTAATTAGGCAAGGATTTAAATGACCTCTGCTATTTCCAGATTAGTAAACAGACATAATTATGGACTAAAAAGAATATCAACTACATGTACATGCTTGTATAGCCTAAGGATTGACATTAAGGAGCTACATACATACTTACAAAGGTAGCCATGGGAAAAAGTTTTCAGATTCTGTAAATCTCAGACATTAACGTGAATGTCTGGGTTAAAATTTTTTATTTATGCAAGTTCTGTAACATTGTAGACTAGGTACTTCTAAATACAGCTGTAATGAAAAAAAAAAAGTGTAATACATAATTGTGTGCAACTAAAAGGACACAGGGTACATTCTCAAAGATGCGAGGAAGCATATATTGGGTTTTTGAAAATGAAAGTTACCCACATGTTTTATCTGCTAAGAAACTTAAAATACTGGTAGACTTGTAGGCATCCAAATGTCACAGTAGTCTACAAATTGACGCCCACTTAAGTAACATTATTTATATAAAATCAACATCCTGTTATATTCAAAACTACTGAATTGCATGTACATTTATACTGTGGCTTATGGAATGATATTGCTTTAGTAAGGTCATACTTAATTGATAATATGTGGAATAAATTCATGTGTGATAAAGCTTAAGCAACTTAATGAAAACACAGGAACTGAACTTCTTATAGGGGGTGTGAGGTGGAATAAATCATTGGAGGGAAGATAATTATCCCTGAGACTGGGGTCATATCTCAGGCTACCTTAGCAACCTAAGTGAGTGCATCCCTTTTAGAAGAATGTGTTGCTCTTTCATGCTCTTTTCATGGGTCATGGAAACAACATACCCATTTTATACCTCTGCCTGTGTGGGTCGTTTTTTTTTAAGCCTTTCTTTAGCATTCCCTTCTATTATGGCAGAATTAAAGCTGGTGAGCACGCTCCAATCAAGGGATGTGTGCCTGGCTTGAGTGTCTGCCAGTTCAACCAACTGCCAGCCTTGTGCAGTCTTGCAGTGTGGAGATTTTGCGTGGTCTCCCTTAATAAAGGTAAACTCTGCCTAGAAATAATTGTGTACAGTAGTTGGTAAGTTAATAAAGGGGCATTGTCCCTGTAAGGGAAAAAAGATATTTTAAAGTGAGTAACAGTGTATTCCTTGTAAACACAGCTAAAACCTCAATAAGTTAAGAAGTACTAAACAGTAATCAGCACCATGTGAGGATTCTTGATTAGTAAGAAACTGAATCTCACAACCTGCTGGCTTGTTTTAACACCTGTGGATGTTAAGTTTGATTAAATTAGGTCTCAGTGGTGTGACCGGTCTCCCATTTTTAGTCAAATAAAATCTCCATTGCAGAAATGAGTTTGGTAATCTTATTCAGGTCCTCAAAAGGTTTTACTTTGAATTACTAAACAACTTAGTGGTTTGTCAAAAGTTGATTAAAATGGTGATTTACAATATGTCAGGATGATCTATACTTCAGGATGAGGGTGAAACAGCTCTGTTGAAAAAGATCATAGCACAGAGCGTCATATTCTGATTATCTTCTGCTTCATTAACCACAGAGACTGATCACATGTAAGTTTCCTCCTTGTATATATTTTCTTGTGTTTTAAAGCATGTGGAATGCAGTGGGGGTAGTGGATAAATTGGGAACGCAGGATCAATTAAAGATGATTTGCCCATTTTCCACCACATTTATTTCCACATCTTGCAATTTCCTGCAGTATTGTCATTTAGCTTATTTTTGTTTAAAAGAAATGCCTTGCATTTCCTATATTTGAAGGTATGTTGTTCAAAGACCTTGACAGAAATTGACAGTCATAAAGTCTCAAAGCATGGCTGAACACACTACATATTTAATGAAACTTTAACAGATCCAAAAATGTGGTTGACATGAACAAACTTTTATGATTAAATTAAGGATTGTTTCCAGTCCAAAACCCCAAATTAACTACAGCAAAAACAATCCTAATGGCTCCAGCACGCTGAGCAAGATTAAAGAAAATATGTGCTAAAGCTGACAGTGATCATTGATCAAAACTTCAGTCTTTTTAGCCCTAAGGTAACTGAGTCAGATTTCATCACAGTAATCTTTAAGGTATAAAATAGAAATTGAACTTGCATGGTGATGCAAGCTGGCTATGAAATTAGGAGGCCTTGGCTCAGAAAATATGAAAAGTTGGCATGCTCAATGGAAATGATGTTCAAAGCAGTTCACAGTAAGAATGAGAAAAGCAGCTTGTACCACTCTGGAAGAATAAGCAGAAGTTCTCTTTTTTGCAGTTTGTTTGGGTTTTTTTCCCCCTCTTTTTTCTCATATCCCACACATAGCAATAGGAAAAAAAGTAAAATATATCTTAAAGTGGGAATAAAAATAGTGATCCTTCAAAGTTTCTAAACGTTAAGAAGATGTCCATTATGAAATATTTGCATGGAAAATATAAAAGATTTTCTGTGAGGAAATAAGCATGTAGGAAGTAAAATCTTATGCCACATTTTGCAGCATCTTTGCAAGAAAAGATCTAACTAGCTACCTGAAATAGTATATTTTCCCACAGAAAAAAAAGTGTAATAAGAGAACTAGCACTTGAAAGGGGTTTGAGTACCTGATGAATAAAGGCAGTTTTCTTTTGTTAAGGATTTCTATGGTTGCATTTGTTACTATACAGGAGAAGGTTCATCTCAAGAGAAAATGGGACTATTTATTCTGTCTTACAAGTGCCATAGTTAATGAATTCTTTATATTAATTGTAAATCTTAGATCAGCAAGATGATCAGAATTTTAAATAGGCATCAGATGGAAGGATTGCTAGGTGGCAAAATCTGAGCCATGGACACCTTATGTCAGTTCTAATTGTACTTTGCTTTTCAAAATAGAAGCAGAGCATTGTGTCAGTAGGACTTCTCCTGAGAGTATGGGCTGACATCTCTTAATAGAGTATTGGATAAGAAAGAAGTCCTAAATTCCTGAAATAATGCAGAGGCAATGTGAGGGGCTTGTTCCTAACCTTTGTCATCTCTAGTATGTGAGCTTGGAGGTTAGAAGATTTGGAGAGCAGTCCACCTCTGACAAGTGAAGGTAGCAGGCCAGATTCACCTGACAAACCATGACCAAGAATGAATTTAATGCCCTGGACTTTTGATTCTGAACCTTAATGATCTGTGTATACTTAAAATTAAAAATATCATAATCATTGCTTAAGCTTACTCTCTGCCACCTATTTCAAAAAAGTCTCCTAATAATATCCAGTTTCTTGAGATAAATTTAGGGAATTCCTATTGCTAGAAATGGGCTTATTTCTGGGTACTTCTGCCTGGAAAAAAAAACATCAACATAGAATTGGAAGAACAGGTCTCTCTCGTATTAGATGTATTTATACTGCAGGATGCATTTGCATACAAACACAAGCAGATCCACATAGGAAATTTAGGAGGTCACCCAGGAAAGCAGCAAAAAGGTAATAATAAACAAACACAGCTTGCAGGAACAGTACTTGTACAGAATATTGTAATCTGCAAATGAGAGATGTAATAATAAAAAAGGAACAGAGCCTGTGTGGCATATTTATGGTGATGTAAAATGGAATGAAGTAAGTAATTGTATTAAGCTTCAACTGAATTGAAATTTAGGAAGATACTATGAAATGGTGGCCTATACATGCAGTGGGATGATTTCCACTGGAAGGAGCCCTGTCACATAATTTCAGAATCCACTAGAAAAAACAGTATTGATCATACTTTGACAGAAGACAGACACAAGTAACACTTTTCCTGTTTCTTTTCTGAGGTACAACAAAACAAAAAATAGAAAAGAAGATATGCATTTTCTTGGACACATTGAATACAGCACTTTCAGAGACAAAAATGTAGGAAGAGAATGTTACTCATCAGCATTTCTGTAGTTTTATTGGTAGTCACAGGCAGTGAATAGCCCACATTTTAATTTCTGTTTTCTAAGGGGTACATTTGTGGTGCCCTTCACCCTGCTTGCCAATTATATTTGTCCTGTTCTCCTTTGATACATACATGCTTAATTAGACATAATGGTTAATTAAGCATCATGATGATTGTCATAGATTAATTTTACATGGTTTAAGGTCAAGCTCACAAATGGAAATTGTTGGTCAATCTGTAGTAACCTAGTGTAATGTTGCTTACTCCATTTCCACATATACATGTAAGCTGTACTGTCAAAAGTTCCAGAAAATAAATCACTGCCTGTGTTAGTGGAGATGGAAAATGGTAGTAATATGTTTCATTTGCAGATGCTGCCTACTCACAGCAACTCAAGGAACACTGAGAAGCCGCCATGAATAGTTTCATTCTGACTTGGGGGTGGGAGAGTTTTTTGCCAGCGAGTAAAGGAAGAGGGCAAATTACACGGTGGTATTGAGGGTCAGCCTGGGGTTTTGCTCGACTGTCTCAGGTTCCTTTTTGCTCTTCAGCTAAGGAGTAATTTAAAGACACTGAACAAATGTGACATGAGATGATACTGGAAGCTATGTATAGCTGAAAGCCATTAAAAAGAGGCATGTGTCCTTTGGCGGGCCTTGCCTCCTTACCTGTGTCTAGATGAAGTGAAGTCAGTAGCAACAGAGTGATGTTTCTAACTGGGATTTAGCAAGAAGCTCTCTGGGGAGTAGAAGCAGATCTGAAAAGAGGCAATACAAGTGCTGGTCCAATTTACAAGTAAACATCAGTGGATAAATGAATTACTATCATCATGAAATACTTACCCGTGGGATATTTTAACTGATGTCTTGGACTATAAAGCAGTTGCATTTAGATTTCCTGCTTTTCCAGGTGAACTTCAGCTAGGTTTGCCTATTTGGTAAGGTGCCCTTGTTATAGTCTATCTGGCCCTTTTTTTTCTGCCATTAGCTACCTGGCAAAGGGCTTGCAAAGGGTTCAGCTGAAGTTGAAGTAGTAGAACCAATACATACAGTAGTTAATTAAATAGGCCAAAGTACTTTTGGCTCTGGCTTTAGGGAAAGGCCTTTATTTTTTCCAGTTTACTTTCAGTTATCTGAAAATGATTAGCAGCATACTGTTCCACTACATAATAAAATATTTTATCAGAAAATTTTTACTTTACTTCCATAAATTGCTACCAGATTATCTGTCTAGGAGAAGAAAATAAGGGGATCTCTTTTCAGTGTGCTCTGGTAGCAAAAATACTGTTAAAACAATAGTTTATATATTTTAAGCTTGCATGCAATTTTACTGGACATTTACAAAATTACAAGAGTATTCTTTTAAAAAATAATGATAACCTGAATGTAGTTTTCATTGAGTTTTAGTGGAACAGTAAACTACAGCAGAAATTAAACAGTACAGAATATGACAATGTCCCATAAATATATGTGAAAAAATGTTAAAATCTCAACAGAAGGAATCCTCCTCTTGAGAAAGGTGACCCAAATCCATGATATTTTTCATAGATTTCTGCCTCATACCACTTTGCTTTCACACAGTAAGTGTGATTATACTCTTTTACATTGCTTATCCTTGTTAATATTTGGTTTCCAAATCAATTAATTACTGAGGAGTGGACTTATATTGTGATAAAATTATTTTTCCGAGAAATTCAAGGAAACTATTTAAATTATGTCCATAATTAGGATCAATTTTAAAACTAAGGAGGAACCTAGACTTCTGTACACACACAGAGAGAGGTGAGTATATGCTTTGATGTATTTTTTATTTTTTTAGACAGAATCTAGTTGGAGGTCTGTGACTAGGGATTCCCTGAGGAGTCGGTACTTGGACAGGTACTATTCAATAATTTCATCAACGAGCTGGATGAGGGAACAAAGTGTGCCCTCAGCAAGTTTGCTGATGACACTAAACTGGGAGGTGTGGCTGACAAACCAGAAGGCTGTGCTGCCATTCAGTGAGACCTAGACAGGCTGGAGAGTTGGGTGGGGAGAAACTTGATGAAATTCAACAAGGGCAAGTGTAGAGTCTTGCATCTGGGGAAGAACAACCCCATGTACCAGTACAGGTTGGGGGCTGACCTGCTGGAGACCAGTGTAGGAGAAAGGGACCTGGGGGTCCTGGTGGACAGGAGGATGAGCATGAGCCAGCCATGTGCCCTTGTAGCCAAGAAGGCCAATGGCATCCTGGGGTGTATTAGAAGGGGTGTGGTTAGTAGGTCAAGGGAGGTTCTCCTCCCCATCTATTCTGCATTGGTGAGGCCACATCTGGAATATTGTGTCCGGTTCTGGGCCCCACGGTTCAAGAAGGACAGGGAAGTGCTTGAAAGAGTCCAATGCAGAGCCACAAAGATGATTAAGGGAGTGGAACATCTCCCTTATGAGGAAAGGCTGAGGGAGCTGGGCCTCTTCAGCTTGGAAGAGACTGAGGGGCGACCTCATGAAGGTTTATAAATACGTTAAGACCAAGTGTCAGGAGGATGGAGCCAGGCTTTTTTCAGTAGTGTCCAGTGATAGGACAAGGGGCAATGGGTGAAAACTGGAGCACAGGAGGTTCCACATAAACATCAGAAAAACCTTCTTTACAGAGCACTGGAACAGGCTGCCCAGAGAGGTTGTGGAGTCTTCTTCACTGGAGATGTTCAAAACCCGCCTGGACACGTTCCTGTGTGATGTGCTCTGGGTGACCCTGCTCTGGCAGGGGGGTTGGACTAGATGATCTTTCGCGATCCCTTCCAACCCCTAGGATTCTGTGATTCTGTGATTTTCCCCAAACATATTCTAGTGGGTCATCCTAGATTTTTCTGGTAGAAAATTAATCTTTTATTAAAACATAAAGACCAAAGGTTGATTTTTTTATTCCTAAGAACTCAATCCAGCAAAAGCATGTAGGTTAGACTCGACCTGTAAACCACTGGTTTTTTACCTTTGCATTTAGGCTGGTAAGTCTGATGGCACTATGCACAGCCTTTCAGTATAATTCTGGACATAATTTTTTTGCATTAGCTCTCTCTGCTGAATAACTGAAGGGGTGCGATCCTCTATGTAATCTTTACAGTAAAGTTTCTAAGCTTTATTTAAATCTATGGAAAAAATATGGGTTTTTTTCTGATAAGAACGTAGTACTCGTTGACATTGTTCAGGCCATCCTCAGATATTTTGTGCTTCATTTTTGTATCCTGAATTTCATCCTAAATTATTTCCCTTCCAAATTTCCTTAAAATTACATTATATAGTACAGCAAGTAGGGCTCAGAAATGTGAAGCTTGTCAGTGGATGGACATGACTGGTGATGCTGTTTTGAACAAGTTTTTTAGTGTCAATTACATGACCTGTTATTATAAGGGCTTTTGGTCTCTTAGACTTTACGCTTCATCTCTACTCTGTTTCTTAATATGACGGTAAGCATCGTAGATCACTTTAAAGAAATGAAATCAAGGAGCTAGCCAAATGACAAACTAAAAATACTCCAAGATGAAAATGAAAATGCAAAGACCTATTAACAAAATTATCAGGCCAGATAAGGAGGCAAAAGGTATAATGAATGCCTTTCTTGCTTCA
Organism: Apus apus; assembly: GCF_020740795.1. Lineage (NCBI taxonomy): Eukaryota > Metazoa > Chordata > Aves > Apodiformes > Apodidae > Apus > Apus apus. Next base: position 71,864,487 of record NC_067285.1, read on the forward strand.
TTTAATAAGATTAAAAATCCTGTTTATGTTCCATTTAAATCCTGCTTCTCATCTGTTGTTTTAATATTACACATTAGTGTATCTTCCCTAACTATTATGGGTTCCTAGGAATACCACATTGCTTCAGACACAGAGGAACTAAGTAGGACATACAAGAATGCTGGGGTTTATCTAGACTCCTCCAAAGCTGGCCTAGAGAACAAATATTTCATGTGAGTTACTGGGATCTATAGTGACATCGGTTTTCAATCAATCTGTTCATTGATATCAGTTAAATATTGATAGCCTCACTGAACTATTAGTAGCATAATTAACAGTGGAATGCTGCAAATTAGATAGGACAGTACTGCTAAAAGTTCTATTTAGAAACTGGAAAAGGAGCTTAAATTTAGAGCAATTTTTCCTTATTCTTCCCAAGTAACTCCTTTAATATTTGTGTGTGTGTGTGTGTGTTTTTATAGACTAATGTGAAGAATAAAATCCTGATGATAATAGGACATGTATATTTTCTGTGGGTGTGTCTGCAAAAGGAAATTCTGGCTGCTCAGCATCTCATGCAAAGTCAGATAGATTTATATATGTAATCTGAGAGATGAAGGAAACTGTTCTTGAACCACCCCTCACAGTAGAAGTTTGAGCTGCAGTAGCTTTAAAAGCTACTAGAGCATTATGCATCTGTATGTGGCAAATTTGATGTGTGAGTTTGTATAGTGACAAAGTGCCTATCCCTGCTTCCCTAGGTAGGGGTTTTTACATACAATATTTTGACATCCTACTAAAGTACTACATTTACTGCTTTCCTTATCTCAGCTGGAGATCAGATTGTCATTTCCCATATGGGAGTATGGATCTTATCTCACTGTTATATCTGATTGAAACCCAAAGATTTCTGATGCTGGCTTCCTAAATACCAAATGAAAACTGTCATTAATTTGTTCTATGATTATCTAGGTTTTTAGGTCATTGCTTTTGGCTACACACTTGGCTCTTAATCCTAACTATCCTTTTGAGTATTTCAAAATCAGCATACTTCCAAAAAAAAAAAAAAGAAGTCCCAAAAATTCAAGTTCTAACCTTTTTCCAGCCCCACCCATTTCCTACTGATTATAACTTGCCTAAAATTATATTACAAATATCTGAAAGAGGGCATGCCTGCACTAGCAGACACAAGCAGGTCTGAGCTCACTTTGGTTATGCAGGGAAATACTGGGCTGAGACATCCATGCTGTTTCAGTGAAATTCCAGCTACCGTAGTGCCATCCTTTGCACAGCCTAATTGAGCAGCTGAGAGCTCACTGTTTTAGGGACTGTCAGTATAATTCACTATTAGGGGGAATTTTCTGCCCTAAACCCATAGCATGAGACCTGGTGTAGATGAACCCTGAGACTGAAATTTGCAGATATTGGCCACAACTTCCACACATCAGTCACTTTGGCTGGAGCTTAGATATTGAAAGTCCCAGGCAAATGCACAGCACTTTATTATGTTAATAAGCAAGGCTAAGATTTCTTATGCACTGCCCTCCATCCCCCATCTGGCTGCAAATCTGTCTTTGACTAATGAAAAAGCAGTACAACTAGCAAGCAGCATGTAGAGCTGCAGCATGAATGAAGCTCCATTTCCTATGGACTGTTGCCTTGTGGTTGGATGTCCTTGATGGTATAAGGTACAAAAATCCTGAGGTTTTTCCTACAAGTGAGTATTTATAAGTGCTGGTGTGCAGATTCTCAGGCATCATAAAAAAACATGAACTCCTTCTGCAGCCTTTCACTCAGCCAAAAACTTATACAGTCTCAATCCTCAGTTTGACCATCTATTTCTGCAGATAACATGGAAATATGATAATCTTTGAGATAAATGTTACTTTGTTTAATTTCTGTTGAAATAAGACTGTGGATTCCAAAGCTATTTAGGAAACACATATGCATACGTATTGAGTGTAACTGGACAACTTTTGACATCAAATTATGGTAAAGATAAGACTGGTTTTTTCATAGCTGTTTTTAGTGAAAATTTAGAGTATGCTTTTCATAATTCTGGATGTCTGCATGGGGAAAATTTTTGTCTTTTCTGCTTTGACAAGTTTGGACTAAATCTTGATTTGTGCCTTAGGAAATAATGCCAAATGAACTAGACATCTTGGAACTTCCAAGACACAGAAATAGGGTGATGGACAATGAAACAAGAAATTGCAAGACTATAGACTTGTGAAATTTAGATTATTTTTGAAGTTGTTCTGAAGATGTACTCTGAAGCTGCTCTTTGAAACTAATTTACAACCCAATTAGCTGAGATTTATAAGAAATGCTTTGAATTTCTTGTACAGGAATCATGTCTTCTTCTTTCAAAAGTATTTGAAAGTTAGTTCTTAATATTTTATCATTTTTCTGACTTTCAACCTTACAAAGCAAATCCGGGTACTTTGGCAAACTTTTAAAACATCAAAGCAGCACCTTTTTACTGAAAAGCAATAAATAATTCCGATTGTATTTATAACACTGGTTTAGTACTAATTGAAGCAGAAAACCTAGTTTTTCTCTGAGATAATATACTTCTGTGATGCATGTAAATTATGATTATAATACATAGTTTATCAGAGGCTTTAGCACCACTAAGATATTGTGCTTGGCATACACCAGTTTCAATGAAATTTAAGCCACAGTTTATGCCAGTTCTTATAAGACATTCATGCATTCATCATGGAAGGCTGGAAATCACACCAGCAATGTCCTGTTCAGAAATATGGAAAACTCTGGAAAATGAACCCATGGAAGTGGCACTGATTACTTGTAGCTTGCTGTCTGTTCACAGAAGACTATGTCTAACATGGCTGCCCCTGTCCTAGGCTTTAAAATGTGGCAGCTCCACAAGAGCCCATACTCCCTGCTGATGCTGCCTCACAAGGCTGCTCTTCTGCTTTCTGTAGATTTATGGAGAGATATTTTGAGACAGAGCTGAGTTACATGGAATTGTTTTTATTTCTCAGTGGAGTTACCTCATTTAGGGCCCTCTTTTCATTTGCCAATTCAATGCATGCTCATACATTGAACTGCAGATAGGCTCACATGCGCTTAGACATATGCTTACACATGCATATACACAGAGGAACAGCAGCTTTGAAACTATATCCTAGAAGGTGTAAAATAATATTTTAAACTGACATAACATTTCTAGATTTTATCTGCCTGTTGTCTCCACGTTTGTGAATGAAATGGCTATTTTGATAAGTGAACTTAATACTGAGGTACTTTTAATGCATTTACCTTACCCCTGAGGTACAGAGCAGAGCAGTGTGCCTCTGAAGGGAGCAAGAGAATACGTAGTCTGGTTGCCAACAGCAATAGAAGAAAATGGGTATTTAGGAGGAGAAAGAACCATTATTTATGTGTAGTTTTTTTTCTTTTCCAGTATGTATTATGACCAATTTAATTTCTGACATTTTTGCTCTTTTGATTTGATCTCAGTGTTCAGCTGAGCTTACAATTTAATTGTTATTAAAATTCAGTAAAATTCACATTAAAAAAGAGTGATTTCCACATTGGTATGCCACATCTGTTTTAACTACAAGTTGTGAATGGTATTATGTTTTGACCTTTATGAACAGTAGAGAATACTGAGAAACACATGGAAATGAGTTTGCTATACTGTTGAGCACTTCTAATAAGATGCACAAACATGTGCAGTCTCTGATGCATCCACAAATTCCATTGGTAACTATTTTTTCCCTCTTGCAATTTTGAGATCTTACTGGAATGTCTGCAATGAATGTTGCTAGACTTTGATAGTCACGGATACTATGATTTGTCTGTCTATATCAAAGTACAAAAGAACCCTCTGAAATTCTTTAAGCATATCCAGATAAAAACTGCAAAATCTATAAAATATGTCTGAACACTGCAGCCGTATAGTGGTGGCTTTTCTTACTCGCTGTGCTCATGTAGAGTTGTCAAAATCTAGGTCCTGCTACTTTATCTAAAATCCCTTTAATATGCAGTTTATTGTTTGTTCTAAATATTTTCAAAACCACCTCAATGACTTAGGTTGTTAATCTGAATAAGAACATATGATGTGGACTTCCTATATCAGCAATAGCTCTGCAACAGAAACTCTGTTTCTGTTTCAGAAACACTGGGTCATTACTTGTAATCAGTATTTTCCAAAGGTTGTGATAAAGTATGTGAAAATGATTTTGAGAATCAATCTAAATGCTCGTATGCATCATGTGTACCTGCTTTGATCCTATGCTCTTCCTAGACCTCCACGTTTGATCACTGTCAGAATATGGACTAGGCAGACCTTTGGTGTGACTCTTGTGTGCTTATGAGTATTTTCTGCCTTTTTTTCTGTCACTCAGGTTGTATTCCACTAAAGTAGTGGAGACTTTAAGCTGAAGGACTTTTCATGTGTTTTCACAATGCCTGGCATAATGGGGCACTGACCTGTGCTAACTCTTAGGTGCTGCCCTGTAAGAATAACGATAACATAACTAATAACATATACTACATTATTTTCCAGTTCTAAATTAAAACTGTGGGAGTTTATTGATCAGTTTAAGGAAATAAAAATGAACTTCTATGAAAGCAATTGGAGTGGAATTAAAGAGAAAGCTCAGACATGAAATCAGAGTTCAGGTAACTATCTGGTCTTTTGCAAATTTACTGGGTCTACAATAAACTAGGACAATGGGCTTCACTGGACATATGCCCATAATACCTCCATCTGTATCTGTGTTTTAGTAGTTATTTCAGTAAGCCCAGATCCTTCAACCAGATCATGGTATACAAGTGTCCTCTATTTAACTGGTTATCAATTATTGTGGTGGGTTTTTTTAAATAATGGAAATAATTTAAAAATAAATATTAGAAAGTTAACTGAAAGTTAACTGAAATATCATAGAATCATAGAATCACAGAATCATAGAATCATAGACTCCTAGGGGTTGGAAGGGACCTCGAAAGATCATCTAGTCCAACCCCCCTGCCAGAGCAGGATCACCTAGAGCACATCACACAGGAAGGCGTCCAGGCAGGTTTTGAATGTCTCCAGCGAAGGAGACTCCACAACCTCTCTGGGCAGCCTGTTCCAGTGCTCTGTCACTCTCACAGTAAAAAAAAATAATTCTGATATTCACCTTAAACCTTCTATGCTCCAATTTGTATCCATTACTCCTTGTCCTATCACTGGTCATCACTGAAAAAAGCTTAACTCCATCTTCTTTACACTCACCCTTTACATACTTGTAGACATTGATGAGGTTGCCCCTCAGTCTCCTCTTCTCCAAGCTAAAGAGACCCAGCTCCCTCAGCCTTTCCTCATCAGGGAGATGTTCCACTCCCTTAATCATCTTTGTGGCTCTGCGCTGGACTCTTTCAAGCAGTTCCCTGTCCTTCTTGAAATGAGGGGCCCAGAACTGGACAAAATACTCCAGATGCGGCCTCACCAACGCAGAATAGAGGGGGAGGAGAACCTCTCTTGACCGACTAACCACCCCCTTTCTAATACACCCCAGGATGCCATTGGCCTTCTTAGCCACAAGGGCACACTGCTGGCTCATGGTCATCCTCCATGCTTCGGGAATATGACTGAGAAGTTGGACTTGAGCCTAAAAATGTTTCTGTGACATTATTCTGTAATGAAGTAATTTTATTCTGGCTTAAGGAAATTCCTGATACGTTGGAAGGTATGTCAGTGAAGTGTTTCTGCATGTTCACACATCTCTTATGCCTCAGCTAGTGGTTGAAGATACAGGACAAATGGACAGTTCCTGTGACTTAGCAAAGCTGTTATTTTCTTAACACTGCTACATGATACTGATGTACACAGCTACACTTTTCCCTCCAGCTTTCAAGCTTTCAGATTATATGACCCCTTGAGACTTCTGATACATGATTATATTATTTAAATAATTCAGTGTTGCTGACATGAGATGGGATGAGTTTTATGGATCAATAGACCTAAATGTTTGTTATAACAACGAATTGCCGTTTCACTTGTTTATCTTGACCATTCCAGAATATACTGTATTGTTTTACTACCATAGTTCTTCATCAACTCATGACCTCTTTTTAAAAATATTTCTGCTATGAAAAATACATGTAATGTTTCACTCACCAACCTAGCAAATTAAGGGAAATAGGCTGTAGCAAGTTTTTTAAACTAATTCCAGTCATCTTCTTGCTGCTTGCTTTCGAAAGTTAAATAACATATCATATATAGCCCATCAGAGTGTCTAAATTTCATTCTTTACCAAGGCCTCTTATGATAGGTCACTGCTGCCAGTTAGTTCGTACATATTTATGGTAACTAACGAGTAGGATTTCTTCTTCGAAGACTTAAAATACTATACCTATGCCTATATTGTAGAACATACTTGTATTAAAGTGAACATCACTCACAGAGGATTTTTAATATTTCTTGTGTTCTTAACCTTATCTTAATATGAAAACATATCTTTAAGTATGCTGGCTGGTTTTTTCTTCATGGCTGAATAGGTATAAATTAAGAATTCCACTAATATATTTTAGATATTCCTGATTTATACTGAGTTAAATGAGAGCAACATTTGGCACATGGTTTTATACTGTCTTACTTGTAATATTCATACTGCAGAGAAAAATTACTTCCCTAAGTTGCATGGCTTATATTTGGGCTTTGAGATATTCTTTTTTGAATTCTTCCACTTACTTAATATTTTACAGTTCTGTAAGGCTGTAATTACTCAAAAAATATTTACTTACTAGCAAATTATCTTTCAGACTGCTCTACCAATGTGAAAGAAACTATACGAAATTTAGATTTTCACACAATCCAATGGCACCAAACACTAATTTCACTCTCCTTCTTAAGGCTGGAAGCTTCTGTTTCAGCTTTACATGAAAAATAAACTCAACAAAACAGCCTGCTCTAAAGAATCCCAGCCAATGTCATTTACCTAAGCAGTATTTTGAAGCAAAAAGATCCCTCACCACACTAAAGAGAGTGGGGTTTTCCCACCTGGTATTCTTGATAGACCAACACAATCTCTGGACAGGCATTACATCCTCTGAAGCAAAAGTCTTAAACATAGCAGTTAAAAAATTTGCCTCCTCTGATATCCATGGCAAAAATCCCAATGGAGACAGGATTTCACCATGTTTATCTGGGCTCTAAGATACTCTATGATGTTTATGAGATCCCACTATGCAAAAGGAATACTATAAAAGCTTCTTTGACAGCAATTTCCCGTCCACTGGTATAAAAGCTGATCCTGGCTTGTTTTGGCACAAATATTAGCAGCTGGCACAAGTCAGGGTTGCACCCACCAGCCCCAAGACTAGAGAGGCACGAACATGTATAATGACACTATTTTACTTCTCCAAGCCCTGGCTTTCATATAATAGATCTCAGCTTATCCAGACCATCTGGAGAATTTCTTCAATAAATCACTTAAGCATTGAGAAGTTAATTCTCCAATATATTATGTGTTAGACAGAGAACTCATGCAAGTGTGAGGCGATATAAAGGTTATATTAGCACTCATTTAGGATGACCTTACATTACTCACCATTGCTAAATCTGAAAGAGAGTAACATGGTCATCCTAAATGCACACCAAGGAAGTCTTTATGCTACAATGCACCAGTAAGGCCAGCGAGTTGTGAATGAGGCACATGTTAAATCATTGACAAGAATGACTGGCTTCTGGAATGTAACTCTGGCTCATGATACCTATTAATTTCTCTGCTCTGCTAGGGTTGGGATGTTTCGGAAGCAGACTGGTGCGCCACAGAAAAAATGACACTTGCTTTTCTTTCTGTGATGTGAAGATGAAAATTTTGTATGTGGCTATTTGAGTCTAATCAGCAACATACGACAGGGAGGCTTAACAAATTTTTTGAGCACAGAAAGATGAAAACAGGATACACATTCCTGTACTCTAATGGTATGCTTATGTATTAGCCAAAAGCCTAAAGAAAGCCTCAAGTCATAGAAAGACAATTTTAATAGAACAGTTTCTTTTAGACTGTAGAATTTACCAGGACATGGTAGATATATCTAATATGTGAAGTTATATGCCTTGCAATATGGCTGCTTTATATTCAAAAGGACAGCTCAGTAAATTTAGATCCCTATACAGCTATGGAGTAGAAGAACTCTCTAACAAACCTATTCCCCTATACCGTCCTAAAGTCCATACACATCTCTTCTGCTGACATCCTAAGTGTGGTGGTGAGCTATGTGAGATGGTATTTCTGCAAGTGGGAATCAGAATAGTAGGATAAGCATTTTTATTTTCTTTTTTTAGTGATTCCCTCTATTGCTGCATACTTACCTTTTCTCGTACATTTTTATGTCCTATTTTGAGTCATGAGTATAATTTTTCTGAATAGTCTCATGCACAATTGCTGAGATCCTATGAGTCTTCCACAGTTTTGTTCCAAACAGCACAGCTGCTGATGCGTGAAAGGCTGAAAGAGGTAGACCTGTAGTTTGTTAGAGGACAAAAGGAAAATAAAAGTTAATTTTGTTGTATTAGCTTATTGTTTTACCATGACCATACCATTAATCCTGTGATATAAGGGAATAAATTGAACATCATGAATGTAGCTGTGACTAGATCTTGAATAACGTGAACATCCTGTGACAAAAAGCTAATCTATTCCCTTCTGTGCATGATATAATTGGTGATTTTCTTTTGTTGTTCCCCATTTGCATAGGATTCCTTTATTGCTTTTTCACTTTCAGTTACTTATGATTTTCTGACTTCTGTAATCTTTGCTATAATAATTTCAAATTAAGATCTTGTTCTGACTGGTAGGTTCTGTAACAATAATAAAATTTTACTTTCTGTAACAGTTAATACTTCAATGTATAAAAAAGAAGACACGTTTGAAAGCATGAGGACAGGAGCTGGTATCTATACATGCAATTGTGACTAAATCTTGCAGAATAAGACCATCAGGAATTAATTTTTTTTTTTCTAATTTTTTTTTTAATTAAGTAATTTGAATTCACAACATTCAGTTTATTCCTGATTGGTGAGTATTTGCAATGGCTGAATCAGAGAGAACATTTGAACCTGTGGTGCCAGACAATCTAATCTTGCTGCATTAAAATATCTCTTTCCTGATTTCTTTTTCTTTTTATACACGATGTCTTTTTAAGATTTACTTAGAATTTCCTGTCTTTTGTGCCGTAGTGTTTGGCAGCTACAGGGATGATTTTTACTGGTAGAGTGCTTGTATATTTACTTAGTTATGAATTTCCCACCTTCCTTTTAGTTCCAGTTGCATGATCTACCTGCCTGATGTGTACCTCCTGTCTGGTTTCTCCAGTAATTCTCAGAATTAGGATTGATATACTGGTTTTTATGTTGTGGTGATTTTCTTTTCCTTAAGTCAATCAATTTCGTACATTTGTTGGTGTGGGTGTTTTTGTCTGTGCATGTCTGTCTCCTGCCCTCACCATTCAATGACTGTTCTAGCTTGTGCAAAGGAGGAACAGTAAGGGATGGCTGAGTCACTAAAACACTGAATTGTTGCATAAAATAAGAAAATAAGTCTCTCCTAAATCTGGTTTCTTCCCAAGCTTTTTTTATGGAGATCTCAGTACTGAGTATGCTTTCAGAGCATCTTCAAGATGCAGCAGGATGGATAAGTATAGAAAACCATTGGGGTGATTAATCAGAATTTGAGACAAAGTGCAAATATGCAATGGCATATGGAGCAAATATTATGTTATATAATTAAACCCATTTTGGATCACAGTGAAACAAAGTATCTACACTCCATAGCATGTACTATCCAAACCTTTTACTAATGAATGCAATTTTCACTAAGTCAAGGGGAATTTTTTTTTTCATTGCCTTCTTCACAGATTCATTTGCATTAGATTACCAATAGCTGTTTTTATCACAGGATCTGACTAACCTTGGGTTATCTTCAATTGACATAAATTATTTAATGTTTTTTTTCATTGAATAATAGAATTTTTTCCCAAATATAACTGCATAAAGGAATAACATATCCTACTTGATAAAAGAAAGTAATGTGGTACATATAATACAGAAAGGTGCAGTTAAAATGTTGATTTTTAATTTTACTGGGAAAAAACCAAAACGATAATGATAAATTATATCCTTTAAACTAAGCTGATTGCTGAAGTTGAGACTTGGACATGACATTATACAGTAGTTGATAATAAAATGGTGCAAATTCCTAGGAAGAGAAAAAAAAAATCACTTTGGAGAACCTAGCTGTGATAGTAAGAGCTTAACCCAGCAAATGCTTGAATACTGGAAATAATCATAGCAGATAATGGACAGTGTTTTTTGTAACTTAGAACTGGCAACATGAGAGCCTTGTGATATTTCACTTCAGTGTGCATAAGGTTTAAGCACTGTGATGTATAGAAGCTAAGATGCAATTTTCCAAATATGAAAAGAGCAACATTTTCATACCTTTTATTAACATCAACAAGATTTTTAGGAGTGGCATCAGCTTACAGAATTTTAATTTATTTATTTTTTTTAAGTAGAGCTTTTCATGATTTTGGCCTTTGATCTTTTTTCCTTTTCTTTTTCTGTAGTTACGGCAAAGTTGCAACAAAATTTGTGACTTCATAGAATCATAGAGCCATTTTGGTTTGAAAAGGCCCTTAAGATCATCAAGTCCAACCATTAACCTAGCACACTGCCACTGCTAAACCATGTCCCTATGTACCACATCTACACATCTTTTCAATACCTCCAGGAATGGTGACTCAGCCACTTCACTGAGCGGCCTGTTCCAGTGTCTGATAACCATATCAGTGAAGAAATTTCTTCTAATATCCAATGTAAACCTCCCCTGCCACAACTTGAGGCCATTTCCTCTTGTTCTATTCCTTGTTACTTGGAAGGAGAGACCAACACCCACCTCCCTACAACCTCCTTTCAGGTAGTTGTAGAGAGCAATAAGGTCTCCCCTCAGCCTCTGTTTTCTCCAGACAAAACATCCCCAGTACCTCCAGCTGCTCCTTATAAGACTTTTGCTCTTGACCCTTCGCCGCCTTCATTGGCCTTCTTTAGACATGCCCCAGCACCTAAGTGTTCTTTGTGTAGTGAGAGGCCTAAAACTGAACACAGTGTTCGAGGTGCATCATCACCAGTTTCTTCTTCTAAGAAACCTCTTCGGTTTTCATGTTTAGTCTTCTCAGAAATGGATGACACATTACTGATTTAAAGGCCAAATTTCAAAGGTTTAGAATGAAAAGCTTTATTTTCAAAATAGAAGCTTTTTTGGTGTGTTAGAGAAGCAAAAATCTCCAAGAGAATTGCTACTTTTCTTTATTCCTTTTTCTGCTTTGGTGGTTCTAGAGACATTAAATTATTTCAGTTCTCTTTGGAGGACTTTATAGAGAAAAACCAGCCCTGGCTGAGGATAGTGTTATGCCGGCATAACTGCATGCCGTATTTTTCCACTTTGCACCACAAGAGAAGGAATAAAATGTATAACATTTCTCAGGTATTTGGTAGAGTGCCAAATCCCAGACAAGGTTTCTCTGAAGTCTGCACATGCCAGGAAGGTAATGGATAATGGATTTCTAGTAAACTATCATGCCAGGGGAAAATACTGGCCTGCCATGAAAGTCCCAAAAGGAAAAAGAAAAGCTGTAGCATAAAAAGCCTATTGCCAAAAAGCAATGAGATCAAGTAAATGAGTGCAGCTGCCAAGCAACAACATGAATGACATTTTTATAGTTATGAGCCTGTTTCTCTAATTCCGAATTTCCCAGCAGAATAATAATGCACTAATGCCAATTCCTCCTATCACGCATACTGAGGTGCTCTCTCCCGGTGTTACTGTGATCACTGGATAAGAACAATTGGCAATGACATGAAGATGAGACTTCCCTCAGAAAAGTCATTCACATGTTGGATAAGACATAAAAGTCCTATGGAAAAGAAAAGTTAATTTTCCCTCCTTGCATAGTTCTTTCATAGAGAGCTATATTTATCCTCACATTCACCTTTACATGACACAATCCATACTTAAAACATCATACGTCAGGTATGTTTACCATGCCACAAAAAACGGTGACAGTCCTGCTGCTGAAGTCAAATAAACGGCCTCACTAGAGTTCCTGTTCTGTAACTCGAAAAAAATAACATGGATTTATTGCTGATGTGTTTCATGCTAGTACAGTAAAGAAAACTGGAAAGACACAGACTCCTAAACACTTAATATGGCAATAATTTTATTTTAATTGTTTAATTTGAGTTTGGTTCACTATGATACGGTAGTGCATAATGTGTGAAATATGGCATGTTTCTAAACAGCACTAGGATCCAAATTTATAGGAAATAAGCTATGAAAACTGGGAGAAAGGGTTTATTTGTTAAATAGTAGCATTTTCTAGGCTTATTTTTGTATGTTTCTTAATATGAACTACTACTGTGCTTTATTTTAGAAAATTTTTACTGAAATTTATGCTTAAAAATTACTCTTTATTCATTGCATTCTACAAATGTTGTAAGCACAGTGGCAGCCTGTAGCCCTGGGCAGGACCCTGTCTAGAAATCAAAACACAAACTAGTTCCCTGTTCCAACAAATACTTCCAATACATGCCTGAATATATTGCTTAGTTTCTGTCGCATTTCAGCTTGGCTCAGCTATATTAAAAAAAAAAAAAAAAAAGTAAGGAGAAACTGCAATAAAGTTTGTGAAGGGCTCAGCTCATCAATTGTGGACACAGCACAGACATTCTCTACAGAATCCTACAGGTCTAATGGTGTGGTTAGGAGAGATCTTGCTTAATTAAACAGATTACTGAAAAAAAAAATTATCAGAATCAGGTACTGTGGGCTGCAGAAGTTTTAATACTTGTTAATAGTATACAAATGATATGAAAGGCAGCTCAGGGCTAATAAAAATGAGTTTAATCAATAGATGATAAGCTTTGTTTGCATCTCTTTAGGTAACCCAGCTGGTATTCAAGCTGGTGCTTGTGAAGGTGCCTGGACACACAAGTGTCTCTGCAAGTGAAAGAAGTCGTCTTATGTTGGTTTTAATAATGAGTTGTAATAAGAGTTCCTAAACTAGCATAGTAAATAAGTTTGTTATTATTTAACCAGATAACACAGTTAGTCTTTGGTCTAAGTGATAGAAACTTGCTACACAATGCTAAAACTGCTGAGTTGAATTCCCAGTGATTCAATGTGCAGGGGTCATTTTACCCCTGTTTTGTATTTGTAACACCTGAAAGACGTCAGCTGTGCCAATTTCTCTCCTCCAGAGGCAGAAAGAAAGGGAAGGTTCCTTCTGTACATGCTGACGTTCCTTTGCATGCCTAGGCAGATGATAATCTGAAAGCTATGGTCTAGTTTACCAGGTTAAACTGCTTTTCAAAACTTTCTTGGGAACTGGTGCTGAGGTACCTTGGCTCTCTGCTAAGTAATTTTTCTGTTGAGGGAAGTATGTAGCAATCCTTTTGTGATCTGCCTAGGCTAATTCCTTGTTATGCTATGGTAGTTAGTAAAGATTTCCAGTTAATGTTTTTGCCTTTAAATATTATTATAGTATTTCTGCTATATGCTACTTTTGTTGTTGTTGCTTTTAATTCTAATCTTCTTTTTCCCTTTTAGTTGATGCAACTATTTTTTGTTCTTTTCTTATGTTATTTTCAAAGAAAAAAAAAAAGTCTTTCTGGATGTATGATGATAATGCCATTTAGAATCTAATGTACTGTTAAAATATTAGTGATATAATGTCCTCCTAAGTAAACAATAGCCATTTCTAAGTTTATCTGCTGAAATGTGTTTAACTTCATTTTTTCATAACACTTAGGAACCAGAAAATATGTAGAAAAAATACCACAGTTTTTAAAATATTTGAAGAGTTAAGTAATTTTTCATTTACTATTTTGTGTAAGCTCATGTTCCAGACTTTAATGGTGATTACTGATGTTTTAGGCTGTAGGTTGGAGTTACTTTGTTCCAGCCTGATCTGGGGATGACTTTGCCTCTCATTCTTGTCTTTTATACCACTCCTTGAATTAGAAGGAGTGAAGAGTTGCAGTATCAAAATGTTTGCAGTTGAAAAGTTGTAAGTTTTATTTTATTTACTTATACTTGGTGATGGTGACAGCTTGTGCTTTTCCTAGGAGGGAAGGGAAAAAAGGGAGTCAGTGTTGGAGAAACATCTCAAGACTTGCAACAAAAATTCCATAGGTGAGAAGAAAGGTAAATCTAGGTTATCCTTGGCAGGTGTGTTCTGGAGGAGAGTGACTTTCTGGTTTGGTGTGTGTAGTGCTCAAGTGTTGGCAATACTGTAAAATGGAGTTGTAGTAGCAGGGCTTGGCTGGAAGATAGGAATCCTAGCTTTTGCATGTGTCTCATTTTGACTGATGAAAACCTTCAAATATTTTTGGATTTGCAAAAGTGAGTTTTTCTGATAGAAATGCTGCATTCAGTCAAAATCACTGGGGGTAAAGGATACAATTTGTGAAGGACTATACCCATACTAGATGAAAATTGTTTTAACACAGAGGAATTTCTTTGTTCCTTTATAAGCTGCCTCTATATCTACCATTATGTAATGGCAGAATTTTATTTGATTTGTTTTTCCTATAGACTGTTCTAAATTCTCTTTCTGCTGTATGGGGTGTATTAGCTTGTATTCAGTCAACTAGTATCCTTGGTGTCTTCCTTGTTGTACCATGAAGCGATTCCTTTCTTCGTGCTTGCATGTACACAATTTTAAAAAAAATATTTGCAGAGGTGGGGGCTAAAAAGTTATTATTTTGGTATTACTATAACAATTTTTTGGTACAAAAGGCAAATTTTTACTTATGTCATTGGCAGTGGAGTCAAAGAAAACTGTTAAGCACTTTGTTTTTACCAAGTCAAACACAAATGCTCCTTTGAAGTTGCCTTGCTTTTCACTAGACACCTATCACACAGCCTGAAGAAGGAGAATTAGATGAGATGCACACAAAAACTGTTTACTCTGTATGCAGCTGTATTGTCAAAGATTCTACTTTTCTGTTTCTGCCTTCAGTCTTTTATTAACAGTATGGTGGTGATTGAGAATATAGTGACAGCATTATAATTAGAAGATAAAGATACATTAGCTTCAGCTGCATTTTGATTATGCCATTTGGATGTAGATGCAGTAATGACTTTGCTTCTAATGATATTTGTTTTCTCAGATACCTCTTTCCCCTTCCCCATCTAGACTTATCCTTCCTTGCTTTATTGAACTTTTTGGATGAAATCCCATGGTGTTAATGGAACTGTGCATGTGATCTTAGGAAAATATTAGACCCCTCTTTTTTTTCCTGTGAAAAATTAAAAGCTATGAAGTAATAGAGGAAGTTGGAGCAAAAGAAAATGTTTTCAGACTGAAAACTCTCCAGCACAAAATCACCATTATTTTGTTCTTCTTTTCCTGTCTTCTATAGTGTAAATCATGTGCTTCGTTGTGGGTTTTGCTGCTTGGTAAACCTTTTACTTCACTCAATAAATCCTTACCAATTGTAAAAACCAAAGATTCCGAATCTGTGAATCTCCAAAATCAATGAGGAGCCTGCTTGTTAGATGAAACTTTTCATCTGTGAAATGTATAATTTGTCACTCAGTACATCTAGCCAAAAACACAGTAACACTTCTCATCAAGACATAATCACAGTTTTCTTAAGCCTTCTCAGCTAAATAGGTTTCCTTTAATGTCTGAGGCATTTAAAAAAAATTGAATTATCATATTCATGGGGAAGCAGTGTGAGCTTAAAAAGCTCCGGGAACGGTGTCTCTTAGTTACTTTATGTGTCATGGTGATCTGACAGAATTTGAGTAGCTGGTAAGTGAAGGCACCTGCTAGAAATTTCCCTCCCTAACATTGGTGGGTTTTTTTCCAAAGCTACTCTTTGGTTCTCTGCCAGGAAGCTTTCTCATTCAGTCTGGTTTTGTTCAACTGAAATCAGACATGTTTATTTCTTGCGTTTTCTATGTTGAGGTGATGTGGCTTACAGACTGCTCATTGAAACAAAGAATGGGACCCTAGTCATTAATACTCACTGAGGGGAGAGCATATTGGAGGCCAGGAATTTGGGGTGGAATTTGAAAGTAGTTTCAGACATCTTTCATGATTTTTTGACCTTAACGTTGTGCAAAGTATTCTGAGGGTTCTGCAGTGGGTATATACTGGTCTTGGACATGATATTTGCCACGTCATTTTGAGAGTGAGGGTAGTGAGTCACCTCAGGGTTGCTGAGCAAACATGTTTGGTTGTTTTGGGGGGTTTCTTTGGTGTGTTTTTTTTTTATTTAGGGGATTTTTTTGGTGCTACAGAAAATGCCTTAGACTGCCCAGACTTTCTAGACTGCCTGACTACTTGATCTGGGCATGCAACGAAAGACTGGAGAGTTGGGGTTCATTATCATTTTATGAGGCATTATATTTGTTGCTGCATTGATGTTACAGCAGGAAAACAAAACTGGTATCTGGTTGCTAAGAACAATAGCAGAGTTTTGGACAGCAGGGAATGTTTCGAGAAATTGCATTTTACTAAGACTTAATTATTGTGTACTTTTAAAAATTGTGATGTGGGAAGCATATTATACTTAAAATAGATTGCTTTGAGTTGTTTTAATTTAGAGAACAAAAAAAGCTTTCAAAGGCAAAGTAGTCTGGCAGCAGATAAAAAAATAAAAAAGGTAATTATTTTGGTGGGGTTTTTGCCTATGTTACAGTATACAAAACTGCTAGAAAAATATAGTATTGTTTGTATATCTACATATCTGTATATCTACATATCACTTACATGTATAGGTACCTATTATAATAATATTTTCTTAGATTGTCAGAGGTGGATGGTACTTTTGTCCTATGAGTAGAGCCTGAGGGAACTATGATTGTTTAGTTTGAAGAAGAGGAGAATGAGGGGAGACCGCATTGCTCTCTACAACTACCTGAAAGGAGGTTGTAGAGAGGTAGGAGTTGGCCTCTTCTCTCAAGTGAATAATTATGAGAGGAAATGTCCTGAAGCTGCGCCAGGGGAGGTTTAGACTGGATATTAGAAAGAATTTCTTTACCAAAAGAGTGGTTGGACAGTGGAACAGGCTGCCTGGGGAGGTGGTGGAGTCACCATCCCTGGAAGTGTTTAAAAGAGACATAGATACAGTGCTTAGTGACATGATTTAAGCACTGAATGGGTAAATTAGGTTACAGTAGGGGGGGTTAGGTTATGGTTGGACTTGATGATCTTCGAGGTCCCTTCCAACCAGGATGATTCTATGATTCTATATTGGAACGACCAATAAATGAGCAACATTACTTGTAAAAAACAAATATAAATACATCATAAGGCTTATTTGGAAGCTTATAAGAACTTTCTTAAATTACAGGTTTTTGGTCAAATGCCACATATGTTGGTTTTTGTATGGAACAGTCTTAAAAATTTTCGTGGTGTCTTAAATTGTTGCAGCAGCACGTAAAGAACTACCAGTCACACATTTTCTTCTTAAGCTTTTAAAAGACTTTCAATAGTATGAATTTAACTGTCACAACAGTAGTAGAGGTTCTCATAGGATTGCATTTTGCAATCATTTTCCCTTTGTACTATTTAGACATTGAGCATTGTAAATCTCAGTGGGCTCAGTCAGTGAAAATGGAACATCATGAAAACTAGATCCCAGAGCTGTCAAATCAAGACATGGAAATAATATTAATTCTTGTATGATTCCACAATATAAAACTCTTGTGTAGCACCAAATATGGTAACAACTTTTGTGACTTCTCAATGAAACCATGTCATGGTTCATGCCCCAAAAAACGGTTATGAGAAGCAACCTAAGCAGAGAGATGACAGTTTATGGGAATCTGGAGCACGTATTTTCAGAATTACTAATTATTATATTAGTGATGGTTGAGATTTTTCATAAAAACAGGGGAGACAGCTTAGAAACGGAACTAAGCTTGGCTGGTGCAAGTGCCAAATACATTGTAACCTTCTGTTTTGTAAGGAGTTTAAATGATAGATATTTAAGCATGTTGATGTTCATTGATCTGAACTCCAGTAACTTCTGTGCAGAATTGAGAACATATTCAATGTTACACGCCTTCAGATTTGAATTTTTAGGGCTAGACTAGATTTACAAATGTGTATGCTGGTGGTCCACTGCAACAGCAAGAAAAATTCCTATTCCCCCTGAAGATACTGTAAGAGGCATCTAGAGTTTGATCAAAATACAGAGGTAAACAGGGTAGAAGAATTGACTGACTAGAATAAAAAAATAATAGCCTTCAACTGAATATGCAGAAAAGTTTACGTATCTTGGCCACTAAGGCTCTTGACAGTCCTGTTATTCTGTTTGTCAAGTTTAAATCTGTTTGGTTAAAATCTATCTTGCAAATCACTTGCAAATGCATCTCTTTTTCAGACAGGGTTCTTTAAAGGTGATTTTTGGATTTCAGACTTGCAAACCAATTACTAAATAAGACTACAGTTTCCATAAAATTTCTTTGAAGTGTTAATATGGTAAAAAAAATAGAAAAAATTTGGGTTAAAGTAACATGCTGAAAACTACTTATCATATAATTTTAAAGGATAAATGCAAGAAAAATAGATAGAACAATCTTGAAAACATACATTTTCCAGTGGACCATCTACAGGCTGTATGAGATACGAAGAAGCCAATCAAGGACTGGGAAAATTCCATTTGCTAGGCATTAAAAAACAAAGGTCTTCCACTGATAGGTGAGGTATGCCTACAGTCTGGGGAGGATCCCATGGGAGGGTAAGCAAAAATTGCTGAAGGGAGACCAAGAAATATGTTATATTGCTGTAGTTATTGGTCTGTCTTATTTGAACTGCCTTGGTTTCCACAGAGCCTATAAATTCTTTCTTGAAGGTTCAATAAAATTATGTAGCCCTATAAACATCTGAGCAACAAATCAGACTGTGGTTAGAAGTTTGGGTCTGTGACAGGAAGAAAATAATTAAAATTATACCTTAAGAAGGAAGGGCAGACTGAATATTTCGGCAGAATCTTAGACACTTTCATTATTAGTATTAAGGGATGGAGGTCCTCTTGTGGTATTTGTATCTTTCTTTCTCCAGCAAGAGTCATTGACAATTAAACTTCTAAGGGAATGAGACTAGCAAAAAAAATAATGAAAGGAAGGCAGTGGAGAATGCTTGAAATGCAACTGGATTTCCTTCTGGGTATTAAATGGCAGTAATGGAAGCATGATTCTCATTACATCTGAGTCAGTTTGCCCAGGAAGGGATGGTGAGAAGCCATTCTACATGTTCCTCAGAGCTCTTTGCTGTCACTCCTCTGTCCCCAGAGAGTCAAATGTTGTATTTCACATAGCTTGATTTGGGGTCTTTTAGAAGTTTAGCAGCTTATTCTGAATTTTGGAGAATACTGCTACTGTGTGTGAAGAAGTTTTCAAGTGACCTCATAGAATAAGCTACTGGAGCTTTTGTTACATTATTGTTAGCAGTTTAAAGGGGGAAAGACAAAATATCATAATTAGCTATCAAGATGACTTCTAGGTGAGTAGGTTAACAGCATCCATTACATTTGTTGTTAGCTCTTTAGCAGAGAACATAAGCTCCATCACTCAGTAACATTAGATTGCCTTTTATATAGCCAAAATACTCTGAAAGGAAACCAGAAATTACTAGCAGATCCTTTTGCAGAGTTACCACTACTGAAGCCAGTAGTTATATTTGCTCTGACTCTTATTCCTAGTTGTTGCCCTTGCTGTTCTCTTCCTTTACAATCTGCAAAGCCATGACTATAATCCAAGTGGCTCCCAACACATGGCTAAAGCAGAAACCTCAGACTCTGTTTATAAAAACAAAACAGAAAATCAGCTGCAGGCTTTAAAATTATTTGGTGCTTTGCAGACATTACAATCTGAAAACTGTCTTCATGAGTCTTTAATGTTCCATATAGTACAATGTGTCTCAAATACCCTGAGACATAGTCTCAAGTATAGCATATTCAGGCTCATGACATCTGGACTAACTATCAGTTGGAATATCTTTAAAATCAATGACCCTTCTACATCCAAAGCAGACAGAAATCCCATTAAATTGGCACTTTTTCCAGATGCACTGCTTTGGTGAATTGTACCACATCCAGAAGCCTAAAGGAGCTGAAGAGATACAGATTTGCTTTATATTAAAAGTTACTTCATTCTTTCCATTGTTGTTAAAAATTAGTCCAGTGCTCTCTCTGTAAAAATCTATGTGTCTACATGGTCTGCGTGTTAGCATTTTAGACAAGTCTTCTTCCCCCTCTCTGAATTCTCCTCATTACTTTCTCAATTTGTCTGTCTCGAGATGATCTGAATTGTAATAATATTCCACACAGGACTGTTTGAGCAGGACTGGTGTCACAGGCTTAAGCTCCTTCAATAAAAGAATGTCTGCCATCTTTTGTTCTTGTAGTAGTCTGCTTAACACAGCAACAGTAAGTAGGAGAGTGCATTTTTTTCCTAAGTCCTAATAAATAAAATAAATTATCTGCATTTTTTATTGTCCACAAATTGTTTTTGTCTCAGAGTAGAGTTTAAAAGAACAAATTAGGATATGTTGGCAGTTTAAGTATCTCTTGATGTGACTTCAGAAAAAAACAACTGGAGTAGATGTGCCTTCTTCTTGGTTCGTGTGCCCCAGTATTTTTATACTGCTACTCCATAAATGTCATTGCTGCCCAAGACATTCAGCTCCACAGGATATTTTAATCAATAGAACCTATACATTTAAAATGAAGTAAAGTTTGGTTTTCCTGTGTTCGTTTCTTTCTTATTTCAGATGCGAGTTACGTGGATTATCTGGGACTAGATGTTTCCTCCTTGAGGCCACTTTCATTATTTACCACAAAGCCTTATTTGTGCAAATATTTTATTGTTTCTTCACAAAAAAAAAAAAGGGCACCAGGTGCCAGCAGCTGTGCTATGTTCTGTAATACTGCTAAAAGACAAGGTGGTGTGTCATCATTTTGCATCCAGAAATAGGCATTTGTTTTTGAGTAAGTACATCTAGAAATTCACATTCAGATCTGACATTGTCAGTTTCACCTGGCTCATCTGTGTCACCCAAAGCATTTAGAGTCTTAGGTAAGTATGGAATGAAGAAGAAATGTGAGCGCCAACAGTTGCAGAGACTAGAGATAATGGGATGGTGATGTTTATTAAGAAGCAGGTTTTAGCACTTTTTTTTTTTTTTTCATTTAGGGAGACTCATTCTGTAAGATGTGGAACTCTGTTGCTTGCAAAGCAATGCTGATGAATTTCCAGCTACAATACTTAAGAGTGAAATTACAAAGCCTGTTTCAATTAGTGAGAGGTATAGGGAGATACTTAAATTTCCCGAGGAACTGGTCTCCTGATGTAGCTCTATGTGAAGTGCACTTTTCTCTGAAATAGGCAGTTGCTACAAACAAGGTCTTGCTTGCAAGGCTGTTCCCGGAGTTCTGTGTGTGATGGGTCTGTTGCTGTGGGAACTAATGAAGTTCTGAAGTCAGCAGTAAGATTTCCTTCTGCTTTGATTCACTGGGGAGGATGAGCAACTCTTTCTCAAATGCAGATCTTCAGTGTGTAGCCTGTGTAGAGGGAATAAAGATGGGAAGGAGATTAAAGGTGTTCTAAGCTTGAGGTATTTCCCAATCAGTTGTGCTACTGGTGCCCTTCTTCCCCCTAACACACACACTGCTGCAAAGCATTACCTTCAGTAAGCTCTGCTATTCTAAAACCAGTCTGATGTTTGGAAGTGATTTTTCTTTTCTGTATGCTGAAGCTGGTGGTTGTGGTGGAAGTTTACATTCTTCTCTCCCCAGTGAAGGGGAAGTGAAAAGCTTCCTGCTGCCTCAGAATGATCGTGTGAAATTTTTGACCTCTTCCAGTAACGCACACTGGGAGGAGAGGGGGCTGGGTTGTTTGTTGTGGGGTTTTTGGGTTTTTGTTTTGTGTTTTTTGTTTTGTTTTCACAAGCAGTTAGGAGCACAGAATGTGGCAGAGAGGGAGGAATTGTGCTAGTGCCAAGAAAGACCTCTCTTCTGACTCAGAGCTCAGGGAGTTACACTTGGCTGTGCTCCTTCTTCTTCCTCTGCTTGTGAGAACCCACACCTTACGGTTTCATCATCACCTCATGCTGGATTGCAGAGACTTAATTTTGGATTATTTTTTTTCTTAACTTGCAGAAATATCTTGTTCTGTAACTTGTCATCTGTGCTAAGCAACTAATTACCAAGTACATTCTTTCAGCATTTCTGAAGTAGCTATTTCTGTGCAAAAGCCTGTAAAACACTGAGCATCTTTCCTGCAAGGAGGTACAGCAACCTAGAATTTGGGAACCAAACTGTACTTAGTGGCTGTTTAATTTAAAGTTCAATCTAAAAGCTGACTTCTACTTGAAAGACTTACAATGTATGTATTTTAGGAAAAAAAAATAACAGTGAGGTCGATTACTGCAGTTGAAGACGAAGTACTTCAAATGTTGCTTCTCTGTTTCCCTAACCTGGGAATGGCTGGAGTTTCCTGGAGTAAATGAGCCTTTAGTTCTGTTACTGCTGCCAGTGCCCATTACTGGTCCCTGAAAGAGAATCCTGGGTATGGGCAGTAAAAGGTAAATGCAGGAGACATCAATATTGCTGGAAGTGTGATGCAATCGGATGCTGGAGAATAAAGCTGTCATGTAGATACAGTTTTATAACATGTCTCTGAATCACCCGAAACCTTTGAGGGTTGGGGGGACAAATACTGTCTGGCTGGTAGGTAAGGGAATTGTGAGGGGTCTGTTCACATGGATGCTCACTGAATCAAAATACAACCTTTTTCAGCTTTCAGTACCAAGGCTGGGCAGCAGTCTTAATTTTGGTGTTCACAGTAAAATTTAACTGCTGTGGTTCCACTGACTTTAACGGCATGACTTCTCCATCTTGAGGGAACTGAAAAAGGAGCAGAACCCACTGGTTTTGAAGTTTATTTTCAGTCTAGTTACTTAGAAGGTTGTGACTTTTGCCTACCATGTGTTTCCTATAAAAGCCCTGGCTGCCTTGAGTGCTATATGATAGGCTGTCTGGAAGCTGGAGACAAACTGCCTGCACTGTGTTAGAAAGACTTTCTGAAATATCTGGTACACAGTAGCTGAAGTTGCCACATGCTACTTATGCTACAGTGTCTGTATGTGGCCACATTTGCAATGTTCATACTGCAGCATTCATAAGAAAACCATGTAATGATAAAAGGACTTCAATGCATACAGAGTGATGTAAAAACAAGTTAAAAATAAAGCTGTGAAGCATCTAAGGGGTAGAAAAATCTAAAAGGCTGTGCAGGACAATGCAAGCCTTTATTTTTGTGGACAGTGATGGGCAAGGGAGAACTAAATGCATTAAAAACAAATTCACTGGAGGATATGAAAAATAATTGCTCTTTACAGATTTATTTTCTGTAACAGAAATAAAGATCGAGAAGTGAAAGAAGACTAATCTCTCTGTTGTGTCAGTGTAGAATGGCGTGGTCTTCAGTTGGTAGAAAGCAAGTAAAGCATGCTAATCCAAAGCCAACACTTTACTAAGCCATTTTATTAAACTTACTGTTTATTTTACATGTGGCAATAGCAAACTGCCAGGATTTTAATGCTGAGGAGGGTGTCTTTGGTTTGTTTTTTTTCCTCTATCTTGTTATTTTGCTAATGGTTATAAATTTTCAAGTCTGAATGCTGACCACGTGCATGTGCAAATTACCATCATGAAAGAAAAAAATAAGTTTATGAGGGGCTTTTTTTGTTGGTTTTTTGGTTTGTTTTTTTTTTACAAACTTTACATTTTTTTTTAACCCTGCTGAATTCAATGTGAAATTTGTTAATTTCGGTTATCATGGGACACCATTTAATATTCAGATCATCTCCCAGTCTTTTGGTGCAGATGGGCTTGTAACAACTATTGTGGTTTTCCTTCATGGGGCAGGAAGGGTCATACTGCATGCAACGGGTGCATCACTGGGACAGTGTAGCTGTCTTCACAGGTTTTCCAGAAAGGACACAGGCGATGGTTTGGTAATATCTCTGGGAAGAGAGGGAGAAACTTTTGCAGAAACCATTGCCACAGTGTTGGTGAGCTGTAGACAAGACAGATGAGCTGTTGGGTATCTGATGTGTTCTCCCTCAGTGCCAAGGTATCTGACAAAATGTATTTTATTAACTACCCAAGGCCTAACAGATGAGGCTGGTGATCCTGCCTCAGGAATACTACTTCTGTCTTAAGGAATGTTTTTCTACAAAATTCAGAAGTAAACTTAGATTGATTACAAGGTCCAGGCACCCAGACTTTGGGCTAAATCCTGCAATGCATTATTTGTGCAAAGAGGCAACTAAATATCCAACAACCCTGGGCTTAACCCAGTAGTGGTTAAAATCTGCTGAGCAAAAATTACCAGTCCTGATGGAATTCTTAATGGCTTTGAAAGACAGAGATTTAGAAGTCAACATTCTTGCTATGACAAAAAAATAAAATTGAAAACTGCAGAGTTCATTTAATGTATGTGGATTATCTCTTTTTGCTTACTTCTGCACAAACTTTTAATAAATCACTCGATATAATTTGGGAATAATTCCTGGCATGGAATAGAGAAATGAGCATAAAATCTCCCTGTCTGTGCTCAAGCATGGAAGCTCTAGCTTCCGCAATCTGACATATAGATATGATAGCTGAGGAAGCTATATGCTTTTTCAAGTATTTTTTGGACTATGAAGCCTTTTCTGAGCGGACAGGGCCTTGGATGGATAGATCAGGAAAAGGCAAATGCCTTGCTGAAAAATCTGTCCTCTCTGCATCTAAATGAACTTGGGACTGTAAGGCTTTTATAAGGAAAAGCTGATGAGTAAGGCTTTCAAGTGCACGTAAGCACATAATAAATCTAAATCTGAACCCTGCAATGTGACCAACTGTATAGCAGGGTGGATCTGAAAGGCTTTAATTTTGAAAGCTGTGGAAGGATTTTGCAGTCCATTCTCAAGTTCTGCACTTCGAATTCATCAGTTGCAATTTATACTTGCTTTTTTATTAGGGAGCACTTGAGTAACTTACATTGCGGTACAGGAGCTAGATTTATAGTGGAGATGTAATAATCATTGTGAGATAGATATCTAAAATCCTATTTGTAGTCCAAACAGAAGGAAAATATGTGGGAAGGTGAGTGGGTCTGGCTGTGTACTTAGTCTTTAGTAGCTGTGTAGCAGAGGTGATCATAGATTAATAGGAACAGTCTTCTTGGTGGCAAGGAAAATTCTAACTAGGTTATATGAATTTATTTGTTCCACAGGTTGGTCTGTAGAAATTTTCTGACTTCTTCATTAACAAATATATCCTGAAGTAAATGAGATCCAGTTCTTGTTTTCTGTAATAATTTTAATATCAATGTAAATATATAATCCTGTTTTGTTTATATCTAGGTATATTTGATCTGAATTCATGATGTTAACCAAACTTGCTTAGCAACTATCATAAAACTAAGGTAACTCTTTGAGGGTAAAAAGTAACTAAATCTGAATTTTGGTTAAATATAATGGAAAACTTGGAAGTAAATCTGAAGAAGCTCCTTGGGAAACAGAAGGGAAAAAAAGACATGGAAGTTTAGTTTCACTGGTTAGTCTCACATCTGTCCCTGGGAACGTGATGAAGCAAATTGTTCTGTATGACATCTCTACACACATTGAAGAACAGGAAGTTATTGGGAGTGGTCAACATGGATTTATCAAGGGGAAATCACACTTGACCGATCTGCTAGCCTTCTATGATGACGTAACTGGCTGGCTGGATGAGGGGAGAGCAGCAGCTGTCATCTACCTTGACTTCAGCAAGGCTTTTGACACTATCTCCCATGACATCCTCATTAGAAAACTCAGGAATTGTGAGGTAGATGAGGACAATGAGGTGGATTGAGAACTGGCTGTGTGACAGAACTCAGGGGGTTGTGATTAATGCCTATAAGTATCTTGAGGGTGGATGCAAGTTTTATGGAGCCAGACTCTTTTTCAGCAGCTCCCAGTGACAGGACAAGGGGCAATAGGCACAAGCTGGAACACGGGAAGTTCCATTTAAATATGAAGAAAACATTCTTTATAATGGGGGAGACAGAGCACTGGAACAGGCTGCCCAAGGAGGTTGTGGAGTCCCTTTCTCTGGAGATACTCAAAACCCACCTGGTGCAGTCCTGTAATGTGCTCTAGGGGATCTTGCTTTAGCAGGGGAGTTGGACTGGATGATCTCTAGAGGTCTCTTCCAACTCTGATAATTCTGTGTAGTTGTGAAGGTCCTGTGCTGTCCTTCACAGAATCCTAGGGGTTGGAAAGGACCTCGAAAGATCATCTAGTCCAACCCCCCCACCAGAGCAGGGTCACCTAGAGCACATCACACAGGAAGGCGTCCAAGCAGGTTTTGAATGTCTCCAGTGAAGGAGACTCCACAACCTCTCTGGGCAACCTCTTCCAGTGCTTTGTCTTTGTGAGATTTATGAAGTTTCATGGATCAGTTTCAAAAAGAGAGGAGAAAAAACCAAACCAAAACAAACCCAAGTTTGCTGTAGCCCATGTCTTTTCATTGAATGCACAGGATCACTTTCCATGGGGAGAGTTTGACTCAAAGTGGTATTATTGTTGGCAACTGGGGAATAACTGTGCCTGAAGGTAGAAGGAGGTGGTAGTATAATTTGGGGAGAATACATTCTAACTTTGGGTAGAGCCAAGTCACAAAGCTGTAAGTGTGCTGTTTATTGGATCTACAAATCAAGATTCCTTCCTCTTGCTGAGGAAGAATAGCTATTGTAGAAATAATGGAGAATTTGGAGTACATTGTAAGGAATATGAGACTCTTCAAGCCTTGGTTAGAGAAGAGGAGGAATGACAGAGCAATGGCAGTGCAAATTAACTCAGTTGTGCAAACAAAATTTTAAACTATTTTACTGTAGAATTCCAAGTTTTGTAAAAATGCTGATGCACTTTTGCAGTGGTATTATGGTCGGAAAAGTTAGTTGAAGATGTCTTTGCAAACTGCTTTTGGCTCTTTGGAAGGGTGGGGGTGACAAGCTCAGTAAGCATAATTTTTAGTCTGTATCAGAATGGGAAAGCTTTTTATTACCTTTGTTTTTTGTTTTGTTTGGGGATGTTTTTGTTTGGGGTTTTTTTGTTTTAAATTTCTTTTTCATTTTGTTTTAATTGTTGTTTTGGTTTGGGTTTTTTTTTTTTACTCATGTGGCACAAGACTTACCTCTTAAAGGATAGTTTGAAATTTAAAGGAAAAAGGTGATAAGGCAGAAGAAGAATGCAGGAAGCAATGCTCTTAGAATTACTTTGTTGTTGTTAGTCTGTAACTAGAAGAATACCCATTTTTCCTCCTGCTAGTTTTTGCACAGCTCTAGTTGCTTTCTTAAAATAGTTCCTGTGCCAACAGTATTACTTGTTTTGGTTGGAGTGGCTGGCAACCTGTGACTGAATTATAGCAATATAAAGTGCACAGGGAACCTACAAATGCTTTTCTAGAAATTACTGCTGCAAGTTCTGCAAGTGTCACTAACAGCTGAGTTGAACTTGGAAGCTCTTTCTGGTGTTAGCCTCAACACAAGTTTTCTCCCAAACAAGGATGAAAAGGTTTGCCTTGTTTTTCTTCTTCAAAGAGTTAGTTGGCCTCCTGCCATCATCAACAAGTGAAAAGAAAATATTTGGATCTTACCATGCTAAACTGGCCCAAACTATTTTTCTCTCCTGGACTGGCCAAATATTAATTGGCACTCGCTTCTAGCATATTATCACTGCAAGTTGTTCTCCCCTCAGTGGCTGGGCTTTGAGGCTCCCATCTCTCTCTCAGGTGCACAATGGAGTTTGGTTACAGGGAGCCTGTAGTGTTCCTGCAAAACAAGTTTAGTTTTAACAAATGATTGCTTTCTGACTAAGCTCTGATTCAAGTGTAAGTACTAATTTCTCAGATTTCTTTTTCTGGAATTTTCTGGAGACATAGCACAGGTATGCCTTTTCTAATTACTGTGGGACTGCTTTTTTTCCCACCTTGTGATCTAATCCAAATGCACAGTTACATACACTGGCAGCATCTCCTTTTTGTTGTTGTTATGCACTTTGTATTGTAGCATCATCTCTGTCCTTCTAGAAACCTTGTCTTATCTATGGTAATGTTTTTCTGAAAAATACACATCTTGACACAGTGTGATTTGATTGTGTCTTTCCCAATACTAAATTTGTCATTACTGCTGTGCCTACAACTCTAGTATTTTACCACTTCTGTGTGGAAATGTAGGCCCATCCAAGGTCATTGAAACTCTTTAATCTGCCCCTAAGACATCCTCCTATGTTACTGGTAAATATGGCAGATTTGTTGTCTAGAAAGAAGTAAATGGAAGGACACAAGGAGGAGCTAGTGTGTCCCTTCCCACCTACTGCAAAATCTACTGAGAATGTGTGTGTGGTTTATGGGCCCCATTTATTCAAACTGACTGTTGAAGTTGCATACCCCTGTCCTTGTTCATTTTCTCAATAGATACAAAATATCCCCCTTCCTGCAAATTACCCCATGGAATAGAGGGGCCACATGAGGTACACCAACATGGTATTTGTACAGCAAAATCATTAACCACTAATAAATGCTATTCAGAATGTTTTCTTGATATTATACTTACCTGAAGATAACTGTACAGCAAAGCTAAACAATTACTTCTTTTGTGACTGAAACATACTGCTCTATGGGTCTTGATTCTACCTATTGGATTTGTGTGGACACGCACATCTATGGTTGATCATACAGTTAGGATATATGTGCTGTATCTTAATTGATTCTGGCAAACAGATAAATATTTATGATCTTTTAAATTAAAACTGGTTTTCAGGACTTGACATCTATCCTGAATCAGTCTGTTACTGGTTTTGGTTTTGGAGGTTGTCATTTAATTTCCTCTGCTATGAAAAGAGGTTTTACCTAAGATGGAAATATTCATGTGTCTCATCCTCTAATTAATTTCCACTTGATGGGGCAGGCTGCCTCTGTTTTTTCCCATTCATTCTTAGCAACTGTAAGGGCCATTGTAAAGCTGTGAATACAGTTCTTTCAGGAAATAAAATTAGCCTGAGCTTAGGTTTGTTGGTTGTTTTGTTTTGTTGGGGTTTTTTTGTGGGTTTTTTTGTGTGTTGTTGGTTTTTTTTTTGAGGCCACTCAGAAGTGGAGTACTCTATTTATCTCTTTGGTAATGGAAAAATTGGAAAAACATACTGATCTCCTTTCCCTCTCTGCAAATGTTCCAAAGGATTTTTTCCCCTGAAGTGCCCGGCTATGTGAACAGATGACTTACCTGTTTACCACAGACTCATTCTCTGAATGTGAAATAAATTTTAGTCACTCAGTGCTTCCTATAAAGTAATACTATCATTTTTTAGTGGAAGGTGGTAGAATTCTCCATGCTTTTTGTGGCAAAATGTTTGTTTCCAGCATGTCTGACAGACTTAGTTCAGATGTCTTTCTGATATTGCTTCCTTTAAGAATTTGAAGCAACATTTTTGATATCTCAGGACCGGGTAATATGAGTATTTATGCAATAATAATAATTACACCAATAACTGTATCCCCAACTGTAAAATGAATAAACAGCTACAGGTCTTGTGTTATGGCCTTGATAATTTCTCCATTCATTTCATTAAAAGGGTTCTTACAGCATATCCTTTTCCTGTTAATTAGTGTGCTCTGTGTTAGTCTGTAGCGTTAGCCTTGTGGTCCCTCGTTTCTGCCCTCTGTCCTATCCTATGTAGTATTTGAGCCTCTATTTCTGCTCATAGAATGAGTAAAAAGCATGAAATAAGCACTATTTGGTCTCTTTTCTTCTGTGTCAATGTTCAGCTTCTTGGTTCTATCAAAAAATTATGCAGAAGTAATTTATATTGGTTGGTTAATGCTGGTGGCGAGGGAAGCAAGCAGTTCAGAATCAATGTGATTGATAAAGCAAGCTTCGATTTATTGAATACACAGTGTTACTTTTATACCCTTTTCCGAACCTACATGTAGTGAATTCATTGGATAGTAACTACTTGTAGTGAATTAATTGGATAGTAACTACTTGTAGTGATTTCACTGGATGGTAACTACTTGCAGTGATTTTACTGGATAGTAACACACATCTGAGTTCCAGGGTTCTTCCTTGTTTTCTATTATTCTACTTCTCTACCTTGTCCTTGAGTTAGTTTAAGCTAACAGAGAGATTGTTTATACTTATGTTAGGCTAAAAAAAGAGATTGCTTGTACAGCTGCTATTTGTGTTACACTCTCAAGGCCTCTTGAGGAGATAGCAAGGGCCCACGGCCCTGCTGCTCAAGCCATTCTTCAACAGGTTAACAAACACATTTTTTTTATTATTTTTTTTTAGTATTAATCTAAAGGATATAATAGGACCTTGTGTTTCAAATAAAGTTGGTTACGTTCATATGTCTGTGTGTTTTTAACCATTTATGCTGACCAGCATGCTGTATTCCTGGTTTAGTGGCCTTTCTCTCCCTAAGCTGTTCACTCACATAGTGGCATTTTATTTTTCGATTCTTCTGCAACTGTCCTTTTGTAGTGTACCAGTCAAGATCCAAACAAGTATTGAAATTGAACTCTCTTGTGTCTTAAGGCACTCGTGCAGGTGTCCTTGCATAAAGTTTGCTTAAAGTTGTTAAGAGTGTCTCACAAAGCATTTGCTACATCAATCATAACCTTTCAAGGAGTAACAGGCAGATAATGCTTATGTCCACTTCTAGCTCTTCGCGGAACTCTGCTGCTTGAAATGCTCTGTGGCACAGGCACAAACTGTAACAACTGTGGGAAGTGGGGGGGGAAAGGGGAGGTGTCCCAATTATTAACTCCTTTTTCCTAAAGGAAAATTCACTTTCTGTAACAACATGCTTAGAATCTACTGCTAAACTCTGAAGTTACTGAGTCAAAATGACACGTTGCATAACATGACAATAGCTAATGGATTGATATTAGTGTCTTTCTCTTGCTTCTATTATGTCACAGACATCGATCACTATGCTTCAGTATGTGTGTACCAGCACTGGTAATGTCAACCACCATATACATTCACCGGATATTGTTTTAATTGTCAGCTATGCGATTTAAAAAGTGATCATAATGGGAACTATTTTCTCCAGTTTCTGTATTCCATGCCCCAATGTTGCTTTGTTTAATTGTAACCTTTGATCTTCTACATCATTCAGAATTTTAGTTGTGATCCTGTTATTTGTAGGGGAGGATGTTGTAGCTGTAGAGATCCCCATGCAATTGTTCTCAAGGCTATGTCTACATGTGACTATTTACATGGCCAAAGTTGACTGGGGAATCTGAGTGCATTTGTCACTCACAAGTGTATTTATGTTTTGAAGGCTCAGGAATGCTTCTTTCTGTAGGATGCTTTTCTGCACTTTGGTGCCTGCCCAATTACTGCATTCACCTTGAAAAAATAGTCAAGAGTTCAGTAGGCAAGAAGACTGAGTTTTAAGATTGTTTTCCAGGAGAAGGGATAAAGGGAAGCAGGAAGATAATGCTTCTGTAGTCTCTATTAACTGGGTTCCTGTGACAGTATTTCCCAAGATGCATGCTAAATAGTGGGAAGGGAAAGGGGGAATGTGTATAGGTATGTTCGTGTGTGTGTGTATATAAATAAGATGTGTGTGTGTATGCATATGTACATCATTGGGTATTGGAAAATATTTCTAAGCTATTTTTCTCTCTGTGTTTTTCATTGTACTGGAATTAATACAGTCCGGTTACTTACCAAAGGGTCCATGAATGTAGTAAGTCTGTATGTACAGAAGCTTCATACCTAGCTGAAAGTAATGTCAGGGTTGAAAAAGAAATACTAGGTAAATTCCTTAGTTAAAAGAGCTTATGTAGTAATCAAATCCTTTTATACCAACACAAACTGCCTTTCCTACAGTTTGTTTTGTGTTAGTTTGAACTTACCAACCCCTGAGCTGGAAGCCAGTGAATCTGTATGAATTTACTCTAGCTAAAGTATCGGACCACCACAGTTTGTATACATGATGTGTATCATCTCATAGTAGAGTCATACATTGATTTCAGCAGAAGTCACAGGTGTCCTAACGTAGCTGTCCTTCTGTCATTCAAATAGTTTTCATAGCTCAAGTGACCCATAAAAGACAGACCTCTTACATGATCTGCAGTGTAACTTGATTGATTTACATGGTTTTGTCATTGATCTGACTCACAGTTACTTGAGTCTTGATGTACAACAATGAACTTAGAATAATTGAACTGTCAGCAGAGGATCTGGTATACAAATGGATATGGAAGATGAAGTCCAGGAAACCAGAGAAGGTCAATACCTTGAAAGAATAATCATAAGGCTGAACAAATTCTGTTTAAAAATAATTTAGCCGAACTCTTTCTTTGAGACTCTTATGTGGTCACGGCCAAAGAAGTGGTAATTTTTACCCTGGTCATGAGTTTATAGTGTGGTACTTTAAATAATAAATATATAGAGATTTAGCATATATATATATATAGCATATATATAAAAGTGGCTTTGTATAATGTAATGTGCTAGGACAGCAGAATGTTTAACCCTGACAAGGACTGACAAATTCAAAGGCAAATTCACAAGGGATTGTCTTTTTAGCTTCTCTAAAGATTTTGATTGAATGTCAAATTTTTAATCAGTAACAAGGCACTTTGATTATTTAAAATTTGGAAAATAGGAGTGTCAGAAACTAGTGAGAGGATGCAGTATTCTTAACAAATGTCTGAGATGTTACATATTTTCCTGTTGTGTTTCTTTGTGTATAAATAAATTTACTTGATCATCACCATATTTTAAATCTGTAGTTTTATAGACGTTGTCTGTGTTTCAATTAAGGGATTAAAGGAATATGAAAGGCTCTTCTCTGGAATGTTCTAAAATTTAATTTTATTGCAAAGTACTTAAGCATAATGTTTCCATATGTTTTGTAGCATTTTGCATCTTAAATAACCTGAATGGTAGTCAGCCATTACCATGAAATCATTGCTTCATGACTCATTTCCTACAAGTGAAACTGTGGCCAGGTGGTAATTTATTTAAAGAGAAGTAGTGTTAACCTCTCTATTCAATCATGTGCTGAGAATGTATGAAATTAATTTTCCTTCCATATACCTGCATACCTGTTTAATACAAAATGCTCTTAAGTCATGCCTGATTTTTTAATTTTTTTTGTAGTTTACATTAAAAATTCACCAAAGCTATAGGCTTTTTGAGCCCATAGTCTCTTTTAATTATTGAGTTATGTGCATTGCTATTTACTGAACAATGTATTTTTATTTTATTTGAAAGATCGTAAGACCTAATTTTAGAAGTAAAAATAAAGTTAATTGCATTTTCCTTTGAAGGCTGTGATTTCTTGTGGGTCATTGCAATCTTTTGCTTCATTTCCAGGAAGACAACTTCAATAAATGTCAAATGTAGAATGCCATGACATGTAATGACATTACTGTAGCAAAGATTGTAGATTTGTCACACTTGCCTCAGACTATTGTAATCAAAACTACCTGAAGGAAAAAAAAATAAAAATAAAAAATAAAAAGTGTGTTTTTTTCATTCCCCTTTGATTTCTCTCCTCCCCAAAATGGCATCTTCTGGATACTGTGCCTAATTCTGCTCTCAAAGATGTTACTATAAATGAAGACTGAAATGATCAGCATCACACCTCTAACAGTGTTGTCCTTGTTGAAGGAGAGACGCTTTTGCCTGAAAATTGTTCAGGATTGGGTACTTATTCTGCAAGAGTAGTTTTTTATTTTTGTGGGGTTTTTAGTGGTTTTGGGAGGTGGTGGTGGTGTTGCTTTTATTTGTTTTTTTGGGAAGCCTTTGCTCTCTTCATGCATCTAGGGTAGGAATCATAATAATCAGCATGGTTCCAATGTGATGACTGATGTTATTAAAACGTAATATGCAAATTTTAGCTAGAGTGATACTCAGCCACATAGCAATTTTTATTTGTGCTTAGAATGTAACATTCAGTTACAATATTTTAGGGGTATAAATGGTGTTGCATTTTTGCATAGTATTTTCAATTCAGGGTAATTCAACCTTGTTGATTTCACTAAATCGTCCATTGTGCATTAGTCATCCTCAGTGTATTAAAACCTTTTAAAGGCACTATGGCAGTACCTCAAGTTGATGTGTAGTGTCATGCCTGATTATTTTAAATTAGTCCTGAAAACTAAATTCCAATAAAAATTGTGGCTTTTGAAAGTCTCCTTTTGAGAAACTCGTAAAAGAAAAATTGTCATTATAAAGAACTATTAAAGTGGCAGAATTCTGTTGGATAGGTGTACTTTATTGCCAAGTCATAAGACTTTCTTACCAGGAGGAAATGTTTCTTTCCACTTAAGCAGGGAAGGGTTCTTGTTAATTGCGTTGTGGTTTCTTTTTATCAAAATGCTAATACTTAAGGACTAAAATACCACAAAGCTTAAGCAGGAATTCATTATATGTAGGCAATTTCTGACTTTTAAAGGGTGACACTGGTCTTTAAAATAAACAAATAGGTAAGAAACTTGCTTAAATTTCATGTCCTGACAGTGAAAAGAGCTCCATTTGCATGGAAACTTACTATCACTCCTTGTCAGGGTTTACCAAAACATTGCTAAACATATTCTAAATGTACTTGGAAACTTCTAGTGAGAATGTGTAACAAGACTGAAGCAAGTATTTAAAATTAAGTGAACCTTGATGTGCCATTGTTATGTCTTGGAGAAAATATGTCACATTTCTGGATTAGTAATTTTCTACAGAGAAAAGGTAGTTTTAAGATTTTACAGATACAGCTTTGAGCAAGTATGCATTATTTTATTAATTCAACCTGATTAAGATGATTGGTATGCACAAGCTTATCTAATGTAAGAACATGGCCTTATTTCATCAGGGAGAGTACTTGTGGAGGCATCTTGTTTAATTCAGTAAGACCCAGCTTTTCTATACCTAACCATGTCAACAACCAGGAGTTCCTTCCATCTCTGTGTATTCAACATATTATCCACTTTTTGTAATGGGAATATTGTGCCTTCTCAAAAATACATCCAGCATTAGTCACTTGGAACAAATCTCAGTGATTTCTGTCTGGTACAAGCCACGCAAACATAGATCCCTTTGACTCAGACTTGTGTATTCTGAAGTTATATATGGATGACTTAACTCAAGGGTGAATTTGACCGTTCAAGAGATCATCAAATATCACTATCTAGATACATCACCGTCTCAGAATAGTTGCAGATGCATCTATCTAGTGCTGCTATGCATGAATCTTGGTGCCTTCTTTGTGGCCTGCTAATAACCAAGTGGCAAACTATTTAAGTAATATCCTTGCCTCCTAGTTTGAAAGGAGAGCTTTCACAATGTACTTGGGCCTCATACATCAGGGGAAGTGGAGGTGACAGTGAACAGGACAACCAGTCCTTTTGGTAGACAAAGAGGAAAAGGGGGAGTTTGTCCTGCTGCAGAGGGCTGGCTATATATGCCAGTGTTCTGGGATATCAATGTCCCACCTCTGAAGTTATTCTAAAAATAAGCATATTGGCTACTCTTGGGGCAGGCTGTAAAAAAGGCATAAATGTAAGTATGTTTTAGAGTATGTGTATTGATGCTACCACCTTAAGTGTTAAGCTGGTGGTCAGTCTCTGGGGCTGCCAGTGCATCTGTTTTGGGGATATTTTTTTAGTTTTGTGGGTTGGTTTTTTTGTATTTGAGTGTGGTTTTTTTTAGTGGTGGTGTTGGTTTTGGGTTTCTTTAATATGTATATATTGACAGTCTTCTCCATTAATTTTCTGGGCAGCTACAGCTTCTGTAATGGCTGAAAAGTCTGTTATGTCCCTAAGGTGCCAAAGAGCTGGCTGTTGTGGTATGGAGTATTGTATCACTTAGGTCTATAGACTTCAAATTGTACCTAATACCCACCTCAGAAAAACAACCTTTTGATCTCAACAGGTCTTTCAGGAAAGCTGATTTAAATGTTCATTATCCATTATTTTGAAGTGCTTAGAGCAAAGCAAGACACTGTTTTTTACTGAGACTACAGAATTTTTTTCTGCTCAGTAGGACCCTGCACCTGTTGCAGTCCTGCTGACATAGTCAGACCCCAGATGCCCACAGGAGCTAAACTAATGTGTTGTATCCATCCTGAAAAAGGACTTCCCAGGCCTTGCAAGGGAATTTGGGAGATACTATGCATTGACATAGCTGGAGTCCAAAGGCAAAATTCCCTTATAGTCAAACACAGATCACAGCCTCTAACCTAGTGTTTGAACAGCCCCTGACTTAAAATCTCATGCTTAATTTGTACTAAGTTTTGCTTTTCTTATCGGTCCTTGGGATTTAGACCAACAATAACAGCCTAAAGATTTTTCCTCTGCTACCTAGTTTGAATTGGGCATTGTATTTGCCAGCTGAGCATCCTGTTACTACAGTTTCCGTCTCCCTAGTTGTGTTTCTAGCCTTCCTGCAAATGGCAGTTACCTTCTCTCTTCTTCTTGCTTGTGTAAAAACAAGCATAAGGTAAGGCTGGCTTCCCTGACCTTCATTGTAACTTTTCATTATTTATCCCTGTAGAGTTTCCATGGTAACGTGAGTCTTTTAAAAGATCATAGTTGCATTTACCAATAGTTGCTATTTATGTGGTCACTTGAACTGCTAGTAAAGAGGAAACAAGTAAATTCACTAAATAAAACTTATTTGCAGAATCCACGTGCTCAACAGAATGTTATTTCCTAAACAACTAACATTTCTTGGGTCTTGTAGTTTTTCATTTGACTTCTTCTGCTAATTTGTTAAGAAACAGTTTCTTTAACTTTTTTTACACCCTTCATTCCAAAGAACTAACAGTTAAAATGTCTGTATAAAAAGTTTCTGTTCTGTTTCTGCCACAGAAGGCACTCAATCTATTTCACTTTTTCTTTTATAATTTGATTTTTAAATTAATATAATTTTAAAGGACTTGCTTACAGTGCAATAACAACCATGAGCTTACCTAGTAGTATAATTTTGATAAAGCTTATGATTAAAATATCTAATAATTTTAAAAAAATCTAAATGCCTTGAGTTCTGTTCAACAAACAAAAGGTTTAGTATCAATTTCTAGTTATCTTGAAGGAATGGGCAATGCTGGAAAATTATCTAGAACAGAAATGTAGAATGAAGAATTAATATTCTTGTCATCCCCACAACTGAATGTGAAGTTTTCAAATTGTGTAACGTGCCATGGTAGAGGGATTTTTAATTCTTGGTATCTATTTACTTGAGGGTCAGCCTTGCACAACTTAGATCTCTCTTGTCCTTGGATTCTTTGCAGAAATGTGTATAAATAGCTGCCTGCAACTCTTATGATAACTATGTGTGGCAGCCACATTGACGTGGTGCAGGGGAGGATTTTCTGCTGCAGGTTTATGGCAGCTGTTTCTCAGACCTTGAGAATGTTTCCTTTGTTATCGCTCTTTGACTCATTTGTCCTTTTTCTCCCACAGTAAAAGAGATTGTGGGTTTTTTGTTTTAATGAAGTATTATAAGTAAAATGTCATCAGCTCAGCATGGAATAAAAAGAAAAGCATATCCTGGTGAGCAAAATAGAGGCAGATCTCCATTGCATGCTGTCAGTGCTGGGGTTTTTATGCCTCTTGGAATTACAAATGAGCTTATGGACCTGATGTAAAAATATTTTAAAGGGCAGGAGATGTGAGTGTACAAATTAGAAAAGGAGTTCCAGCCAAAGGTGATCATATAAGAAAGACATGAAAGTAAATGTGAGAGAGGACAGGAAAATGAAGGGCAGAAGTGGGTTTTTTTAAATTATTATTTATAAATGTTAAGAACTGATATTTAATTATCCTGTAAGGCATCAAAATACACTGATCTCTGTAACAAAATATTTTAGATTTTGGCTTGAAACAGTACTTAAAAGCAAAATTGTGCTGAAAAGCAGTAACAGCCAGAGGGAATTCTTTAAAACAAAGAACATGAATGAACATATGAGCCAGAGTCACACAACAGTGAATGCCAAGACCAGCTATTGCTGTGTCTGTCAAGTTTGGGAATGTAAAAGTCATGCTAAAAATGGAAGAAACCTTTGCTAAGGATTAAGAAATTTCACTGTTTTCAGAACTGCATTTAGATACTTTGTGAAGTCGCATCAGGATAATTCATTGTGAGAACTTATAAAATATGAAGTTGTGACTGTTCAAAATATTAAAGGAAAAAAAAATATTCCCTGAAAGGCTTTAATTAAATGCAATGTAATAGGCAAGCAACTGAACATCAGCAGAGATTTTACCTGGGTTGTTCACTAAGAAGCAACTAGAATGGTTCATTTTTCTGGTTACATGGGAGTTCAGAATGCAGCAGGGATGTGACTGGTTTGTTTTGCATTTGCTTGCCTCTAGTGGGTTAGGGAGTGGTGTTTACCTCTGCTTCCAACACCTTCACTTTTCAAACCTGGAAGTCTATCTTAGGGTTTGGAAGGGAGGGCAGAAGGGTTGTGTGTTTGTGTTTAATTTTCTCATCTAAAATACAACCTGACTTTTGAAATTCACAGTGGAGGCAGGTGGGGGAGAGGGAAAGGTAGGACTTAGAGTAACATGCAGGTGGCATTTCTGTCTCATGGAACAGATTTTACTGTGTAGAAGGATTAGTGTTAATGCAGGAAAAAAAAACTGCCATTCAGAAATACTATTATTGAGGTTATTCCTGATACCTTATGGGATTGCTTTATCTTCTCAATTGAGGTTGGCAGTTCACAAACAGACCTTATTTAACCCTAATACAGTACATATATGTATATATGGGGTTGTACAAAGATAGTAGCAATGGTAGTAATGATAGTATGTGTGTAAACACAATAGTCTAAAATACTATGCTATGCAATTAGCCTTTCAGTACCTTGTACCTGGTTGGTAGCTGGCTTACACTGATATTGTAAACTGTTTTTTTTCCCACACCTGAGCCTAGTACATTTAGACCATAATCTTAACACAGGAATCCAGCATAAGGGAGAAGGTAGTACAAAAATATAGCAGCAGATGGGCAATTAGTATTTTTACTTCCTACCTAATAATGAGTTTTTACTCTTCAGTGAACAAAAAGCATGTGATATTACAAACCAATGAAAAGTATGTTAAACTTTTCCACAGTTGCAACATGAATGCATCCACTGAGGAACAAGATCAAAGGAGGTGCTTGGACTAGTCTCACTCTGAAGGCTGCTCAGTCCCAGCCTTGCTTGTTTGAACACTGAGCTTTGAATCCCAGCTCAGCTCTGACAGCTGCCAGCAGTTTGCATGGCTGCATTTTAACCCTCCATCTGCCTTCCCAGTGCTGTCTTTGGTCTGGCTCCATGGTATCTCAAGGATTAGCTGAGTCCATACTCCAGCAGCTTTGCATGTCTCATGGCAGTATCCAGCTTTAAAGTTAATACAGTGGGAGGTCATTCTTCCCATCTCTATGCTTCTTATTTGTTTAGATTTCATTCAGTCGCTGGATCTGCCACAAGCTTTACATTCTTGCATACTTGGTTGGCCATTGAGTGCATGTGTATAACTTACTGATAAGTGACACATTTTTGTCATTGTTTCTAGACTGGTGTTGTCTGTTACGCTTGCCTTGTGTGTGCTGTTTTGTGTTCAGTGGTAATCTCTTTCAGATGTTGTATGCTAACATATCTTTAAACTATTACTTCAGAGAAAGTACCTGAATAATTTCATTATGCTTATACAAACAAGTATCTTTGTTGTTTAAAATGTTGTCTTTCTAAGCAGAAAGGCACAGGTGAGATGGAAAAGCAGTGAACCAGATTTCAGGCCTCTGAGTTGTACTTACCAGATACATCCCCATCAACTCCATTACACTAGTGCACAGTGAAGGTAATGGTGCAAGAATCACCAAATGAAGCACACAGTTGCCATTGCCTTAAGAATTTCCATTGTGCCAGGATGTCTGGGAAGTTTTAGTTACATGTCTTTGTGCCTACTGGAGAAAAAAAAAAAGGGTTTTTTCAACAGCAAAAAAAAAGGGCAGTTGTCTTCTATGATATCCCTAGCTACTATAAAGAGGCTTATGGTATCACCAAGAATTTTGACTCTGATGTGAGAAATAAAATGAGACAAATGAAAAATTACAAGCAAGAAATATTACCTTTCCATTTCACTTGCCAAAAGTCCTAAGAACACAAAAAATCTATGCTGAAGTGCCTTTGCTTGTTTGACTTAAAACAATGCATTTCTTATTAGTCTTTAGAAAGTGTTGCCAAGTCATTTTTGGCTAGGCTATTACTTAGGAAAATCTCTACTCTGACTCATATGATACTTAAGGAGAATAAAATATGTGGCAAAAAGTTCTTTACTCTCACTGATGCTCAGTTGTCAATTAATTTTCTAGAGCGTGATGCCTTTCTTGATACTTGATGATTTACTGAAACAGTTATTGTTGTTTAAAGCTATTTTAAGCATAGCAATGTATGTCTCTAATTTTGATTTCTTCACCTTATAACTTAAAGCTGAATAAATGCATGTTAGTCCTTTCACTTTTTAGAATAAACTAATCTTCCCGCTTTGGAACAGCAGTTTATAGCTTAAACCTGAACCTGCACAATCATACTTTGGAAATGCTATTTGTCTACTGCTGTCTGTTTCCAGAATGAAAGGTTTTGGAATAAACCAAGAAATTTCATTTGGAGAATTCTGAAACCATTAGCTAGTACTTTTATACAACTGTATTTAAAATAAATAAGCCAAATGGTGTTTAATTGTCCAAAACACTGAGTATTGCTTAATAAAATGTTGTATGTTAATTTTAATTTCACGCAGGGTTTTCCTGTGTTTTGCAGATTCCTATGAAGAATTTCCAACTGATGCCTGTTTGTAACACAGTGTTGGCTCCTACCCCTGGGAAGATGAAGCGAGGCTGGAGGGTGAGAACGTCTTGCTGTTCCTCTTTGTGACCACCGGGTGTCATTCTAGGAGCAGACTTTGTCCAGCCTGGTAGCACTACTGTGGCAGCAGCACTGGAGGCTTCAGGCAGTAAGTTGCTTATGTTTGTTTTAAATATTATTCTGAATTATCTGAAGGATTAGCAATGTTGTTGTGTTGTTGCTTTTCACTTCTGCATGGAGAATGTGATGGAAATGTGGCATAAAATACCGAGGGAGTTAAAGGCATTTGTGTTAAGATGTTCTGTAAATGCTTCATATGCATCTAGGGAAACCTGCATCCACACATCAAATTTGCATTAGCTTAAATACAACATTTCTGAGGAGTTTAATAGGTATTTTTAATAATTGCTTTAGGAGCAGTTGCTTTGAATTTGTACATAACTGACATTTTACAATTAAAGTACAGGAAGAATGAGGGGGCAGTATAAATTCTAGACAGAATCAAGTAATCTCTTTCCAGGTTTTTTTTCCTCCCAACTCATGTCAAGCACCGATTACAGTTCTAGAAAAAGGTCCGCAGTTGCCACGTAAAGCATCAATATGGGCTTACGTTGGTGTTATATTGAAGAAAGGTTGCTGAATTTGGTATTTAACAGATGTTTACTGATTTGAAATAATTTTTAGGAGTTTATGTGGGAGAATGAACAAATACATGTAGTAGACATCTTCAAGAATAGGAATAGTAGCATGAAAAAAAGAACGTGAAGAAAAGAAGCAGAAAGGTTTTGTAAGGTGGAACAAGGGCCGTGGTATAAGGGGCAATAAGGGAAGATTTTGGTAGGGAAGACATTTACAGAGCCTTAAAAAATGTGAAGTCTGAACCTAAAAGCTGGAAAATTTTTCTTCCAGTGAGATGAAAGCTGGAGTAATAGTTAGGATACTAGAGAGCATTTTCAACATACTGAAGTAAGAGAGAAAAAATGAATTTTTGTCCTGTATATGTATGTGTATCTGCAGCTTAGCATACTTGCTTCTTTAAGTGATAAAATGCCACTAAATCGCAAGCATCAGTGTTAAGCCAGACAAATTAACCTGGATACCTCTGTAGAATGCTCCTAAATTACTGAGACATTATTCAAGAAAACTGGGAACAGGCTGATAGTGAAGCTTTGCAAATAACATAAACCAGAATCTTAGGCCTGGAATTATTGTTGGATTTTGCATGTGATGTTTAAAAAATAATACGCACACCTGACACCATGTAAGTTCCCATTTATTCCAGTTACCATCCAACCCTCAACAAAGATACTTATTGTTTACATTTTAAATATATTCGTATATATTTGTGTGTATCTATATAAATATATATTTCAGTGGTGATACTCTTAGATGGCACACAGAGCCAAAAGGAACTTCAGCTTGACCTACAGAACACACAGAGTCTACAAGGGACCAGATAAATTTGGACTTCCTTCTAAGTTGAAAGCAAGCTTTATGGTGTGTTTATAAGATGCAGGGGGGTGGGTCCAGTTGTCCTCTCTGTGAAGGCTGATGCTCCTCCCATCATCTTAGAGCTGGAGTATTTATCATAGCTTGAATTCCCAAATGAAGAAGGTTAATTAACCAGGCATATTACAGAAGCTGGCAACACAAATAATGAATAAATCCTTTACGGTTCTTGTTTTCTGTGCTTCTGATCAGTCTCAGCCTGGCTTACTGATAACTTGGGAACCACTTTTTCTTGACTCTGGAGGAATTCTGTTACGTCATGCTTACAACTGGATTGATTTAAAGATTTTTCTGAAGCAGTTGGACAACTTGATAAAAACAGATATGAGAAATATTAACTTTGTTTTAATTGGATCAGATACAGAAACACTTAATTTTTTGTTATTCCACTATAATTGCATTTCTAGTAGTGTCAGAACTTGAAAACTTGCTTCTTTTCAAACCAATGACTGTTTTAAAGGCTACCACATTTACTGTCAATAGGTTTTCTTGTGAAGGTACTTCCATTAAAGATATAGAATCAGGCCTTTTAAAGAACTGGGTTGCCTCTGAGCTGTTTTTACATTAGATAATTAGTTCTTTTTAAACCCCATATTTCAGACAGAAAGTGGTGCCCCTATTGTTGTGTCTGCTTTGCACCATTATTGTCTCCCCCATGCTATATGAACATCTGCTAGTATTAGGTTTATCAAGTTTATCACTCTCGCACATGATGCTTTCGTTTTCCTTTCTTTTTCCACTTGCCCAATGAATTTCCCTCCAGGAAGAGAATGGTGTATGTTATGCTCTGTATTTATGGTTGAAAGGACTGACATACATGCATGAGCTACTGTG
This sequence comes from Apus apus, assembly GCF_020740795.1. Taxonomy (NCBI): domain Eukaryota; kingdom Metazoa; phylum Chordata; class Aves; order Apodiformes; family Apodidae; genus Apus; species Apus apus. The sequence goes on from NC_067285.1 coordinate 71,907,744, forward strand.
CAGGTGTTGGAGACAGCAAAGCCAAAATAGTGTGCAAGTTCAATTCAGAAGAGATTTTCTTTGCTGTAGTTGCCTGCGTGAGGAACCGCTGATTTTTCAAGTTAGAATCTGCTTTTGGAGGGCTTTGGCCATCTTCTGTGTCAGGCTTTTGACAACTTGGAAGAAAAGGTCAACTGAAAATAGCAAAACTGTTAAAACATACAAGTTAAGCAGAAGCATGGTGTCTGTGAAACCTGCAAGATGGTAGGTAGAGTGAGCCAAGTGTGGTTGTGCAGTTTAAAACTCCTCCAAGTCCCTTCCTGTGCATGATAGCATATTCCTCTGCTTCAACTGGCTGATTTCAGTCAAGAATTGAAGCCCTTCAAGTATTGCTTTAGCAAAAGTGATGTGATCAGAGATTGTGAATTACCTTACTGTTGCTATTTTTCAAGTTTCCGTGCTGTATTAAAAATAACTTTGTGTCCTTTCTAATCACTGCTCTAAAGATTGTCACTTCTATTGCCAATAAACTGGCTTACTGGAATAATACCATGGAGAAAATGTAAACCATGTCCATTCAGGGACTAGGCATAGACACTGGAGGTGGTGTTACTGTTCCTTTTAGGGTATTAGTGTGATCTGGATACCTGCCACTCATTTGGGAGTGAAAGTTATCTCATTTGTCAGCTTCGTTTTGCCTGAGGTTATAATAATATGCAATTCACCCAGTACTGTTGGGATGTCTCTCAACCACCTTTCCTTTCAACAGAGTATTTATTGATTTATACCTGCCTGAGGGAGCTTCTTCCCAGAAGCTGTCACTGGTGTACAAGTCCCACCCAGGGTTTTTTCCAGCTGATCCTTGACAGGAAACATTCATTAACCCCTGGATGCTCTTAAGAACCTCAGTTTTCTTCTGATCTGCTCTTATCTGCCTCTCCACCACCCTAGATCTACACAGGCTTAACAGTGAAACAAAATTATTTATTTTACAAGTGTTTAAAATCAGGATTGTAGGTAAAGAATTGAAAACAAAGATAGATCTGAAAAGGTTTAAACTAAGATTGTGCTTTATAGCTCAGATCTGTAGCTGACTCGCCTGCTGAATCTACTTTCCACTGCAGTCAGTGTCAGTGCTAGGAATTCAGTGTGTAGTCGCATCATTTCCCCAGTGCTGCAGTCACTTCTGAGTTTTCCTCCAGTACCTCTTCTTGCCTTGCTGGTAAATTTTAGGAAATAAATTAATTGCCATGAAGAGAAATGACAACTAGAGCTAGAAAGGCTGGGTACTTTATAGTGATTTCTGTTACCTCAACTGATACCCAGTTTAATTGAGGTTAAGCAAAGCATTTCTTTTGACTGGATAGTTTGGTTCCTTAAGAGTCGCTCATGTTTTAGCTAGTTGGAGGGATTTGCATGGTGGCTGTTCACTCTGACTTTCTAGGCTTTGTAGTTTTGATTATATTAAACCCCTCTATATGTATTTACTATGAAGTTTGTGATTTCTAATCACCAAATTTGTCTTATGAATGTACATGATCCTTTTGACACAGATAACTGATCTAGCCACATACTGTTTGGCTTACATGTAGCTATGAGATCAAGTTTTGATTTATGCAAGGGTGTTCTAAATGTGTTTTCTTAATCCTGTATTGGAGACAAAAGTTTTGTTTTTCTTTTTATATCTTTTATAACAAGTTACAATAAACAGTTTGGGGGTTTGCGTGAGACCTAATTATACTACTGGGCTCCTAACGAGACAGAAAAATGGTATGTTGCATACAGCTAGTAATTACTGGGAGACTCAGAAGATATATTTGAGAAAGATCCAGTGGTGACTGCTTAAAATATTGCAGCTGCTGTAGCATTTGCTTTTAATGTTAGGTTGGGTATATATTCATACACAGTACATCTAGTTACCAAGTCTGACTTAACTAGTAGTTGTCTTGTTTGTGATGTTGAGCAATCCAAACGGGGGAAAAATACTGGGACTTTTTGGGTTTTACTTTGGATCTTGGGTTCTTTTTCTTTTTAAAGGAATAACACTGTTGAATATCAAAGAACTACAGGAGTTCAAGTCTAATGTATTGTGTTGACCTGGGTACTACTAAGCTGAGTTTCACAATCCCTTTATCCCACCCTTTCAATGTTGAACATGTTTAGAAGACAGGGGAAAAGAAAAAACATAGTTTTGCCCGCAGAGAATACTCTCCACAAGTGTCTGCCTATAAGGAGGCACAGGGAGAGAAACATCTGCTGCTTCCATGGTGATATCATCCACTTCTTGGATACCTAGGTACCACAAAGACCACAGAATAAGGGAGGGAGTGTGGGCAGGCCCTGTTGTGGCTGAACTGTCAGGTTCAGATTCCATTTTTCTCAGGAGCACAAGAAAGTGAGTCTTACTTTCAAGCTCCAAAGAACTTCCTTGTTTTCATTCTGGCAATGTGATTCTAAGTTGAGACCCTTCAGCTGTGCATGCATGGACTGAACTCTTCTTAAAAGACAGAATTTTGTGTGCTTTCCTCAATCAGAGAAAACTGTATTTGCTCTTTTTTACTGTTGCATGGGATGGGATGTTCTTGGTAATCTGGTGTAGTGCAGTGTTCCAAGTACTAGCCCACTTTAACTGTTCAAATCTGTTTGAAAAGGAGAGTGTGTGTCTTGAAGTATGAAAATGCTTGAATCCAGCAGTGACTATCTACACCTGTTTGAAAAATGAGAAGTATAAATACCAGAAGGACATTTGCTCTGTCCTTCTGCCCTTTTTGAGGTGTCAGCCACAAATGAGAAACTCTGGTAACTCTGAAGGTAAGAACTGGAACTTGAGAGAAATTAACACGGAATTAACTCTTTCCCTTAGCTCAGAAGATAATACTTGGGTCATGTAAGTGAGCACTAAAGCATGGAGCTTTTACCTTTTTAGGAATATAGTATTTGGTGAAAGCCTTTTTCTCCCTTCAGGTATAAATTAGCTCTAAGTTAGCTAACAAACTTATGCAACAAAGTTCTATTCATACAGTACAAAGTCAGCTGTATTTAGTAATAATTATTACTGTGTAAATATTCCCAACAACTAAGAAATATATTAAAAACTCTCTACTTTAGTTAAAATATTACTTTGTATGATCTGAGTTCACTTCAGCTCTTTCCAAGGCTTTCCCTTCTATCTGCAGCAAACAGCCAGAATCGATATGCACTGTAATGTCATCAGATCTGCATTTCCAACACAGAAAGTTAATGATGACTCTTATTATACCAGTAATAAGAGATGAGCATGCTTCACAGTTGTGCAATTCATATCTTTTGTGATTTATTTTTGTCCTAATCCCCTAAATTCTTTGTAATATTTGTAGAGAGTTACTGAGTGACTGGAAGGCAAAAAGTTCAGTTACATCTAACTCTCATTTTGGTCCTGGTTTCATTCTCTGGTGATGTTAAGTGAAGCTTTAATAAGGTAGGTACAAATGTTCTTTGACTTAAGCACTAATTGTTTAGCAGCGTAGAAATTATGAGTGATGCTAGTTTTATTTGTTCTTTGAGAAGATTAGGAATTCTTAATTATTTTACAAAAACACCTTTTTCTAACACTTTTTCAAAATAGCTACTGTATTTCATTATCCTTATCAGCGTAGAGTTTCAGATGAACTGTTTCACTGAGTGACTTTTCTCAACTAGTACAAAGTTGTACTAGTTATCCCAGCTTTGACAGTTTGTGCGAAAATCATGGCACACCCACAAGGTCAGCTATAACTCCTTGGAAGCAAGGCCAGCAACATTCTTTATATTGCATTCTAGCAGTCTCCAAAAGAAGATCATGTCTTTATACTGTTTCGCTTAGACAACTGGTTGCAATCTGATTGCAAATCATCACTATTTGTGTGGCTGAGGTGTGGAGAGCCTAAATCTGATTCCAGAGCCAGATGGTTTTTCCAATTTCTTTTAGCAGACCACTGGTTTTTAAGCTTCAGATACAAACCAGTAATATAACATATATGAAAGTGAAGGCGGAGAAGATCTCCCACAATACCTTATGTAGAAAGGTAGCTGGAATTGGTGACATTGAAATAGCAAACCATATATACAATGAAATGGGACTGATCAAGATTTCTTCATTGAATCTGTTTCTTTATTGAAGTCACTACTGGTATATTAGGAAAGAATTTGGCTCTGTAGGTTTTTCTGTGTACTGCCATTTTGTTAAGCTCTCTGAGATTTGAGGTTCAACCATACACATTTCTGATTTTTTTATTCTTTCCTGTGCTGTGACCAAGACAAAATGTGTTCTTTTACGTAGTTGTTTTATTAGAACATTAATATGGTAGGTATTGCTTTCTTCCATCTAATCTGTATCTGTGTATAACACACTTTTTCTAGTGGAGGAGTAGGGTCATATGGGAGCAAAATTCCTTTCCTGAGGACACCACGTAATGTTTTGGGAGAATAAGTGTCAAGGAGGGGGTTGACTTAAGAGTATTTTGTTGAGGGAACAGGTAGATGCAGGGAGGGAACAGAATTACCACCCTTTCTCTCTAAAAAGGCTGTTAATTTTTCAAACAGTATAATGCGTACTTTGACTTCCTACATATGGGTTCTAGTAAAACAAAAAGAAACCCACAGAGTTGTATTTTACAATACAGAATTAATCTTTTAGACTTCCCAATGAGGCCAATAACTTATTTTTTTTTCTTTGGAGGGAATTAAATAGGTAATTCTGTGGATGGAACTCCTGTGAGCATATTGGTAGAGAAAGTGGTTTGCTTTAGATGGATGTTGAAACATGAATAACCCCTAGTCAGAGCTGGCTTGATTTTTTTTCTAAAAATAATGTAATTTCTGGGACTGGTTAAAGAAACCTCTGACAAACAATTTCAGATATGAGGGATCTGGATTTTAGTGACTTGTGGCTCTCAGAGTAAAATGGCAACTTTCTACAGTAGTTTCATTTCAATGTAGCAAAATGCATGTGGAACACTCAGTTTGTCCATAGCTATTGCAAACGTTTGATTGATGGGATGGGTAGCTTGTTTATGTGAACCACGATACCAGTTGGCACCTGCAGAGAATGACACTGGCACTTGTGTAGAGACAGGTAAAAACATTTATTACATTTTGCACTCATACACAAATACCACACGATGCATAAAAAAGCATTAAAAAGCTTAAACTCTCCCCAGATCAGGACCCATTCACTGTTAGTACAGCTGTGTCCTTTTACAAGCTAGTCTTTAGATCTTGGATTGGTTGTATTCTTAAAAGGCAAACATGAATCCCTTTGGAGGCAGTTTCATAATCAATAGACTTCATTACAGGCAATGTTTTCTCTTTACTTTGTTCGTTTTATTAACCCTAGATGACTCCTGCAATCTCTCAGGAATCTAATCCCTAATTCTCTCTGGATCATTCCCATCCCCAGCCCCTAGCCTTACCCACATACTTTGGAGATACTACACAATGCCTGCTAGCAAAAACTTTCAGGAATTAACTTCTTTTTGCACTGTTGAGCAAAGAGTGCACTTAATTATTCGTCTGATATACCTGCCAAAACTTTTTTTTTTTTTTTAACCACCTGGTCCCATAAGGAACAAGAATAGAACTAATTTTATTTCAGATGTTTGGGAAATTGGAATGGGGCACAGGACTAGGTTTGGAGAGTGCAATAAACATGCGGCTTTGAAGGATGCTAGATTTCCAATTGCCTTCCTAGCCAACACTTAAAAGCCCTTTGAGATGAGAGGGATATATGGGTTAAACTGATGCAATATTGTGGAATACCAATTAGCTTGTCTTTTTCTTTTATGATCTTAATTTGCATAAATCGATGGAATGAGTACTTTTACAAGTCAAGAATAACAGGAGGAGATCCCATATCTATCTGAAGTTAGATATTGTTTTTCTCAGGAGAGCAGTAAATGGAGCATGATACGTTAGGATTAACTCAACCTGATCTGTCTCCATTTATGAAAGGTTCTTCATAGGAGAATCCTGATGTAGTTTGACACAAAAATGCTGTCAGGAAGAAGCGCATTAAGCAATTTACTTTCCAATTAGAATTTATTTATTACTTGGGCCAAAATATTTGCAGAAACATGTTGAAACTCTTGTTCTTTTTCTAACTTCCCTTAAAATCATATCTCAGTATAATCTTATTAATTACTTCTTTGATAGTGTTTTTTCAGTTCATTTATTCTGGAAGCTGGTATATCTTTTCTGATGGTGGGCAACAGTTCTATGGTAAATTACAGCTAAAACCAGAAACGGAAATACTTGAATATTTACTAAGATGGGACAAATTATCAGTTTCTTTTCCTTTTTTAATTAGAATGTAAATATTTAATCCCATGAAAGATGAGAGCAAAAGAAAATTAAAAAGCAGATTTCTTTTACTTCCCTCTGATTAGGTCAGAAAATGGCATAAGCTATTTGTTGTCTGGTAGAGTAGAAGGACAAAAAACAGTGAATGAGTCTGAAAAATTATTAATGATATCTGAAACGTTTTATCATTATGACAGACCTATTGTGACATTGTTCCAGAAGAGGGCAAGCTGTTGTCTTATTCAGCACTGCCAAACAGGGCCAAAACCTGAGCTCCAATTCTGGAGCCTGAAAGCAGTTTTTACAGTTTTTTTACATAATGGAAGTGGTAATTTGTGACTCATATTCCTGGACATGAAAGGATGAGCAGCACAGGATTCTAGTGCCCCAGGTTATGAACCATATAATAAGAACCACACCTATTTCATACTTCTTTCTCAATAAAAAAGATAAAATCCTATGAGCATAACTATAGCAGTGTGATAAGAAGAGAAATACTCTGGCTACCAAGTTCCTCCTGTACAATAAACCCCCAACATTTCCTGGTAATTATAAAGTTCCCCTCTTGGTTAGAAATGTACAAAAGCCTCATCTCGCTCAGTTCCTTGTTGTTTCATTGGGCAGGAAAATGAAATAGTAAAAATATGCATTTTAATGTGGGAGTTCATATTTGAACCTTTACGCCAAAATGTCACTGGTAAATTTTCCTTGAAAGACCAATCTGCCCCTCAGTGCTGGAAATACAGCAAAAGTCAGTCAAGATACTGTAGTAAGCTGTGTGCATTAATCCTGTTCATAAGCTTGTATAAAATGTGATTCAGTATGTGTGCTCCCATGAAATACATGATTAATTGTGTGGAAAGCCTTCACCCTGAAGTTTGAACACTGCTATGTGATGCTCGGAAGAGCATTTTATCTCACTGTGGGCCAATGATTTATTTAGAGCTTAGTGAAACATCTGTTTGAGGACAGCAGATGACCGTGCCTTGCACTATCATGGGATATTAGCATTTCTAAGGAGGTGGAAGCAGATTATATTAAAAAATAATAATAATAAAAAAAAATAAATCAAAGTGTTTAATGAATAACTGGTACAATTTTTAGGTGGGTAACCCTCTTTCCTAATGGAGCCCCATGGGGCAACTTGGGCTTTTGAAAGGGAGAAGTATTTGTTTGCAAACTGGTGCTCTGCTTGCTAATAGTAAACTTGAAGAAAAGATGTTACAATACAAGGAATCCAGTTATGTGGTTGAAAAACATAATAGCAGCCTTACAGCTAAGTACTACAATGTGAGAGAAGTCCCTAGGATATGATCCCAAAATCTTGATGCTTTTGTTTGTTTTTTCTTAATGCTCTTGGTTTACCTGCCTTTTTAATAAATTGTTAATTGGGACATTAGCGATTGGGATTGTTAATGATTAGTTTATTCTTTACCCAAGCCTTTCATGTAAGGTCTCTTCAGAGTATGTGCAGCACACATAATTCTATTCTACTGGATGAGACAATTGAAAGAACAGGCCAGTTGTGTAACTTTTACAGAGATCTGAGAAAATTGTTCTTATCCAGAAGACACTCCTTTGTGAAACTGAATGTACAGGTGTGGATGTTCACAAAAACATCCATGTATGAGATAAGTGCTGACCGGAAATACACTTGGCATTAAACAAAATGTTTTTCACCTTCCACTTGCAAAAGCTAGGAACTACTTCTGTTGGGTTGTTTGCTTGGTTGTTTGGGGATTTTTGAGGCAGAGGGTGTTGTTTTGTTTTCAACTTCAATATCAAAAAGACAAATAGTCCTTTAACCAGTCTCTTCTTTTTGTATACTTGTCCCTTACAGCTAATGCATAAGAGTTAGTTCCAGAAGGGACAATTATGATTTATTTCTTCTTGGCACAGGTGGTGGGTTGCCATGTAAACCTCCTAGAGACTGCAGCTGAGAACTCCTCTAAGGCTCATACCACTTCTAGGCTGCATTTATTGAAGTGCAAAGGGAGAAAGGCATTCAATTAGAAGCTATTTCTATGACATGTACCTCCTCTAGACCACCTTGACAACATGAATTTCAACTGTCTTCATAGTCTACCATTATAATTGGGTGCTTCATCTTTCAAAGTGAGATGATAAATATCCTAGTTTTAATTTTAGCATTTCTGGCTCTCCTGCTTATCAGTAGCTTACTCTGTTCCAGGAAAAGCAAAGAGAAAAAACAACTTTGAACAGCCCTGTTTGTAGTCCAGTCCTAACCTAATGAATAAATCCTGTTTGGAAGAATATTTATTTGCCATCATCAATGATGACAGTAGAAATGCAAACAAGTGCTCTGGGAAAGCTGATGAAAGAGTCACCATTAGAGAAGTTTGGGATTTTGTTTCGTTTTGTGTGCCTTATTTGAATCTGATTGTATGTTTCTGTAATCAGATGAAATATTTTTTGTTTTAATTCCTTGTGGATGTCAAGTATTGGTGCTGCCAGGACATCTTATTAATATCTCTATGCAGTCTGAATTACTGGTAAACTGTCAGTCTGAATATTCAAAATATGTATTCTAAACGAACAAAATGGATTTACATGTTGGAATTTTATACACCTATATCTCATATCTTTCAGTTTGCTGTTCCCAAGTAACTATCATTATATATACTTCCCCTCCCAGTATGACGTGGTATGTGCACACTATATATTTTCTCAGGAAAACATCTGAAAATAATTCTGTAATTGCAAACTGAGAATGTGCTGCCAATCCTCTGCCTTCTCTGTGTGTGCACTACATTCCAATTTTCCCTTTAATCTCAGTTATCACTATGAGCAAGGCATCGATTTCTCCCTTTAAAGCAATTATTACACCACTCCTACAGTTAGAAAGGGGAGGATCCAAGTCTGTGCATCCACTCGGAGTTGGGGACTCCCAGGATTTCTATCAATGTAAGACAGAACACAGGATATTTCTGGGAGAGGGCAGAGCAGCAGGAGCTGCTATAATAGTTAAAAAGAAGTTAAGTTACATACTCCTCCCAGTGCTAGCTGCAAGAGGCAGGGCAACAAAAAGCTGAGACTTGGCTCTGGATGCAGAAGGCATCCACCTGACACAGGAATTTCTGCCAGCAGCGGAGTTTGGTTTTCCTGTGTAGTCAGGAAGTTCAAGCAGCTGCATTACTATTACCTTGAGCACACACTCCCTAAGGTAGCAGCTACTGTTGGTTTCTTTCAGGTGCATCCAAGTAGGACGAGTCAGTATTTGGGCCTCTGTGTAGTCAAACTGTAGATTTGTCGTGGCTTACTGTACATTTTCTGCTTTTGAGATAAATGCTGAATCCCAGAACAGTGTGCATACTTTGAAAAATACTTGCATAGTAAGGTTGGTACTCCCTAGTCAATCTTTTGTAGGCCTATACAATACGGTTATCTACTCCTGATTCTCTTTTTTACAGATTTTTAATGGGTTATTTGATTTTGTTTATAGTCTCAAAATTATCCAGGCTAGTGGCTGCTGCAGCTGCCAGCCCACTCTGCCCTGACGGATACAAAAGCAGAGCTACTGAACTTCATAGATTCAGCTGCATCAAAGGAGTTCTCACTGTGCCAAATTGTGTATTTATATATAATTTATTTAAAAATACATAGTTCTATCACTTTTTTTTCTCTCAATTATTAATTTTATCTGACTTATCTGGTTTTATCAAGGATTAGCAAAGTATGGGTCTGGAAAGTATTGATTGCTGTGTACTGTTTAGCTTTGAAAAGATTCCTTCTCAGGAGAATGTCTTAGCATTTCTGCACAGCCTATAGAGCCTCCATAAAATCATAAATTTTCTTTGGCAATCTTTTATTTTAACTGAAGGAAAGTAAGAAATAAAAAATAAGTCAAGAACATGGTAGTCTGATAGGGTTTAATGGAAACAGCAGACTATAAAGCTTGCTTTGGATCAGCTACAATGGATTTCCTGACTGTTCCTAAACAGTTGTCTACTTTCATTCCTTTTTGAGAAAATTTTCGTTGTTCCAGATTGGATGTTGCATATTCATGGGACTATTTTAAAAAACAGAGCTGATTTAGAAATTCTTGCCTTGAAAAAACAGTCATAATTGGTTCCTTTCTCCCTCAGTTACTTACCAGCTTTTTCCTTTTTTTTTTTTTTAGCTCTTAGATGGCTGACCTGCCAGGAGTATGCACATTACACATGCTGATTCTGATTTTTGACAGGTAAATTATACATAACTAAAATTTTTGGCAAATATTAGGCTTTGCATCACCCCAGTCTATTTTGTGAGTTAACTGAATAAATGAATATAAATGAGGTGCAGGGACTCGAATCCTTTTTTCTAAAAATTTTTAATGGATAAAAGCAACATGCAACTATCTGGTCTTTTGGCCTACAAACTAAAACACATCTTCTATTACAGCTTATGCTAGATTTTTAGTATTTAATCACATTAGCATTTAGACTAGATTTTGACTTGTATTCCTTCCTACCTTGCAATTTTATTCTTCAAGGCACTTTGGGCATCAGTTACATTTCAGGGTAAAAATACTCTTGCATTGTAAGCATTGTTTTCATAATTATGCTCTGCAGTGAAGCTAGTCCAACCCTCCCTACAATAAGCAGGGACATCTCACACTAGAACAGATTGCTTAGAACCCTGACCTTGAATGTCTCCAGGGATGGGGCTTCCACTACCACTATAGGCAGCCCCTTCCAGTGACCCACCACCCTCATAGTAAAGAACTTTTTTGTAATGTCTAACCTAAATCTGCCCTTTTCTAGTTTGAAACCATTACCCCTTGTCCTGTTTGTTACATGCTCTTGTGAACAGAGCACAAAATGGATAGGTTTTGTTTCTTGCATTGTTATTACACCACCATAGAAAGTAGACCTCACAAAACCTTCTGGTTATTTATTTTGTAGATGGAAGAGAATCAGCAGAAAGAAACTGGTTTTCTGGTAGAAGATGATGTAGATGTGCTGATTTGTTGCTGGCAAAGAAGTAATGAGTGCAGAGATGGTGGCCACAGTAATGTTTTCTGCTTTTTAAATTGGTTTAAAATTAGGCTTTTCCAGAACAGATCCTGCACCAAAATTGTTCCTCTTCCCTCATCATTAGGAAAGTTAAACCTTTTACCTGGAGGAGACCTGACCAACTGGCTGGTTATGTTTCTAGGAAATCTGGGTTAGAAACAAGCTATTCCAAGCAACCCAACTAAAAAACTCCCCTTACTTCTTGGAGGGAAGAAAAATATTTCTATGGTGAAAAATGTTTAAGCTTGAGAGTTTTGGATTCCAATTTTGTAGAAAAATGGAAGTAGCTCGAATTTTATGTTAGTATGTAAATGTTCTGATTTTGCTGCAATTATGTTATCTCTGTAGAAATGATTTTATATAAAATGCCAATGTGAGGCTCCACAGTTCAATCTCGTATGTGCAGAATCGGGTCAACAGGACTGGCAAATAGTTGGATACATCCAAGTATATGATTTAGCTGTTTATCTATGCTTGCTTTAGTCTGATATCTCTACGCTGATAAAAGTGAGAGCTCTGCTGGGGATATAGGTAAGTGCTGTACTGAAATCCATAGAGCTATGCTGCTGAGGCAGTGAACAATGATCACAACCCATAGGAACAATTCTTTAAATACTAACTTGATTGCTCATCCCTTGTCCTGAAGGTACTGGAGCATTTTTTACAGGCAGTCTAAAAAATTGCTCTGTAAGCTTTTATGGGGATGCAGGATTTTTCTGCTTAAATAGCCTGTAGGGCCAAAGGTCATATATACAAAAAATTACACTAATGTCAGGTATTTTGAGCATCAAGCACTCAGTATTAAGAAATGCCAAAATTAAGGTAGGGGGTGGGGGGAGATGTGAAATCATCTGGTGAAAGATGTGTATTCCCGTGGCTCTCCTTTTTCCATGTCTTTGAACACAGCAATGTTCATAAATCTGTGTGCATGTAAAAAACCACCCAACTTGGTAAATTTGTTCTCTGCAGTGAGAATCTAGATCTATATGGAATCGGGAATTGAGTCTAAGCTTATCATATTCCAGGTCTTTATTGCCATGCTATATACAGTCTTTTTTACCTGTCTTTTTGAGGAGACTCCAGGCAGCTTTGATATGTCTGGGTACGAGGAGCATACCCTGTAAGACAGGCAGAGGAACACCCCACTTCTGAATCCCATCCAAACCTTCACAGATGCAGCACGAAGGGACTTCAAGTTAGCCTGAACTGTGGGACACCAACAGTACCTGATCAAGTCCTTTGTGGTTTGACAGCATCTTGAAAGTGCCCAGGACTTTCTGAAGGTCTGTGATGCCTGCATGGTAGAATCAGATCCTGTGAAACAAAACTAAGTGCCTAGCATTTGTCTGAAGACCTGAGCCTTGACATCTACTTAAGAATAATGTTTGTGGCAAGGAAAACTCTATTTGCAATCTGATACAGATTAAGTGGTAAAATTTATTGAAGGCTCCTGACAGACATGTTAGGGTTTATTAATCATGTCCTTCAATTCTATTGAAAAATGTTAATGTATCTTGTCAAGAGTTTATTGTGTAAAAACTTCCAGGATTGTGGTAAAAATATGTTATGCCTTACATGATATCTCACTAAAGGCTAAAAACATCTTCAGTCCCTGAAGACTGACAGACAATATTAGCTCATTGTCTGTCCTATTCTTCTAGCCCTGGGAAGTGTGTTCCAAAATGCTGTGTATTGACCTGCTGAAGTAACAACAGAAATGGGTGGGAAGTGGAGGAATCACTTTTTGTTTATATGCTCCTAAGGTTATTTTCAGTGGATGAGGAAGATAATTTTTTAAAAATACCCTGTCTCATTAAAACAGCCTTATGCTTGCTTTGCAAAAAAAAAATATAAATTTTAGAAAACCTAAAAATCTTGTACCTAGTGCAGGGAAACTCCTCTCTCAGAAGGCAGAAAGGACTTAAGCAATATTTCAGATCCAATATAACATCATAAAGTCAAGCACAAAATGTCAGTGATGAGGGCTGGCAAAATCTTTGCTTTGGATCAGACTATAGTCTGTGTCACTGAATATATTTGCACAGGCATAGCTAAATTGTCCCCATCTTGCCAAGACCCATGTTATTAAGTAGCAGATGCAGTACTAGAAATGAAAGAAAGAGTAATTAAGGTTATGTAGCGGTAAGAAATGCAGGCTCCATGTGTGCAGCAGCTGCTAATTGTAGTCATGTAAGGCAGTGGTCTGAGGGATGGCTGTGTAGCGACATCTGGAGAGGTTTGGGATGGATTTGAGTATGCTGTGTCATAGCTTTGGATTTCAACCTCTAAAGGGAATACGATCAGTATAGAAGAACTAATGTTTTTACGTTTCTTCAAGATGTTGTGTAAGATTCTGATCTTTTCTCAGCAAAGATAACCCTAGTAGTGTTCAAGATTCTGAGCGTGAGCAAGGAAAATTGATTTACCAGACATTTTGAAAACAGGAGAGAATGACAGTGATGATAAATATTGCTGAAGGTTGCTACAGCATAAGTTCTTGTGGATCCTTCAAAAACCCAAATGCAGGGCATTTCTTTGTTATCCCTAATGATAAAAGATTTAAAGCAAGATTAAAACTGGTGGGTTGCAGTACTACTGCATAGTTACCTCTGAGCATAAGCCAATACACAAAACCAGAGGTTTTAATCTTACGTCTTTAGGTTTTGTATCAGAACAGGAGCTGGCAAAGTCAGTTTTTCCAAGTTTGACTCAACATCTTAATTTGGAAAGTCACATTCTGAGTAAAGCATGGTTACATCATATACTCTCCCAGTGTCTATTTTAGTCAGTTCAGTAATATAAAGAAGTGGCATCAATATGTGTACTTGAGGACAAGAATCTGCAAGGTAGAGGCTGGTAAGGTGGGTTTTTTTCTGCATCCTATTGCACATGCCAGATCATTTTCAATCTGAAGTTACATTTTTCTGTAAAGAAGGTAGTAAAAGAAAATGTCTAAGTCTGTGTTTACAATTGCATGAGATACAAATATCAAAGACGTCTATTAGCAGGAGCCATTTCTTGCTCAACTTGTTAAATATAAGCAATCCCTGAAGTCAGCTTGCTCATGCTCCCTTCCCTCCCTGGAACCCCGCTGTATAGGAAGAAACAAGTGATGTAACAAACAGTAGCACTGAGGGAAAAGCCTTCCAAGCAGAGTTCATTTGAGAAGCTCTATTCCTTTAGCCACTCACAGAAATGAAAATAAATTTGTGTAGAGTATGAAAACTGCACTATGTGTCTGCACAGATGCTTAGTGATTCAGTCACACCTGAGGACTACATGTTATGGTTCAATCATGGTGGCCTAAATTTCTAAGTCATGAAACATATTGCAGACCTGAAGAGGAACAGTCATTTAGCAAAAATAAATATGTAGATAAGACAGGTCTAGAAAAGTGTTTCATTCTGTTTGTGATACATGGGTGATCATCAGATAAATGTTTTTTTTAACCAGAAATGTTAGATTGTACTGCTTTTATCTATTTTAAAATGAAAACAAATAACAGAATAACCTGTTGCTATGCAACATCACACAAGTAAGTTAAAAGTTGGCAAAAATAATTACTACAAAAAATGTGACTAAGCATGCTGTGTCTAAGGCTTGTTCTGAGCCACTGTAGCTGACTCTCATAAAACAGACATTTAACTGTGGAATTTATTGTTTAGTGCACATTTGGGCAACACTAACACAATAACTGGTCTTTAAAATTCCTTTTGCTAATTAGTTTTATGTCACTTGATGTAGCTGTATCTGTATTTTAATATCCCTCTTGCTTTAGGACATCCTGGATGTACCGAAGTAGTGCTGACAAATCAGATTATCCAACTGTTAAGTTCTTGTGATCTCTGCTCCTCCATTATGGCTTACATTATAATAGTTCTTCTAATTCAAGCTCTCACATTTGCTTAGAGGGGAGTAAGACTGAAGAAATATTGCTGTCTAAAATTATATAGTCCAGAGGAGTAAGGAAAATAAGGACAGGATAAAGCGGGATCTGAAACGCACAACTGCTACTGCTGATTGTTTCTGTATTAATAGCAGAAGATGGGTATGGGCTAATGGAGACATCACAAGGTAATTGCAAAGACAGCTGCTTAGTTATTGATACATGCATTGAAGATTTTAAGGTAAAGAAATGTTTAAAAATGTTAAACTGCTTTTTTTGTGTGTGGTTTTTATTTTTTATAGTTTTCCATTTTAAAGCAGTATCACAGGTTAGACTACCAGGTCTCTTGTACTGTGTAAGTAGGTGCTTGGCACAAAACACAGCTAACCAAGTAACTATCAGAACATAATTTCAGTGTGTGCGATGAAATGTGACTAAGTATGCTTGAGAGCAGCTCAAAACTAATTTTCACTAACACTAGTGTTAGTAAAAGCTTGCAGAATATAGTAACAGAACTATAGAAAAAGGGAAATTTTTCTAGGGTAAAAAAGTTCGTAAGGACTCCATGCTGGAAATGAAGACCTTTATCAAGGGAAATATGCAGAAGCTGTAACTTTACAAGATTTCATTGATCTGACAAAAGCACTGAATATGGTAGGTTGCTGTGGTCTTTGCAGCCTCTCAGAAAACTCCTTGTCTGTGTAAGAAACTTACAGTAGACTTTAGAACTAAGTACAAAATTAAGTTCAACAGAATGATACTTTCCATAGGACAATTAAAATACTACATTTTAAAACTAGTCTTGTTCATGCAGTACAGTGATGTATACGATTGCTGTGACCTTAAAATAAGCACTTGGATTTTTGAAATTCCAGTGTTGTTTATTCTCTCCAGATAGTGTAGTGGGCCTAAAAAGGCTAAACGGACCAGATAATTCTTGATTATAGCTACACGTGGGTTATCCACTCCAATTTCTGATTAATGGCTGCTTCTACAGACAGCATTTGATATGGTTGTCAGATGAAAAATTAGGACTGCTTTAGGGAAATAGAAAAAAGAGTGTCTGTTGTCCCTCTGAACTGAACTCCTTGTTTAAGCATTTCTTATTTTTTGAATGTTTCTGTGCAATAGTGAATGCCTACTGAGAAACAGACTCAGAAAAAAAGGCCATCGATGGCAGGTACTTTCAAGAAAACAGTCATCTGGCATAAGGCTCTTCACCAGGTGTGCTAAGGTTTTATGCTTCTTCTGTCCTGCAGGGTATGTCTTTGGCATCTGGACAGATGATGGGTCTGCAGACTGGAGGAGTTTTGCTATGGAGACACCAGCTTTTCCTGCTCTGGAGGACACTGTGATGAGTTGATTGCTGGCAATGTTTGGACTGTATGCACACCGAGGCATTAGTAACTGAAGTCTGGCTGTGGCAGACCAGAAGCATTGTCCATTTGAACTGAGCACCCAGTTCCATGCAGTGAGATTTAGTGGGGATGAGATTGAGTGGGGATACAGGAAGCAGTTACTGCCTGAGGGGCTTCTGAGGCTGTAAACACACTCCTGACTGCTTGCAACGTAGAGCCTGACTCTTCAAGATCTCAGCCACAAAAAACACTGCAAGTAGCGACCATTTTGAGGGGAGACAGGTCTATCAAACTCGTTGACTGGAAAAGTATTCAAGTCAAAGGATGCACATGGCAGCCACTGTGCACTGGGGCACATACTAAATGGCAGTGTAGGTTGCACACCACCTGTGGGCCTGTGTGATCACCTACCCTTGATTCTCCTATGCCTCATAATTCTGCCATCCTCAACTTTGAGGAATTTGCTTTAGTGATGTCAAGAATGACGTTAAATATTTTCTGTAATTTTGAACTTGTCTCACTGTAAATACTGAGCACCTGACTACTTGAGTCAGATGTGAACCCATCAAAACCACATTTGCTTTCAACTTAAACAGGATTAAAATGTTGTGCTCCCACATGCACACACAGAAATTTCAGAGGTGGAAAAGAAATGTGAAAATGAGATGAAATTACACAAGATTCTCTGATGGATGTGTGTGTGTTTTGAGAGTTTAGTGAACTTATTGTTTGGGGGCTTTTTTCCCCTCGGGTCAGGACAATAGAGAAACACATTTGCTTATTTTAATATGGTAATTGGCAGCACGGACAAGAGTTAAACTGAGAGTGAGTGTAAATGTGTGCTAAAATTATACTATGTAAGGCAGACCCAGGATTTTAGTTTTATATGGGCAGTTGTCTGCAGCAAAGGGACAGTATGAGGTGATTCACTAGCATCAGTGTTTCGAAGTGTCACAGCCCAATCTGCCAAAGCTTGTATGTCTGAGACGTAGGTCTCCAAAAAATTACTTTGCCTCCCCAGCTGCATTTCTTTATAGTACCTATATTCATGGTTTTATGCATACATTAGTATGTTGTGATTTGTATGTGAAAAGATGCACACCATTGTTCAAATAGGAGAAAAAGTTATGGTCTGTACCTTTAGGCATTTACAGTCTTTGGGCCTCTTCCCTCCTGAAACAAAGAGTTCTACAGTTGTCTGTAAAAGATGCAGGACTAGATTCTAAATCATCCTACAAAGCATTAAGGCTCTATTGAAGAAATGTACTTTCACTAAGGAGCTGAAGCAAAAGCTGCCAGTCTAACTTATTCCATATAACCAAGAGGGTGATTAAATGTTCCAAATATGCAGAAGTCAAATGTCCCATTTCTGCTTTAAATCTTTTCCTTTTATAGGCTGTGGGTTATACTCCCTGCTTTAAAAACCTGTGCTGTTTAGGAACAAGAATTTATTTACAGTTTTAAAAACTTGCAACTAATCTTGGATGAATAATCTAAATTAACCTTTGGCAGGGAAGCTGTGATTTCTAAGCCAACACATAACTGCATTTTGCATTAGTTCAGGAATATTGGGTACTTTGAGGGGTTAAGAATGAAATATTTTCCATGATTCATATCTCTTCTTGCTTAAAAAGTCAACAACTCGATTCTGATGTAGCCAAAAGGGGTTTTCAGTCCAAAATGTCTCGTTGCTTGCAATTAATTTGGTTTCTTGCAGTTAGGGTTTTGTATCACAATGCATTAATGCATGAAAGCAGCTGCATCATGAGTAGTGCCACATGTCTGAACTAAAAATAATCTGTGTATATTGTTGCTGTGCAAACAGTTGTACATTTTGGTCACTGAAGATAATCTCTGAGTTAGAACAGCAGAGACTCATACGGCGTAATCAGATGCATATTGTAGAACTGTGAGGGGACACGTGTGAGTGCCTGCTTGTGCCACTTAACCACACCCCATCCTTTTCTGTCTTGGCAAGGATGCAGAGTCCTATTATTTAAACCCATGAAAATGTACAACAAAACTTTTAGTGATAAACATACTTAGGCAAGTGGAAAGGATTTCTATTTTCCCTGAAATTTGGGGGTTGGAGCTTAGACAACTGACATGGTGCTTTAGAGAGGGGGGAAAAAAGGCTATGCTAATTTAGAATTAGTTCTGTCTTGCAGAGATATCTATGGGAGAGGTGGGGAAAAAAACCCACCTGAAAACGATAGGCTTCCAACTTGCTGATCTCAATTTTTATTCTTCCATTTACAGGTCAGTGTTTTGTGGCCCCACTGAAGAGTCTGTGCCTTTCAAGAAACTCCAGAAAATGAATTTTTATCCCTGTCCTGCTAGAGTATGTAGAATGGCTTGCCAATGGATGACTCCTTCATTCAAACTCAGAGTAACCTTTGGCTCTCAAAAGCACTTGCTTCTACTGCCAGCCTCAGACTTTAATCTCTGCTCTCCATTCTAAAAGCGAATTATACAGAGAAAGAATTAAATATTATGTTAAAGGGTTTTATTTCTTCCTTATGTGAAACTAATTCAGTGGCCTAATTCTCCTACTATGCACAATAGTAGCTCTCCAGGGCAATACTGCACTGCACTAGAGGCTGGGTCCCATTCATGCTGGGAACTGCTGGTGAAGGACATGAGAAGGGAGAAGATAATACCAGTTTCTGTTCAAAGATCCTAGGACTGCCAACTGTCATCACTCGACAGGCACTAACATCTTAGGTAAGTTGTCTGTCTTTATTTGCCAAGCTTCACTACAATGCAATGTGCTCAATGAGCAACAGTCACAACTGACAAGTTTTGGTTGCTGCCTTTCAGCTGGGGACAGTATCTGCAGTCAACAAACCTGGGTTATAGATTACCACTGGAAACGATGAAGCTCCATTCCTGCAAGTCAGTCTTGATCTCATCTGAACAGATGCAGTGTTGTTGATTATTAAATGGAACCTGTAGAGCATGTGCCTTGCCTGGACACAGCAGAATGGTAATATGGTTGAAAAAACATACCCAGCTATGGCACTGGCAATAATTTATAATAGAGCATATTATAACTATGGGTCGTAAACTAGGTGCTTTTAACCATTTACCTGTCATTAGGTAAATGTCTAATGTCTGTCAAGTTATACAGGTTAGTGGTAATACATTACCAAGCTGATATATGTACTTGATAGTTGTCTTGTCTTTCAAAATTAAGCAGCAGTTGCATGCTGGCCATGGAGAAAGAGAGGCTGGGATCCTGCAGCTTAGCACACAAAATAGTCGAGAAAGAGTCAGAGAACTGTTGAGTTCCCCGTTAGGAAGAAGCCAAGAGAGGGAGTTTTTGAGTCTAGATTATCAGCTACAAAGAGACCTTGATTTGTGATTCAAAAAACTAACTGCTGTTACATCTGTTCCTGAGAAAATGGGAAATGAAAAGGATTATAGTCTCTGTAATTAGAATTACAGCTAAACATGCTTATTAACTGCTTCTAAAGTTGAAGAAGCATTTTTTATTTCAAACATTGTCTTTGCATTTAACAGTGAGCGCCTGTGTCCCCTTTTGTTGGTTGGTTGGTTTTTGTTTGATTGGTTGGTGGGTTTTTTTTGATTTTTTGGTTTGTTTGTTTTGAGAGCGAGACAAGAATTCTATGTGCCCATGGAAGAACTTAAAATGTACAAGGACTTCCGCTCTGTATTGGCAGACAAGTAGATGCAGTTTCGGCATCTCTTTTGTGCTCACTTAGGACCTATACTGACAGTAAACAAACAACCAAAAAAAGCTGTGTGCTGGCAGTTTTTTTATTTGTGCTTTTGCCAAGATGTACTTGTTTATGCACCGTCTCTGTGCCAGGATTTTCAGTAACACTGGTGTTAAAATGTACCTTCTCCTCCCTTCTGTTATAACTAGTAAGCTCGTTTATTTTTCTTCAAAATGGCTATTTTAGAAATCCTGTTAACAGTTAAAATAGCTTCTCTCTTCTAGATTAATAGCGTAGTTGTGTGTGTAAACCAAAATTCAGAATGCAAAAAGCTGATGTAATGGGGAGCTGGAAAAAGGATATGCTAATTTTATATTATATTAACCGTAGTTATTTGTCTGGACTAATTTTAATCACAGAATCATAGAATAGTTTCAGTTGAAAGACATCTTAAAGATCATCTAGTTACAAGCCCTTGCATGGGCAGGGACATCTCCCCCTAGACCAGGTTGCTGTAAGTCCCACCCAGCCTGCCCTTGAAGGCTTCTAGGGAGGGGGCATCCACTGTGCTGCTTTCCCCTAGAATTTTCAAGTTTCTGAATTCTGGAATGTTTTTGAGAGGCATAAAGAGCCTGTATAGCCAATATCCGTGTACCTAAGATTTCATTCTTAAACTTCATTTTAAAGCAAATGAACAAGGGAATTAAAATATTCATAAACTCTGAAAAAGGGTTAGGATTCTTCAGGGTATCTAGGATTGCACATTATGTGCCTTCCAAGAAAATAAGAGGTTACTATTAACCTGTGAGAACTTCTCTGTTGATTTAGATAGAAACTCTGACAACTAATCCTTGGCTTCAAAGCCATATACACCATGGGGAGTACTGGGAAGGTTTGGTGACAAAAATGGGATCCGAACATTCAGGTTTCAAAACAGGCATCTAGGCATGGTCAGTTAATAAGCTATCACTGTTATTTCTTTGCATCTGAACCCTCCTTTCTGTTGGGCTTAGGTGTCTATTTCACTCAGAATCCACAGCCTAGAACCCTCTGTTTGTAGATTATCAATCACCAAAGTGGTTTTTGAAGGGAGAATGGAAATTTGTTTTTTAATTAAAAGCCTTCTTGACTAGGTTGCCTGCCCAGCAGGTGGGGAAATTTCCTCCTAAGCCTGAAGAGTGACTGAACCAGAAGGATGCAGGCTATCTTGGAAAGTAAACACCCTGCCCCTTTTTTCTGGGGGCAGGTCACCATTCTGCAGGGTGGAAAAAAGAAATAAAATGCATTCCTCAGGAAACCCAAGGGTGAGCACCAGCAGGTAGGTGACAATTTTACTAGCTTATTGGTTGTTATCTGTCTGAGATGGAAAATATTTCAAACTATGTCAGCATTTCATATTAAATAGTAGCCAAAGGAATATATTTAGTGTTGGGAGCAGGCACTGAAAACCAGAAGCTCTCACCACTGCCATTCCTGGATGGCAATTCATCATTTTGTTTCCATTGCTTAGTTTCTCAGGCTTATGCATCTAACATTCACTGTTTCAAGAGATTAACAGGGAATGTCCTCCCCCATCCTTGCTTTTGCACAATAGTATCTGTGATGTGACTCCAGACACCAAATCAAATTCTAAGGGTCTTAGATACAGGGAAAATTTATATTTAAATACCAAGCCACCTCCTTCTGTATAAACAGTCAAGAGGGCTTAGTCAGTGTATCAGTGCGTTTGGCTGTGCTCAGTGGCACAGCTACTTTCAGCCATCCTTTTAGCTTTGCTAGTAAAAAATAAAGGTGTGCGTTGACTCCTGGTTGCTTAAACACCTTAGTTACTATTTTTACATCTCTGCTGTTTTCCTACCTTGGACTTCAATGTCTATATGCTGTCATCTAATTTGTTCTTTTTCCTTTCCTCTATGCTTGGGAAACTCAGTCCTTATGAAAATGAGAAGCATCTGGAAACAACTGAAAGCCAAGATTCAGACAAAGAAGGAGAGGGCTAAGTACTACAGCATTTCAGGTTCCAGGATAAAGCAGGGTAATACAGGGTGTTGAAAAATTTCTGGTTTGGATTCAAACACCTCAATTCCTTTTCACACACACATTAGGTAGGCTTTTCCCTTAGCACTGCTTTTCCCTTTTCTTTTAAACAAAAGGGGTTTTTTTAACAAGTATTTTTATATATGCTCAAATTCATACTATTGCAATTATATAATAGTATAAATAAATATAAATAAACTTTTAAGGAATGAAAAATCCCTTTTTAGACAAAGCATTAGAATCCTATTAACCAAGGCTATATATTAAAAAAATCTTAATATATGTAATTTCTGGTGCACAAAGAAACTGTATCTTCAAAGCTGTCTGGGGTGCTTTCTATTTTTGTAGACTTCCAAGCTCCCACAGTGAAGGTCATCTTGCAGGAGAAAATAATCTTCCCCATTCATTTCAGTGTCCAGGATATCAGACTAGTGGCTTCAGTGAGGGGGTTAGTTATGGTAGTGTCAATTTTCCTCCGCTTAGGTTTTTCTTATACAAGACAGAGCTGACCTTGATTCTCTTCTTCATTGGAACTGGAGGGGGAGCAAAATAGGAAAAACCAAATGGCCCATTAAGGAGAGTTAAGTACGTTATCTTCTGAGGTAACTTAACTATTGGCTGTGTTGCATGTTTTACCTCCTTAACCTGATGATTTTTTTAAGTTCCCATTTTAACCAGCTTGCTGGCTTGAATGAGCATGATCTCAGTCAGGGACAAAGAATTTACTAGGTAGCAGAACACAGAAAACATGTGCTGCAGTGTGGAGCATGGCTGTCTAAACCCTTTTCTATGCTAAACCTCCAGTGTTTATTCCCTAAAAATTGAGGATTACAAGGAACTAGGAGTATCTAATCTGGAGCTTTGGAAATATGTGATGTATTGCAGGTAGGTTTCTAGGATTTATTGAAACTAAGGAAAAACTTTATTTTCCTGCATGGAGCAAGAAGTGTTTTTTTTTTATTTTAAACTGCTATTAAGTTTTAAAACATGATAGGAAAAGTTTTTCTGTATTGGTTTGTTAATACTGGACCTGGTGAGTCCACACACTGTAATTATAATTACTTTTTATGTATTCGAGAATTGTTTAGGGATAGTTATCTTGCCCAATTGAGATAAGGCTGAAATGCATTTCCCACACAACTGGATATTTAGTCCTTCTGTAGATGTGCTCTGGAAAGTACCATAAGGAACAGGAAAGCTGGGGCAGAAAATGTTGCAAAAAAAGGGTTCTGGGCCTTTACTTTCTCTGTTTAAGCTGTCAGGAACCCTGAGGTGTCAGAAAAATGGGAGAGAACTCACAGCCTATGAAGTAAACAGAAAACAAAACAAATAAATAAATGGACATCTGAACTACAAGTTCATTTACACTTTCAGAAAGATGTAGCTTTCTAATAAAAATACACATATGTTCATACTGATTTGCACTAAAATGATATCTCAGGAGCTGATCTACATGAACATTTTTCTCCCTTAAGAAAATGTAGATACCTAAATCTATAGATCTGAATCTGTAGCTTGGCTGCTACAGACTAACACTTACTCCCTTATAAAATAGGATAATGTGGCTGGGAAAGCATTTGGTAATTTAGAGCTCTCTGAAAAAGGAGCTGGGTCACAGAGCAGAGGTGTGGTAAATCACAAGACAGGAATGGAAGTTTTTGGCCAAACCCCCACCAGAAGAGAGGAGGTTGAGGGATCGAAGAGGAGTTCCCAGAAAAGTACAGTCCCACATCCTTTGCTGGGCAAGAACACTTCTGCAAGCTCCTTGTGAATCAGAAGTGATATTGGAACATGAGAGACAAATAATGCAGATATCCAAGTCAGCAGTTCTGCTGTAACTGGCACTAGTAAAGGGGGATGCAGAGATGGAATGGCAGAGTATTCAGCGTGTCACTGCCAGAACTACCTGCTTGTATCCCACTTGAGGAATAGATAGCAGCATATATAAGGAAAGATTAAGAGGGGTATGTTAGAAGCCACAGAACTCTTTCAAGTAAAAAAAAAAAAAAAAAAAAAAAAAAAGAGTTCAATAAGCAATGGGGCACTAGGAATAGGAGCTGAGGCTCCTATCTGTATGTGGATAGAGCATGCTAAAAAACAAATGGACATAATGTGCCTGAACCACCTATAAATGCTTCTTGTGAGTATGAACTGGACCAAGAAGTAGGATAACTAATCTTCTAAAGCATAAACAGATCTGACTAGGTGAACTAGGATACTAAAGATCATTCTTGGTTTCATGATGACAAATAACTGTTTAGTCAGTAGCACGGAAGGCTATTAAATCTATTTCTTCTCTTTATGCAGGTGAAATACATGGTTTGCAGAAAACAATTTTGTGGCAGTAAGTTTGTTTCTGTGCACAAACAAATGAGAAGAGTGTTGCTTGCAGCAGCTCTTCACAGAGGATAGCTTTTCAGGGCTGTTTTGTTTGGGTTTGAGTTTGTTTTTCTTTGTTTTTTTAACTGGGAATTCCAAAGTAATCTAAATATAGCCCTTGTGGATTGGAATTAAAAAAAATGTATTCATATCAGTTTGTTGAAATGACAAACTGCAAATACTTTTTTTTTTTTTTTAAAGGCCATTTAAATCTGTGAAATGCAAACTAGTCAATCTAGTGAAAGCTTACTCATTAAAAAGGAATGAAAACAAATATGGAGTCCCATTAGGAACAGAAATGCATCTTTATATGGGAAAGAAGAGAATTAGAAAAAAGTAACTAGAAATGTATTCTAGTAGTAGGAGAGTATGAATGGGTTGTTTACTTTCAAACTTACAAAGATTATTGCTTTGTCCAACAGCACTGGTGACTTTCTCCTAAGGTACGTTGTTGCCTGACTGTGGTTTCAGTTAGCCTAGACCCTGCAGCCCTGCAATCCCTTCCTGGGGCCAGGCAGCCTGTACTGCTCTCTTTTCATTCCTCACGTTCTCTGCAAATTGCACTTCTGAACTCCGGACTGCTTAGGGTCAAATACTGTGTCACAGGGTAGCACGATAAAGGGTCAGTTTGTTCTTTTTTGTATTTGGAAAAGCAGAATGAAGAAGAGAGTTTTATTAAAAAGACAAAAATAAATGACCCTTTCCCAGGCAAGGAAATGACAGCAAATTGGAATCAACAACAGTAGCTGGAAAAGAATCTTTTCCCTGTTTGGCTGGCCTTCTCACATGTGACTGTTTTCTGTACAGAAACACTGCTGAATTCCTCATTTTTTTTCCTATTCATGAAGAATCTGACTTAGAGTGATGGGTCCTACTGTATGATTTAAACATCAGGACTCAAGTGTGCTGTAGCTTGTTCAGACTGTTCCAGTGCTATGAGATACTGATGGAGAAAACCCTACGTAAACCCCCTCCTATTTTGGGGAGACTTATTACTAGCTTCCTTTTCAAATCCAGCCTTAATAATGGGCCATGCAAGATGGGTAATATCTGTGACTGTTGTGCAGCAGAAACTCCACCATCCCCATTAAAAAAAATACATATGATTTTGAAACAATTGTTGCTCACTCTTGCTTGTTCTTAGCAGTCACAGGTTGTCAGCCGTGTACTATTTCAGCTTTGTATTATTTCAGTTTGTTGGGTTTGGTTGGGATTTTTGGGGGAGGAGTGTTGTTTGGGTTTTTTTTTAATCTCTGACTGGAAAAAAAGAGCTAACCTATTTCCTGCAGGAATTATCTGGATGCGAACAGTGGCGTATAGCCTACAGAAACCTTCTGACCATTCACACAATAATAAATAGCAGGTATTTTTAACTTTTCCTGGGGTTTGTGTGAGAGGAGGGGGAGAGAGGCAGGAGAAAAGGTATTCTAGATACAGAATTAAAATTTAACATCTTCATTATGTCTTGATATATACAGCCTGTTGCCAATATTTGTTCTCCTTCAGTGTTGGGGTTTTTTCCCCCCCTAGATCTGTTAACCTTAGTCTGTCTTACCTTTGTTGCTGCTTTTTCACGTACATAATTTCTGTCAGGCATGGATGAGCTGAGAAGTGTGATAATGTCAATATTTACTTCTGGCACTAAATATTCAGTGACTGTGCCAGCGTATTTAACTGTAGTAGCTGCAGAGATTAGAACAAGGTGTATGCTAAGTAAACGCTCTTGTTTTTGAAAGGTAACAAGACCTGTACCGTCTGAAAAGTGAAGCAGTGAGATCCTCTGTTCAGTTGTTATTGAATATTCCATCATGGAGCTCATCATCAGGCTTAAATACACTTGGTAAGTCACTGTTGGTGGGACTGTTATCTAGGGCTTGTGCATAGGGCAGCATATGTTGATCATTGATCTGCAAGAAGATCATATTAGCATCAGTGACATGACTCTTTTGAGTGATGATTGGACACAAACCAGATGTGGTACAGGTTTACAGACAACGATGGGAAGGGAAGCAGAACTTGCAAAGACTCTAAGTAATTCTTCTCAGGGATACATTTTTGTTGTGTTTTTTTATGACTGTAGCTACAGAAAATAAGTGTATGCCATTTCTGATCCTCCTTCTACAATGACTTGTCTTTTGAATCACATTGGAAATGACCCAAAAATTATTATGTTTTAAATTAAAGTAATTATGACACATTAGAGAGAGCCTCTAGCAGTTGTTTTTTCAAACAATTATTCCTCATGGTATGTAATAAAAAAAAGAAACCAGGAGAGTTAAATTTAACCACATTGGTAGGATTATTACTGACCCAATTTCCTAGAAGACTCATCACATGATGCAAAAATATCTGGAGTGTCTATTTTATGTTTAATATGGCTTCTGTAATTCCTAGAAGTCAAGTAGCTATGCCTGATAATTTTGTACTTAAAATGTAGGTAAGTTTATCCCAGTTCTCAAGTTCTGTTTCCACTTAGCCTTGGATGCAAAGCTAGGAAAAAAACTAAATAGGACCAAGTCAAAATGAAAAAAAATAAATTACTTAACTGACTGAAGTTAAGACTTCTGTAGTGGATCAGGTCAACATTGCTTTGAGCCATTGGCAGGAACTGTCAATTTACATCAAAGATGATGTAAGTTAGTCTTTCTCCATGTTCAGAAATCAATATACTGTAGGTCAGGTGTAGGTTTCTTCTGCCTGTTTCCTTACCAACGTATAAAGAGAAGGACAATGACCTGAATAAGTCTGTAAAGGCAGCATTGGGTTGGCCAGAAAACCTCATAATGATACTGTGCAGTCCTCCAGATAAGTGTACCTGATATGTCAGTTACTTCTGAATACTAAAATCCATATCTTCAGTGCTTTTTGGAGATATGCAGCTATGGTGAAAGTGCTGCTGCAAGTTCTGAAATCAATTTTTACTTAGCTTTTTGACACCAAAGCTGCATTCCTGAGCCCTATACTTTTTCCTAAGCAACATAAGCACAGAATAGTTGTTCTTCAGCATGGGTACAGCCTTTCTGTACATTACTGTGTAGTAAATTCTTAGTAAAATAAGTGGCAATTAAACATTACTATGCTA
Organism: Apus apus; assembly: GCF_020740795.1. Lineage (NCBI taxonomy): Eukaryota > Metazoa > Chordata > Aves > Apodiformes > Apodidae > Apus > Apus apus. The sequence continues at coordinate 71,935,478 of NC_067285.1, forward strand.
CTTGGCTTACAAATTTAGGTCAATTTTTAATTATAGATACATAAATACATTTTTAATACACAGATTATTTCATACTCTTTCCATTCTCAATATCGTACTGAACAGTGTGGTAACTGTAGTAAAAGGCAAGTTGAAGGCAGGCCTCTTGCAGAAGTACACTTCAGCAGCTGGGGCTATTTTACATAGGATTTAACAGTAATTAAAGACAGACTAGAGATGCTGTTAAAGCCTTATCCACAACACAAACTTAGTTTAGCACCAATTTTATGATCTGTCTAGCAGTGTCTATGCTTTCAGGAAACCAGAAAGTGCTAGATTTCTTTACTGAAAAACTGGATAACTACAATGCTAGGACAGTCACTTGGAAGTATAATCCTTAATCCTTCTGAAATCTTGTCCCAATAATCATTTTAATTGAATGCAGCTATAAGGTCCCCTAACTTGGGAACAGAGTCTCCTCTCCTTCCCCCTCCAAAGATATTTGAGGCACCCTAGGATGCCATTGCCCTTGGCCACAAAGGCACATTGCTGGCTCATGGTCACCTTGTCCACCAGGTCTCCTAGGTGCTTCTCTACAGAGCTCCTTTCCAGCAGGTCAGCCCCCAACCTGTACTGGTGCAGGGAGTTATTCCTCCCTAGGTGCAGGACCCTACACTTGCCTTTGTTGAACTTCATTAAGTTACTCTCTGACAATTTCTCCAGCCTGTCCAGGTCCCACTGAATGGCAGGACAGCCTTCTGGTGTATCATCCACCCCTCCCAGTTTTGTATCATCAGGAAACTTGCTGAGGATACCCTCTATCCCTTTATCCAGGTCATGAATGAATACATTGAACAACACTCGACCTAGTACCAACTCCTAGGGAACACCTGTAGCTACAGGCATCCAAGTAGACTCCGCACCACTGATCGTAACCCTATAAGCTCTGCCATTCAGCCAGTAAGTTTTCAATCCACTCTTCTAACACATACTTTCTAAGCTTAATTAATACAATAGTTCTACAATATTAAAATCAAGTCTGATGTTCAAGTTTAGACATTGTTAATCCTCTCATCTTTTTTCCTAGTGAGAGAAAACTATTAAATGCATTTCTTACTCAAGCAGTATGTTAGGAAACATTAATTCATGTGTCCTACTTCATTTTATTAAGCATCTGCATATTATGGCTTAGAATCAGCAGCAGTAGAAAAAAAACAGAAATCAGGATAAAAGGCATTAATGTTGGTTATTATAATACATTTTGTTAATGAAAAGCTCCTGGTTGCGGCTGAGAAGCTTAAAACATATTTAGTAGAAAAAAAAAGAAGTGGAACTGCAAAACTAAGTAGAAAACTACTTTAAAAAAGAAAAATCTAAATAACTGACCTGGTGTTATGGGCCTCTAAGAAAAGAACCTGCAGAAGTGTAGACTTTGCATAACAATTACCACAAACCAAACCAACACTGCATGCAGCATCTCCTTCATAATATAATTAAGGTTATTAGTTAATTTATGCACAAAACTCTGGGCAGTACTACAAAATGAAACCCTGATGGTGTTTTTCTTCTTCTTTTCTTTTTAAAAATAAACAATGCCATCCTAGCAGAACCTAGAACTAGTGATTTACACACTGAAATGCAGGCAAATTACGAACTTTGTCTTATGTATACTTCTCTTCAAAAAGAATGAGACAAACAAGGAAAAAGAGAGGATGAACAACTTTGTGAGTTACAGTGTCACTCATTTAGGTGAGTATTTTAATCAATTTAGCAGGAGAACCCCAGACTTGTATCCATCGTATCTTAGGTCCCACTTGCATCTTTTCTGGGGCTACATATTTGTGTGTGTTCACTGTTGAATGCTCTGGCTCCATATCCTGTACTGTCAGCTTGAGGTCTACTCCTTTCATTGTCTTGCCACTAAAATGAGCTTTGCTCATCTGCTCTCTGAAGTGAGAGCGATGTAAAAGCTCCTGCCTTACTATAGTCATTCAAAGGATGAAACAGGAGCAGTTGCAAGTGGCTAATTATTGCAACAAGCAAGTGGTGGTGTGTGTGTTTGGTTGGTTCTTAAAATATCCACACTGGTATTGAAAGACAATTCCCAGGTTATTCAAATGAGACAAAGTGTAGAGGAAGCTGAACATTTACAGATACAAGTACCAAAAGAAATTATTGCATAAAAAATTGGTTTATAAGTCTTCCTACAGACATATTTCAGTCCTTTCAAACAATATTTGTGTTGGCACTTTCTTGTCCTTTCCCACTCAACCTCACTAGGGTTGTTGGGAAGTGATGTTATTTGGGAGGGATTATTGCTTAAAATATCTCCCTCTGTAATGAATCTTGTAACATAAGGGAAGGCCAAGCCAAGAAAACTAATGAAGACAGAAAAGAAAGAAAGCAGGGTAGGGGAAGTCCACAGCTACTCATGTACACACTGTCTGTGGGAAGTGAAGAGATTTTGTGGCTTTGAGCAAGTTAACTGGAACATCTCTGTGTTGGCTGCTATGAGATAATTTAGAAATCTGTTCTGGTTCACTTTTCTCAACACTAGGTGCTCTGCAATCAAAGACCAAGTATAAACAAGAGTTAGAAAATATGATTCTGGTGTCCACAATACACAGGCAGGAGAATATTAGACTAAACAAAAATTGGACCCCACAGAAACCACTAAAAAAAAATGCTTCCTTTGAGGGAAAATGTATTTTATAAATCAACCAACCAAACAAAACAACAACAACAACAAAACAACAACAACAAAAAAAACAACAAAAAACAACAACAAAAAAAAAAAAAACAACAAAAGAGTAAATTAATGTGGGAAGATTTTTCCATCAGAACACTGCCAGTGACATCACTATTCTGTCATTCTCTACAGAATTATTTTCATGATATTCTTTGCAAGCTTGGAGAACAAATTTGTGAGGAAGCCATCTGTTACTGTCTAGTACTGCACCTGCTTAGCTGTCTTCTGCTGTACAATATAAAAAACTAAATGTCATCATTGGTATTGCAAATCAATAAAAATGGCAGAAAGAGACTGAAATGAAAGCTTGTACTGAAGCTGTAATCTTCCTGTAAAACTCAAAAGTTTTCTTCTGAATGCTGGTGAGGAATGTTGCCTTCAGCTAGAGACCTCAGACCTTGATCTAAAGCCTCTAGACATTGAAGTAACTGTTGCTCTGGTAACCTGTGGCTTATTTCGTTGTAGTGCTACAGAGTTAATGACTTCCTTTTTGAAATGTGGTGTTGTTAAAACCAGCATTTATATGGACGAAGAAACGAAACAGTAGTATTATTGAATGTCTGCCACACCACAGCATATCACATGAGTTCTGCATCTCAGAATAGCTAACTTCCAAAGTGCTCTCATCATCTGTAGCTTCCCTCCACCCCAAACTTCAATACAAATGGCTGAAAAGTGTAACTTTCCCTTCCAAGTTAAGTCAGAAAATCATACAATGAGAAAGGGCTGCTCTTTGTAAAGGTAAGAACCTCCTACAAAGCATTAGCACGCTCTGTGACAAGTGAAGACAGAGACCACATACATACATCAGCTTTTTACAAGAACAATGTTATTTTTTTCCTGTTCTTTCCTTGTCCATTTCCTATCTCACTTCTTGGTTTTGGCTCCAAATGCAAACCCTGAATTTTCACATTACAGCATCTAACAGGACAGATTTTGGTAACAGAAGCCTGAGAACCCAAACTGAAATTATAAAGTCTATTTGATGACCAGTATGCAACTGTTAAGACTTTGTTGTAGAGCTGGCTAAAGCTACAATGCCCAAGGAAGAATGTCAGTTTAGTATCTTCCTTTCCAGTCCTCCTTCCTGGCAGAAAAGAAGGCAGTAATTGCTGCCAGCAACCTTAGGGGCTTCCTCTTATAAAGCAACCACTGGCCAGGCAGACGTGAGCAGGCAAGTAGCACTGACTTTCAGGGCTGGAAAGAGAGTGTAAAACGTGGCACAGAAAGTATATTCAGTGCCAGACATATCCAGGTAGGGAACATAGATGGAAACACATCAAACAAAGCCTCATACCTCACCCACACAAACAGCTTTTGCTCAGATACCTGTGATTGTCAATTACTGGATTCTCACTCAGTCTTTTAATTCACAATTATTTTCTGAAAGGCTGAATTAGCTCCATGGGAAGTCAGAGTTTTCTGGGAGGTATAGGCATAGGCTACAACAGACCAGTTCACTGCTCCCAAGGCACTAAGAATACACTGGGTTAATAGTTACCACATGCTCATACAACTCCCAAGATCCATTTCTGTCGTAACTGAAAGAATACAGAGGAAAAAAGGGAGATCTGGAAAAAAAACAACCCTCTGAAAAAAAAAAGTCTGAAAAATGTTTACATTCTAAGAGCACAAATGTTAAGCTGTTTCCCTGGAGTGAAAAATCATGGGAAGAAGAATATATAAAGCTGCATCTACAATATCTTACAGAAGATTGTAAATATTGTGCACCTTAGTGTAAGCAAAGGAGGAAGAAGAGAGTCCTCTTCAATACACACAAGACCTACTGCCATATGCATTTTCTAAAACCTAGACTGGCAAGTTTAAAAAATCCATTTAGATTTTATTCTCATGTTTCAAACAGTCTTCATCAGCTCTCAGTTGAGCTTCTGCACTCACTTCTGGCTCCGGCCAAAATGAACATCCAATTTTGCAAAAAAAGTTTTGATTTTGGCCTAACTTCTTCCTGACACCAGACAATTAAGCCAATCTACTGTGTGTTGATGAGATTTCACAATAGATTTTTGAGCCCTGTTAAAATGTAATTTCAGATCACAATTAAGTCATTCTGGGAACTCAACAAAGTGCACTACTGATCTGATATCGGATGGGAGTGCTGCAGCCCCTTGCTCTGTAGCTATGAAGGGCCTTTACACCATGAATGGAAAACAAAGTCACAGAACCCTTTGATACTGTTCCAATAAAGCCTCACAAATTCTATTACTTGAAAAGCAGCAGAACATACTCACATTGCTTTCAGTAGAAGAGGTGCTGGGAAAGGCTTTCTTTTTTCAAGAACTTCTGTAGAGGGAATTACAAAAACAATGGTAAACTTTCCCTTTGCATCCATTAAATATCAGAGTACAAACCACTCTTTGCTTTCTGCCTGTGCAATAGCATTGCATTCCCAACAAAGATACTGAAAGCTACAAAGTGGTAGGGGAAAAAAAAATCATTAGAAAATTGTGAGCAGTTCTGGATGAAGAAACTGAGGGTTCATTTCCTAGATTTAGTGAAAGGAGAAATGAAAACTGTAGCAGAGATTTAATTCCTAATAAAACTCAAAATGGAAGGCAAGAAATGGTTGTTTAAAATGCTGCTTGCATCTTGTTCTCCACTCTAGCAGACACTTCAGTTTGCATTCACTGTACTAAAGTCCTTTTTTCATTTAATTATCTGAGAAATTGATATCTCTGTTTCTACCTGAAATTCTGTAGTTACCTGTGGGTAGCAAGAAGTGTACGATTTTGTTTTCCACCATCTTTTGTATTTACTGAAAAAACGGCTAAATCTTCTGGGGTCTAGAAAACTTGTAAAAATAGAAACAACTTCCTTATCTACTGAAAATAACATGTGAAAACCAATAAACAACCAACCAACAAAAAAGCTTCCCAAACCTCGAAGCATTTAAATTTCCTTACATAATTTTACAGGTATATCTTTTGATACAGTCAATGCACAAAGCTACTTCAATAATACATATAGTAAACTCTGGATATTAGAATTCCTGTAGTTAATTAGATGTTTGTTTCTAGCCATTGCTTTTAAAGGCTTTTATAGCTAGATGCATGATATGAAACGCAATACAGAAAAATGGCCTTTGAGCTTTAATTATCAAACACGCTACTAAGGAGACAGATTCCCCTTTCAAACCAATAAGCAAAAAGAAGCAGAACTGATAGCAGAAAGACCTTCAAGAAGTCATAAGCCAAAATCACTATTCTCTCAACATCTTTCACTGCTTTCTTTTCCAGAGAGGCAGACTCCCAGACCTAGGGCCTTGCAGGTATGTCATCCCTATACTCAAGGCAGATTGAAAGCTTCCAGTCAAAAAGAAATTAACACGTGGCAACACACACCAGCTTTTGCTAATGAAAACTTAAACAAAGGATTATTTCTCTTCAGAAAGAAGTATCTTTCTAACATTATAGACATTATCTATACTTGATATTTTTCTGTACATGCACAGGTGCACAAGATAAAATGAAGTCTACTGGTTTTAGCAATTTCTAGTTTTGGAATAAACACCAACTCTATTCACATAATATATTCTGTAAAACAGGTAAAACATGTAACAAAATAGTAGCCACTTAATCCTTTTCAGAAGAAAACAAACTTTTCTGATATTTAACTATACATTCATTCTGGGTAAGTTGAGGAAATATTTAACGATTTATCATGTGCAGGAAATTTGCCTTTATACTGAAATATATAGTAACATATCACACCTGCAGCTGAGCATGTCATCAACAGCTCAACAGCAGCACCTCCATGATCAGATTTATCTGTTTACAACCTCCTGCTCATCTAATTTATACCACTGGCAAGCTATGACAAAAACCACATTAAAAACACAAAACAAAAACACACACATACACACCCTCAAACCAAACCAACAAAAAAACCCAAACCCAAAAAACCCACAACCCCAAAACAACAACACCACCACCAAAACAAACAAAAATCCCCAAACAAACTAACAAAAAAAACCACCAAGAGAAAAAACAAAACAATACAAAACAAAAACAAACAAACAAACACACCAAACAAACAAGACAAAAACCAACCACCAAACAACACTTGACATTAAAAAAAGGGATCTTAATCCAGCTTTCCTTACTGTTTGGAGTGACTTGATTTGATTTCAATATTCAGGAGTGACACAGTAATGTTTGTAAGAGGTTATTTTGAAGAGCTGCCTATGTTGCAAACCATACACCAAATGTCTCACAATTGGTAGTTTCCTTCCCTAAGCAAAAGGATCATCTTTGAGCATAATACCTTATTCTATTTGGAGTTCAAAACACTTCTCTCGTATGTTATGGCACTTCCTACAAACTTCAGTCTCAGGAAGTTTGAATTGGCTGCTTTTCCAAAGTAGTTTGAAGGATGCCAGTGTTCTCAGCTTTGTAAACTCAAAATGAACTTGTATTCATGTTTCAGGTCAAATGAAGGGCTCAAATTTTATATTTTATTTTTTAATCACTGCGGTAGCACTTAGGAATCCAAATATCCAGTTCTTATTTTTTTTCCTTTATAAGGGTTCACCCTTGTATTTTGCCTTGTCCATCTGCCAGAACCATTAGTTTCAGACTTCACAGCAAAAATAGGCAAACATGAATATTACATTTCTAGATCAGAGGCTGGGGGAGAACTCAGAAGGGCTTCATAACAATAAATAAAACAACTATTAATGATCAGCTGAAATAGCTGATGCAGAGTGGTCTCTCAAACACCAGAATAGATCCACTGAAAAATGTCTTATAACTTTATTTTTCTTTGTAGGTTAGTCCTACTAAATATTTAAGCCTTAAATATTTTGAGTTGAATAGTATACTAAATAGTGGTAATAACAGCACTAGCATAAGCACTGTACTTTTCTTAGTTCTGAAGGAAAACAAGCCAAACCAACCAAGCAAACAAAAAATACCCCAACCCAGATGTTATCCCAAGGAGTTCTAGAGCAGTATCAATTCAAAATTAAATTGTGAAGTACAGTCTCTCATGGATGTAACACAAAACAATTTTTACAAGCGATCTTATGCAAACAGTGAGTAAAAAACCCTAATAATACAAAAGCAAACACATTTGACAAGTAACTACAAGTCTTAGGCCCAAATTCTAGCACAGCCCTACAGACCACTACTTGGGCTGTAGATTTGAGAGAGCAGGTCTCAGGCCTAAGGACAGCCTATTATCATCTGCAGGTGGCTTTTTCTTTAGGATACCATTGACGTTTGCCTCCAGACTTTAATCTGTGCTCATGGCTGTCTCATCAGGTGCATATCAAGCTATCTTCAGGAAGAAATCTTTTCAGCAGTCATTCAGAAAGCCATACAAGTCTACTGACCTCAAACAAGGGTCAGGCCTTGTAGATACACAGGCTTATCAGCCAGTGGGCCACCATCTGCACAGAAACACCATGAAGCAGCCACATTTCTTAATTTTAGCCATGAACTAACTGAAGACAAGAGTGGCTAAAAACTACGAGCACTTCCTGAATTCCAGTGCATCGCTTTACTCTTCCACAAGAGCAGGGAGTTCTGAACCTTGCTCTCCTTTCAGATCTTCTCGTGTCCTACTTATAGATGTTTTCACCTTCTGAAACAAATATTAATATGACCCAACTGTCAGATGTGGATATAAGAAAATATAGCATTTCCACTCAGTCACTAGATAGGATTCCTTAAAATAGGGGGTGGGAAAATGCTCAGAATGAAAAAAGCACACAAAGCCCATGCTGCTGCCTACTGGTGATCAGCTGGTGTACACAGCCCATAGCACTGTTGGAGACAGTGTAACAGACTCCTCTCAGTGACCGGAAGGCTGAGGAGCTAAGCTGAGTATATTACTTTTGTCTTCATGCCTCATGTGCACCAGACACCATCCTGACATAACCAAAGGCTGAAACTTATTTAGATTTAGCAAATTAATGACAGCATGTAACAACAAATGTCTATACCTAGAAATCAGATGGAAATCTTTCAGAAGTTTGAATTGTCTCCCAAGTTACTACACTATTGAAAGAACTGTAGGGGATAATGTTTTACACATTTTCTGTGTTTATTCATTTGAAGGGTTGGATGTTTGGGTGCTTTAAAAAAAAAAAAAAAGGCTTTAGAAGAAATGAAAAGGAAACCTTAGAAGTCTTCAAAGAAACACTGCTACTACCAAACGTAAAACAGCACTATAAAACAGTCACAGTCACATCATTTAAAAGTTGTTTTTCACATAACTGAGCTGCACTACAATAAATATTCTGGACAGTAGATGTCTTAATTGTAATTTGGCAATACCCTTTGGCTGCACCAACCTAGTTAAATAAAGTAAGTGTCAGACAGCTATTGAGTAAAATCTACCTTCTAAGGCAAAGAAAATACTTCAGTTTGAGATGTGCAATAAATAACAAATATATACCATTAGGTTTTGCTTTTGAGATGAAATAAACATAATAAAAGTGATTCTGCTAAAAGTTCCACAGATGCTGGATTGTTTTTGTTTTTAATAGTATTTGTGAGGTCTCGCTTGGCTTAAGGATGTGGACAGTTAAAATAATTCCTGAACTGTGTTAATGTGATGCTCCCTGTCAGGAAATTTATCAATAAAACGGATTAATTCATTCCCAAGATAAAAATAATGATACAGTTGGGGAGATCAAAGATAACCTCCATCCCTGATCAGTGTTTGAAAGGCAAATCCATTATACTATGTAAACACAAAGGTCAGATAAGCCTTTTTTATATCAACAATAGGCCCAAAAGTGCTCTAAGAAACTGAGAGCCTTCACATTTGAGGCAGTATATATAAATGGATTCAAATTGTCTTCATGTACATCCAGCCAATCAATCCTACCCTCCTCCTCCTACCCAAGCTTTGTTGGCCAAATAAATGCAAACAGTGGTCTTATTTACTCTATTGAAAGGGAGAAAAAAGTAAAGCAGGAGCAAATCCTACAATTTAAAGTCCAGACTATAGTTTAAAGGTTTTAGGAAATAAAAACCAGGGAACTGAGCATTTCTGGATAGCAAACACAAGGACTGCTTTTAGACAGATTAAGGCAGTGGGTCTTAAAATAACTGACAGTTTTATTTTGTAGTTTTACTTCACTGTTTTTTCAAGCTATTTTGGAAACTTTTGAAATCTGTCATCTCTGTAGAGAATAAATTTCAGTCAGAAGAAAAAACTTACTCCACCACTGCATACATCTTTTCAGTAACAAGAGACAAGCTGCAGCATATTCAGAGGATCAGCTTATCATTGCCTAAAATTATCAAACATAGCCAAGAAAATTTAAGTGGGTTTAAAATGTTGCAGAAATAAACAATTGCACAAAGTTTAAGAACTCCTTGATTCTGGAAGATGCCAGAAATGCCAAACTGCCTTACACAGGTCAGAAGCAAAAATTCAATCAATTTGTTCCTGGTACAGAAACAGTATAAAAAAGGAAGAGTCAGATTTACTGTCAGAAAGAACCCAGAAGTATCAGGAAACAAAGGTATTTGAATACAGACTGTTGAATTATTTTTAAAAAAATTAAAAACATATTTCAAAGTTGGTACTAGATTTCAGACAAAGATTTAGGGTTTAGGAATTAGTGAGAGCAAGACAAATAATGTGTTTATCTGAACCAACTGCCCAGAATGGAATAATGTCTAAGTAATTGTCTTCAGTTACTAATATAATCAGACTAAAACTCACAGCATAGTAGTAGTCAGCATATGTTAATTGAAAAAAAATACTGCTCTGTACTTTCAAACTGTTTTACTACATCCATCCACCCACATACCTGGAAGTGTTGTTAACTAGAGCAAAGCATGATCTGAAAGAGGAATTACTGCTATTAGATCTGAGCAAGGTCACTAGGATCTTTTGTTTTGAATCCAGCCTCAATGAAACCATTTAAGTAGGCCATGTTATGATGTCTGTTTTGAATACCTACAGATTCTGGGTGTTAATGCAGAAGACAACTAATGAAAACAGCAAAACCTAGAGTGCAGCTTTTGGACCACACGTGCTTTGCTTGTCAGGTTATATTCAGTATTTTGGGCTGGTAAACTTTATCAGCTGAGATGAACAGATTAAGAGGGTCTGGGGCTGCTGGCAGAAAAGGTGAACACACTACAATGACCTTTTCCTTAACTATCCTTTTGGTCATGTGCTTGCAGCTAAACAGTTCTCTCTTTCAGTAAGTCACATGACAGATGTTAGCCGTTCACCCAATTTAAGCTATTTTTGTTTCTTTTCCAGTACGTTCCGATCAGCGGCATGAACCGCAAATAGTGTCCAGCAATTGGTGAGAGGCAGATGCCCAAATACCACGTATTTAATCTCCTTTCAATATCCTTGACTCATGCATCCTGTCTGAGCTAATGTTAGTTTCCTGATTGCAGTGTGGCTGCACCCTTGGACTCTCAACAAGGGCCTGAGCCATCCCAGAAAGCTCACTTCTTCCTCTCTAGACTTCAGCTTCACTGTGCTTTTAGTGACTGGCTCTTTTTAAGCCACACAGTTAATACAAAACTCGAGTTAGAGTCACTGCCTTTATTCTTACATACCACAGCAACAGGCCAAGTAAAAATACATGGCAGAGTTGGACAAATGCTTTACTAAACTGTTCTCTTGTGTTCATTTCCTTCTTTAGTTATTTACCATAGAGCTCTTTTCCCTACCTTTAAAACCACTTTCTTTACCATCAAAAATATTTTCCCCCAGATCTTGTGACAGGTCTTCTTACCTCTATTACAGAAGAAGGAACTAAGGTACAAGGTCCACACAGGAAGGCTGTGGCCCAACCAAGACTCCAGGTCTCCTGAGACTCTGTCTTACACTTTGACTACAAAGTCAAGCACTTTCTCCTCTGTACTCTTTTGATCTTTTCTTTCTATCTTGAATGACTAAGCTATAAGGAATCTTTGTCTGAAGAGCAGGCTTCAAGAACAATACACACTTAGGATTATTAGCAAAAACTAATCAAACGAGCTCTATAAGCATGACGCGAGTCTTACCCAATTCCAACTAGGTATTCAAAGCATGCAAGCTTTTATGGAACTATAGGTACCTAATGTTGTAAACATGTCAAAGTTTTAACAAATATGAACTCGGGGCCAATGACCTGTGCTTAAACAGCCCACAAATAATCAGGCCACACAGCCATCTTCAGTTTTCAAAAGATGAATGCATGTACATTATTTGGGCAATGAGGCAATGTACAAGGCCAGCAGTCTGCAGGTTCCCAATTAAAATTTATTTAACTAACTTAGTATTCCTCTAAGCAGTAATTGCCTCAATAGTTAAGTGTGTGGAAGACAGTGTTTCACCTTAGACCATGACAGCAAGGGAAGAAATAGTGAGAATCATAGCAGCAGCTGCATGCTCTAACACTTTGACAAAGAAATTTACTTAACATGAGGCTAGAAATACAGGTCTGGTTGGTTCATTGGTTGTTTCTTAAAATCAAGAATTATGCTATTATCCCAAAATTGTGTCCACCCAAAAGAAACCAACTTAAAAGATGAGAGACCTGAAGGGTAAATGTGAAGGTGGGAAGTAGTGAAGCAGGAAAAGGAATTCAGGTATCAAAAATCATGTTTAGTAACACATAAATCATTCCTTGCTGTATCATAAACTTCTGTCCTTCTGGTTGGGAAAGAAAGTTACTGTATTCTCCTTATTCTGTGGGCTATTTCTGCATTTACTTGCAGTGTTTATTCTTCCTACCAATGGGCTGTAAAGGCATTAGCCACTCTGCCATGAAGCAGGGTGGTCATACACAGAGCAAAGTCCTGCTGCAGAGTTCTGGTTGAACAAGACTTTCTCTTCTGCACCAAAGAAATCCAGTAGTAATGCTACTATTGAGATGTTAAAATCAATACTAGCCAACTGCTAATGAAGCTGTGATGATTATGATATGTAGCTCTTCCTCAGTTCTGTTTTTAAGTGCTGGGCACTCTATTTGTGGAACAATAAAATCAACTTTCAAATAATACCATTTGCTTCTGATTGCAGTCTTTTTATAAAATAATAAAAAGTTATTGATTAAGTAGTTCATTATATGATAATGCAGTTCAATACTGAATAAACAGTGAGGGAAGTAGAATAAGTACCACAACTGTGTTCACCCTAAGAAATTGTTTAGGGAGGGCAATGCACAGCTGATTTCTACTGTGATTTTCACGCTGTACTCTTGAAAAGTCACAGTGGGGAAAAAAAAAAAAAAAAAAAAAAAGATAAATTAGTGGTTTTCATTCTCATTTGAAATAGTTTTTGAAAAGTCAATACTGGAATACATGCTTCATGTCCAAACTTTTCAGATAGGGTTTAAATGCCTACTTACTTTGTGAAAGGAAAGGGTAGCTCAAAGCCTCCTTGATAGCTGAAAGAAAGCCATCAAAGATGTAGGAGAAAGAACTCATTATATTCCTCACAGTATTTTTAAACTTCCCTACTGAACTAAAGCATAGACTTCTCTTGATTATCCCTTCAGAGCATTTATAATGAATGCACACAGATTAAAAGAAGAAATAGCTTCTTCCGGGCTGTGCAATGACCGATCACAAAACCAGTCCCTGAGACCCGTAATTTTCAGTTGCATTGCAAGTTTTGCAAAGCTGTATTTAACAGATCTCATAGTTACACACAGCAGAAGTCGATCGTTTCTCCTCTAAAGTGAACACCGCATTAGAAGGAAAAAAAACCCAACTCCCTCTTCCCCAAAATAACTATTTTTTTTTTAATCTGATTTCTTAGCTTAACTGAGAAGTAACTAGAATGTTAAGTTTTTATACAAAACTCTTTTAAAATAGGTGTGGCTATCTACATAATTTATAGGTTTCATGTGATAGGTGTGATACCAAACTCAGTATGAAGCCCATAGAAATGAAATATTTTGCCTATGATTGTTGCTTTTGTTTTTATGCCTCAGTTGACCATAGTCTTTGAAAACCACTGTGACACAACCTTGATAATTATTAGTCAAGGCTTTGCTGAAATATCATTTAAAAATGCTTTTTGGATACGGCAGTGTTCTGAATTAAGTATGTTGTGATTATGAACATCACTATGTTTGTTCTTGGATATATTATGCATTTAATCATCTTACATCGGATCAAGTATCAATGGTTTATCCTTGAAAACTACTCATAGTCTATTGTAGAGTTTTCCAGGCACTGAGTTGCAATGATATTACATGGATATTTATCAATTTAAAATACAGTTGAAACACACAAAATAGCTAAGAACCCAAGTAAAATATTCTGCTGTGGCAAGTGCAAAATGACAGAAATTGACATTTTACAGAAGTTGAACTCACAACTGAGCACAAAGCACATCTGAAATTTTTCTGAAACAGTTTGAATATTAGAACTGATTACAGTTATTACCACTAGCATTTATATTTTTCGTTGCAATTCTCAAAGAAGGCAACTGTTTAAAAAGATGCAGCAAGCCCACATTCAAAGAGCTTGCAATACCTGTTTCTGTGGATGGTTATGAAGTATCATTTATTGCTGCTCTCAGCTGGTCTGATAAAGATATTATGGGAGACTGGGAACAGTATCATATATGAGAAAATCTTACTGGTTTCTGTGTTCACATGGTACTGCATGCAACACTTGTTTAATCAGTAAAAGCCAAACCCAGCCTGAATACAAACTGCTGTTTTCAACTTAGCCCAAAGAATGTTAAGAATTTAATTTTTAAGATTTATATGTCTGTTGTGTCCACAGGGAGCAGGAGCCCTAGCAATCTACTGCTAGATTGCTCTCATATCATCATATTAATAAACCTGTCGGTCACGCACTGATCTTACATTTTGTTATAGATTTCTTCTTTATTTTTCTATAGCAAAAACTTGTAATTGATCACCTACTGTATTAAGAATAAAACAATATCTGTCTAGGAGAAAAAATGTGTTTAAAGTAAAGTTATATTTTAAAATGTTGCCAGGAAAAGAAAACATGAGCTGTTTTGAGACAGTAAAAATTGATAGCATGTGGCAAGATTTATCAAAGACAAAATGTAGGGCTGGTACCTGATACACATTCTGCACTGTTTATCACCAAGTTTGGAGGAATCCTTGTAAAAACAAAGGTCTACATGTGAATGTCAGTAAAACCACACCAATAGAGAAGGCTCTGGGGAGACCTTATAGCAGCCTTCCAGTACTTGAAGGGGGCCTACAGGAAAGCTGGGGAGGGACTTTTCATCAGAGAAGATACTGATAGGACAAGAGGTAATGGTTTTTAACTGAGAGAGGGTAGAGGTTAGATATTAGGAAGAAATTCTTCACTATAAGGGTGGTGAGGAACTGGAATGGGTTGCCCAGGGAGGTTGTTGATGCCCCAACCCTGGGGGTTTTTAAGGCCAGGTTGGACGAGGTTTTGCACAACCTGGTCTAGCGGTAGGGTTCCCTGCTCATGGCAGGGCAGTTGGAACTAGATGATCTTTAAGGTCCCTTCCAACCTTAATGATTCTCTGATTCAATAATTATCTTCTGGAAGAACAAAAAGAAAAAAGGGTGTTCACCTTTCTGTAACAAATAGGACTTCTTAGCAAACTGAGTTTTTGTATTGCTTTTAAAAAAGGGGAAAATATTTCTTTGCTGTTATATACTAGAGTCATAGAAACATAGAAGGGTTTGAGTCGGAAGGGACCTTAAAGACCACCTAGTTCCAATCCCCCTGCCAAGGTTTGTGACTTCAAGGCTTCAGTGACATCCACTGATTAGCCCAAAAGGTAGAAGTAAAAGTGCTTATGATTTAGCTACTGTGAGTAAGAGACAGAAAATTCAATTCACCACAGTCTATGAGTTTTTCAAGACAGGGTGTTGAAGTTACATAGACAACTCAGGCAGGTTTTCAGTGGAGATGAATGCAGAACTGCCTTAAAAGGGGTAGGCAAAGTCTTAGAGAATGACCTGTTACATTAGCCCTATACTTACTCTTCAAAGAAGAAAAACATTTGCGTTTTTTTTGTACAGGTGGATGAGCACAAAAACCTAAGCACATTTAGAAGCTTGTAATAATCAAAATAATATCAAGGATGTTCAGAGCACTGTTTCTGTATGAGAAGAAGTAATATCATTACACAGGTTGGGGAAAAGAAATCTACCTCCCTTAAAACAGTTTTCAACCAAGTATGTATGCGAAAATAGCCTGTAGATGTGACTAGAAAACTCATGTTATGACTTGTTGTTTATGACTGCTGGGATTAAGTCATGGTTTTTCCTTTCAAGCCTCAAAGACACTGTCAACACCAAAATGTTTTTGTTGCTTATAAAAAAAATAAACCATTTACTCAATAATTCATTACAACTATTCTGAAGAAACTGAATTTTAATTTTAAGCCAAGTATGGAAGCTTGCTTTTTTTTTTTTTTCTCCTTCAGACTAGTGCTGACACAGGCAATTAATCTGTTTCTGTACTTATTTCTGTTCTCATCAAACCTCCCTAGCTCCTGGCTGAGTAATTTCTTATTGAAAGAACCCTTGTGCTGTGCCTGTGACTCCTGTGAGGAAGCCACATTAATAGTTCTGGGCAAGAACTGACCCTGAATAAAGTGCCTGTTCTCATTCTTAAAGTTGCTGCACTGGGCTGCATTATCAGACAACAACAAAGACAGAGATCAGACAACTATCTAACAGCAAAGTCTAAACACACCTTCAAGTGAATAATATACCAAAAATGTCTTACATGGAGTTAGCCAAATTACAATCTTAGGGTGACTTGCTAGATCTTTCAAATATTATCATGTTGGGATTTTTTTTTGTTGTTTTGGTTTGTTTTTTATAACCATACAGTTTTTATTTGCAGGTGAAACTATGAAGCCACATACGAAGTGCAGAATTATCAGCAAATAATAGAAACTGTGAATTTCAATGAAGCAGGATATATTTAAAAGGATCCTGACCTATTAGGTCAGCCTATATACTGTAAATGAACTCACTATAGTGTATTTTGAAGCAATGGAATTTTTAAATACTATCCCCTCTTATAATGTTGCTAGCTTCAAATACTCCTTACAATAAATGTAACCATTCCTACTGCCATTCTCAGAAACCTTTGTAAGTTTGATTTTGAGCTCTAAGCATTAATGTCTTCAGCCATTCTTAGCAAACTACTTGCTGTTCTGTTTGCTGCACACAATATGCATCTTTAAAGCCTCGATCCTTCAGCCACAACACATCATCAGACCTGGCGGGACTATTTTCATCCCACACATCTGGAAACCATAGTTTTGGGGGAGGAAATTAAAAAAAAGAAAATCAACCAGAAATGCTCACTGTTAATTTTATTTGGTCATACATACTATCTGTTTAAAAGTAATTTTATATATTAAGATTAAACCGCTAACTTTACAGTTAATTCCTATTTTTTATATACTTGCATAATACTGATTAAAACTCTTTCTTTTAAGCGTCCTGAAAAATACCTTAATTTTCTGTCAGAAAAAAACCTAGTGTTTTCTGCAAGTAATATAGACTTTAAATGATAATAATTTTGGTTGCTAGTGATTCTTTACAAAAAAACTTTTCCTAAAAATAGCTGAAATTTAAAACACTAGAAGGTCTTTATTTTCACCTAACTTATGAACTACAGAGCAGGAAGAAATCCAGAAAGTTCCCATATTCCTTTTTGGTACTGTTTCAGAGTATGTTATATTCCTAAACCGCAAGATCAGAATGGCAAGAAGACTTTAACTTCCACTAGCAAATGCTGTTACCGAGGAGGAGGAACACTGATCACCCCATGAAAGACTTGCTTGCACTGCTGTGGCATTCTGCACCACAGATCACTGGTCAAGCAACTGTGGCAGGATGGATTTGATTACATGTTTCTGTGGACTATTTTGCTTGCTCCCCCTCACTGTGGTGAGGGGGATGCTTGTGAATTAACAAGTGCAGTGCTAGTCCATAAGTTACCTGACTGACTACAAACCCTAAAACTGAGTTCTGATAGATGCTGTAGCCTGGTCTTTTCAGAAGATACACATAAAGCAGGTATTTCCATATTCTGCACTAAATAAAGTAGCAGTTGATTAGCTTCTGACAGCCTGATGCTTGGTAGAAATACATGCAGAAGCAGTCTCTGCCACCAAAAGCCTTATTAAAGTACATATATCCAAGACATAAGACAATAGTTGGATGCATATATTTATATTCCCTACTGACTGCCATCCAGGGTTATTATGTGGAGGCAAACCTCCAGAGCCAGCCAGCTTCCCTTTGCTGTATTTGTTCAGTAATGTCAGCCCTGTGCTTGAGCTAGGAGCCACTACTGTGGCAGCAACGTGTCACCGTTAAGTAAGTCAGGCAAAGTTAATTACCAGTGTGTTTATGTACAAAGATGATCTGCAAGGAGGAAGACAATTCAGGAGAAATACAGTGTGATTAAATACAGGTAAAACACTAGGTTGTTTGTTTAAGCTTTCCATTGCTGTAGAAGTAATTTTCTACTTCACAAGCACAGCTATCAGAGCATTGTTTGTTTGTTTTAGTTCAGAAGCTGATTCACGCAACATTACTTTATTTAGTAAAAAATCACCATCCTTACAGGACATATTTTTTCCCTCATAGGCTATCTATGTTGTTAGGTTGGGCAGTAACTGAATAGCTCTCACATGCAAGATGTATTACAGCCCTATAAAACATTACCACAATTTACTGAGCCTGGTGAGGATGCCTTTGTTACAGCTTTTGTTTTAAATCCAGTACTGTGTCTGCCTCCTAGGGCCATGAAGTAAGTCTCTTTAAAAAGAGCTACAGATTTATTCTTCCACTTTGACTAAGTGAAAATGTGTTTTTTTTGGAATCTCCTGAGAGTAAATGGATTTACTGTAGAATCCGCTTTTGTTTATGGGTTTGATAAAAGAATTTGGCACTTAATGATTCCCAGGCTATCCCCAGTTTAAAAAAGAAGAAATCAAGTTTGCTGAGTCTTAATAAAATGATTTCCACTAACCTTAAAGCAAACTTATTATAAAGACTTGTTTCTGGTGCCAAATTAGAATGGAAATTTAATGCCTACTGACTTGCCTCTTCAACATTTAGACTCAGTATAATGTCACATTTTGTTTTTAAAACAGTGCTAAGGGGCAAGTCTATCCAGATTGTCACCTCCAATCCAAACATTTTCCTCCCATTTTTATCATCTTCTGTTCCTCCCATCTTCAAATTCTTCACAAAAAACTTTGCAAAAATTATTGAGTTTACAGGTAGGTACGAAATCCCTGCAATTAGCCCCATAACAGAAAGAATTGCAGACTGAAATTATTTAAACAGCAGGAACTTCCATTACATTATTAAGCTCCTCATAAAGGATTGTTTTATGTTCCTCTACCAAACTGGTTCAATGAAAACATTTATCAGGGAGAGTTACTGACACTAAATAAATAAACAGAGAACACAATAAATTGACACTGTTAAAAGGATTTATGTAGGGTTACTTAACAGCAGTGACAGCTTTTGGTAGGCAAACACTATTTACATGGAAGTGGAGAAATATTAAACAAATCTACATCACCTTTTAGGCCAATACTAATTATTCATAACAAATTACTATGAATTAGCAAGCTCTTGAACATATAATGCATCACCTACAAATCTCAGAACTACCTATTCCCATTTGGAAGAGCTAGGACTTTTCCACACAAATATTTTAAATTGAAAAAAACACTTAAATTCTCACAGAAACTACTAGCCATCAGTGCCATCCCAGACAGTTTCTTTTTAAGAAAAGCTTGGGCGTAACCTGCTCATTTTATTCTTTTCTCTAGCCAACATATTTCTCCCTTTCAGCATTTGCTCCTGCTTGTCAGCTTCGTAGGGCCCTGTTTACAGTATCAGTCAGTTTGTTCATATTTGTTGAATTCAAAGCATTTACTTGCAGAATGCTAAGACACGTTCATGTCTATGCAGAGGACTACAGGCCATATGCTAGTTCTTACTACATTAGTTGCTCTCAGTCTAAAAGGTCATCTCTAGGAAAAAAAAAAAACAACCAACACCAAAACTTTAAGGCCATTCAACAGCTTATACCCTTTTTACAAAGGCAGTTCAAAAGTGCCTTCAGTTAGGCCCCTTCTGCACAAGAGAGCTACTTTATGTTTTTCCTTTCAGGGGAACCAGCTTTGTACTGAAGACATTTATGTAATTTCTTATTTGTAGGGATCCTTCAGCACAGAGAAGACAGGCACCATCTAACATGATTAGGCATGCAGAATCTCCCTGCCAATGCTGTTTCTAAAAACAGTAACAAATAAATAAATAGATAAACAGATAAATAAGAAAATAGGGTAATCATTATGTCCTACAGTTCTTTCTATCCTGGATAGATTTAGTCTATTCCATATAATGAATTTTTGACAACTGATTATTAATAGAAACTGAGCGGTAAACAGATACACATTTATATACTCCTGTGGTTTTGTCACAGCTTTCTGCAGTGACTACATACCTCTGAAATGCTAGAGCTACTGAATATTAAAGTTGCATCAGATTTCACTATTTAAACACATCTCTTCAGCTTGGCAAAAGGTTGCCCAACTACTAAGAAAAACTCCTACATTAAATTCTCAAGGTAATCATCCTCTGAAACCTAAAGTGCTTGGCCTTTTTGTTTCTATTTCACAGAATGAGTTTACATTGAAAAACCTCTGAAGTACCTAAGAACATTTCTTACTAAGATGCATTAGTTATTTTGAGAAAACAAATCATAATTCTAACACTGAACTTAGCTTGCCTCTTGTTTCATTACATTTATTATTATTATTGTTGCTGGTCTCATAGCAAATCCATCTGAACTATCACATCCACCTGATTTAATCACCAGTCTGTGACTAGTCAGAGCAACCTTGTTCAAAGTCATCAGTTGTTGTCAGTTGCAGAAGTGCTACAGGCCTACAGTCTCTTGCTTGGGGAAAGTTTCTAAACTGCCAGTTACCCCACTCTGCCAGAAACAGTCTTTTCCTTTCATGTACTTTGAAACACAGCAGAAAATTGAGGTCAGAAAAATTTCCAAGTTAAAAGAAAGAAGCAAAGTAAACATAATTTTTGGCCTCTGTAACAGATCACCCTTGTAACTGCCTCCTTTGGTAAGAGTTTAAACCTGCTTCCTACAGACCATTGACAGTCCCCAACTTACTTTTAAAAGACATCCAAAAGATGACAGCTGCAGTTTTATGTGTATAAGCCATTAGACTAGCCCCACTTGCAATCAAAAGGACTTGCTCCCTCCATTCAGACAACCTAGGTTCCCACCTCTCCCTTCCATGAATCACTAAATCAAGTATTGCCAAAATTTACTTCTCCAATTCTTTGGCTTAGTTTTCTATAATACTAGGGAGTAAGAGCAGCTCACAAGAAGGGTCTAGGCCCACTGGCAAGCCATGAGAGCATCACTTCTTATTTACAGTGGCAGTGAAATTAGTTCATGGTATAATTGTGTAGGATGCAGTAAGAAAAGACACTATCTTAACGGTATGGTAAACAACCCTATGAAGACATAAGCTCAGTATAAAATAAGCCTACATTTTCATTTTAAAATGAGAGTACAAGGGAAGCACAACAGTCCAAAGGTATTTTCTCTGTTCCAGACCTTGAAACTCTGTACAGGTTCCAAGTTTAAAAAGTATTTCAAGTTTTACTTTAAGATCATGTAAAATAAAGAGAACAAACTCTCTTTTGTTCTCTGTGTTAGTCACCATCTGCAGAAAGTGGGAAGAAGTCAACATGAAGGTTTAAAAAAAATAAAAATGCTGCCACTGGTCAACAAGCATTTAACAGATCTCCATGTAATGCAGGGAAGGAAAATTCAAGACACAATGTACAATGTTGTGTACATTACACAACAGAAGTCACTTTGTTTTCTCCAAAGTAAGGTAAGATATAAGGGAAGTCACCATAACAGTTCCCCTTTCTTTTCCCACTACCAGATATGTGCTTCTACAACGTCCCTGTGCTGGCTGTAGTACTCACTTAAGTCAACCCCAGAAGCTGGTTTAACTCACTAGCCTGAAGGAAAAAAATGCCATTTCCAGTAAACATTAACCAGAATATAATGTATTGCATTTTATGAGCTAATTCAATTAATTGAGGCAATGTAAGCAAATAGTGCAAACTAACAGAATATGAGCAAAACAACTATTACTGAAACAGCCATACAATATATGTGTTAACATTTTACCTCACATCTACTTTAGTTCAAGTCTGATCCCAGGAACTGGTCTGCCATTAACGTTTGGACACAAATTAATGTGCCCTTCTAGATAGCCTCTCTTACTTACATTGAATTTCATGGAACCCATTTAGTGTGCTTGCAGACCCCTCTGTAATATAGTCCAAAGTGACTGGGGACAATCCAGAGATTTGCTTTAAAAGCACATCCCTGACTCTAGCTAAAATGTTAATGCAAAGGCAGACCAACAGACTCCATCAACACCAGGACCCAGTATAAGACAAGACCATAAAAAAATGAGTTTGAAGTTGCTAAGTCAGACTCTGTAAATAACAATGAACTGGTTCAATACCCAAGGAACCACAGCCTCTGATGTTCTGTTACCAAGTTCTTACATTTTATATTCAAAAAGCCATGAAGCAAAATTAGGAACCAGCATATTCTGTGGTATGCATCAAAAATATCTCAGCAAACAAAGGCAGGCATATAAACATTGCCCATTTAGTCATACTCTCACCTCCAGCAGCAAATGAGTAGGACGAGGTTGCTGGCCCTTGCTCACTCACTTGTTCCAAAGCCACAGAGGACAAACACAAGCTAAAAAGTGAAAATGAAAATTTTAGTTAATCCTTTCTTTAATGTTTTGTATTGAGGCTAATATTTTAAAGGAAATTGTACAAGAATTTTTTTCCTGTTCTTTAAACTGGTACTGAACAGTACTCAATCTTGCTGCCTGCATAAGCATATTCTGAAACTATCAGGCAGTATAACTCCAGGCAAGATTGAACAAATATTACCTTCATGGATCAGACTAGTAGGCAGTATATTTTATCTACTGATCACTAAAATTGGACATTTCTGAGGAAGGTACAAACTAGATACTTACAGAATGGGATGTTCACAAGAGAAGACTCTCCTTGGGCCCTATTAACATTTCATCACTTAAAACCTAAGTAATTTCTGTTCTGTGCCCCTTTGCCAAGTACCTCTGGCACTTTCATACCTGAGCTAAAGCAAAGCTACTGGCTACCTTCCAGATGAATGAGTTTCCAGTCTCTAATGAAAAGACTAGAGAGAAACCATAAGAAAGGCTTGTAAATATATTGTATTTTCTTGCAATAGCATTGCATCTGCTGGGGAGCAGGAGCCATCAGACATCACTTGCCTTTTTTGACATCCCATTTCTCCTGCCTCTTTTTTTTTGCCATCACATTTTCCCACCTAAATCAATCTAACTAAAAAAATTAACTCCTATAACATTTTCTTGCCCTTTATGCTGTTCCTGTCTCCTCTTTCTCCATTTGGTTCTGGAGATCAACATGACAACAACAGCAGCAGCTGCAGCTGGTATGTTAGCTGAAAACATTTCAGCTGTAACTGATCTGAGACATCCTAACTACACTAATGTTCTCATTGTTAGCTTGTAGTGCTCTCATCAGTCCTGCAGACACAAAAAGGGATTTTTGCAATTTTACAGATTAATTCACTCCAATCTTTGTGTAGTTTTCCAAGTGGTTTCTGAGAATTCGGTCTGTATATTCATTGAGGTAAATCCTAGGATACAGTGTAAGTCACAAGGAGAGAACAACAATCAAAACAAATACAGGAGCATAGAGAACACAAATATCCCATACAGCAGGAATTCCCTTTGCAATACAGTCACAGAAACTGCAAAATAACCACAAGTTTTAACAATCCAAATATATAAATTGCTACCTGTTTTCACCTTCCTGATCACTGCTATAAGGCTTTCCAGGTAGTTCTTAGTATTTGACTGTCACCCTGGGCCTACTGCATGTATAAGACATATAAAACAAATTTTCTCCTAAAATCACTCTAGTGAATTTAAATTTAATGCATTACGTATTTTGTCACACTTATTATTAAGTATAGCTCATCAGCTCATCCTATATCGGTACCTAACTTAAAAAACATTATAACCACGGACCAATTACCAGACCATTTCAAGATCACTCAAGTTTCCACACTACACGCTGTTGTCAAGGCAGAACAAGTTCAATGTACAATACCACAGCAGATCATGCTGTGAAGGTAGGAAACTCAGGAAAAAAAAAAAAAAAAAGGCTGGGGAATGCTACAGGTTCATCACCAACATGAAAGTGTGTTCACTTTCATTTTTAGAGTAAAACCCAATAACCCTTTTTTACAGCACCCAGAAGCTACTCTCAGAGTAAGTGGGAAGACAGAATACAATTCCTAATCTCTTATGCAATAAAATGCCCCAACCCAGGAGTTACTTCTTCACACACTTTATAACAATTGTAGGATTTCTGGGTAATACCGTGCTGGTATGTCATGCTCACTGAAAAATTCATAGAGGCAGTAGGGAGAGAGCTTTCAGACTCTCTTCTTCTAAAACTAGCAGCTGCAATAACAAAAGCTACCAGAGACTTCCATTTTATGGATCTGCATCAATCCTACAGAACAAGACTTGCTGCATTCACTAGGCATACATATACATACATATATATATATACACATATATATATATATGCCAACAAGCTCATATGCTTGTTGTTAACTACAAGAAATGGTAAGCCTGTCCATTAAATTGTTGTAAAAAAGGAAAAACTCAAACTTTTCTCATGTGTGCCTGTCTGCAAGTTTCAGTGGATCCTAGGCTGGAATATGTACAGTTTTATAACAAAGCAACTGTGATAGTATTATTTACATTCACCTCTTCTGGGATACAGAATCCAGCCAACAGGCATGACTGCAGTTTTGGGAAAACATAGGAAGTGAGCACTTTTGCTCCAGAATAGCAGCAGAAACCCTATTTTCACTATTTTAGAGGACTCCCCTCTCTCCCTCTGTCTGTCACAATCCTACCTGCACCGGACAGCAGGGACATCCCTGCTGATGAAGACATTCACTTCAACAAAACTGAATCAGTTCCACTGCCAGGGAAAATGAACCGGTTTCGCTCTCAGAAAACCTACACCAGTGCCTAGGCCTCCTTGTCCAGACATGAAAGAGAAGTGCCACAGCTGCTTAAATAATTCTACTCAGAAGATTAAGTATGTAACACAGGCTTTTGAAGAGAAAAGCAAGAGTAGCTGTCAGGCTTTCTGTTGTCCTGATAGCCATGCACTTCACGAAAGATGCCAAGAGCTATTGCCAACAGTTTGTATGTCCATGACAGAAAGTGCTTCTCTGTTCCTTTCCGTTGCCACAGACCAGCGCTTTTGATCCATCAGCAGTGCTCAGCACACATTCCCAAGGGAAATTCTTTGAAATGTACCTTCATCTTGATCACTGACCTCAAGCTGGTCCATACCATAAGCAAAGAGCTGCAGTTGCTTTGTGCAGAACTTTATCTGATTACCAGATTTCAAAGCAGCTAAACCCAGGCTAATCCACCACATAAAAGAGTCAAACTATTTTTAATGCAGGTTCTTTCTTTTAAAACCTAACAAGGGGCCTAAAATGAAGACCAAAATTTAGCACAGCTTTTTTCTGTCCCAGAGCCAGTCCACTACAGTTTATCATGGAAGATTATATTGCATTAAGAATATTATTCTAGAAACAATGGAGCATTAGAAATGCTTAGGAAAATCAAACATACATATAGGTCCAAGAAAATGTTATGAATATTTAAAAAAAAAAACAAAAAAAACCCAACACAAACCTCAAACACATGCAGAAAGTTAAAATGTAAAAGCTTAATCTATTCATAAGCATTTAGCAAATATTACTTTATTCTGACACTGCTAATATATCCTACAAGGACATCAGTACTTTATATTTTGCTCAAAATAATGACTAAGGAAGAAGGCTGCACATAAAGACTAATTAATTTATCTACTTTATTTGACACAGAAGTAACTTCAGAGTAAGCTGTGTCAATTATTTTTAAAAACAAGTAATCCTGCAACACTCAAAAAAATAATATATAAATGCTTAGGGATTGGGAGCTCCAGCTGCTGTGAGAATGAAGGAATCCTCATGACATCAGAAAGCAGGAATTATATTTCACTCACCCTCTTTGCTATGGTGAAAAAAAAAGTCAACATGATCCAGATGTTTGTTCTGGATGTTAAAGAGTGTCTACTTGGTAATTACTGTCTAAGACACGAGCTTTTTCTTTATAGTGCTGAAATAATTTATTTAATCCATAGGTAAAGAACTCAGAAATGCAGCAGCCTTCTTCTGTTACTCATCAGGGTGCAGGCCATAGTTTCACATTTTTTCACCTCTTGGTACTTAACATGAAGTCACATAAAGTTATCCAGTGACCAAATAAGTATGTAAGCATAGTATAAGTAAACAGAAGTTTTAAAAGGGTAAGTTAGGTTTCCTACCAAGTTGCATGAAATTCTGTTTTTTATAATACATGTAATTTGTCAATAAAGTTACAATTTCTTTGTAATCATTTTCAGTTCTATGTGAGAATGATTCTGCTTTTCTTTTTAATGGGGGAAGAAACTGGGAAGCTTTGAATGCAAGGCCTATTGCAACTACTGAAAATAATATTTTTTTTTTCTTTTAAGCACTGTGCACTTACTTGCATTAAACCCACTACCTTTGATCTCACAAAACTCTCAATTCTACTCCCAGGAGTGCTTATGAATACAGAGGAGCCAAGCATTTGGGAAGAGAGCTGTCTCACCACAGGCCCAGCATGACTACCAAGGTGACAAGCTGTGCTCCCTGCTCCTCTCGACCAGCTGAGGCTTTTGGAAATACAGCAAGCAGAGTCAGAGGCTGTAATCAGTTATCAGCATAGAAACTTAGGCCAACATTACAACAGAGCATCAACAGCACAACTCTCAGAAGCAACAGGTGAAATGACAAGTATTCCTGAGTAACAGAAAACAGAGGAGTGGTAAATAGCCATGAAGGGTTGCATACAAATTTCCATCATTAAATTACATAAGAATGATACAGTATATATTTAAAACATGTCCCCTTTCTTCATCTGTTTTAAAAAAACAGTTGTAAGAAAAAAAATCATGCAGCAGTTTTCTTAGATTTCCCT
Organism: Apus apus; assembly: GCF_020740795.1. Taxonomy (NCBI): domain Eukaryota; kingdom Metazoa; phylum Chordata; class Aves; order Apodiformes; family Apodidae; genus Apus; species Apus apus. The sequence goes on from NC_067285.1 coordinate 71,962,374, forward strand.
AACTGATGATCACAGAATCATATAATATTTTGGGTTGGAGGGGACCTTTAAATGTCATTGCCCTGGTTTGAGCCAGGATAGAACCAATTTTCTTTTTAGTGATTTTACTTTTCAGTTAAGTATCTTCTAAGTAGCTGCAGATGCTGAAATTAATGGCATATTTTTCAGTCAGTACCTGCTTCTAGGACTGATAATGCTCCATGTTTACAGTTACTGATGGAGAATGGTATGCAGAACCAAGACCACTGCTTGGACCTGGAAAACATCTTATGCTACAGAACCAGAAAGGAGTAAAGGGGTCACACCTGTGACGCTCCTTTGGGGAGGAGCTGACCAGACAGGTGACCAAAATTGACCAAACGAAGTATTCCATCCCATACATGTCATACTTGGTACATATCTGAGGGATCACAAGGGTCAAGCTCTTTTGGTCCATGGCCTGCATCCTGGGAGGATTCCATCCATTTGTCTGCCTTTGATCCCAATACCTGTATTCCTGAATCCCTGTGTTCCCATACCCAGCTCCCATTTGCTGCTGACTCCAGGAGTAGAGCTCAGGACTTTTCCAGGGCCTGCCCTGCAGCCTTGGTGGTGACGTGAGCATTACTGGGGGGATGGGATTAAAAATTTTTCCCCATCTTCCTATAAGCTCCAGTTAAATACAGAAAGGCCCCAGTAAAATCTCCCAAAATCCGTCTCTTATCCAGGCTGAAGAGCATCAGCTCTCTCAGACTTTATTCATGATCAGTGCTTTCCTGAAATGCACAGCTGTCATGTGGTACAACCTATACAAATTCAACAGCAGCAAAAAACAATTAAACTTGCTATATTATTTGAGTTCTTGAAGCAAGAGAAAATACAGTGTTTTTGCAACTGAACTGCTTCCTTTTGAGCAAGCTTAGAATTAAATGGAAAAATTTGACAGCAGGACGCAAATAGCTCGAGTAACAGAAACACAGAGGGAATGCTCTGGCCTTGCCCCTTTTTGCTTTAGGCTCCTTGCCATTACGTTAGCAACACAGGCATCACAGGTATAAATTAAAAGCCTCATTGGTAATGATAACTGTATAATCCTCATTCCTACAGTGTAAAATCCACTGTGATGTCTGTAAAGTCTTCCAGACTCCAGCATACAGACAATACCGTGCAACTTATTGGCACAACCATTAGGCTGATGTCAATCTTACGTGTAACTCCTGACTTCAAATATGTCATCAGTTAGAAAAATATAATGCAAGTTATACAATCAAGACACTTACAAGCTCCAGTTAACTGAGTCTTTATCAGCAAATGGTATATTCTCCTGTGCACCTGTTATGTACCAAGCTAACCATGCTGGTTTTCAGATGATCCTTGAACGGATGCACTTGCAATAGACATTTATTTTACAAAGCCTAATTTATTGCCAAATGCTGCAGATTCATGCCAACTGTGACAGTGCTTGTCCACATCTGACTTGTGATATTGGAATTAATCACATGTTTCTGCAAAGCCTGAGATGCATGCTACCTCTTTAGAGAGGAACCCAGATACATGGCACAAAACTTAAAAGCCTCTGGAACAGCTTCTAGCAAAACTTCCCTGAGGTGATCAGGAAACTATAAACTACAGTGAAGCTTTAATCTCTGTCACCCACCTGTTCATGAATTAGCAATGAGAGGAGCTCTTCTAGGAAGACAGACACTGACTGACATCTATTTTGGTACAGAATGGCTGTAACAGCACACTGCAGACTGATAGGGTAGAAGGCAAGGTAGGAATGAACCCAAAATACTGGCACCAGGTTTAGGAAGATGGCTGGAGGTTCACAGCTCAGATAAAATACCGGGCATTTCAGGAAAAGTAGCTAAAGCATAGATAAAAATCAGTTCATAAGGTCCATTAAGGTGTTTCAAAAATATGTCCTCTGCAAAAAAGCTAGGGTCTCAAGCAAGTTCTTGAATGAACTTCCAAAAAAATAGACAATCAGACAAAACATATCTATGTGAAATCCCATTAATTGTTAATGGTTTCAAGAAAGTGTTGAACTGTTTTTTGACTAATGATTTCCTCAGAACTTTAGAGATGAGGAAAACTTTGGGTTAAACCTTGTTATTCCCCTTAAAAGAAAATAACTTCAGTAAAATCCCATGCATATGCATAAGATCAAGGTGGGGAGGCGTGGGAGAAAGAACAAAGGGGAAAAAAAAATCCTAGAATGATTTAACAAACTACTTAATTGCCCAGATCGTTCTAACCATTTCTAACATTTTTATGGACAATAGAGTGAGAAAACAACCAAAACACACCAGCTGGCTAAAAGACAAACTTCTAATTAAATCATTTATGTAAGTACCCTGCTTGCAGCGGTGGCAGCTAACATACCTTTTTTTTTTTTTTTTTTTTTTTTTTTTTAAACATGATTGGTTGTGTAAGGAAGTTATTTACTATATTCACATTACCAATAATCCTCATTACAAATGATATGCAGAAGAAGCATCTTTAAGAATTACTTGAAAACGGAAACACTGTTTCTTTTACAAGTCCCCCAGTATTTGTAACTGTGTTGGACAATAACTTTGTTAATTCAGACACTGAAACACCTTAAAATCAGCAAAGGTTTTGGTCTAAATCTTTCTGCATTTTAGATCTCCTATTGCAGCTAAGACACCAAAATTATACCTTTGTTTTGACTACCATTGTAATGCATTAACAGGGAATTAGTCAGCAATCGGGGTTTAATTAACTTTTTTTTTTTTTTTAAGTGATGTATGAAAGTACCTGTCCAGAGTTAAGTTAATCTCCTTTGTTGACAGTAGGAAGAAATATTTCTAGGGAGTAATTCTCTTCATCATGAAGAAGGCAGCTGAAAAGGGTCAGAACAATCACACCCTGAAGTTTTCTCTTTCTCTCCAAAGACTTTAAAAGTCTTAATGAGCAGCTAAAGGGCAGGCATTACATCAGGCAAGCGCTGTGGCCAGTTCCTGGCAAAGCCTCTGGGCTTGGCACTTAAGTGAAAGAATCACACCATTATAATTTCAGGATTATTATTATTATTTTAATACACATGCAAGCCATTTTAGTGCAACTACAAATACTTCATATCCTGTTTTTCTCCCCAGGAAGTGGGAAAGAAAAAAAAAAAAAGCTTCACAGGTAGAGCATGAGAAGTTTGTTCAAAGTACATTGCAGCAGAATAAAAACTTGCCAGAAAATAGGATTCCATCCCCTTTTTCTCTCCCCTTTTAACAGATCACTAGTAACCTTTGGTTATTCTGTCACAAAAGTTATCCGGCAGTTTAGAAGACTGTGTCTGTTGCAAAACAGATACTATTTCAACATTCAAAATCTTCTCTGGAATGAGAGAGGTTAAAACGTGCTTATGTTAATGAAATTCCCAAAATGAACATTTATAGAAGTGAAGATAAGTCTTCATACATGTTTAGCTTTGCAGCAGCCTGGGGAAAAAGAGAAGCGTATTTTGTGCCAAACTAAAGACATCTCATTGTGTTTTTGTGGAAATCATCATCCATATTCCCCATCCTGACTGTTAATATAGGCCTACGTATTTTGGCAGGAAAAAAGAGAAGGCAAGGAAAGAAAATAAATGCTATTTAGGCTCTATAAAAGGAACAAGGTGCAGCAAGATCCCTTTTCACTTTGGCAGAACTGAAATTCATCAGGATTGTTATTCCTGTGTGCCATGTTCTTGAAGTTACCAACAGAGTAACCACATTTGCCTTGTTGAGACTAATTATTCAGCAACTCCTACAAACCAGCAGGCACGTGAGCAAGTCAGGGAAACCACATGGTCACACTAAGCTAAGTCCTTGTGAATCCACAACCATTAATTTTCTCAACATGGTTGTGAAGGCCACATACCACGGCCTCACAGTCCAGAGCATGGAAACCACCATCCTGGCCTTCATTATAAATACCACAAATATCAAATATAGCCAGCACAGAAGTTCACAATAGACCACAAAATTATATTTGCTGCAAAATCCTGAGAGGTCCTCCATTTCTACTCACACCTGTTTTTGATCAGTGTATTTACATGGAGCTTTGGCTGCTTGAAGCCACATACTGAAGATGATACTATCTATGGCACAAAATCCTGGAACAGGGGACCAGAGATGCATCAGCCTCATTTGCCAGCACTGCGCTCCCTGCCTACTTTCCCACACTGGTAGCTTTGTGCTGAAACACAGGGGATGTTTTCCTTCTCTCATTCACATATGAAAAGAACAGAAATTCTGTATTTAAAAGTCCAAGGAAAGCATGGTCATGATAACTGATAAACTATCACAGACAGTATCATACAGATTATTATTAAAAAGCAAGCATCCAATTAACAAAGTCAATATTGCAGGCAGGGAAGGAATACTAAACAATAAGAAAGTGAAATAAGCCAGGGACAAATAAGTCAACTCCCTGAAATCTAACCACATTTGCTGCAAATATATTTCAGCATCACTTTTTCACCTTTATATTGTTACCATGCACAGAAAGATTTCATTCAAAAAAGGTGCATCTTAGTTCTTACAAAATGTTTACGTAACATACATGGCAGCAGAGGTTGTGTAAGAAAAGAATAAGGAGAAGGAAGGAGGGAAGCAAAGTTCCCATTTGTTTATAAACAGTCAGGAGAGGTTACGCTGCAAGAGGTTCATCAGTTGCTGACACAGGAGAAGCCTGAGACCAAGGCGATATAAATGTCAAGGTGACTCCAGTCCTGCAAGCACCTTCTCTTGGCTGTTTACTATTTGAGACTTTTAGCCTCTGTCCTTCTAAGCCATAGGTTCTTTTCCCACCTGATGTTCTGATTGGCCTAGAGCTTTATGCATGATCTTAGGTCTTGCTGTCACTTGGTCACAAAAAAAAAAAAAAAAAAAATCTTATTTATATTTTCAGCCAAGTTCATCCACAGTTTATCTGTTCTTTTGAGTTGCCCAGGCCTTTGGCACTGCTAAATGCTTGCATTCAGGAGAGGACAGCATCAGATGTATCAGTTGACACCAACACCATTTTAAAAGTTGGAAGATTAATGGCTCTTTCTTTCTTCTCATGCATTTTGACAATTTCTAATTAAAGCAAGGTAAAAATAAATAAAAAGGAACTGGAACTATGCCTGGTGGTTTTTAAAATGTATGTTATTCTATTGTTGCAAAAGCATCTGAAGTTAGATTACATATCACATACATCACTGAATGGATACACTGTATCCAAGCAAGATTTTCCATTTCTTTTCCATCCTAATAAAAACTGTAATAGTGTCACATAAGATTGCAGACTTTTTGTATGTATTATTGTAATGTTGATGTGGGCTCCAAACAATACAAAGCTGTATCACTATGGTTTACTAGAGCATGCAGGTGGAAGGCAAATCACAACCCACTTACTCACCCTGCCATTTCAAGGAGCTAAACAGATTTTTTTCAACTCCCTTTGGCTGGAAAAGCAATAGAAGGCAAATAGAAAAGCATCTATACAACAGAAGAGAGATGCTTGTTTAGGAAGTAGATCGAACAAGCACAGTCCTTATATCCTGTTTAGTAATACAGAGATGTATGCACCTACTTTGCAGCTGATGTTAAAACCAGAAAAAAAGTATATATAGTTTTGCACCTAATTTGACCACATTAAAAGGGAACAACATCCCAGGCAACTATAATCATACTAAAGTACAGGTGGGTTGAAGTGATTGCAGAAAGTACTAATTCAGCAAAACTAATTTTTCATTCCTTTTCATAGAATCACAGAATGTTAGGGATTGGAAGGGACCTCTGGAGATCATCGAGTCCAACCCCTGCCTGAGCAGGACCACCAAGGGTCACACAGAAACACATCCAGATGGGTCTTGAAAGTCTCCAGAGAAGGAGACTCCACAACCTCTCTGGGCAGCCTGTTCCAGTGCTCCCTCACCCTTGCAGTAAAGAAGTTTTTCCTCATGTTGAGGTGGAACTTCCTGTGTTCCAGTTTGCGTCCATTGCCCCTTGTCCTATAACAGGGCAGATACTTATATTCAGGTATTTAAAATGTTAATAAGACTCCCTCTCAGTCTTCTCTAGACCAAACAGCCACAGGTCTCTCAGATTTTCCTCATAAGAGAGGTGTTCCAGTCCCTTAATCATCCTCATAGCCCGCCATTGGACTCTCTCAAGTAAATCCCTGTCACTCTTGAACTGGGGAGCCCAGAACTGGACACAATCCTCCAGATGTGGTCTCAGTAGGGCAGAGTAGAGGGAGAGGAGAACCTCCCTCCACCTGCTGGATACACTCTTCTTAATGCACCCCAGGATACCATTGGCTTCCTTGGCCACAAGGTCACATTGCTGCCCCATGGATAACTTGTTGTCCATCAGGACTCCAAGGTCCTTCTTCATGGAGTTGCTCTCTAGCAGATCACCTCCTAACCTGTACTGGTGCATGTTGTTATTCCTTCCCAGGTACAGGACTCTGCATTTGCTCTTGTTGAACCTCATTAGGTTGCTCTTTGTCCAGCTCTCCAGTCCGTCCAAATCTTGCTGAATGGCTGCACAGCCTTCAATTGAAACAGCCAATCCTCCCAGCTTCGTGTCATCAGCAAACTTGCTGAGGATCCACTCTGTCCCCTCAACCAAGTCATTGATGAAGATGTTGAACAGAACTGGACCCAGCACTGAGCCCTGGGGAACTCCACTAGTTACACGTCTCCAGCTGGACTCTGCACCATTGACCACCACCCTCTGGGCTTTATTGTTTAGCCAGTTCTCAATACATCTCACTGTCCACTCTTCTACCCAATGCTTCCTGAGCTTGCTCTCAACGATGTTATGGGAGACAGTGTCAAAAGCCTTGTTAAGGTCAAGGTAGACTACATCCACTGCTCTCCCAGCATCTACCCATTCAGTCACACCATCATAGAAGGCTATCAGATTAGTCAAACATTATTTCCCCTCGGTGAATCCATGTTGGCTACTCCTGATAACATTCTTTTCTTGGAAATAGGCAATATCTTAATTACCCATCATTAAAAATATGCTTTACGAATTTAATTCTTGTAATGTGACTCTTAGATTTGAAGTGCTGCCTTTAAATATTTAACATGATTTTTTCCCCCCAGATTCTGATATTAGAGCATCAGAGCATTTTCTTCTTCAGAACAATTTTTGCCAAGTTGTCTTGTTCAAATAGTGTTAAAGTAATGCTTGGCATCCTTGTAATATGGCTACACTGTCCAAAATGTAATGAGATTTTGCACATTTAAAAGATGGGGTTTTATTATGCCTAATCTAACATATAAGTCTGTAGATGAATCCAAAGACAGGGATTGAAATGACTGACCTTGAACAAGCACCCATTTGCAGTTTCAACTGGTGATTGATTACCTTCTCCTGAAATACTGCCATATAAATCATTTGAGTACTCAACGCTTTACGCAATATGACACATCAAATTCACAGAAGGACTTTGCTTGTATAGAAGGAGCAGCTTAGAAAAAAACATGCATTCATAAGCTCCAACCCACTACACTTGTTCCTATGCTTAACCAGCAGCTAGCATGAGAAATCCCTACAGAGCTGTAAAAGGCTCCTGGCAATAGTAAAGGAGTAAATGTTTGCAGAAACAGTGTTTTTTTACTCAACCGCTCTTATGTATTTGCCTCATTTTGGAAAATCCCAGTTAGTGATGACAGTTTAGAGTTAGCATAAAGGTATTCAGAAAACTTGAACCCATCAATCTGAAAGTTTCATTCTCAGAAATCTTGTTTGGCTCCCACCTACCATCTGAGGTACCTATATTTCTTGAAAGGGTTAAGCAGGTGGCTGAGACTCTTTCTGCAAGAAGGGAAAGATTTGCTTCTGGGCTTGCTCATAACTGCCCAAACCTTGGCAAAGCTAAACAAAGAGCATAGACCCAAGCCCTGCCAGGTTTTGCAAAGGAGGTGATCTCCTTCCTTGCCAGGCTTTCTCAGCCAAAGAAGCGTTCTTTTTTTTCTTATCATTCTTATCTGTGTTCTTCAAAATAACTCCACCAACCCCTACTCTAAATCCCAACTATCTGGGAGAGAAGGGAGGGGTCTTCTCTGCCCTGAGAGGAGCATTACTGGAGCACCTGGCCAAGGAACAAAACATGGCTTTAAATTTGTATCTCTCCTGAAGGTGACAGGACATGAAAGGTCTTTCTCCACAGAAGTAACTCTGCTTCTGTGGAAGACTTACTTCCTAGGTCAATGAGCATTCATACAGGACAGGGACAACTGGCCAACAATGCTTTGTATTTTACATTAAACATGTGATTATTTAAATGGCTAATAGAGTAACTCCACAAGCAAAACTGAGATCACTCCATCACAGAATACTTTTCCACTCCATGAGTTAAAGCATTCCCGCTGGAGATAGTTAAGTGGCATTTAAACATTTATATTAGAAAAGGGACCTCAGCCTTAGTTGTCCAAAACTCGAGCAAATATTCTAACCTCCAACTAGATTTTTTTCTTCCTTGTAATATTGTTCAAACAATGTTTTCTTTTGGAGAAGCTTATGAGTGGTAACAGTGACTAATAGGATAAATATACTGCAGCCATTTTTTGCAGGAATAATTAGTTTGTTCTTTTAAAACAAGCATCTGTGGTTTGTGCCTTGGGAACAGAACTGAATTTAAACACAGACCAGTATCCCATTAAGTGTCTGATTAGCTGTACTTGACAGATTATCACATTCATTGACATTGGATTTATTAAATTTTATGAAACCAAATAAAGGAGGTTAGAAAAACAGTGCCAGGGAACAGTACCTGTCTATGTCTTACAGTGCTTCTTCCTTAAGGCAACCGGAGGCTGCTGCAGTTTCAAAATTGCTGTTTCAAAACTTTCTGGATCTTGGCCACAGAACATTCTTTTCAAAATTTCCATAGACACAGATCACTCAGATATGGGACACACGGAGACATAACAAAAAGCCAGAGTTATGTAGCTGTACAGCAGTTGCTGACTTTCGATATAGGTCAAAGGTGGACTGTCCATAGGTCTAGCAAGAATATTCTTTGTCCCTCTGCCCCCTATTAGACATAAAACATTAAATAATCTCTTCATTTTTCTCAGAGGCTACATTTTTTTTGTCTACTGTGTTTTTTCCTAGCCTTCTACATGCTGCAGATTTTCTTAAAGTATACTCTTATCTTTTGTGACAATGAAGATCACAGTTCAGCAATTTGCTTCTTTAAAACAAGAACTCCTTACTGCCACAGGAACACAAATAAAAAGAGGAATGAAAAGTTCACAACTTTGCATAAGCTAGGAGAACTCTGTGCTAGATATACAAATATTTACCTATCAGAGATGTGATAAGATTTATCCATGACATTTTTTACTGCTGAGATGAAATAATTTACATAATAATAACACTTTTTTATATCTTACAAATCCTGAAAATATGTAACAAGCAAGTCTTAAGAATTGGGGAAAGGGGAGTTTCTGTTTCACGAGTAAGTAATTGACATAAAGACAATTATTGGTATGTTTTTAAGATGTTTTAACTCTTACTTATGATTTTCAAGATTTTTTAAATCTTATTCCAGCAGCAGGACTTCATTTTGATCACAAGACCTTGACCATTTCTTATCTCTTATCCAATAAACCAAATGGGACATACAGAAAACCATGCACAGAACCCAGTGACCCAATTCTGAAGCCCTTCCCTTATAAACCCATCTAGCACAGAACATCTTTTTAAGGGTGATGGGAAAAAATCTGAGGTCAATGATTCAGTGAAAATTCCTTCACTTTTTAAACATGCCAGTAACCAAATAAAAAAAAAGACAACTGAACACAATGCAAACAATACAAAATCTTGCAGAACCACAGAGAAGATCTGAAGATCTCAGTAGCCTGTAAGGTGCAGTGATGGCAGTGACAAGCTTTATCATAAAAAATACTAAGATCAACACATGATCCACAGCTTAGGAAATGCTTTATCTTGAGGGAAAAAAAAAAACACAACAAAACATTTTAAAAAGTCTCTGTTGTCCTCATATCTCTCTGTGAGCCACTGAACTAAAAATGAAATGTACTAATTGGGGTCAGACTATAATATGTGCCATCTCTGAATTGGAAATGGATCAACATGCAACATATGACCCCAGGTGGCTTTTGATTGCATTCTTTGCTGCAAGAACAAAATACTAGTATTATTTTGAGTTTGTACACCCTGCCAACCAGTATCCTTAACAAAACTATTGTAATTTTTTTTTTAAGGCAATCTTAAAATCATACTAATATCACTCAGATGAATAATCACAATTTGCTGAAAAACAGCATAAACAAATCCAGTCTATTCATAGTTTTGTAATTTTTCATTTTTAAGTCTGTGTGATATTCCATTTTAATTTCAATCATCCAAACATTAGGAAGTCAGGTAAAAAGTGTCACTGCAGTTGCTCTTGCTGATACAGTGTTTGCCTAGGCTTTTTTGAATTGCATTTTATTTATCCTGGAAGAGAAAGTTTAGACTTTTAAAACATGCACAGAAAGCCATGTACCCTCCTTGAAACCCACATGTAAAGTTTGGAGGCCTCTGAAAATGCTTAACTGGTTTCCTGAAGAATTAAAAATATTATTCATTGAAATATTAGTTTACCACATTTCTTGTAGGGGTCAGAAGAAGCATGAAGCAGAGCAAAAATACAAACTGCAATTTATGTGTTGATTCAAGAAAAAATGAAAAAGTTAAAAACAGAATTACTATTTACACGTATAAGAGTGGCAGTATCTTACTCCCAGAGACAGAGAGTGGCACCAGATGCTACTTCTCTTGAGAGTAAATTTGCTGGTGGAGCAAACAAAGATGGTTTTGAGCAACAGCCCAGACAAACAAATCCTGCAGTTTAGGGTAGCAAAGGTAGAAACATGGCCTGCCACGGTGGCAACAGACACAGCGTGCCATGCGGACTTTTACATGTTTGCCCTCATCTATGCTCCAGCTCTCTGTTGCTGTCAGTGAGTGACATGGAAAGACTAGTAAACCCACTCTTGCTGGCTCCTGTCTAAGCACAAACAGAATACTGCTTGTGCATGACATGATTGCTTGTGCAATGGCACAGGCAGTGTGTGGGGAGAGCTCTTTCTCTGGACGGATCACATTATAGCCTAACGCGTGGAGTTAAGTTTCCCTTCTGCAGCCACGGACTTTCTTTGCAGGATACTTTGTGTTAATGAGGACAAAAAAAACAGTTAAATATCCCACCACGCTACCAGAAAAATTTGAACAAGTTCTCCTAACAGGATATCTGTTACCTGATATAGCTTGTACTGCATCTAATTAAAATCAAGCAATTTGGGGGCAGATTCTTACTTGTGATATGGCTGCTTTTTGCCACCCTACACTGCTGCACTTCTGGCCAATAACTGCAGTCAAGAGAAATTTTAAACTAAGCCTGCATCAGGATAGTCCTCAAGTTGTTTTATGGTTGTGGAAGGCAGCCCAATCTGCAGAGGACCACACAGCTGCAGGAATACAGGAAGTGGAAAAAAAAGGCCATGTTAAAAGCTTGGTGATTCTGAGCATGCGTGAGAATAACTGCAAACTGGCTTAACCTGGAAACATCTATCTTCACTTCTCCATTTGAAGAGTCAACAAATTTTATGTGTCTTTGGAAATAGGAAAGAACTGGACTCTCTTCTCCCAGGAACTTCATAGTGAGTAGTTTTGATGATGGCAACGAATAATATTATTTCAAACTTACAGCGGTACAAGTAAGAAAGCAATGGAGGCTGGCTTCCTGCCCCTTTTTATTTGCATTCCAGAAACAATTTTTTCACCATCTGTAATCCTGTTGCAACATCTACGTGGGAATACATATTACATTCAGACTTTATCATAGATAAGACCACACATGGCAGAAGGCATGAAGAACAAGCTCCCTGGGGCCCTATTCCCAGATGTTGCTGAGTCTTCTCCTCACAGCTAACTAGCTGATCAGGTGCTGTAAAGGCAGCTCCCCCAATTCCTGCTCCACACATGACTAGGATGTAGTCATTCTCCCTACTGGGAGAGGAGCTGAAAGGGAGATTTTTATGGTTGGCCTTCTGTAATACATTAATATCCTTCCACACTCCCAGAAGAGAGATAAACTGGCTGTACAGCCACTTTGCACCAGACCAGAACAACTCAATAAATCAGCAATGCTTTGTCAGGGCTGGGGATATGAACTGTGGTGCCTGGTTCAGGTGTTTCTCAGCAGCTTCCAATGTAATGTGTAAGGAAAATGCCTGCCTGAAGATTCATCTATAAAGCCCGCCTGTTTGTTGCCCATAGAAAGCAGGCACCTCTCATATCACCCTTCTTCTCACAGTGCTTTGATTTTACAAGTATGCCAAAGCATCAGACCTATTTATATTCAGGCATGGCTTTTGGATAGAAACCTCGGTATAATGGGCAGCTTTTTGGCTTGTTTTTAATCACAAATCTTAGAGGAGAAGAGCAGCAGTTTCAAAGACTTTTACAAGGAAGCCTCAGGGCTTGTTTGCCAGACTTCAATTGATATGTTTGGAGCATGGTATATGGAGGTTGAACTGCCTGACTCCCATTAACATTAATAGAGTCAGGAGGCTAAATGCCTGCACCCCACTCTGCTGACGTACCATCGCATCTGGCAAGTAGCCTGCTGCCATGTCTAACTGCTTCTGGATGTGGTGCTTTTCTCATCTATATCAGGGTGGCAAAATAAAACAAAGAGGGAGGACCTAATTTCTTTCAGCTAAGACATTCTGCAAAGTACAATATGGGATGTTTACCTTAATTTTAATAAAGAACCTTCCACTTGCATGTGAACTTCCTTATGTGCAAGGTATCTAACAGCATGACAAAAACTAATTTAAAAAATCCATAGCAAACACAAACAACAAAGAGCTAGGAACCTGTTGGTATAATATGAAAGAATAGGGTAGCAGTTACCCAGCTTTTATAGTCCCACCAACATTCTAGGATATTGAGATTGTATGTGCTCCTTGAAAATTATAGATAAAGGAGTTACTTTTCTAGGATCAAACATGAGGCTGTTGCACAGCTGAAGCAAGTAGCTAATTTAAAATTTAACCTGCATTTAAAAAATAAATATTTAAAAAAACCTTCATTCTCTGTTTATGAACACCTGCAGTTTATATCACACACATGTTCATTGGAAACAATCTGTTAAATCTGTAAAATTATTATAGTGTAGTCCCATAGTATGTCACACTGTGGCAGTACCTTTGATCTCAGCCCCTGGGAAACATCTTTTATGTGGGCAGCAGCAGCAGCAGCTGTAAATACAATGTTAATACTATCGGGGTATTAAATTTCCCTTTTATTTTGCTGGCTGAAGTCTGAGGGCTTATGCAGTACTACACTTCCTATGTAACACGCTTTCAAGTTTCCGAAGTTTTGAGATAATCTAGTAAATGGACTGTTTTAGATAGTTTTACAGTGGTGTTACAAGTGAAAAAAAGGACCTCTCCATTTCTTTCAAATCTGGGGAAATGCACTTTGGTGATAAATCTTTATCTTTCAAATCTCAATCCTTCCCTCAGTTGCCTCACAACTCACAGCTTTTCTTATTTAACCTTATTAGAAACAACCTGTTGGCTAAATTACCGTTACAACCTGTATGTTTTTCACGTGTAGACCTACTTTAATGAAAAAAAACTATATTTTTAGAATATTATTTCTGTCCCTGATGGTTGTCTCATCACAACAGAAAATTCTAGATCATATACTGACCTTGCCATGCACAAACATCACAAAATATGCCCTTAGCTTGCCACTATGCTATGCAGCCTATCAATCACCACACACCCATTCCAGCTATACCTGAAGTCAGTGGTATAAAGATTAGATAATGCTCTGAGCAGTGTAAAGAGTAACTTGAGTTAGGCCTTATTCAGAGAGATTGATTAATGCTACTATAACCACTAAGATTTTACTCTGATGTAGTTGCTTTGCAATAATATCTTAATTGTTCAAGTTTTAAACAGGGAGTTATAAAGATTAGGCACTTATTTTCTCTTACATGTATTGAGTGTACACCTTCAGTAAGAATATTTATTACATTAAAAAAAACCCAAACATTATGTTAAGAAAAAAAATACATGTATACACATATTAGTAATTTAAGTGCCTTTTGCCTTTCAAGAGCACTTCCATTAAAAAGTCTTAAGAAAACTGATTCTACCAACTGGTATGCAAACACTCTGAAGTGTCCAAATTATCTTGATTTAGCCTCTCCTATTCACAGCTTTGCATTCTGAATGAGACCCACAAACCACAAGCCTGTTCTTCGCATGCTCTGCACACACTGCTGTCAATTGAGCATAATGACATCCATTTTGGCTCATTTTCAAATACCACTGTAATAGCCAATTTTGTGCACACAAAGCTTTTTAAATGCTTATGCTGGGGTTTGTGCCTTAGGACAAATCTCATTTTATGCTCCTCAGTATCAGCATAGTTTGTGAATGCAGGACTGAAGTCTAAATTCAGACTCTAAATCCAGAAAAAAAGAAATTAAATACCTGTTAGAGGGAAGGAGGGGGGGAAGCTGGTGAGCACACTTCCTAACTAAGGCAGGTACATCCCTTTCCTCTTCAACCTGTGAGTAGTGTTAAGCATCCAGTTAAGATTTACAACAGCCAGGAGGCTAACGTTCATGAATTTTTTGTTAATCAGTCATCAGGTAAAGCTTTTAAATCAACACTAGCAAGGACTAGAAGTCAGCCCTCTCCTTTTCCCAGGCAAGAGCTCTTAGTGCCGTGGGATACCAAAATAACATGACTCTTCTGGCACAAATTCTGTGCACACTCCTCCCCACCCCCTCCCACTTATTTATGGAAATAAGTACATATTATTTTAAAAACCGAACCTGTTTCACAGGGGAAGGGCATATGAGAATAACTTTTAAGTGGAAGATTGGGGTGAAAGTTGGGCATAAAATCCTGCCAGGCAGAGACAGAACTGAGGCTGCCCACATCATCTACTCATACTCCTGTTGGAGGAGTGAATGAGGACTCTGATCGCCTCCTGCTGCTGCTGCACTTCATGCACAGCCTGCAGCATTAGTCATGCTAAAGAGCATCCTAGCTGGATGGAGCCCCTCAGGTGAAACAGACTGAGAAATGCCTTACTTATGAATCCAAATTAGGCGTAAACGTAAATTACAGCTGGCCCACTCCACACTAAGCTAGTTCTGGGATGCCCAGGAAAGAACTTAAAACCTTTGGGAAATCCTGAGTTTTTTACACGGAGGGGTGGCTAAAGACAGCTGCAGGTTCAGTCTACACACCCTTCAACGCAGCTCTACTTAAGCCTGCTCCATATGAGAAGCTGGACAGCCGCGCCAGGGTGGCAACGTGCTGAGGGCTCAGAACAATAGACAACAACTAAGGAATTCCGATGGCTCCACAGTTACACAGCCGCACAGGGGAGTTACAATTGTTGCATTTTGGGACACAGAGCCTTAAAGCAAGTATTAGGTACCTTTGTTCTTTCAGATTTGTCCTCTCTTGACTTTCTTCAGATTGGTTATATATTGAGAAATCCTGGTAAAATAAATTCCAAATTTTAGGAAGGAAAATTTCACATTACTTCAGATGACTCAAAGGAAAGAATTACACAGTCACACTGCAAAAGATGGTGGTGCAGAAGAGAATGAACTGTTGGAAATTAGCAAAGAATGAGAAACACATGCTTCTGCAATGAAGAGACAGTCTAAACAGACTACATCCAACAATGAAGGCAGAAGGCCTGTGTCGTGGTCTGAGCCCAACACGACAACAAAGAACCAGCCACTCGGCCGCCCTCTCGATTCTCCCCCGCCACACACACACACTCTGTGGGATGGAGAGGACAAAGGCCAACCAGAAGCTCACGGGTGGAGACAAAGGACAAGGAGGGTTTTTCACCTATTAAAGTCCCAGTCAAAACAGACTCAACTTGGGGAACAATAATAATCTAACTTCACACTCATCAAACACACGCAGGACACAGACAACACACACAGAGCAGGGCTTGCATACATTACCCCACCCCTCCCTTCTTCCCGGGCCCAAATCACTTAGTTCCCAGTTTCTCTCCCTCCTTCTCCCCAGCGGCACAGGGGGACAGGGGATGAGGTTTAGAGTCAGTTCACAGGCTGGTGGTTCCTGCTGCTCCTTCCTCCTCAGGAAGAAGGGTTCCTTACAGTCCTGCTCTGCTGCCCCATGGCGTCCCTCCCATGGGAGAGAGTCCTCCATGAACCTCTCCTTCATGAGTCCTTCCCACAAGGTCCGGAGCTGCTCCAGCCTGGGCTTCCCACAGAGTCACAGGCTTCTTTGGGAACAGTCGCTTCCTCTGGCACCAGGGTCTTCCACAGCTGCATAATCCAAGTCTGCTGGAACCAAATCCAAGTCCACTGTCCAAGTTCAATCCTCCTGGCGCCTTCAGGAAATGTTTCACCACGTTCCTCCTACAGTGGAGGGGGACAGCAACCATCTCGCCATAGGTTGCAGGGAGACTTCTGCTTGGGCACCTTCTTCCCGTCCAGCCACCAGGATCTTCACCCCAGCACTGCCTTTCACCTCTTCAGCACAGCTCTTCTTTCTTAACGGCTCGCTCAGCTCAGGTCTTACAGCGGTTCTTTCGTATGTGAATCGCTGAGGCGCGTTTACTGTCCCTCTAATGGCTCCTTACCTGGGTTTGGAACAGGGAGAGCTTAGCTTCTTACCAGAGTCAGCCCTGGGGCCCTACCCCCACTACCAAAAATCCTGCCAAACCAAACTAGCACAACCTGAAACACTACAGAAAGCTCAGAGAAAGTATTTCTGTGGACTTCAATGTGAAAACAGTCAGTCCCAACATTTGGAAAGTTTTTTAACAAAGTAAAATACAAGAGTGGTAGTGGAGTTAAGAATCATGAAGTGATTCGCTACATTAGAAAAGAAACAAGCACATAGAAGTATTTGTGGCCTGTAAATGGTAAATTAAGATTATTTTTTTTTTCTTTTTTACACAATTCCTAAGCTGCCAGTGAGAGGTTTTGTTTAGGGCTTTTCACATAAAGACATTTTTTACCTCAAAGAGAGGTGCTTTTTAAAAAATTGATATACTTGTATTTCTCATGTAATTTTGCATTCTTTCATTTTTTACATAATCCATGCCAGGTTTGATATGCTCTGCTCCTCCAATTGAAGTGGTCAGTTAGAAAAGAAAAGCCATTCAGGTAGCAACATAAACCATCTGAAAAGAAAGAAACGCACAGTGGTGCAAATGTAAAAAATACTCCTGGCAAAAAGGAGAGTAAGAAGCATATTCAAGAAAGTGTGGCTAATGTTCAGAAGTCCCTTTCCTGGGGATTTTGCTGTGGTTTGCTGCAGCCAAACACTTGGGGTGACCGACATCTGAGACTGGTGAGCTTGGACCTCTGATGAGCAGGCAGCAGAAGCTCTTGTGCTTCCCAGTGGTTTGTGGGATGCTGCTGAAGCTACACGAGTCAACTATGCAGGTACTAGCTCTTTTTTGAGGGGGAGGGTGGAGAAGAGAGGGTATTTTCCAAGTTCCCAGTCACCTGCTCTAAAACAAGCACATTGCACACAGTCACCCAAATCCATTTGTCTGCACCGAGAAAAAGATGGCTCTTGGGCAGCTCAATGCAGCCTGGCTCTGAGGCACATCTGCAAGTGCCTTTAGCTGTGGCAGTGAAGAAAATTCTAGAAGGATAGAGATGCTTCCTGAAATCTAATAGAAACACACCTCTGTGCCTCCTTGACACCAAATCAGTTAGGGTTGCCACCCATCAAGAAGACGAGGAGGAGAGATGACTCTTTATAACTTGAAAACCCATCCTGCTTCTCATATCAAATACTCTAGTGCTCCCACCTCAAAAACTACTCAGGTTATCTCTCAACCCAAAACTCCCACTTCCTAAACTCTTCTATTCTACACACCTATACAGTTTCACAGGCTATGATAGGAACAAAATAAATAGATATTAATAGAGATCACTCTCATAACAGCTTTGGTCTGTTACAGGATGATGCATTTGTTATGGTAGTTTTAAATTATGATAATTATATATTCTGTGAGTACAGTTCTGCTAAGTATTTCTCACTTTTGTTGCTATGCTAGACAGAATATCTATAGATATTTTTAGGGCTGTGACTTTAAAATATTGCAGTAATGTTCAGTAAATACTTTTTGCTATAGTTCGGAAATATGGATTCTAGTTAAAAAAAAACAAACAAAAAACCAAAAAAACCCACACCCAGATAAACAAACAAAAACAATCTAGAAATACTCTTTCATTTTCCACAGCATCCTGGTATCCGAATTGGAACATTATGGGTGGTGGGTCTGGGTGGTCTACTAGATGGGTAAAAACCTGTTTGGGCCCTGAGGCCCAAAGGGTGGGTGGCTAATGGTGCATGCTCTACCTGGAGGCCAGTTATGATTTTGTTAGGAGTTTACCCTAGGACTTCCCTTGTCTAATATCTTTTTCAGTGACCTGGAGAAGAGGTCAGAGTTCACCTTCATTGCCCTTTCTGATGACACCTAAGTGGTGCAAGCAGCCAGCCTGCTCGGAGGCACAGCCACCATCCAGAAGCACCTAAGCAGGCTGGAGGGATGCGGTTCCTCAAGAACCACAAGAAACAAAGCAAGGGCAAATGCAAAGTTGTGCACCTTGAATGAATGAAACTCTTGCACTGCTACAGGCTGGGGAGGGAGTGGCTGGGGAGCAGCTGTGTAGAGAAGACCCTAGTGGACCACATGCTAAAGATGAACATGCTCTGGCAGTAATGAAGGGTAGCAGTGTTTGGGGCTGAATCATCAGGAACATACTCGGTGGCAAGCCATCTCTCTATTCCCTTTGCTTAGCACATTAGACCATATTTAGGATACACTGTCAAGTTGGGGGAATACATTTCCATCCTGAATTAACCTATGATTCATTATACATTTTAAGACTTTTTCCACAGCTTTCTAATCACTACCTTCTTTAAGTTTCTTTTGCTTTAGCATGAAAATCTTTTAAGCTATTTCTAGAAGTACATCCCTCAAAATAACTATTCTATTCTAGGTAAGTGCTTTCATTATATATATATATATTTAAATTCTGAATACCAAAGCTTATTTTGAAGGTCTCTCCATAAAATAATGAAAGAAAAGGCAAGCATTTTAAAACAAAATCTAGATGAGCTATGTAGGAATGAATTAACACCTAAGGATATTCTGTCATATTTAAATGTAGGAAAGTATAATTACAAGTGCTGCAAGTAGAAAACAGAGCTTCTTAAACAGAGAAATTAAGACTTATTTAAGAAAAATAAAAGGAACAGCGAATGTCTGGGTGACTTAAGTTTCCTTCTTTTGTTACTATGGCTACAATAAAGAATTACCAAAGGAGAGGATTGGATTGGTACGGTATTAAAGATTTGGCACGCTAATTAGTATTCTCCTTTTATTACTCCGATAGCCACATAATCCAGAGCCATTTCTTCTAAATCACTTAACTTTTTAGCATTGTTTTGCACGTAAATGCCAACTCTATTTCTTACATATTTGTCTGCATTTGTTTTTTTCTAAAGACCTGTTTCAATTAACATATATTTGAAGTCTAGACTTTGCCATTTTTTAAACACTCCAGACAGCCATTCATTATCAGCTTTCACAAATATATTATGTAGTATGTTTCCTTTGATATATAATAATTTCTGTGATGTCTCTACACTTTTGGTGACACAAAATTGTATGTGTATTTGAACATAAGCTTTCTCTATCCAAAAATCAGCCTTTTTAAACTGAAAGACATCAAGTTTTAATTATGCATTTTTATTGTATTTTTCTAACATTATAAAAATATCTTCAAAGCCAAGCTATCTAATGTGTGCTTGAAAGCTGACACCATGCATTTTTCATCTGAACACCTATATAGCTGTCCTGTTTTGTAATCTAAGTTTGCAAGATGTACATAAAAAATTAAAACAAAAGCATGAAAAGCTGTTTACAAACAAAAACAAAAGTGAGAAGAACTAAGATACCTCTCTTGGGCACAAATATATAGTGACAAAGAACACTACATGGTAAAATCACAAGGTGAGTTATTTATATGGGTTAGGCACTGAGCTTGGACTCAGACTTTGATTCATTCTTGGCTCTTTCACAGACTTGATAAGGGACAAGCTATCTGATCTCCTTTTCTGCCTGAGGCGGTGGCTCCTAAAGCTGATTTGCCTGCTGGCTGCCTCAGTCCTGCCATCCTCCCTGTCTCAGCTCTGACCCTGGCTGAGCCATTTTAGTATGAAAAGCTATATGAAAGGGTTTTGTTCTCCCCTCCCTGTTTTTCAGGTTAGTTTTCTATAGCTTTAAGGCACTGAAACAGCCCAAAGCAAGGCTAGACAAACAGAGCTACTGTGAGGAGAGGATTGCTGGTTTGCCAGCAAAGACAAAGAAGGAGAGCAACAGCCCTGAGTGAGATTTTCAGACTTTGTCTTTATCATTGGCTTAATGTTGGTGCCTTCTTCCTTTCCTCCTTACTTATCCTAATTTGTTACCTGTAGCTTTTAATTTTTTTTACCAGTGAGCTATCTTAGCTTAGGCTTGCAAATATTTGTGGACACTTACTAGCTTAACAGCACTAAAGAATTTATGTTAGAGGCAGCAAAAGAAGACAACAAATGGATTTCTGCCAATAATGTATTAAAATTAAAGGTTTCTGGGAATGTGTTTAGCAGATGTGTAAGAGTTTGATAAATATGTGAGAGCACTGGAGGACAGTTGCACTCTTGCTCTTCACAATTCCTATGAATAGGTATTTTTATAGATGCATTAACAGCAAGCTCCATAATAACAGGACAAAGCAAACCACAGGGGCTTCCTTGAAAACCTTACTCACCCAAACACAGAACTAGTGGCCACAAATCCTTGGCCATATTTCATCACAAAATGATTTGTTTGCTGCTGTGTCTGGTCTGGAGAGAATACTCTGCTCCAGAAATGAGGTATGACAGCGCTACTGAATATGTCTGTTAGCAGAATGCTAGCTTTTTAACAAGGAGTGAATAGGTAGAATTGCCTATAAATCTCCCTGACGCATGAGCATGAAGGTCCATATTATGTGTGACACAATAATAGTTCTTAACAATGCTCCTCCACCTTGCAAAGCTCACTGAAATACCTGAACAGCAAGGAGGCACACCTCACTTATCTGCATGGGTGGGCAAGACAAAGATCTGCATGAAAGAGCAGTCAGATAACAAAGGGGTCTGGGTATCTTCCAGTAAGCTACATGAGCCAGATAAGCTCTCTTACAAAGACAAATGCAGTGTATAAAAACATGCATATTCCATTAATTTTTAAAGTAACCTTCTTCAAGAGTTTATACAGGCACTTCAGGTACATAAGAAGTTTCATTGACTGTAGCAGGATTATTCATGTACATTAAACTGGGTGCATCTGTAAGCCTTTGCAGAAGAAAGCTCTTGGCACATATGAGAAATGTGTCAGTGACAATGAACTGCTGCAAGTGAAGTTCTTTAAGAAACTCAGATCAGAAACAAGCATTAGGAGAATCTCACTGGGGAAAGGACTGGTGATCAAATGCTGTCCTACCCAGCTGCTACCAACAGATGGGTAGCAGTCCTTGCACTCCAAGCAGCTCTTGCAATGCTACAGTGAGAAGTGGGGGCAGGAAAGGAGACACAGGTAGCAAAAACATGGAAACAAAGTGGCAGGGGAAGTTGCTATGATCTTTTGCATAAACAGCAATGCCCTCACATGTGAGATTTTTTTCCCTTCACAATTTGGTAGTAACTAACAGAGACAGAAAAAAAGCCAACGCTTGATATTTGCCAGCTACTGCTGCAGTGTTGATCACTTGGCACACAGACTGAAATATCAGAAAAGAACACAGAGTAGACAACCTTGAAAATACACTCTTCCATTAGTAATGGCTTTATAGAGCTGACAGGGTTGCAAGAATTCTGCAATATAAAGAGGTTCACCAAAACCCACACATAATCCTTACAAGCAACTTAAAACCAACCTGGGAAGTTTGATGTCAGTGGCTACCTTGAATCTCCTTTACCTCAGGATAAGCAGCTACAGAATCTTTGAAGAAAACCAATAAATAAAACCAGTAAAGTACTAGAACTGTGATCCTTACGGAGACTATACAACAAATCAAGGTGGATTCATTGTTGTTGTCAGCTTTATCAATACTCTTGAGTGCAGGGAATAAAGCAAAGCCTCTGTCAGAGGAGAGCAGATGGATCTAGTCTAGATCATCCTTAGAAAACACTGTACAGCCTTCTTTGAAAAAGCCTTGCCAGTATCAGTGACTCTCACTATTCAAATACTACATTTATTAGCACCATGTGAAATTCCTGTCTTCCTGCCCTACAAAAACAAAGTGAAAAATAACAAGAGTTCTGGAGCTGTCAATAGTATTCAAATTATTTTAAGGTCCACGTAAGATTTTTCTGTTAATTTTGTGTGCAAGGTTCTCAGGTGTTACAGGGATGAACTACAGCAAAAAACTCAACAAACAGTTGCAGATAAACTTAATTGCAGTGACTTACAAAACAACAACACCATCACCACCCTGACACAATTCTAATAATTTTCAGTGTAGAAAACAGATGTAAAAACACAAGGATTTTATTACTTACCTGATGACACATCACATCTTAAAAGGAAGTGAGTAACTGTTAATTCAACAATCAAAACCATTCAATCTTAATTTGATGTTATTGTTGGGCATGAAATAGTACACAAGCACAAACATGATTATTGTTATGTTGCGTTAATTACTTTTATCTCATATTGATCTTCTCTAGACCAAAAAATTCAAGAAACTGCAGTACAGACCCTGTGCTTTCCATCCAATTTCCTCAAACCCCTGTAAAGCTGTAAATAGAACTGTGGAGGATGTACTCACATCTAATGCCTGCTGTTCATGGTTATGAGTGAGTTGGATATTCTATTAAGTCTTTGGTGTAGGTGG